>NC_134454.1:1937753-2679003 GCF_030867145.1 Opisthocomus hoazin | reverse complement strand
TAATCATTTTCTGGGGAGAATTTCAAAGAGTGATCCTGAATCCTCCAAATTTAAGTTTTTCTAACATCTTTCCCACCTTGGACTTCACTGTTCAAATGCCTACTTCCACACTCTTTTAGCTCACACTGCTCAGGTTTCCTGCGCCCAGCTGAGGTTCGGAAGATAAACGATATTTCTTTCCTTCCTCAGAAGAAATCGAATTATCTGTGTTTTGAGAAAGTACTTTTTAATAAACATATATCTTCCTGAGCTCCTCTCCCACTTATTCAACGTATGCCATCACTGTTCTGAGATAAATCTAAATCAACAGAAGATGCTAAATAGTGCAAAATCAGTGTAAACAGTTTCATGCTCTACCTGTCTTCCATTAACCTAGACTCCAGTTTTTATCTTTTAAATTATTATCAAGTCCTTAGATACTAAGAGATCTGTCCTGCAAATTAGTGTCAGGATGAATAGAAAGCTCTGGTCAGAGCTTCCAAAATGTTGGAAAAAAAAAAACAAATAGAAAAGCATGAATGTGTATGGGAATCTGTTTCTTATAATGCAATTTATTATTCTTACTTAGAGCCATATGTATGACCCTTCAGTAACATGCAGAATTCGGAAAGGCAGTTGAAATGGATGAAGGAGAAAATGATGAATCACTAATCATAGCCCTATTCCTACTGTGCAATCTGATAAAACACAAGTACCTTTGTATATTAATCAGCCTGGTTGTTTTCCACAACAGTTCCCCTTAGATAGTTAAGAAACAATTAACATAAACCATTATTTGAGAGGAAATAGCAAAACAATATTTTTCTTCAGCGATATTATAAATAATTAAGGCTTGATTCTTAAGTTTTCTAAAATACAATAAAACCTGAATTTTGTGCTTTTACAGTTCAAAATCAACTTCAGAAGTCTAGTGGTATTGTAGCTACACATCTTTAGACTATCAACCAAATGTCTGCAGGGGTTTGTGCATGGAGGGGGTTGTATATTATTGTTTGTGGTCTTACATAGGGACTTTCCATGGCTAGTGTTACCAGCCGCTGAGCTCTATTTCATCATGATATTTCAAAACTCTTAAGGCTTACTTTTCCCAATTAAGGATTATAGAGACAGGCCTGACGAGCCTAGAGGCTTTTGAATTGTGCTTGTCGAACATTAAGCAAACATGGGTAACTCCAGGCTCACAAAGCTCTGATAAAACTATGTGTATATAATTAGATCAATCAACAGGAAACATTATGAGAAGTATGTCAGAGGTAGTTTCATAACAAAGAGCACATAGAAAACATCAACTACTCACTAAAGTTTCAATATCGACTCTGCTGCCACTAGTATTAAAGAACTATATCTTTACAGGGCAACCTACAATCCACATCACAATAATGTATTTTCACACAGCTTTCTGCCATATAACTTCCATGAATATTCTCATCTGCAAACCAAATATCCTCAGCATGACACCAGTCAATTAGGTGTGTATTTATCCTTTAGTTTTAATTTATGTCACTTGGGATACAAGTCAATTTTCCTAATTAGAATATATCCATCAAGATTAGAAAGTAGGCTTGGGCAAATTTATATTGGATCAGTTTAGAAAAAGACAAATTTGCATAAAGTGCATTATAAGCTAATGCAATATTTAGGTTAATTGTTCAAGGGTCATAATTCAATGTTTTCCACACTTGTGTGTCCCTCCGACATACAAATTAGAAATAGACCCATAGCGTGAGCCTGGGCCTCTTACTTGCTGTATTTCATTGCATCAAGATATTAATTTCATGAAGCAATAATTTTAAGATTATTAAGAGCATGGACATGCTCACAGTGAAGCAGATGTTTGAACTAACTGCTGAGATTTGCTCCTTTGACAGTCACAAGCATTGTAATGTGTGTGTATAGAAACAAAGATGTGCTGTAAATTTCAGTTCTTGCGAAGATACTGAGAGTACTACTGTAGGAACAAAGGGTGAGGGAGCATTTGTACCAGCATTTCAAGTTCAATTGGTATCAGTAAATAGACTGTAAGGCACCTCAGGAGGTTATTCACAGAGTTTAAGTTAGGCACGTATTTAAAGATCACCTTAAGGGCCACCTTCTCCATTAACACTAGGAGATCAGTCAGTTAATTTAGCTAACTCAACTAGGTGCAAAAGTTAAATATTAATAACCCCCAAGGAATACACACAATGTCTTCTGAAAAACAAACTCTTACACTCTGGTAGTGTCAAAGATACACTGCCACAAAGCAGGTAGTCAAAAATATCCAACTCAGCTTTTGATACCCAGTGAACACACACCACACCCATGTGGACTGCATACTTCAGGTGAAGGGAGAGGAATCCTGCTTCGTGAACCTACCCTAGGAACCTCTTCCATTTAGAGGGGCTATTTTGCCAAGGTGCAGATGGGAAGGTGTAATGCTAAATTTCCTTTCCCCTCCTCTCCTTCCCTCCTGCCAAAAAAATCCCAAACTCACCATGGAATAGATTGTTGCAGAAACTCTGACTATGCCATTTCCTGAATGAATCTTCTATATGGAACAAAACAGAAAAATTGTCATATAAATCTTATGAGGAGTAACCCCTTAACTGGGTCTGCCCTCTTCCTTGCTTTGGGCCTAACAGTTTTGATTGTTTTTTTTCTCCTATTTTTAGATATTGGAAATCTATATGCATCTCATGCCTGAAACAAGCCCAGTTCTAGTCTGGGTTTCAGAACTCTGCAGCTAACGTAATTGCACCTTCATGCCTCACTCCTACCTGCTGAACTGCACCATCAAGCAAGTTCAGAAAAGTCTTCCCCTATGAAAGACATGCCTCTTGGAGTACTTTTTTTCTTTTCTATTTTTTTTGATGTGCTATTTTCAAAAGCTCTGATCCTGCTGACACAAACTTGGACCTCTTGTTATAGATGAAGAAGAAAACTCTCTGATAGATTGGAAAAATAATGTGTGTTTACCTGTGAAGATCAAACCACAGGCTGAAAAAACAGCAGCTAAACCAGAGTAATGAAGAAAGATGTTCTTTTCAGGGAAAATCTGGAGTTTTTTAATTGCTGGGATGTAGGCAGGGTAGAAGTAGTAGAAAGTAGTAGAGTCAGTGGCATCAGAAGTGAACAAGTGAACTCCTCAAAACAAAAAAACATTGCTATAATTAGTACTGTTATGATACTTCTCTAGAAACAGCTTATTACGCTAGAAACACTGGACTACAGGGCTCACAATTTTCAAATAACACATGTTTAAAATTAGCACTGAGATTTGCAGTAGAGTCAAAAATAATCATCTGAAAATTACAAAAGCTCTCATAGCCACTTTCTACGAGTTAATCTTACTTTTACTAGGTATCCTGGGTTTGGCCAGGACAGGGTTAATTTTCACCGGGATCCAGGAAGGGGCACAGCCGGGCGAGCTGACCCCCCCTGGCCAAACAGAGCAGGGTATTCCATACCATGTGCCGTCATGCTGGGTTCCGGTGGGGGGAAGCTGGGTGACGGGAACTCACTCAGGAGCGTGGGGCGGCGGGCGGTCCGGGAGAGCGGCTCTCTGGGTCGTGCGGTTTGTGTTGTGTTTTCCCTTTATCTATACTCTTGTTATTGCTGTTCCCTTTGTTTGCTGTTCTGTTAAACTGCCCTTATCTCGACCCACCAGTTTCTGCCTGTTTCTTTCCATTCTCCTCTGCACCCCGGAGGGCGGAGGGGCGGCCGCGTGGCGCTTTTGTTGCCGGCCACAGCCAAACCATAACACTAGGATAAAGTAAAGATACAGCAAAACTAGGATAAGAAATAACTGTAAAACTACAGGTTACTTAGAAGTGTTGTGTAGAGACCTCTCTGGATGAGGAGATTTGTAGAACAATTGCAGTTCTCATAAGAAGCAAGTCCGTGAATGCTTTTAGAGAGGTGTGAAAGCAACTTCATCACATTCACTTCCACTGGACAGATGTATCAGTGACTTCTCCACAAGAATTTGATTTTTCTCCTTTTTCAGAACAGACATATACATATATGCCATAAGCAAGACTTTATTTCCCCACAGAATTTGAGATTATCAACTGTTAGATTACAAAGTAAATCTGTGTTTCTGACACTTGAGCATCATTAAGTTGCATTCAGGTGGTTATCACTACTTGTCTGGAAGTGGTTTCTAAAAGAGTTCAGTGGAACAGGCAACCACTGAGGAGATATCCATATGTTGAAAGAGTTAAAGGTGTTCGAACTTAGGAACTCCATTTCATTCCTGTAATTTACAGCGATGTTTACTGTAAAACTTTGTATTATGCTCTTCCTCTAGTATTATTACTAATCCGGTGATCAGAGAGTGGGAACATTCCAAAGTTAATTATATTTTATTGACTACTTTGAGTGGAGGCATTTTACTGTTGTTTCAGTTATGCCAGAAATCTTTTAAATAGGAGACTCTCTCAGTTTGCCTTACAAGGTTGCAAAGACTCACCTGACTGTGCTGCTTATTAGCTGACACTTACCTGAAAGGTTCAAACATATCTTTTGTCTTCTGCCACAGCTGGTCCTCCAACAGCGTTTATTGCTACCTTGATATTTCTTCAAGCTTGAAGTGTCAAAGAACTGCCGTGATTGTTTTCATTAATTTTCCCCAGATCCATACACATCCTTACTGCACCCCTCTGCCGACCTTGCCCTCCCAGCTCTAGCCAGTTAAACCAACACACACAGGGCACTCTAAGATATCCCAAATGTCTGTTTTAAAGAGGAAAAGAAAAAAAAAAACCAAAACCAAATATAATTTTCAGCCACTGGTCATGCAAGTGATTCTCTGCTGAAGGCAGTGATTCCAGGATTATTATCACAGTGATGTCAGCCCCTGCTGTGTGATTGGCAAATGCAAATCTAGCATAGAAGGTGTAAAGTCTGTTACAGTGTGATCCTAATGAGAGGTAAGTCTCCTAGTTTCGAAACAGCAGGACATAGCTTTAACAATATAACAATAGGTATGGGTATTCTACATTTAATACTTCAAAGAAATTTAATTTAGATGCTTGATTAGGGCATAAAACAGGGTTTGTAGAGAAGTGGATCCAACCCTACTCAACTATCTTCACAAGAACAGAAAAGACGAGCCGTATTAGCACTTCGTTATATTTTATAACTAGAATTTACTGTTATGACACTGAAAATCTCCTAATTCATATCGCATTTGTGGAAAATTTAGTGTAAGACTATAGAGGATTGAAAGATTTTCCCAGCCTAATCCCTAGGCCACAAAAAATAAGGTTCATAATGTTTCCTTTTTCTGATCTACTTGCAGAAAAGATTTCCTCTGCATCACAACCTGAAAGGAGAACCATGCACATCCCTCTGAAAACGGTAAGTGACTGGTGGAAATGATACTCTCTGGAAAGGTAAGAAGTAGAAAATTTTTTCAACTGTCGTTTATGGCTGTCTTTTACTTTTGCTCAGTCCTGATGTAATCAATGGCCTTGCTGGACTTGTCGAATACAAGACAAAAGACAAATGGACTGAGGTGTCAAGAGCCGAAGAGCTAACAAAGGAAGTAAATAACTGGTGCTTATTGGACAAAAGTAAGAGGGGATAGCCCATCACTGTAAACCCAGTGATCTGTGGGGCGCCGCGGAGGCTGCGCAGCCAGGGATTGCTTCAGAGATTGCTTTGGATAAAGCACAGATAGCCCCCAAATGCACATACCAAGATGCCCACTCCGAAGGCGTGTCACACTGCTGAGTCCCGCTTTTGACGACACGACATTCCATGCCAAGAGTCAATCGATACACAATAATTGACTTAGTCCCACCTCGCAAAAAGATTTCCAAACATATAAAAATTGGCACTTGAAAACTCTCTTTGGAAGGAGGAGCCAAGCGACAACTTCACCTGACGGACGGGTCGACGGGCCTGAAGCTCTCTTCTCCCCCCAAGAAAGGAAGCGTTTTTGGTAAGAGCCATGCCTCTGACTTTGTCAGACTTATCCCCGGGAACACATGGTTAACTAAAGCTCTAAACTATCACCTTGAGCTCAACTTTTGTAGACAGTGCATTTATCAACGGCAATTCCGAATCTGTGATAACTGTCGCTTGAATAAATTACCTATTGCTTCGACTTTGCGAAACTGTTTCAGTGAAAGTCCTTGGAAGGGCTCTGGCAGGCAAGCTGAATATCAGACTCCCCTTACCTCCCCTTTTAACGCGACACCTGAAAACAAGACCTATAGACATTTATTTTCAAGGAAGGATTTCAGGGTGTTGATCCTAAGCTGAGAGGGATGTCAGGAAAGACAAGTGGATTTGAAACATATGCCAGAGTTCAATATTCCATATTAGGCAGTGAAGGTCTGCCATTTGCAAAAGCCCATGTTGGTAAGGAACTTCGTTCTGACCTCAAATTTAGCTGCCCAGCAGAAAAGGACCTTGGGGAGTTGGTCGACAGCCGGCTGAACATGAGCCAGAAGTGTGCCCAGGTGGCCAAGAAGGCCAAGGGCATCCTGGCTTGGATCAGGAATGGTGTGGCCAGCAGGAGTAGGGAGGTGATCGTGCCCCTGTACTCAGCACTGGTGAGGCCACACCTCAACTCCTAAGTCCAGTTTTGGGCCTCTCACTACAAGAACGACATTGAGGAGCTGGAGCGTGTCTAGAGAAGAGCAATGAGGCTGGTGATGGCTCTGGAGCACAAGTCTTGCGAGGACCAGCTGAGGGACCTGGGGCTGTTTAGTCTGAAGAAGATGAGGGTACAGGGGGGACCTTATTGCTCTCTACAACTACCTGAAAGGAGGATGTAGTGAGGTGGGTCTTCGTCTCTTCTCCCAGGTGATGGACGAGAGACAATGGCCTCAAGTTGTGTCAGGGGAGGTTTAGATTAGATATTAGAAAAAATTTCTTTATTGGAAGAGTGTTCAGACATTGGAACAGGCTGGCCAGGGAAGTGGTTGAGTCATGATCCCTGGAGGTGTTAAAAAAAACGTGTAGATGTGGCACTTTGGGATATGGTGTAACAGACATGGCGGTGTTGGGTGGATGGTTGTACTTAAAAATCTTGGAGGTCTTTTTCCAACCTTCTGTGGTTTCTCCCCATAAACCGTGAAGAGTCGGGGATGTTGGAGGAAACACGCATTTTCAGAACAAGCTTTCTAATAAGCTGTGTACGTACATCCAGACACTTCATTTCTGTAATGTATGTGTGCACTCCTTGTTTTTATAAGACCTACATTTATGTACATAAACGGAAAAAGATTGGATTGTGCACAAGTATAAAGTTAAGCATGTAGGTGCACACATTTTGTTCTTACTTCAAGGGTAATAATTGAGGATAGACAGCACTATCCCCAGCATGTTCAGGATAACAGTCTGAATGATGAACCACTAACTGACCCCCAAGCTCTGTTTTTTGTCCCAAGATATCAACAGCCAGGTAACCAGCAGACTTCTGATTTGGTATCGGTCAAGAAGCTTTAGCTCAGCTTGCACTAACCTTTGAGATCATCAGAACCTGAAAAACTCTTGGCCACTGGACACCCATACACACTCCCTGTCCCGAGGGAAACTCAGAAAAACCATGGTAAATCAAGCTGGCTGAGGCCAGATATAACAGTTAGCTGGCAGTTATTTCGACTATTCACTGTTGCCAGGCATTCACAATCATCAAGCTCATTTCCTGACCATTTTCTCCCTGTTTCAGAATGAAAGAGCTATCATTCTAAAATACAATCAACATGTAATCAATCCTGGTAATTCTGTCAAATTTACATATAGTTTATAAAGAGTTAAACAAATCAACTAGATCTTAGTTAACATCATCATCATCGTCAGCTACAGGTGGTGGAGCTGTGTGTGATCAGAATCATGAGATTAACAGGAAATTCAAGCTCAGATTTAAATTGCAAGCCAATGAGTATGAGGATCTCAGCCTTAGAGATGAGAAAAATAGAAAACCTTGTCTGACCTTACAGTAATGCAATTAAAATTATGCAAATACAAATGACATTGCGATAAACGGTACATTGGGCTGGTGTTTTGTTCATAGAAGCTTTACCACAGTGCACTTAAGAAAGCTGCTGGTTTATTTTGCAAATGGCAACTGGAATATTCAGGGCTCAAGAGCTAATCAGCAACTGTCACTAAGAAAATATTTTTTATGAGCAAATCATGCATGCAAAGCAGCTGAAGAATTGCATTTGTCAGGCAACATGAAATTTTGCAGCAATATATGAGACATATATGATAAATTTCAAAACATTTTATAAATTTAAAGAATGTGGATAATCATTCAGTGACTAGTAAAAATACGTTTGGAAACTAAATGCATCATCCCTTACTTTCTGGCCATTCTTGAGACAAAATTCTGTAACCTGTTCTCTAATACAAGAAAAAATAATGAAACTATTACTGAAATTAGTCTTTGAATAGTAGTGTGACCAAGGAATAGACCACTGTAAGCAAAAAAGAGCAATTTCATTAGACCCTAGGGACTGTACACTTTGACATCTTCAGTCAGTCACAACACCAAATATCACTGCTGAGAACATTCTAAACACCTGTTTAGACACCGTAAGACACAGTGATTTTACTGGCAACAACTTCCAAGTTCCTAGGAGAGGAAACCAGTGTTGCAATATAATTCCTGGAAAAACAGCCTCAGCTGATTACGTGGTGTTACACTGCTCACGGGTTAGAGCCTGCGCTGGAGAAAAACATGGGAAACGGTTTGTATTTCCCCTTAAATCCTCCACAAACTAGAAAAAAGTGATGCAATATTAAGTGCCCCTTTGACCTATGTCAGCGAGATCTTGAGCACTTACATCCAGCACCAAGTGCATTGCCATATCATACCCTCTGAAACAACTACTCCGCTTCGCTGAAACATTTCAGAGCAGCAGTGACTGATCCAGAGGAAGTGCAACGTATGACACACTATAACACGTTGTTTGGCATCAACATGGCATTATATTGGATACACTGATTGAACTGGAAAAGATGTCACTCAAGCTGCAAAGCAGTCTCTAATGTTAACTAACGCAAGGTGAGTGGATAGAAGTGCTATGTAAGGAGGGAGGTAGAAGCCTCTCCTGCTGTTATGTACCCTGTGTTTTTCCCTTCACTTTAAACACTGGCCATTCCCACTGTTTCCTGCACACATAGGACACTAATTTTCTGAAAGATGTAAATACTATAAATTTACAGGACATAGACAGTATTGATCAGAGAAGTATAGAAACTTAGGAGAGGTAATGGTAGGAAAAAAATTACAGGTTGAAGATAAATAACAGCCATCTTTGAGAATCAGCATTATTCCATAGTAAATGTTTAACCAATTTTTAACATTCCCAATAGAAAACATAATACCAACTTTTCCTCCTAGCCTACACTATTGGCTCAGGAAATCCTTCAAGGCTGCAGGAATCCAGGTGTATTCCTATCACTAAAATTATTGTTATAAACACCATGAAATATGCAATTTTTTTATAGGACTACACAGATATATTTCATTTTAAAAGTATTATGACAAGCAGTACAGCGTCTGGAATGCACAATTCTTAGTACGTGCAACTCATCTTCTTTCACGGTGTCTGAAGCCCCTGTTAGCCAAGGACTCAGTGAACTGAAACAACCCCATTGAGATAAGTCTATTCTTAACTTTGAATTCTGGAGTTATTCTGGCAATTTGTGAGGCAGCAGGCTTCCCTCTGCACTGCTGCAAGAGCAGATTCTTAGCCATCATGCTTAATAACCTACTGAAATGCTGTATTTGAGGTAAGATGTAAATTTGGCATGCTGGGTTCTTTAGCATTAACCCTGATGCTTAGATAAATATCCAAAACAGATTAGGACTGTGTTTGCCCACTCCTTATGTAATTTCACATGACAATTGTTCTTAATGTCCTCCACAGAATTTTTTTTATGTAATAAAGATCCCTGTGCTTCAGACTACATATACTTAAGTCTTCGTTAGTTTATCCACGCACTTCAAGCAAAAAAGGAAAGCCTGAAGGCAGACCTTTATTTGCAGACCAGATGGACCTTGAGAAACAAGAGAGTCTTTGAGCAATTTCTTAAGCCTTTCCTCTTGAAATCTTGCTTTCTGTGTCCATTGCTAACATAATACTCTGTTGGTGAGGGAAGCTTCCTAAACAGATGTTACTTTCTGAGCACTTTTTCTACTTTCTTCACATCTTTGTATATCTGCAGAGCAACACAAGCAGCTTTTTAAAATAAAAAAGCTAAATTTAACATTTTCTTCACACGGGCAACACTGCCACATTGGAGTGTTAACTGCTCCTAACTGCTTCTGCAGCACATTTCCTGCCAGACTGCTGTACGAGGTGAGTGTGGTGTGCAGCAACTGAACATCAAATATGTTAGATCTATCAGCTGCCTTGGGTAACCATGAACAAGTCATGATCATGGCCCGTCTACACGACAAGATGAAAATAGTACCCCTTTTTTTTCCCTAATGATCATTCATAAAAGACAGTATCACCAAGAATACCATAAAATTAATTTTCAAAGTTTAAAAGATTACTTGTTTTAAATAGAGTCTAATAGTAGAAGCAAAGAACACTAATTCAGTGGGGAACCTTGTATTTTCTCAAAACCAGAAGATTATGAGAGCAAAAATAAACCATTGCATAGTACACATGAAGTCAGTTGTCGCACTCACTACAGAAAGAAACGTGGTGCTTATTTCATTATTTTGAAAGTGGAAAGGATCCTGTACCTCTTAGAAAGTGGCATCATGGTTGGAGCAATTTGTAGAGAGCTGGGTGTAGCCTTTTATTCCCACTCCTCTGCTGCAAAAGTAAGTGTTCCAGATAAGGCATTTGCGTTCTAATCAGAGATCAAAACAGTTTCACTCTTTCTTAAGAAAAAAGTCAGTTGATATGTCCATGCAGTCACCAGTTTCCTAATCAAGAACAGTAAATGTATTAATATCAGTAAATGACCTGGCTGTACTTCAAATGTCTACCAGTCAGAGGGCTTAAATATGCCAATAAATAGATTTTTAAAAGTCTTTTAAGTGTTGAACTAATTTTCTTATTCTGCATTGACCTTAGTTAGTCTATTACATAATTATTGGATTATGGTCATGGATATTGATTTTGCAAATGGAATTTTGATCATATTAGATACTGCATTGCCTGCTTAAAGTAGGAACTAGGGTATAATGACTAATATTAGAAAGATTACAAAGAAAACCTTTGAATTCTTCTGTAGGTTCTAAACTACAGTAATTGCTGCTAAAGTTGTACAGTTGCAAGACTCAAACAGTGCACACATGTGGAAGACGATACTACACATCTACAGTATAGAATAAAAATATTTATACATTAAGAGGAAAATATGGAAATAAATTAATTATATTCCAATGATACAGTTTCTTTCAAATAAATCTCCTGCTTCTGAAAGGGAACAAACGTGGAACCAGAAAATTTTTATGTTAACTTATTTTATAGTTGCCATGAATACTGCCAGAGTTTTCATATTTCACAAAAAATGTTTTGGCCACACAATTTTGATTTGATGCTACAGCAAAAGGTGAAAACAAGGTAAAATAGGTCAATTTACTATACAGCTGTTTAAGGTACCTGAAATGGTCCAAAAATGTTATTAATACAGCTTCTTAAAGATTCTTTTTTGTCTTCATTAATAAGGGAAACTAAATTTTGATAGCTCGGGTGACTAGAAAGAGTACACAATAATATTACCTTCCTTAAATGAGTAACCCTACCAGTATTGATCACTAAATGGCACTTTGTAACCAGCATAGTACGATATTAGTGAACTGCAGCTAACAGCCTGAGTTGAGATGTCAACTGCAATAGAAAAGACCGAAAGCTGTGTCTCCTTCATCTTGAGGATTTTCCCACCAGCTATGAAAAATTTAGAAGAGGAATCTTTTTGAATTCTGTCAAACACTGCTTGACACCAAAGAGTCAAGAGGGAGGAGTGAAAGAACACATTAATATTTTTTTTCTGTTGAACAATGCGTTTCAAATGCAATTCTTGCAAGTTTGAACTGCCTCTTTGCCACAAAGAAGCTGGTTGACTCAACATCACCAAATAATCCTCAGGAATGGTAGGAAGTAGAAAGCTAATTAAATCTACAGGCTGTTCTCCAGACCTGGGGGCTAATTCTCAAGTGCAAGTCATGACTTGAATCCCTGCTGTCTGTAAATTATCCACTCGCTGTATGGTCCTAAATAGCAGATACTAGTATGAAACTAAAAAGTTATCATCTGAAGTGCCCTGCAGGTAACAGCTTCTCAAGAAATCTGGAAGAAAGTTGGTATCAGGGTTTTCAGTAAGTTGCCTTTAAATTTCAATTTTCTTTTTAATTTGGGACAATTCTAATCTGCAGATTCTTTCCCCTATAGTATGAGAGGGAGTAAACTGGTAGAGAACGTGTTTACAAAGGCTTCATTTTATTACTGGTAGAGTGATCTCTCAAGGAGGAACTAGGTCCACTTACAAAATTGAAAATAGTTTGGAGAAATAGACATTTATCTGCCTTTAAGACATCAGTTCTTTTAGACAAACAGAAATTGTCTTTTATTCCCAAAGGAAAGTGCAAAATACTGAAAAGAGTTGACATTCTCTTCACAGGAGTCGAGAAGTCCTGAAAGCTTATCGTTAACAGGCCTGTATTAAAAGCCAAGCATGTTTTGACCCTAATCAGATGCTGAACACATTTTGCAAGAGTGATGTAAGGATGTTTAAGCACTCTACAGAGTTTTAATAAAGGAAGCTCTGATTTCCTATGGCCATGGGTCTCTTTCTCAGAATTTCCCTTTACCATTCATCCATCTTGTAGGGTATCCTTTCCAAACTAGCTTGGAGTTAAGCATGTACTGGCTGTTTAGTTGGCTGATACTAAACCAAGCATCTAACATCAGAGATTTGCCTGTCTTTCACTGACTGAGAAACACCTGAAACTTGACTCCAAATAGCTTTGGTCATACGATGCACAGCTCGCTGGTTTATTCTCACAGTTCTTCCAAAATAATTACACTCATCAAAATGCCATAGTGGCTGTATATGCTTTTTCTTTGCATTTTATAGAAAAGTTATTGGACTTCATGGAATTCATAGCCATAAAACAGAAGACGTGTCTTTCTTCCCTAATCACTGGGTATGTGATATGGCTCATAAGCTATACACAACTGTACATAAACTTCAACAGTCACAGTCACTCAGTGGACACTGCTGCATCATATTCCTTGGTTTTGATTCTTGTAATCACTGTTTAACCTATTAATTCAGCTAAGTGTTTTTATTCTAAATGGCTCTGGCAACTCTTGTAACGAAAGAGACTTCCTGAAAGGTCAAGTGAAGGGAACTGAGTAGATATTAAGAAGAGGAGACCTAGGTAATCATTGAAAGGACCATGTGCTGGGAATAAGGAATCCTGGAAAACTGGATGTAAAGCTTCTTACATGCAGAAAGCTTTTCAGATCACAAGTAACCTAAGATTTTTATTTTGTTATTGTATATAACCAACACATTTGCTTACATGATGTTAGTAGACAACAGTTAAGGAAAGAAGAATTGAATATTTTTTAGCAGAACTGCATTTGCCAAATTTTAAAACTACTTTATATTGACATTATGGATTATGAATGAAAATAAGTATTGAATCTTCACAATCAATTAATGCCTAGGAAGTGTTTAACAAGAAGTTATTAAGAAAACTTAATTAGATAATTGTTGCCTAACATATTTTGACATTAATTTATAAAGTGATGAAAATATTCTTGCAACTATCCATATTATCTCATATCTTAGATGCCTTGCCACTGCGTTTGCATTCCTGTAACAAAAGACTTCATTTTCTTGAAACATGTTATGGCCTGGCCTCATTAATTCTGAAGAAAGAAAATACAATTAAAGAAATCTTCGGGGGTTCTAAAGTCATCTGAATTTTGTGCTAGTTAATGACATGTGGTATTATTAGCTTAACTTAATCCTGTTACTTTACTGTGTTAGATATAAACTCTTCACATTTTAATCCAAGTGTTTTACTGTAATTTCACAGTGAGAAATTGAGATGCAGAGTCAGAAGGACATTCTTGTTTTGATGGTTATATCATGAAAAAATTAACAACACCTTCTGGTCAGATCAGTGCAGTCTCTAAGACTAACTTCAAAATAATTCTACTTTAATATTTTCTCTAAATATCCATCATATCTTCTCTTTTACGAGATGAAGCCGGTAGACCAAACATCAACCTTTCTCCCTAGCCAACGAAGGCACAAGAAGTAAAGAAATAACTTATGTTATAGGTAATTAATTGCTACATAAAACCATTATATGTGTCTTAAAGTTGTGAATCCACTTCACTCTCCTTGCTTAAATCCTTCCTTATAATCTTCATATGCAGTAACACCAAAAAAGAAGCTTCTGTTAACATGTTACTAGTGTCCTGAAACCGTTTCCTTTCACATTTAATATGCTTGGCAGTTTCTATCATTTCTTTCATTAGTGGGATTAGAAGTTTGTAGAGATTGTCTTTTTGTTTGCTGGTAGACATTGTACAAAAGAAGTGAAGTTCACAAATGGCTGTCGAAACAATGCAATTTTATAAATCAGTATCAACTTTGTGTCTTCACACAAATAGAATGAAAGTATTATCACTGTTGGTGATTTATAACTAGTATAGCTACAACTCTTAGCAACCATCTAAAAACCTTAAACATATTCTTACTATCTGAATTTTGTTGCTTGAGATCAAACTAACACCTCGTAATGTCTTACTACTTGTCACCAGCCTGGGGTGGCACATCCTTAATGACTTCTCTAGGTGATTTACTTATGCACAAAAACCTGGCCAGCAGTTAAAGCAACTAGTTTTAAATAATTAAAAAGAGTCACAATATTTGGTTTAATATGTTAGAGAATATTCACTTTTCACATTGAAAATTACAAGTTATTGACAAAGCAAAATAACGAGATGCAATGTTTGGTTAATGGAATACAATAAAACATCCCTTTAATATACGTTGTTGTGTATTTTCTAGATGATTATAATCAACAATGGTGTAATTTGATATTAATATGTATGAACTAATCCAAAAACTGCATTGTCATATTAATGATTTAAGGAGTTGTTTGTTGAGCCTGATCAATGTATTGATTTAAACATCTAGGAATGTTCCTGTTACTTAGGCAGTTTCCTTTTGTTATATCAAGAATAGTAATTTTAATGGAGAAAAGCACAATAGAAGATGATTGATTGTCTGCTTTTGTCATGGAGATGACTTATTGCAGAACGCGAACATAAAAAAAATGAAAGCATTGTTCTATAAACCGTCCCTTGATTCTTAGCTCATTTTGGTGTATTGTCTGCAGACTGTGGCATAGGCTAATACAAAATAGCATAGCAAATAAGGCATTTTGCTGTAGTAGAATCACTTTTCTCACCAGGCTTTCGAAAAATCAGAGTACTAGCCTGCATGCTACATATGTGCAATTCAATCTATGCCAAAAGCAGAGTAACATGGAGTTCGCATAGTTATTATCATTATATTAAAATAGTAATGAGAGAACATAATGAAAGATGAAAAACTTTATTTAAGCCATAATGGAAAAGCTGCTCAGAAGCAACACAAATTATAAAGTAATACATTTAATTTTAGACAGCTGGTAGAAATAATTATATTTTTACTTAATTGTCAGTAATTCGTAAATGAAGCAAATTTTTTCTCTGTGTTTCTTTTTTTTTACTCAAGACAAGTCAAACTGTGGTCTTAAAACTGTCATACAAGTGGTAAAGATGAAGAAAATGAGGGAAAGTAACTGCCGTGTGGACTAACTTACAAACACTAAATGATACAAGTTTGTGTGAGTAATCTCTGTCCAATGCGTTGAAATAGTGGTCTATAACAAGACTACTGTAAGTGCAGACGTTCTTTGAATACTTGAATTTCTAATAATACAATTCATTTTAAAAACAAAGCCTCAGAATTAGTCTTATTTTAAATGCTTTCTAGGTTCAAATAGAGATCCCTCTTCAAAGGCCCTGTAGGATATCACCGGATTTTTCTTAATTATGTAGTTATTTTACTGAGGTAGATTTAGAAACCATACTGCAGGGCTGTGAAAAAAAAGAAAATCAGATAAATCTAGCAGTCTGCTTTTTATATCTTGCTCTGATTCACTGCTACTGTATTTGCTTGGAGACAGAACACTTCATTCTAGATACAGCTATCACCTGGTGTTTGTTAAATTGCTGTGAAATTTCTGCAACAGCTGTTTGTTCCTGGGGAAACATTCACTTCATATTGCTGCAATAAACTGATCATTGCCAATTAAATGCCCATTAATTGTGTAAGCAAGGATTACTGCCAGATGTTTACATTAGAAAGAAAAATATACTTTGCTATTTATTTTCCACTTATAACCATCCCCTTTCATGTAGATAATTATATGAAAGGGTTTTGATTTTTAAGTATTCCACAAATTTGGGTTCAAGAATTAATAAAATACACAGTGTATAATTTTTTTAGAAGGATAATAATATATATTCTTAGCACATGTAATTAAAAGTAGAGGGATTATTTAAAACTGAAGAGTGTATATTATACACAGTTTTCTACTAAATTTATTTTTAATACTTGTTGATAGATTTAAGTTCTCAAAACCAAACGTACTTCTACTGGAACACAACTTTGTCAAGAAATGGCCAAACACATCTCTCCACCATCCCCCGCCAACATGTTAACTCTGTACAATCTCAGACATTGTGACAGAAATCTCTGATGAAGATCTCGATCAGGATGACCTGTAAGGCTTTCCCTTGTAATCTGAACTATTAAAGGAGTTTTGAACAAAAGATAGACAAGTAGGCTGCAGGACCACTCTCCTACGATGAAAGCTTGAGCAAGCAAGGATGCAATTCCAAGTACATCATTTTTATAATCATGGCTCACAAGTCACAGAATCACATACTCCTAGAATGGTTTCAGTGTTGGGGGGACTTTTAAAGCTCATCTAGTCCAGTTCCAATCCCCCCATCATTGTCAGGGACATCTTCCAGTAGTTCATGTTGCTTAAAGCCATGTCTACGCTGTTGCTGAAACTTCCAAAGATGACCCATCCATAACTTCTCTGGACAACATATTCCAGTGCCTTACGATCCTCATCGTGAAAGATTTCTTCCTTCTATCCATTCTAAATCTACCTTTTTTCAGTTGAAAACTGTTACTCCTTGTCATGTCTCTACAGGTTCTGGTAAAACGTCTCTCCTCTTCTTTCTTGTAAGCTCCATTTATATATTGAAAAGCCACAAGAAAGTCTGCCCGCAGCCCTCTCTTCCTCAGCTCTCCCAGCCTTTCCTCCCAGCAGAGATTCTCCAGCCCTCGCATCATTGCTGGGGCCTCCTCTGGCCCCGCTCCCACAGCTCCAGCTCTGTCCTGTGCTGAAGGCTCCAGAGCTGGACGTAGGACTCCCAGGGGGTCTCAGCAGAGTAGGGCAGAGGGGCAGAATCCCCTCCCTTGCCCTGTGTCCACTCTGCTGGGGATGCAACACAGGGCACGGTTGGCCTCCTGGGCTGCCAGCGCACACTGTCAGGCCATGTCCAGCTTTTCATCCAGTAGTACCCCCAAGTCCTTCTCAGCAGGACTGCTCTCAATCTCTTTCTTCCCCAGCCTGTATTGATATGTGGTGTTGCCCCAAACCATGTGCTGGACCCGGCACTTGACCTTGTTAAACCTCATGATGTTCATATGAACCCACCTCTCAAGCCTGTCCAGGTGCCTCTGGATGGCATCACTTCCCTCAAGAGTATCAACTGCACCACTCATCTTGGTGTCATCTGCAAATATTTCTGTGGGACATGTTATTGGCTTCACTTCTAGTCATACACATATCATCACAACTGTAAAAAATACATTGAACATATTTATTTTATAGCACATTGTAATTGTATTGTGAATTTAATTTCTCTATTCCCATTACCAAGGGCAACGAGAAACATTTGAAAATAGTAAATAAAATAGCCAACTTGCTGACCTAGTGAAAACACCCCAAAGGATTTCTAGCCGTTTACCACTATCAGAGTTAGACTAAAACGGTTGTGCTTAGTAAGATGTACATAACAGTGTCCAGACATAGAGGTAGTCCAGCAACTGAAACAATTTGGCTCAAAAGGAAATGTCACCCTAATACTGAGCACAAGGAAAACAAATCTTGAAATCTGAAATTTTCTTCATACAGCAGAATTATGATTTTATCAAGTTTTAAATTAGAATGAAATGATCATGTAAGAAGAGCCATGGACAAAATGATATTTCCTAATTAAGGGTTACTTACATTAATCATAAAATTTTAAAGTGGCTCAGTGGACAGACTTCAACGCTGTGTGAACTCAGGCCGAATACAGAGAGCAAACTTTCTGCAGAGACAACCTGACCAACTGGAACAATTTAACTAAGGTTTTTAATAGATTTTTATATTGTTTGAAATTTAAAAGGAATATACGGTAGTTTAATTTTTTGCTTCCATTCTCATCCCAGTTTTCCTCTGAGCAGGAGTTAATTCATGAAGTTCCTATGTATTACACAGAAGCGTAGAATAAATTATCACAACTACCGCTTTTGGGACCTTTTTCCTAACAGGACGTGACTTTTTTCCTGATGAAGAGTTAGATTATTTTTCCCTACTGGATAGTAAATAAGATGGCGATATAAAGGATATAAACAAAGAAATGCAGTACAAAACTTGTAGGAAAGACAAAGCATCCCCAATCCCTCTTGCCAAGCCAGCCAAGACTGGTACCCTTCTTGCCCAGGCCAAAGCAAGTGCTAGCAACACAATTGGTTTACCTTTACTGTTCACATTTACTGTGAAATAATTTGAACAGAAATAAAAGATGTCTACCACACAAATGCAAACTAAGGAAAACACTCAAGATGTCTTGCAGTTTATTTTTTTTTAGATGCACCTGTATAGTAATCTATGCCTAGATAAACTCTAAATTATTTCTGTCAAATAGCCTAACAGGTGTGAAAGCACATCTGAGAGGGTTGTGGGGCACTTGTAAGTGTGTGTGCATGTGTATAAATATTTATCTATATACATACACCGTATACTCAGTTATAATTCTTGTGTATGTATATGCACTAAATGAGTGCTCAAGATGGTAAAGACAGACAAAAATTGACTAGATGGAATACTGTTTACTTCAGCATATTGAACCACACATCCCCTTTGGAAGGTGATCACAGGACACACTCTGAGCTGTGGAAGATATAAAACAGCAGCATCTGGCTCCTTAAATATCTCCACAGGCACTTGTAATGGCATCTTTGAAGTCATCTGTGCATCTGTCACATGTTTAGTTTGCTTATTGACTACCCCAGCTGAGCATCATTTTGATTCTTTCAGACACTGAAAAATCTGAGACTAAATCTCAGGAAAATCCCTCATAATGTCATACACATGCTCTTTCAAAATTAATAAGCGGACAAGACACTGCTTCATTCCCACATCTGATTTTTTTTTTTTTTAACTGATGCAAAGTCTTTCATATAACTACAGCTTCAGTGTGACCATGCTCTGTACATTTTTTTCTGGATTCCAGGCAATATTGGTCAAGAAATAAAAATAACTAGCAATCTGTTATGTCAACTGCAAAAGTCTTAGAAGTTATTCTTTCCACTGAAGTAAATCGTAAAATTCACTGCTGTGGATGTTCTAATAGATAAATGATTACAGAACAAGAACTTTTCCGGTATGTTTTCCCTTGTCATTTTATTATTCAAAATCTCTTTGGAAGACTAATACTGATTTAAAAAATTAAGTATAAAGTACAGAACAAGAATGATAATATGCTGATGTAAACATGAGCATTTTAGGCTATCTGATTTCATAATTATGATTTTAAACTATCCTACTACACTTTCGGTTCTGGCGCACCCAACATAAGCAGGACACAGACCTACTGGAGCAGGTCGAGAGGAGGCCACAGCAATAACCTGAGGGATGGAACCCCTCTGCTGTGAGGAAAGGCTGGGAGAGCTGGGGCTGTTCAGCCTGGAGAAGAGAAGGCTGCGGGGACACCTTAGAGCAGCTGCCAGTACCTGAAGGGGTCTGCGAGAGAGTTGGAGAGGGACTTCTGACAACGGCCTGGAGTGATAGGACAAGGGGTAAGGGCTTAAAACTGAAAGAGGATAGGTTTAGATTAGATAGAAGAAAGAAATTCTTCACAGTGAGGATGGTAAGACACTGGCCCAGGTTGTCCAGAGAAGCTGTGGCTACCCCTTCCCTGGCAGTGTTCAAGACCATGGTCGATGGGGGTTTGAGAAACTTGGTCTGGTGGAAGCTGTCCCTCCCCATGGCAGCGTGGTTGGAATGAAATGGTCTACAAGGTCCCTTCCAACACAAACCTTTCTATGATTCTATGATTCTCGTCTCATACGTTCTTCATTTTAGGTCTGTGACAAATTAGTTAGTGCAAGGACGGTGAAGTTGGAGTTCCATTTTCCATCTGAGTCTAAATATTCAGGGCTTAGAATTAGCCTATGACTTAATTAAGTTATTGATGAATTCAGCCAGTTTTTCCAAAGCAGAAGGAAGCAGCAGGAATTACTTAGTTATAGCAGAATTTCAGAGTAAGGTAACTGGAATAGGAGAATCTTAGTGTAGAAAATCAAGCCAATTTCAAGTGGAAAATAAAGAAAAAAATATTGTACCGTAATAATACTTAAAGCTCCCTTCAACCAAAATACCATTGGAGTAGAGAATGCCTTTTGTACTTAAATCACCTCAAAAAAACAAGGGGGGAAGATAATATAAGGAAATAAGAAGTTTTGTTGAGAGAAATCAAGATGGCATTGGGAAAAAAAAAAAAACGTTTTCTGTGCAAAGCTAACGGGAGTTAACTCCTAGAGAGAGGAAAAGAAAGCAGCCTCATGTTTACATGTTATAGTCAGGTCTAGAACCCTGTATTTCATGAAAACTGACTTCTCCAAAGCTTCCTAAAATCATCTGATTTGTAAGAATGCAGGAACAATCTGCTAAACAGATGGCTTAACCCCACTCCTACCAAGATAAGTATGTCTTTTCATACCTTTTGGGAAATCTGTCCTCTGTAAACAATGCATTGGAAATACAAAGTAACTATTCTACTATTAAATACTCACCTTTTTTTTAGTTTATAGTCAGAATTCTTTCATTGTTTTAATTCTTATGCTAGAAAGCCAACTACTTATCAGTAAAATATATTGAAGTTTCAACTTACACAGAATGCAACAAAAATAATTCACAATGGTTTTCATCTTTCCCAAGTGTTTATTCTAGCTTCCTTACCAGAAGAAGTATCATTTCCTTTCTAATTTGATTCTTCTTAACAATGGTAAACTATTTGCATATTTATGTATTTATTTCTGCCTAATATCAAGAGGACTAAGACTCTTTTTGTCCTATGAAGAAGCTTAATAAGAATTTAGTGTTATACATAACTCCTGGCACCATCTCAGGCCCCCACATATACTAGCCAGAAATAGCCAGAAGTGGAAAAGCTTGGCCATGGTCTGTGAACACAACACAGAAAACTACAGGGTGGGTGTCAGGAGGACGGGGCCAGACTCTTTTCAGTGTTTCCAGTGACAGGACAAGGGGCAACGGGCACAAACTGAAGAAGAGGAAGTTCCAGCTGAACATGAGGAAGAACTTCTTCCCTCTGAGGGTGACGGAGCCCTGGCCCAGGCTGCCCAGGGAGGTTGTGGAGTCTCCTTTTCTGGAGATATTCAAGACCTGCCTGGATGCAGTCCTGTGCAGCCTGCTCTGGGTGATCCTGCTCTGGCAGGGAGGTTGGACTAGATGACCCACAGAGGTTCCTTCCAACCCCTGCCATCCTGTGATTCTGTGAAAACAAAGGTTTTTGGCAAGCTTCCTCAGGGACTGGAAACAGAACAGAAACTCTGGTATGGCTCTTTGCCTGAGCAACGCTTCTCTTTCAGTAACTGTTTAACCTTCATGAGTGTAGTTGCCCTGCCCCATTAGACACACAATAGTTTATATATTTGCTTGTTTAAAGCCAATCTAAAGGGGTTTCCAAACACATTAAAGTCTGTGAAAGGTTATCCATGGTAAAGATGTTCAAGAAAGAATTCTTAGCCTTTGACAGCAGTAGAGATTGTCTTATACCGGATGTGATTGAACTGCAAATATTGAGGATATGAAAAAATTCTTAATATAAAGGCATTGCCATCTTTCCTTCCATCGTCTCAACCCAACCGATGGCACTGCCGGTACATCTTCTACGTTCGTGTTTATCCCCCACCTCCATCATGGAGAGACAGGCAGAAGATTGCACCTTAGGATAACTAACTTTGGAAGGAACCTTAGGGTGTCTCAAGTTCAAGTTCTTGCTCAAAGCAGGACCACCTGTAAGGTGATAACAGGTCTTTCAGGGCTTTGTCCACTCAGGGCCTGAGAATGTCCAAGGATGGAGACCACACAGCCTCTCTGGATAATCTGTTCTGATGTCTGATGGCCCTCACAGTGAAATGGTGTCTTGTCCTCCTGCCATGCACGACTGCTAAGATCTTCACTCATTATTTATTGTACAGCTTTCTTGCAGTTATGGAAAGGCTGCAGTTATGTTTCCCCAAAGCCTTTTCTTCTCCAGGCTGAACAAACTACGTTCCCTCATCCTCTCCTCCCACAGCAAGTGCTCCTGCCCCTGACCATCCTGATGGCTCTGTGATCAATACGTTGCTCATATGGCAGGCCCCAAACTGTTCACAGTATCTAGACATGGTCCAACAAGGGCAGAGTGAAGGGAGATAATTCCTGTCCTTGACCGACTGGTTGTGCGCCATCCGCCATAGCCCAAGATGTTGTTAGCTGCTTCTGCAACAAGGGCATGCTGCTGAATGTCTAACAAGACATCATCTCAATGTCTAACAAGATCTGCAGAACCCTTCCATCAGAGCTGCTCCTCAGATAATCAGTCTCAAGCCTGTAAAATTGGAGGTAATAGTAATGCAGCTTATATTGACAAACTGTATTATATACATATAAAGTATGGCATTAAATGTCTATGGTACAAAAAAATAGTCTTCATCAGTATTAAACAGAAGGTGAAGGCTATTCAGATCAGCCTCTGGAGTCTTCTTTCATTTGTAGAAAGAGGAAAGCTTTCTCATCAGTTTTATAGTAAAAAAGACATTTACTCTTTTTATTTACTTTGATCCCTTTTCTTTGTGGCTGAGAGACACACTTTCAGAAAAAAATAAACTTTAATTCTTGTACAGTCTTTTCAAAGTTTACACCTTTTAGAAGATCAAGATGAAGCACACACACTGTAACAAACTGGACAGAGAACATCTATGTGGTCCCATCATCTCAAAGGCTCCAGTCCTTACAGATCTCTGCTGTTCTAGGGTGAAGAATATTTCGAATTTCTGAACATCTAAGACTCACTTTTGACCGGGTCACTCTTTCAAACTAAAAACTTCCGACTGATCTCAGTACCACACCAATGCGCAATTCCAGAATAAGCAAGCTTTGTGTGATCTTCTGCCTTAAGCTTGGCAACACTTGCAAAGTCACAAATTATTTAATGTCTCTGATTCTATACAGGCTAATAAGAATACTTATGCTTTGATGAAGTCACTGTTTATCTTTCAGAAGTTATAACAAAGAGAAGATACGACTTAAGACACTATTACTTCCAACTTGAATTAAAAGCAAAATAACAACACTACTTCTCTGACACTGCTTTTCCTTTTTAAACTTATTGATCTGAAAATAATTTAACTATTGTGTTTAATCACCATTAACATCCCACTTCGAACACACTGCATGTTGTACTGCGCTGGAAAGCAAAGCCTGGTATAGACAGATGTACTCTAATATGATACTTTGTGTGTCAACAAAACTGACAGAACAAAGGAAGACGGAGAACGCGTAATCCATTTGTCTTACAGGACCTCTACAGAGAAGACACAGCACCTGCTATTGAATCTTATTCGAATAACAAGGAAGCATTTAATAACTAGTGTCATGCTCTGCACAAAAGATGAATGCAGACTACATCAATCGAGGGCAGCGAACTCCACTGCAAATACTCTTGATGAGCACACAGCTGACCTGATACATCCAGGAGTTGCAGCATGGCCTTACACAGAGACAGTCACTCCAGTCAGCAAGTGGCGTAGCTGCATGATCACAGCCTGTGCGCGAGGTGAGGAACGCTGTCGAGAGATCACAGCTTCCCACGCGAAGCTCAAGCTCGTTGCATCATGTGCCATTGCCCTTGCAGAAATCGCGCGTTTCTGAATGAAGAGAGTTGGTCCTAAACCAAACCTATTGTTGACATGTATTAATATTGCAGAAGAATATTTCTATTTTCTACCTTTTCCTTATTTTTTTTTATCTTGTCTGTTCAGGTTAAAAGCTCATGGTACCTACCTGAAAAGGGTATTTATTCCTTATGGTAATGATAGGTATAACTATAATAACTTTAGTATAAGTAACTTATTCAGCAACTGAAATAACTTTTCCTGGCAGATATTCTGCATAATTTCTGTGTCAAAAGATGTCATTCTTCTCTGTCAAAAGTCTGTCAATTTTGTACATGTGAATGATAATACACTTCTAGCCACAAAGAAAACATGTATATCCTTATTTTTCTAGTGAGAAACTAAGCAACATTTTCAGGGCAAGTTGATCCATCTTACATGTGCTTGATTCAGAAACTGAAGTCTCCTATGAAGGAGTAGTATGGAAGAGGCCAGGGGACTCATCTTGTTCCTCAAATACTTCTAAGATATTTTTTAAGGCAAAAAATTGTTTGCAGAAATGTTCCAAGACATTTCTCTGCCTGGGAATTTCTAGTGAAATGTATATATACACTTTGATGTACACACCATTACAAATCTAGGAGCACACACACTTAAATATGGAAAGGCCTTTTTCACTCTCTGCAATTATCTGCTTTAAAATTCTGAGAGGAAAGTTAGCCCATTGATTAAGGTGTTACAAAATCACGAAACGGGTGATCATGGAAGGGAGCTCAGGAGACCACTCAGTCCAGCCATTGTGCTCAAAGTAGGTTTCCCATTCAGATCCATTCAGGTTTTGAATATATCCAAGAATGGTGACTGCTAGAACTCGCTCGGCAACCTGTCCAAGCTTTTGCCCCCTTTCACAGTACAAAAATGTTGTCTTGTGTTTAAATGAAAATTCTTGTATTTTGGTTTGTGCCAGTCAACACTCAGAGATTCTATTTCCAATTGTACCAGACTCTGTCTCTAAATCATTTTCTGAGGCAGGCTTCTTGTGGAACAGGAATAACAGCAACTACTCGCTCATACTTGTGTCACAGTATGCATCTATTAAAGATTTTAAAGCACTCGAAATGCTCTGAAAAAATGGTTTATTTCAAGAGTTTTGATGAGACACAAAAGTATGACATCTTTTGCTCCCAGAAAACAGGGTTTCAAAGATGGTCTTAATAGAGGTTCATAACACTTACATTGAAGCAAAACTTGCTCTCCAGTAGACATTTAGCTTTCTCATTCAGAGTACTAATGCAAACAAAGTTGTCAGAAACAGAAAAAATCTGAGCAGGTTATTTGCTGCTACTTTCACTAGAATAAATACTTAAAGAGACAAAGACGTCTCAAGTTATGTAAAAGGTGGAAGTAACATATAAGTTTATTAAGACACCTAGTATCTTATTATTAATGTCTAAATCCTATTGCTAAAATTTGTATTCCAAGAATTTACATTTGTTAGAATCATACGCACAAGGCAATATGGCCACATATTTGATTTGTGTACGTGTGCATTGGAGATGCATTGACTGTCTTAACAGGAAAATACAACCTAGTCTGTTCTTCCTCCCACCACCTCCTTCGACAACCATTCTGTCCTGACTTTGAAATACCTTTGTAATGGCACTGAAGCTGTGTTGAAAGTCTCTGTGTTTAATGATCCAAGAACATCTGAGGCTGGTGATTCCCAATCCCTGGCCATTCCCTGGCCTGTGGCCTGACTCAGGATGGCATTAACTACCTGTAAAAAACAACAGATACAAACCTGATAAACTCTTCATTCCTTCTTTTAATTGTATACCAACAACAAAATTAAAGCTTTGATTATTGGGGTTGCTTTTTCCTATTCTGGCCAGCTCAAATGAAAGTGTCCTGAGATCCGTTTAATGTGACACATCAAAGTACAAGAGTCAAGGCAAATCAACCAGTTTCATACAGAGGACAAACATGGTCAGTCTTCTAGTCCCATCAGTTTAAGTTTCCAGTTTAAATGAAAAACAGTTGGGTCATTTAAGCTGACATAGGGACACCAGTCTAGAACAAAATTGAAACTTATGAATCTGCATCATTATCAAGTCTTTCCAGTAATTTTAACTTGTCAGTCACACATACTTCCAGAGGAAGCAGCTTTTTCTTGTGGGAATGGAAGAAACAAACTCATTGAGGGATACAGACAACACTAAAAAGATGATTCATGTGTGAAAGATAGCATAATACAAACTACAAACTACTACAATGCTATGAAATTTTCTATTTTGGGCTGAGGATTTTCGTGCACAAAATAAGACTTTAATTACATGTCACTGCTTCATCCAATCTAGATTTAAGTACCTCAAGTGACAAAGCTTCTGTGAATAGATTCAAGGTGAAACGATGCCAGTTTTATTGATGAAATGGTGAAACTTTGCTCTCAGACAGATGGAAAGGCAGCTTCTCACAGAAAAATCTAAAAATAAGAGGTGAAACCACAAAATGATTAGATATTTTTGCAAATGGTAAAAATGTGATTGTTCTTGCACTTGTTTAGCTTAAGTTCCACATGCAAAAATGTTCGTTATTCTGCTGACACAGTTATACCAACTCTATGTATTGTGTCAGTAAGTGTATTACCAGAATAGCCACCACATTGTTTTAATCAAGACCCATAAGCCTGAGTCCGTTTGTCTCTTCCTCAAGTGGGGGTGTTTTATTCTGAACACTCCCGTCAAAATCAATGACCAAGTGAGGTATTTTTCAAAGCAGAATTAAAAATTGAAGAGTTTGACATTTTCCAGATGTTATCACTGCACATAAGAAGCTAGATGGACAGACAATAATTTCTAAAGTTATGGAGGCACCTTAGAGAGTTTTTTTGTGATCTTATTAAAAATCAAATTCACAACATCAATAGATCCTTCCTGTGCTATGTAATTACATTACAGGCATTTAATTGAAAGTAAATAGAAATGAAACTTTGCCTAGCATAGACATGTTCTGGTGGTAGAAACTCAGCAGGAGGGTGCTAGCTTATTAAAGATCTTCATATGTGTAGCACTTTGGGAAATAAATATGTTTTCTTTTGAAGTACTCTTTGTCATTTGAAAACTTTCTAGCAACAAAACTAAGATTTTTTCTGTTCTATAAAGAAGTTACATTTTAGAAATATTACCCACTGAATTAAAAAGGTGAAATTGAAGAGTTATCATTGAAGGGTGTCATGTAAAAAAACTGCATACAGGCATACAATTTAGTCGTTAGCTAGTGAAGCAATTGGTTTTACTCACATAAATACGAAACACACTGACTGCAAAAATCAGCTCCTCACTTTGGAGGATAATGTGATGTATTGCTCAGTTGAAGCACTTTTTAAAATTCCATACTGTCTTGAAAACCCCACTGCACACTCCCTTTCCAGAGGGGATTGTAAGTGGTTCCTGGAAGCAGGAGTATGTAGGGGTGTTTTTTGCACAAAGAAGATTTCCCAGTAACAGAAGTACAGTAACAACTGCTGATGAGCAGTATAAAAATACTCTGAGAGTGTTTGAAAACGTGACTACCCCAGAAAAACCCTGTTGTGACTGATAGTTCAAGTTAGAAGGGGTTCTCTTTTCATTCTGTTCTTATTCCTTTTGTTATCTGTAAATTGACAAAAAAACTTGAGTTAAAGAATTACCTAAGGCGATTTTCATATGCCATAATAATATTTACCACAACACATTGCAAGCCAAATAAAGGAACTTTCTTAAAAGAGTCATTCAGTTGATCATTGTTTAAAATGCTTTTTGTCAGGGAAACTGCAGTCATGCTTGCATGCATTACATGGAACTGCAGAAAGACTTCAATTTCTCCTGAGAGATGCCAGGGAGGGGTTAATAGCGGGCTAAATTTCAGGGTAGACTATCACAAAGTTGCTGATGTAGGAACTCTCTCCTGAGGAGGCAACATATAGACTGCACCATTTACTTGCCAATTAATCCAAGGAGATACACTGACATTAGTTCCAGAAGGAGACGCTTGTCTGCCCACTTGCCTAGAGGTAAAAGCTAGGTTTGCAGCTACCAAACAGCAGGACAGAAGAAAAAAGTGGGGGGAAGAAATTCGGAAAAAGAATTTAAGGATTTTTTTCCCAACTTTATGTTCTTCAAAAAGAGATCTAAATGTCAAAGAGCTATCTTGTCTAATATAATGCAAACAAGCTTTGTTTATCAAGAAAACACCTTAAAATTTCAGCTTCTCTTACGGAAATCAGAAAATCACAGAATGGTATGTGTTGGAAGGGGCCTTACAGACCATCTGGTTCTATCTGTCTATCTGGTTCTATCTATAATCTGGGCAGCTCTCAGTCCATTCTCCACCCAGCCTGTATTTGTGCTTGAGGTTGCCCCGACCCATGTGCAGGACTCTGCATTTGGCCTTGTTGGACTTCATGGGGTTCACACAGACCCTCCTCTCAAGCCTGTCCAGGTACCTGGTGTCACCAGCAAACTTGCTGAGGGTGCACTCAATACCACTGTCCATGTTGCTGACAAAAACATTATACAACACTGGTCCCAATATCCACCCCTGAGGAAGGCCGCTTGTCACTGGTCTCCACTGGGACATCAAGCCACTGACCGCAAGTCTATGGGTTTGACCAGCCAGCCAGTTCCGAGTGGTCCATCAATCAAATCTGTATCTTGCCAATATAGAGACAAGAAGGTTGTGCAGGGCAGTGTCAAATGCTTTGCACAAGTCCAGGTGGACAACATCCGTTGCCCTTCCCTTATTCACCAACGTTGTAACCTAAGCCAATGCCTAAAACCACAGATTTATCCTAACAAAGGAATGGTGGGTCACAGTAGGCACCTTGCTGAGAAGAGAAATAGAAATACATTTCCTGGATGCAAGATAAATGTTGACATATATAAGCTAATATTTACACTCAGGTGCTTGCTTAAACCTCAAGAAATTTTTTGATAACATAAAACTAATCATATAGCCTGTGCATTGTTCTAAGCATCCCACTTTCTCTTATCCTACTTGAATGGTTCCAAGCATTTGAAACAGGTGAAAATTAGACACCTTAGGTGCATGTGGTACGTTTTACTGCTCACTGTTATTCCTCCACATGCCTTGATATAAAAGGAGATCTTTAGGAGCTGTTGAGAAGAAACCATAGACAATGGACCTTGCTGATGTCTAACGAACCAACACAGAACAAAACAGCCTCAGTGCAAATGTGTCTCTAGACTTAAAAAAGGACTCTTTGCCCTTCTGTCAGTTTCTATTATGGACATTTTTATGTCTGTGATTACTTTCAATTATTCCATAAGCTTCCTTGAAGTTTTTGAAACCTTCCATGATCTGAGCTCCTTTGCTTTTACACAGACAAAGTTTCTGTTCCATGCTAATGGAAAGTTATAGTAAATGAGGAGAGTAGGGCTGGCAGAACAAACTATAGCTGAACTGCTTGTTCTTTGTGAAACACACGGTTGACTCAGTTTTATTTTTTATATCTAGCAGCAAAGCCCTTTTATTCAGTTATTGAGTTATTTTTCTCCTGAATAACCAAGTTGTATTAGCATTTCTGTTTACAATTTCGCGTATTGTCATTATATAGAGGGTACCCAGCTAAATGAAGAAGAATAATACACAATGCCATTTTCAAAGCCCAGTAGAGTCATTGAAACTTTTTATTGAACCAATGGTTACCACACACAGTCATTAAAATGATTCAATTTCTCCTGGCCTCCCAAAGCTGCAGCACTTCTAGAAGCCAAGTCAGTTTTGCGATTTCTATAAACAACGGAGAGCAATTACTCCAAGGCAGAAATGGGTGCCTCCTACCTCTGTGGATGGTCCCAGGGTCCCATTCATGCTAGGATGAACTAATGGTGAAAGTAACTGAATTTCTCTATTTTACAACAGCTGCCAGAGCTGCCAGGGGAGCAAGGGCAAGTCCTGAAAACCTGGAGAACTGAAGAACAGGCTGAAAGCATGAAAAATAACACTAGACTGGGAACAACCTTGTAAGGCGAAGGTTGTTAACTTGAAAGTGTTACCCCCAAATAAGCATGATACTTCAGCTTAAGGAAACAGAAGACCTCAACATTTTCAGTGAAGACTACCCTAAAAATGCTTCAGATAAGGCAACCTGCCATAGAACTACGCCAGGTCTCATTGATCTATGTGCAAGGTCAATGATATCACATACAAGTGTTCTGAAAGGAAGAAAAAAACAGTTTTGCGTCTGGAGAATCACAGTCAGCTTTCGAAATCATGTCGTCTGTTACAGAGTTTATATCTCTACTGTACATCACAGGGAAAAAGTGAACATTCAGCAGTTTTTATATTCTTCCTTTCTTTACATATTTTTATGTATATGAAGAGTTATTGCAAAGAATAACATCTTCGCTTTTATTGCTATTGCTGCATGCCATCCATTAGCAAACAAGTTTCACTACACAACTGTATATTTCTATTTTAGATGCATTACCCCTTCCTGCCTTCCAAATTACACAATAACCATGCTAAACAGCTTAGCTTTATTTTTCTAAGAATAGGATAATTTGTAAATGTGACAAACAGTAATCATCTTACATTTAAGATGAGTCAAACAGACATTCTCCTTCAGCTGAACTTTCTGATGACAACCTTTGAAATTGACAGATTAAAAGTGATGCGTAGCTGTCAGAATTGTATAGCTTGCTGAACAAAATATGCATAAAAACTTTACAGATGACTGTCTGTGGGTTTACATGGCAGGCTATCTTCCTGTACCCACTGCCAGTTAAATTAATAGTGTCATAATCTATCTTCTCTGTCAGGTGTAAATGACTTTAGCACATCAATAACTGGTTTACAATGATGTCCCTCCAATATTTAAGGCTGTATATTGATTTCACAGTTTGCACAGAACAGTACACATACAATCCCCATATTTTGTTGTAGGATAGAATTTCAAATAAATGAAACATTTACAGTCTTAGGAAAATATAATAAAAATTGAAGGTCTTGGCAGCTATCAAGCTATCCAATAACAAATTCTTTTAAGCTGCAACTTTTACTAATAATGATTCTATGTTGGTTTTCAGCTGTGTGAAGTCATGGTACAACTGATAATCTTTATAGCTGTATCAGTTTATTGTTTTACACCTTAAAATGTCTCTGTACAATGGCAGTCAATGAAAAGGAAATGATACCCCAGAATAAAAAGAAACTGATTCCACAAAATTTAGATTGTGACTATAATAATTGAGAATGAGATTTCTTTGCCATTATTTTATATATATATTTATATTTATTCATATTTATATATTGTATATATGTGTGTACACATACATATGTGTTTATGTTGGGGGACAGAAGGAAATAAATGCAGTGGTGTGTTGAGCTGTCAGAGTGCCTTACAAACACTTCTGTCCTCACCTTTTCTTTGCTGCTAAATGAGTGTGGGTTATCCAAATTAAATTCAAATTCAGGAGCTACCCTGAAAGGCATATAAAATGCATCTAGTTCTAACTGCTTGAACGTTCCTTCAAAATGTATTGAACACTCATTTAATTTCTAGTAAGATAGAATAACTAAACTATCAGCAAAGCCCTAGAACAAAATAAATTTAGAAAAGTGATTTCCCCTCTCATTTTATGAGTTCATTTGAGACACAAATTTAATATGAATGTCACCATAAAACAAGCTAACTCTACAAAACGACTGCCTCAGGAATCCCGGCGTTCTTGCTGTACCTTAACAAGCTAACAAAAGCTTGTGATTAGAAACTAGAATTGCATCACATCCCATGCTGAATTTTCATTAACTTCAAAATCAGTTTGTATGTTTGCAGCGGTTTAAGTGAGACCATGTTTCTCTAATCCATCCCCTTACCTGTCTGAATCAAGTCTCTTGTCATAAGACGCCATGAATTACTGAGTTTTAACACTCTCACAAGTTTGATCATTTTATCTGGAGAAAAAAAATAAAGCTTATACGTGTGTGCGCACTCACACACACACACACACACACACACACAGTGCTTAGTCTACCAATCAGCTACAATTTTTGTGACTGTAAAGTCTGGACTACTAAAGTTATATTAAAATACGTGTCTAAAAGAAAAGGCTTGCTTATTTTCACCAGTGGTAGTGCAGAGCTTTTGAGTAGTTCCTGTAACACCTATTCTGAATTTCCTCAAAGAATTCTCAAGCAACTATTTGAACATTTGACATCTTTTCTGTTAAAAGTTAGTTTCTATCTTTCAGGAAAATTCTTTGGCCAATCTTGTTGTGATACAAAACCTGCCTGTGCATAAATATGCATGTCAAATCTTTCTGTAAGCTTCATGACACGACTTCTAGACACAAGCAGAAAAGAGATCTAACTCAATAAAACTCCATGAAGTTCGTTATTAATGTGTTCACTTTTGACTACAAAAATTAAGGTTCATATTTCTAATGTAACTCAGGTTGGGTTCCATGAGTCCTGAAGTGAAATACAGGTGTTGGACAGCACTTCGTTTGACATGTCACTAGACCACATAAAAATTGAAAAATGTGCCCCTTCTCCAGGTAACCAGCTGCATACAGTGTCGATGTGTTGAGCTGTCCATTTCTATTCTAAAATAAAAATCTGACCTACTCCTGTCTCTGTCTGACAAAGGAAAGGTACCACAAAGAGTTCGCGGGGTGCTCACAGATGCACCATGGAAACTCAATACTTTGTTCTCAATGTGCCTTGGACTGCAGGGAGAAGACTAGCAGCACTGAAGACACAAAAATAGTTTCATGTTTAGGTGTCTCAACAGCCTCTTAATTTCCATGCTGGTTTGTTCAGTTAGGTACGATTGCATGGGATATAGAATTCATCCACTTCTCTGCACGCCTCTGAGATGTGCATGTGGGGCTAAGACTGATTTTATAATTGATCTGTCATTCGTGATGTATGTCTAATTTGCATCACCCAAGATCATTAGAGAAATGAAACTATATTTTCTTTTTAGATGTTGAATACATACTGCTGCAGAAAGAAAGAGTCAACACACCTCCTAGTTTGAACAGGGAACTAAGCAGAAGCGTTAAGCAGGAACGTTCTTTGAGAGCAACATGACTGACAACCTGTTCATTGCACACTGTTAGCACTCCTATACTCAAGAAGTTCTACTAAACACTTCCACAAGCTAAAGCAAAGATGACTCTACAGCTCATATCATTTTTTGAGTATCCATTTTACCCTGTGTACACTGTTCTTCTAATGTGTGTTATTTATGGAAAATAGAGAACAAGAGTAAGGGATGTCTTTATTGCTTATGACAATGTTCAGCAGTTTGCAGATCTTGACTGGCAATGATTATAACTTGAATGGTAAAATGTGTGACAGGTCCTGGCCTATTTGTTTGAATGTATAAAATGAAGGTATGAATTAAACAGTAAATCTGATGCACACTGGTATGAAGTAAATGCTTAAAAGGACAAATGTTAATGTAACAAAACAGAAATAGAGGAATGCTGTTACGACTTAGGATTCCAGTATCATTAAAAATGACATCAGAAGAGAGAGAGTTACCACTTACAAAAAAGAAGATTCAGCTTCACCTTACAAAATACCAAGAAGAAAACTGAGAAATTCTTAAATACTCTCTGCAAAGCGTTACCTTCCTGTTACTGGAGTCACACTGTCTTCATAAGGTGGTCAGTTAGAAAAGGCCTGGGTACAGTTTGGAGTTATGTTTATTGAAAATATTTTTTCCTCTTATTTTCTCTGTTCGGTCAATCTAAATAATTCCAAATGTTGACTACACCATCTCAATCATTCAGGTCATCTCACTGCTGCTTGAAACTGTGGCTTGAAGCCATCCCAGTTTCATGTTCAGATACAAAGCTCACAGGAACACGTACATTTTGTCTTAAAGATTATCAAAGAGGTTTAGTTTTAAGGAAATTTAATGCATATATATATGAATATCACATTAAAATAATGATTAAAAAATTCCAGATGAGGGTCATTTAAGCAGACCTCCGGTAGTTTGCGTGATAAAATACAAAATAATCACCTCAAATAATTTAACACTGCCCTCTAGAGGTGATATTTCTTTCATTAACATCTGTTTAGGAAAAATAAATCTTATTAAAGAGGTTATTAAATTTACTCATTTAAAATTAAGTTCGTGAAATGAAACCTTGTCCAACTTTGAAATACATTCAGACACAAGTTTTAAGTTAAACAAAGAACAAACAAATATCAACTAGATTTTCAAACATAAAAAGGGACTTAGGAAAATATTTCATGTTACTACTACAGAAAATTCTTTTTGATCAACAAACAACTTAAAAAATAATACTTGAAGAAATAAATTTTATTCCTCCAGCTGTATCTGGAGAAGAGTTTGTAAAGCTATATTTCTACCTTAAACATTGCAGCCCTGGTGCTCTATCTATCCCATCAAAGGGGCAAAGAAAAGGTCCCGCATCATAGGGACCCAAAAATATAATGAAAGAGGGTGGAGGTGGGAGGTGAGAGACAAGGAAATCAAATTGTGTGACAGTTTCCTCAGGAATATCGAATGTTTCTTTTTGAAGCTTAAAAAGACTGCCTTTCCTTTGTCTCGAAAATGTAGTTTAATTTCTGTTCTTCTTTTTGTTAAGGACAAAGGAATTATTATTCAGAAATAAAATGCAATGTCTTTTTTGTGCAAGAGGAGAAGAAGCCAAACATGTTTGTATTGAAAATGTTGATTGCTATCGATATAAAGTCATAAATTACTAAATTACTGAGGAACTATATACAGCTATTTAAAGAAAAGAAACCGCTAGCTGGAATAAATGGCTGTATAATTATGTGAAAAATAAATTACTTCCACTCATTTCTCCATCCTGCTGTTTGTACTCCATGCTTCTCTTCCACAACCAGAGAGCCTGCTTTTTTTTTTTTTGTCAGCCATCGTGTTTCAAGACTAAAGATTAATTGTAGAAACAGTTATTTGAGAGCAAATTTTATCAAAGATAAAATTTATTTTTGCATTATTCTACATATGCTACCAGTTCTCCTCATCAAGTGGACTGTGCACACATATTCTTCTAGCATTAAAATGTGAAGGAATGGATAAAACCTACACATTCTGAGGGAAAAAACGTCATATTGTTAAACTAAGATCATATCAGCTTGTCCACATTAAAAAGTGCCCAGTTTTAAGTTCTGTTGACTCCGTGATCACCATGCGCTAGATACTGATCCAAACCACTCAATTGTCTGGTTTCTTCGGGTAAAAAAATACCCCACATGGGCAGAGTCAATCTGTGTCAAAAGCGAAGCCTATTTAAAACTGTTACCAGCACAACGAGTGATTTCTGAAACTACAACTTGTGGTAAGCTTTACCAGAAGATTTGCCAACTGTTTATCTAAATCAAAGACGCATTTCACTCTCCAGGAGACCTGCTACATTTTTGCTTCAGCTACCTGCTCCTCAGAGTGGTGGAGAATTTTCATCTTTCTCAGAGGTGGAATTAGTTCGTGAAGAAATTTGTTTCCTCCTATCCCTCTGCCACTTTCTTTTACCTTTGAGACATAGGGATCTCATTCATTAGCTTAAGAACATTTTGAATAGGTCCTGTTTTTCACCTAATAATGCTACATTTTCTTCTTTCCCACACCTCAGTTGCAGCTCAGCTTGTATACCAGAACCTGTCATGGCAAAGGAGCTAAGGACAAGTTAAGCTGACAAAACTGGGGAGGCCTTAGATGAATTTCACACAGCTATAGTTAAATGTGTGAAGTCACTTGGCTGTTAAAAGTAGAACTTGTGTATTAGAGCCTGTTGCTCTTCTCATTCGTGCCAGAGCAAAAGACGCTGGTGTATGACAGAAGACATAGTCTGTCAGACTCTTTCATAACACTTCCCAGCCCAAAGATTAGACTGCAAAATATTTTCCGCTAAAGTTTCAAATGAAAAAAATATAGAGTAGCAAAATAGCAGAAGAGTTTGGCTCTGCGGGACCATAACACCTTTCGATGTAAAAGTGAAATCCACAAGGAGTTAGCTTTGCACCTTGAGCCACATCCTCCAGTACAGCTTTGCTACTGCATCAAAGTTCTCTGTAGTAAATTTTTCTTTCAAAAAACAGAACCAGCCTTTGGTCTGGCCTTGTGATAGCACAAAAGGGTGAAAAAGATTGCGTGAAAGATACTTAAAAGTTAAGCAAAAATTTGAATAGATAAACTGTCTATGTTTGTAAGCATCTCATATAGCTGGCCAGTTTCTGATTTCTCTTTTTATCTAAATTGATCAATCACACCTACTTCAAGCACTCAAATTCATTCACTGGTTCTTATTACTAAATAAAATGACATGGAACTTCAGTGTGTCTAATTTAACGTAGAGCCTGCTAGTCAAAGATAGAAGTATAGATTTTTTTTACGAATCCCACTCTTTTTAAGATTACATGGGAATGTACCATTTTAAGGGTACACATGGTCATTTAGGAGTAGCCACACAAGTATAAGTGAGACATACGGAAAAAGATTTTTTCATTCTATACCATACTCCAGAATTTACTTTGACACATCAGAGCGTATTTTTATTTTCAGAAGAAAAACTGACTGTTGGCTGAGCATAGTATTCCATTTCACAAATTTCTTTAAGTGGAATATTTTAATGACTTTAAAATAAAGAGCAATAGGAAGACTGAGAAGGAGTTATAGATAGCAGTCACAAAACAAAAAATGTGATAGGCATATTCTGATAGACAGTTTTACAAGGTCTTTTTAGTTTGAATTGAAAATTTTTGAACTCGACTATATTAACAGATAGGTTTAGGTGTACTTGGATTAACTTTACTGGCAACTAAATGCTTCATTAATTGAAAACCAAAAATCCATATTTCCTTCTTTCTCAGTCCACTGAAGCCTCACTGCAACATGACAACAAACAAACAGGAAAACAAGCCTTTCTGTGATACTGATGTTTGCTTCAATACACAGCCATACCAGGAGTCCTGTATCAGAATAGGCTTGATCGTTTAGATAATCAATTTCCCAGCTCCTAATAAGCACGTGGTGGCATTCCTGATAGGTTTTCAAATAAGCAGGAACAACCAAAAGTGTCTTATGAGACTACAGTAAGGTGAACTTGAATTTGCCTATCAAGTGAAGAATACAGGACTTGGCCATTGAACCATGACATTAGAAAACTGACTTTTCCTTAATACTGATGTAGAATTTATCAGATAAGATTGATTACCAGGTATTTAATGTACCCATCTGATTTTTTTTTTGGCTCTGAATGTTTCATTTCCTACCAAGGGCAGCAGAAAAACTGAGTCAGGTACTGCAATGAAAGGAATAGATATCAATTTGGTCTTATTCCTTTCTTCCCACAACCCGGACAGTTTTTGTCATATCTCAGGGGACAAGATGTCTCTCAAGGTTGTGTTTCTGACTGAGAAATCTTAAAAAAAAGTGAAAAATAACAAACAAAAGGTGCAACTGAGTATATTGTTAAAGGTACATTGTGGAGACATAGCAATTCTCCACCTGCCAAGTGGGTCCAGAGTGACCAGGATTTCAGCATCATAAAAAACCACTTGCAAGGCAGGACTTTTAATGTCAAAACTTTTTCTAAGGGTCTTATGAATATATATGAATCTATCTGACTCAAAATATGTTATTTATTAAAAAAAAAACTAAACTCCAAATGGAAAAAAAAAAAAGCTGAACCACATGTTAAAAAAATATATATTGTCTGTTTGAACTGCAATAAAAGAAAGACTTTTGCTTGCATCACCATCAGAAGTTGGAATTAAATAAATCTTCACATTATTGCTGTACATACCAGCTGTTATTATGTGCCTCTTCTTCTTATTGCTTAGGCCTGGACCAGAAGCAACAATGCTAAAATAAGAAGATAAATTATTTTCAACCTGGATGAAAAAAACATGAAGCTCTGGAAATCTGTCAAGGAAAGATCCATCCTCATAAAAATTCTCAGTTTTTCTACCAGGAGATCTGACCACAACTCATCATTGCCCATGTTTATTTTATTCGGGTTTGAATGAAGAGATCAATTAGAATTTTTTCTTTTCTCATTTCTATTAAATATAAAATGCAATATTGGTGCAATTATGTTTTTATAACAAGATAAAGACTCAGTAATTAAAATAAATTAAAAAAATACCCCACCAGGGAACACCACTATACAGCCTGTGAAAGAGAGTCAGTGCAGGAATAAACACAAAAGGTAAGAGAATTGCGGATGTATTGAATTGACCTATTGCATTTACAGGTCAAGTTTTCAGAAATGGCCTCCAAAACTGCATGTATTTGCTGTTTATGCACATAATCAGCTACTTGTGCATTCAGATCAGGCTGTCAGATGCAGGCAGCTTGCAGCTGGACAGAAAGTTCATGGTATACTCTGTTTTAGGGATCAATTTGAAAATAAGAACCAGAATAACTGTGAGATGGGGAGGAGGGAGTTGGAAACAGCAGAGCACGACTGTTTATTCACATAACCCCAGTATTTCTTAGACTGGATCCATTTAGCGTCATAGCTTCATTAAAAGCAATGGCAATTATCCTCTGTAGAGAAGTAACAAAAGCAAAAAAGACTGAGAAACTTGCCTATTGACAACATTGGCAGAAGCAGCAGGAACATACCCTAATGCTTCAGAAACTCTGTCCCCTGCTTTACCAATACTTCTCCATTCTATACAAGGAGGACAAAGTGACTCCAGGTCCTACTGCTTTCTGACTTCAAGGGTTATAGGATTCTGAGGGTACAGCTGTGCTGGGACACTTCCATGCTTTTCCGACAAGAGCATGAGGTCTGGGATGTTTTGCTTGATGTTTTGGCATGCTCAGTCTTCCAATCCTCCAAGCAAAGCCAGTCTTGCTTGCAGGCATCTGGGGACCTGCCCATCACTCTGCATCAGATACCGGAGTTCAGTGAGCACAGAGACATATTGCAAACATCTGCAAATACGCAACTGCATTTATGGCAAATTGGAAATGCAGACGTTGTATCAGCCTGATGCTGAAATTCCATGAAATTGAGAAAGATGCCATTGCTGGAAAGTAGACAAAGTCAAATGCTTCTTGTCTAAGACCCAAGACTTAATCTCTGCTGATGAGGGATGCTTGACCCATTCTCTGTTTTTTGCCTTGGAATCATGATGCGTTTTATTCTCTTCACCAACACCTAAGCCACTTCTGTACTTGCTGTTCCCTTTCTGTGTATGTCGTAATAAACACATGTTTTGGAGCACAAAGTGTCCAAAGGTTTTGCAGGAAACATTTCAAATCTTGAGAGAGTGATACAAAAACTAACACATCCAGAACACACAGCCTAGCCCCTCAAAAAACGCTCTGTTTTCAGTAGGTCCATTTGGGCTAATGGTTAATTCTAATTTAAAAAAATAAGAAAGGGAAATTATTAGTATCAGGTGCTAAACCCTTCTCCCAGAAGGTGTTAACAGCCCCATACAGTATGACTTGTCCTTGTGGATCTATGGAATGAGATCCCAGTAAATATCAACAGGAGAATCATCTTTGCCATGGTAAGCATTCCCTAATAGATCAATACAGCGTTTTTTCTCCCCTTCAGTGTCTGCCTGTCACTGCTCTTCAATCTCTCTTTCAAGTGAAAAGAAGAACTGCCTGTTAAGGTTTGCTTTTAAGAAGCTAAATCACTTGATATTTTCAAGCCATTATGACTGCAAAGTACTGTTGAAAGCTCACACTAAAGATACATTTGTAGATGGACAGTTGACATAAATGTTCATCCTAAGCAGAAGTACAAACAAATTGGATTTTTCTCACCCCCTTTTAAAGAAGGGGTCCTTTCTAATACCTGCCCTTCCTAGACATCATCTCATCCATTTTCTGCAAAGGTCTCATGTTAGGTTGCCATAGGGTAAATGACTGCAGTGAGAGCTTTCTACAACATATTTGGGAGTTTGATCTGTAAATGCCCAGCAAGAAGTTCATAGGGTATTATGGAAGCAGCTATGGCTGCCTGACACGTGAAAAGAATGAAAGGAAGAGGTGGCAAGGAGAGACAACACAGAGCCAAAACATCTTCTGGTCTTTCAGAGAAGTGTCTTCGTTTTATTTATCAGCTGTATCTAAAGATTTGTGTGGCGAATTGAGGATCTAGAGAACAGCTTTATATTAGCAAATGTTTGATTTATTCCTCAACCAAGCTCTCTTCTTCTAACAACTATGAAAGACTAGCAGAACCAATTTGCTAGACAAAATTTGCAATAAAATAGCTGGGGAATGTTTTCTCAAATTAAATTAGTGACGGCAGTCTCAGAGAGATATAGGTAATGAAAACATTTAGTGAGTGTGCTTGTGACAAAAAAAGCATGTGCTCCAAGCCAAACTTGCTTTTCATTGCTCTTTTGTCACATCAGATGTTTTCACACAAAAACATAGACTGCCCATGTATTCACCACATCTGGTGTCCCAGTTTGGGTTTTTAGTGAAAACATACAAGAATGTGACAAACTTTGATTGATTAGCTACAGTGAGTGACAGCTTCCTTCTAAGTGCCTAGACCTGATAGCATGCACCAGAACAGAGGAAACAGAAACGTAGGTGTCAGCCGAGTGCAGCAGTGGTTCACGCTGATTTTCATCAGGAGATCCAACCTTCACATCCTGTTCACATAGACACTGGGTTATTCCAGAAAATTGTCAGAGCCTGACTTTTATTAAAGCTCATTTTGGCTGACAAAATGCTGACACTTTCAGACAAAACGCCTGTAATGTTATACAGTGTGAAAATGTTAACCACTAGGCAATGAGTAATCTTTAAAAAATATATACTGTTTGGAAACTAATGTAATCTTCATAATATCAGTAAAAATACCTTGTTAAATATGTAGAGACAAAAACAGACTAAGATCTCTGATACAGGGTCACAATAGGTACCCCCTCTTTGTGCAGATATTGTCTAGTTTATTGAAGTAGACTTGGAATGGCTGGGCAGAATAGCAACATCATATAAGTATATATAAAATTTATACACAAAAACATGAAGTATTTTTATAGGTCTGTCCATTCTAAAAAAAGCCTGGTTTTGTGAAAAAGTTATGTACATTTTTCTAAGCAAAAAACAAGGCCAATTTCTTCTCATATTTTCCTAAGTGTTGCTAGAAGATGTTGGCAGCATGTTCTCCCTTTCTGGCAGGACTGAGGGTGAAGAATGAAGGTTCACTCCTCGAGAGTGTGAAAGAGATGTTCATGTTTTCTGTTAAAAATGAGACCCTTAAAATGAAATTAGAGATGGGCAGAAAAGCTTTTGAAAGATTTTCCTCTTATAAACAAATATTTCTGGTTTGCAGTGGGTTGGAAGAGTTAGAGAACTAGTGTGTCCAAAATACTCAGCAGCCTTTTGGGTAGTGTCTTCCTAGGAAGAAACTTCACATCATGCACCTGGCCTGCCCATTTCAGGAGGAACTTCAGTAATCTTCTGAGATAAGTAATGGACTATTCCCTGCACTCGTTTCTGCATGCAGAATGTGAAAAAAGCCTCTCTATAAGTCCAGATAATTAAATACAGTCAACTGTCACTATTTTTTTTTTAAGAACTGTTTTTTCTAACGAGAAATTATGTCTGCTTAGTTGCTGAGGTCTGAGCTGTCTGGACCAACCTTCCCTGACCACAGTTCTCATCCCCTTCCCACATTTGTTGTCTACTCTTGAGCATCACAACTGGACTACCTCTACTGTTAAATTGTCAGAACTGCTTTGGCCTCTGCCAGCTACAGCTCCCCTAGATGATGCTAATGCAAGGGACCAAAACAAACTCTGCATGAGGCCAATCAGCTTGAGCAGCTTCCCAGCAGAGTTTTCAGCTACTCTCTGGCCTCCGTTTCAGAACGTCTATTCTACTGGCATAGATTTAGCCATAAGGACTGGAATCATTCCTGTCTCAAAACAGAACACAACTGTAAAAAAGGAAATTAGGAGATTGATTCTTAATTGGTTAAATTAATTTATCTGCCACAACTCTTAACACTGATAAATTAAAGCAGTTCAGTTTACAAAAGTTAAGCTTAATCTCTATAAAACCATAGACTGGTAAATAATTACTAGCGCTCTCCACCAATATTCTATACATGGAAGGGCGAGAAAGAGATGGACGTGAAAGATTTTTCTTCACTAAGAGTATTCACAGCTGGCTAGCTGCAGTACATCTGTGAAGATATAAGCATCATTAAATTGGCATCATGCAGATGTTCCATAAACCTGGGTCAAAAATAGACATCATGGGACATACATAAATTCAAAACATCTCATAGCCCTTACATTAGTACTATTCAGACTGTGGATACATCTCATTTTCACTATTTTTTTTGTTTCAAAGCAAGAGAATCATGCCCGAGTGTAAGATAAATACTTTAAAATTCACTGAGTGTTTGAAATCCAGACATACATTCACTTCCACACTTTACAGATGTTCGCTCTCTGTGTTACAGTCATGCAACAGGCCTGGCTGTTGGATGCTTTAGATGCTCACATTCACATTTTGCACTTGAGCCCAAATTTCAGTCTTCTGTGCATATACTTTGCTGCCTCTCGAATTTTCCTGCAAATGACATATCCCAAGCAGCTGGCTATGTAATTGCATAAACCAAGCATACACCAACTCATCAGCTGGAAACAACCAGATCTCCTTCTGTTCTTCCTTTGCACTCATTGGTCACAGGCTGACTAAGGAACCAATGTAATGCAGCCATGAAAAAACCAAAAGTAATCCTAAAATGTATTCCTGTTAGACCCTAAGGAATATCAATGTTACTGCTCCGAATACTGGTGGCTGTCATCTGGAGTATTGTATGCAATTCTAGTCATGCATTTCAAGAGAGATTAATCCAAAGTGGAACATATGCAGAGAACAACTACTAGGATGAGCAGAAAAAGACGGAACCTGTTTTACAAGAGGCTGCAACTATGTGCTTTGTTAAGCTTAATTAAAAACAAACAAAAAATTTTGGACGAGGGAGAGAGTGGGAAAAGGTTTGTACCTATATCAGAAAAGAAAAGTAGAGGGGGAGAAAACATAAGGGAAAGTTATTTATACTGTACAAGAATGCAGGAAGAAGAACAAATGGGATTAATTGGCCATAAATAAATTCAGGCTGAAAGCAAGCTTCACAGCCATCACAGCATCTTCCTTAGGAACAATCTTCAGATAATAACAGCAAGAATGCAAAGCTTCAAATAAACTTGCTGAAAAAGCCACTTCAAAGACCAGGCTTCATGAGGCAGCTTATGAGTGCGTTTAGCCAGTCCCTGATGAAGGACGCGACCAGACGTGAAGATAAAGGTCCTTTCTTGTACAGGCATTTATCACTTGGATCCCACGTTTAGGGTTATCATTTTAACAGGCAGGGTTATTAGCTGTCAGGTCCCAAATATGAATCCAAAGTCTCCTATCAAATTTTGCATATTGTGTATAAATAAGGAAGATAACCGTAGATGGATATGTGCAAGTGAACAGAAATGCTATTTTTAGACTCTGAATATATATATACAGCAGCAAAAGAAAGCAACCCCAAACTCGAGTACTGAGTTACAGAAAGAAAACCTTTGAAATCGTATCTTTTTGTTTGTTTGTTAGCTTCCGGTGAGCAGTTAAAGTTCAAGTAAAAAAGCAATCATAGGGTTTGAGGTGATATTCCAATCTACATCTTGAGTTGCTCTGCTGTTCTTATGCAGCTAACATCCGTTAAGAACTGGGAAAAGGAGGGCTGAGCACACAGGGAGGGAAAACACATATACAAATTCTTGCAGTAAGATTGGCTTGTTTTTTCCTTGCAAACTGGTGTTTTGCTTTGTTTTGTTTTTTTCCAAGTCTTCAGCTAACAGAAAAATTGTAAAGATATTACTTTGTGATAATTTCTGGAAGTGTGGAGTAATTCATAATTCATTTTGACAATTTGTTAGCTGTTGTAGTTCAGATATAATGAAGACATAAGATATCACACACGATCTTGCACACTTATGCATGCAGAATTATGCAAATTAAAGACATATCAGTCTAAGTCAAAATTTCGCCATTAAAACTTCTTTCCCCATCTGCCTTTTAATAGCTTTTTTCCAAGTATACATGTTCTTATTTCTTTTATTGATCTAGCTCTAAAGATTTGAAGTCTTGGACAGCTATAATTTTCAGATTTTGTTCTTTTAGCATCTCTTTTGGAAACTTTTTAATGCTTAGATCAATAACCCATACCAAAAAACCCACTAAATTCTTACTGAGGTTTTTCCTTTCTGAATATAAAGACAATACTGACGTGATAGTTGGATATTAGGATACCCTGCACAAAGTCTTTGCTGTGAATGTCACACTCCCCAATGTCAATAAGGGTTGTACATTCATAAATCAAAGACTGTTTAAGGCCTTCACTTGGACACAGTCCCTTAAAATTTATTGCGCTTAACATGGTGTTTAGGTTACACGTGTCATTATCAATGAGCTTACAGGTTAAATGTCTCATTCTTCAAATCACTATGATAAAATATACAGATATATGAGGACTTCTGGGTTTTTTGAATCAGAAATGTTATTTCAGTACAACAACAGCTAGAGACAGGAGAAAATGCTGACAAAGTTTTCCTCTTTGAAAAAAAGCATATTAATATCAATATATAAAGCATGCTTCTCTATGCATCTTGAATATAAAATTCCCATCTGTAGCAGCTGTGCCTCTAAAGATTCTGAAAAAAATGCTGTTACCTACAGTTTTAGGGGGGACCTTACCTGTCCTGTATGCAGGTCATTTGATCCCATCACTTTAGCTTTAGTCCAGAAAAATGAGGATAAATGCTTTACAACCTTCCTCAACTGGTTGCATTATATGCAGGCTGAGTTTAGGAAAATAATAAATGAAAGAGTAAAGCATAGCTGATTATATAAAGATTTCATTGTTTTCTTATTTCATAACAGAAATTGCCCGGGTGCATGGACTTGCTCTTGTCAAGTACAGAGCAACCATCTGTTGTGATTTGTGCTGCATGCAGAAGAAAGCCTTTGCACACCTTTAGGGTAGCTGCACATTTAGGAGAAAGGCCCTAAGTTTGGCCTAACGGGGGAAAAGGAAAAAAAGAAACAAAACAAGGCAATAAGCAGACACCAGTCAATGGAACAAGACAACCGTAGAAGATCAGGTGAAAATCTGCAACTGTGAAGACAAATAGCCTTTCCCCCACAATGAATAACATACTCAGGCAAATAGCAGGATTTTTTTTAAACAGGAAAGCCTAACACCACACCACTAAATTCCTGTAGCACACAGGACATCTTTGAAAGTGTTTGCTCAGACATCTGACATGCTTTTTAGCATGGCACTTGCTGCGGCAAAGACACTCAACTTCTCAGGGCTTTCTGCTTCTCTGCTAGTGGATGAGCCCCATCAGCAGAAGGCTGTACTGACATTCAGCGTGACCTGGACAGGCTGGAAAGTTGGGCAGAGAGGAACCTGATGAGGTTCAACAAAGGCAAATGCAGGGTCCTGCACCTGGGGAGGAACAACCCCATGCATCAGTACAGGCTTGGGGCGGACCCGCTGGAGAGCAGCTCTGCGGAGAGGGACCTGGGTGTCCTGGTGGACGACAGGTTGACCATGAGCCAGCAGTGTGCCCTGGCTGCCAAGAAAGCCAATGGGATCCTGGGGTGCATTAGGAGTGTGGCCAGCAGGTCGAGGGAGGTTCTCCTTCCCCTCTACACTGCCCTGGTGAGGCCCCATCTGCAGTGCTGTGTCCAGTTCTGGGCTCCCCAGTTCAAGAAAGATGAAGAGCTACTGGGGAGAGTCCAACAGAGGGCTACAATGATGGTGAGGGGACAGGAGCATCTCTCCTACGAGGAGAGGCTGAAGGAGATGGGCTTGTTCAGCCTGAAGAAGAGAAGGCTGCGAGGGGACCTAATATATACTTACAAATATCTGCAGGGTGGGGGTCAGGAGGATGAGGCCAAGCTCTTTTCAGTGGTGCACAGCGACAGGACAAGGGACAACGGGCACAAACTGAAGCAGAGGAAGCTCCAGCTGAAGATGAGGAAGAACTTCTTCCCTCTGAGGGTGATGGAGCCCTGGCCCAGGCTGCCCAGGGAGGTTATGGAGTCTCCTTCTCTGGAGATATTCAAGACCCGCCTGTACACAGTCCTGTGCGGCCTGCTGTAGGACACCCTGCTTCAGCAGGAGGGTTGGACTAGATAACCCACAGAGGTCCCTTCCAACCCCTACCATTCTGTGATTCTGTGATTCTGTGATCACCCCATGGCCACCTCACATGCCACCCAGAATTTACCATTCTGTGACAGTGTCCTAGATAAGCCTTGTAACATGCTCTCAGAGGTTATTTACAGAAATCCTAGTGCAGAAAGAGTCATGGGTGACAAAACTAGGCAGGTATGGGTTTGGTTTTCTTGGGGTTGGGCTGGGGTGGAATTTGCTGTTAGATATCAAAGCTTGAATGCAAATCCCAGAGACCAAGAACTGTAAATCCAGCCTCGCGTTCTCTTTTAGTGGCCATCATTAATGCTTTCCATTGTGGTAACACCTTTGTACCTGGTTTCTTTCCTTTTCTGGCTCCAGTCTCTCTGGTTGGTTTGCTCCTTAGTTCATCTCCCTGGACCTTCTCCAGGACAGCTCTCTCCATGCTTCTCTGCTAAATCCTCTTGCCAGGAGTGCAGTTTTATTGCCATCAGCTGTTGCTAAAACTTCGTGTTGAGTTACAGCTGGTGGAAGCAATGGGAGCCCTTCCTGAACTCTCTTACATCTGCTGGGGTGCAGGGTACCCACACAAGAACACAAAACCAGTCTCAAAAGTGGGGTCAATTATTGGAAACCAGGGATTTCATCCCAAAAAGGTGCTTAAATATGTGAGTAAGCGTAAGCACAAACAGTCTTCTTGGTTCATCGTGAAGTGTTTTTTTAGATGTAGAGGACTAAGCAGAGGTTGAGTCTGAGATTTTATGAAATTTTGATCTAATAGGAGATAAACTCAGAGTTATTAGAGGAAGAAGCTCATACGGCAAGGAGCACCCTCCCTTATGCACCCTACAAAGAGGGTGCAGACCAAAGCTTTCTAGAGAGGGTCCACCATAACCTGTTGAATGACCACTTACATTCCCAATGGTGCTCAAAACCACGGGAATTTCTAATGCTTTGTTGAATTGGGGTATAGAGAAACTTCTTCCTTGAGGCCACTGTGCTGCTACTGGCAATCACACTGATTTTCCCCAATTCGTGTAGTGTCAGTTTCCTCTATGTCTGCCCAAGAAGTCCAAGGTTCTGGGGTGCTGTTGGCTCTCAGGTTCCAGCCAGGCACTGCCACTTAGCAGCCAAAGAGGTACCAACACCCTCAACTATACCCTGGTACCCTATTCACCACCAAACCTCATGTTTGGTTGAATTAAAAGCAGCTAAGCAATCCTACACTTAAAATTCATTACCCATATCAAAGTCACCTGCCACTGAATCAAGACAGATTAGTAAATTTTTGGATATTGGAGGTGATGTCTTTTGATGGCAGTTTTCTAGAAATGTAAGCACGTTATAATAAGGCAGTAGGTTATTTACAGAAATTACTTCCTTTGGTTTGCAACCTATGCATTTGTGCCTGCATATTCCCTTTTTCACTTCCTGAAGATCTAGAATGCAAGTCTGAATGCCAGAGCACACAATCTCCTTTGCAGAATGGCTCACCAGCAATTAAACACTCTTTTATAACCACTGTGTAAGAAGTTACTTAACCTATGATTTATATTGGAGTGGCAAAGACAAGAAATGGAGTAAGGTGGTCTCTTCAGTTGAAGATACAGGAAAAAAATACAGCTGGCAGTGGCAGAGCAGGGCAGGACAAGCCAGCTTTGTGTTTAGAAAATGTTGTTAGGCAATTATATTCAGAAGTACGGAATAATGCAAAATATTTAGGCTACCAAATATAATCTAATGACTGTCCAGTGCTTCTGGTGGTTGATCAGTTTTCCCATGACTAACTGAAAGTAAAGTAAAAAGGAGAAAAACCTAGAGGCTCTCCTCAGAAACTGAGTCAGAGTCCTTCACAGATTTTCCATGGTTCATGGCTCAGTCAGTCCGAAAAGAGGAAAAAAAAAAAAAAAAGCAGTATCATGCAATTTCAAGCACCTGGCTGGTTTGAATGAATCCAGCTAAGAAAATCAAAACATGTACTGCGAAAAGCGGTGGTGACATTTTTGCTGACATCCTGATCTCTCTCTCTAGGCATTTATACCTTGATCATTACTGATAGCCTGGATGATTTTCTGTGCTAACTTCAACATTTTCACACAAATGGCAAATTTAAATAGACAATGCATTTTCACTGGAGCTATACAACCACAAAAAGCAAATTGTGAGAGTTTCCAATTTTACTGGAAATAGGCTGCCTTCTGGGAACAAGACACAGTCAAAGAATGATACTTGCTTTTTTGCGAGATAGGGAATGACCGAAGGCAGTGGATAAGTTTAATGTAACAGATATTGTACAGCTCTGCTTGTTTTCACGTTTAGACAATACTGTGGCAGAGTTTTTAAAAACTGGTTTATTACTATTGATACTTTAACCTTTGTGAGAAACTTGTTATGTAAATTAAGACAACACCTGCATTATGGGATAAAGGATGCTAAGAAAATACATGGTTTTAACATTCCAGGGGTGGAACAGTTTGTATTCTCTAATATCCTAGCCCATAAGCAATGACAATTACATTTTTATTGAACAACTTCATCATCACTTTAATAAACCTTTGCCTCACATTAACGTTAAAATTTTGAAAGACCTATGGATATATGTATGTGTGCTGTTTTTAAAATATTTATGCAACAGTGTATTTAGAAATGAACTGCTTTTTAGCAAATGAGTGTTAGCGAGCCTGTCAAAACATTGTTAGTTCTTTTATGGTTGCTTATATTTAATTTTCTACCTGCTACAACAAAAAGATTTAAATGATATGGCAAATAGCTAGTGGTTTCTACAGGTTTTGTCACACTGTTTTGCTAGCATAGCATACAGTTTATCAAGCAGCCGAGGTTGTATTCCATACCTTCAATAAAAAAATAAAGTAACCAAAATAGTTCTCCTTCCAAATTCCTGGCTGCCCTAAATGCTAAAAGCCAATGATGTGTAGGAATAAAAAAAAATTAAAAAAACCCCATAAAATCCCTCATAACTCCTTGCCTGATAAATGATAGGGAAAGTTTGACAGATCAGAACGATACGAAGCAGCCTAAAACATTTGGCACAATGTGTGTCTGGCATACAGAGACTGCCTGTCAAATGCCTATGACTCCATACAGCAGCTAGGGACCCTATGGAGCAGCAGATGGACCATTAAGGTAGTATTAATGTAGATGCCATCAGTTTTCAGTTCTGACTGGGACATACTCTTTAGAACTATGAGCAGCTGCTGCCATTTATTGTGACAGCTTCCTGCTAACTTTTGCCAACTGGCACAATCTGACTCTTTGTACCTGAGCTATTAAATGTGTGACTTCCACCGTTTTATTCCTCCAGAGAACTCTTTTAATAATCCTCTGAAGAAGGAATGAGGCATTTATCACCAATGTGAATACACACACCATACAGTTCTATTGTCCTTCTGCACTGCTGTAGATTTTACATTGGGAGTAAACATAAGCGAGCTTCACATGCCTGACATAATCCCTGAAATAGCCCAAACTGGTGAGTTCTTAAACTGCATTTAACTACATTTCAACTATTGTTTTAGATTGCAGGTTAACCTTGAAGTCTTAGCTCTTTAATGAGCAGTTCAGGACAAAGAAAAAAAGGAAAAAAATACATGTTTCATTGAGGGACTATATTAATGCACAAAAAGGAAGAAGTTTTCTTCTTAGCTATGATTCGTTGCATCAACAAGCATAGGTCAATATTGCAATTATAAATGGATTTTTGAACACCTGCTGGTCTACTTAATACTTAAACATTCCTTTTGTAGCAAGAAAAGCTGTCCATTCTTGTAATGTCTTCACTACATAGCAGGAAGAATGCATTATAAATGATAAGTGATTATGTATTTGTTATCACCTGCACTATAATTTTAGCAAAATATGCAACAATACTGCTGGCAGAAAAAAACCCACCCTGTTGTACATGTCTTTGATCCAGCTAGACTTCTAGGGATACATTACATCATTTGATTGTGCCAAACAAGAAAGCTAACAGTACAGCACAGCATAAGGTTTGACATACAATAAGAACTGCAGCTAGTCATTATAAAAAATGGCTGGCAGACATTCATTATGCTGAGCTAACATCTTTTCTGCTTCAAATCTTCCTGCAATCTGACTAATAATGTATGCATGGACTTCTATTGCAGATCTCCATTGCTTGATGCTACTCTACCCATGTATACATGCATAATCTCCCTAAAAAAAATCTAAATGAGCCAAAAAAACTTTTAAAAATAGGCTGTGCTGATATGTACAATGAGAAGCATGCACACTATTGAAGCTACAGAGGATGAAAGTGTTGATCTTGCACAGAAGGGGAACATTATAAATTAAACATAACTAACCATTAATAGAAAGAATTTACCTTTTGTATGAGCAGAAAATATTTGAAATAATATTATTACTTCCAGTAAAAACTTCCAAAGAAAATAAATCCTGCATACTGTGATGATTTTATTTCAAATATAAATTAACTTTTATATAAGCATGCGGTATGCACCACACATTTCAAGTTTTTCTGTATTAGAGTTCTTTTTGGCTATATTTCATAATACCATTATGCATCCTGTAAGTGAAGTTTACCCTAAAATTTTCAGTCTTCTGATCTCTGTCAGAGTTTAAGCAATTGTCCAGAATATGCAGAATATTACCTAACCTAGGATGTCAGAATTAGGTAGAGTAATGCATTTAGAGTAATACCAAACCTAGGAAGTCAGGGGGAATTAAGAAAATCCCAGCTATTGATAGGATTATGCACTTACACCCCGATTTTAACAATTTAATCAATAGTAAATAGTAGCATATGCTTAAATCTCAGAAGATATTTTGGCTCTAAGAATGATGCACGAGAAAAGTGTCTTGGTTCAAGGAAGATCTTCATCATATTATCAGCTTCGAAAGACTGCTGAAGTCTCACTGAAATGAGCATGCTCATGAAAAAAAGAAAACAAGTAAAGCACGTGCTTAAGTGTTGCTCTGGACGAAATTCTGAGGTGGGAGGTGTTGGGAAGGGAAGAAGTGGAGGCAGAGGAGACAAGGAGGTAAAAGACCATGCACTGAGCTCACAGATGTCATAGATACTTTACCCAGTCAAGAAAAAGGTAAATTAAATGGTACATATCATTCTAATTAAATTTAGTATATGTCCGTTCTACTTTCAGGCACTGAATGTAGCAGATAGCTCACATGTATAGTAAACTGCCCACACAGTGTCAGCAGAATACTTCTTTGAGTTTGCTAACTGTACTTACAATAGCCCTTCACAGAAAACATTATTTGTCATCCACTCATTCCCATGTGTACCAAGGAAAAAATACTTTTTTTTAATCTTTCTGTAACACGTACAAATAAATTTTATATATATATATATATATATATTATATAAACTAATCTGTGAATGGTCAAAACTCTGGACCGGAGAGCTACCCCTTTGAGACTATGAACGTACCTATGTGGAGACTGATGAAGACTCATTCAGTTACTGCAGCTTTCAAAGCCATCACTGGCATTGAGCAGTTGCACATGCAAAAGTGATTCTTTCAGCAATATTGGAACATAAATTACAAGGAATCATAGAATCATTTAAGTTTGAAAACACCTATAAGATCATCAAGTCCTGAGCTTATCCATTTTAGATTCTTTGTATGTACTCTTCAGGACAAGGTAAAGTGGCACTAATTGTTTAAAAATCTTCTACAGGGTATATAGATATTATTTTTCTAACTGGTTACTGCAGGTTTTATACACTATACTATATCGTACTGTACTATAAACTAACCACAAGGATAAAAGGGATGCCTTATAAGAACGCAATTCAGGTTTTCATCCCGAGTATTAAGTCACTTCCAGGTTTTAAAAGTTCCTGAAATTACAGAACACTTTGTTGACAAGAGAAAAACATGCAGTCTGATTTCAGACCTAAGAAATAAGGAGCTGCCTAGTAGAGTTTTACCTTCTCGGAAATTCTATACAACATTTCTTTTGCAAAGGCGAAAGATGAAAGTGTTTGAGTCAAGTTTTGACTTCAGCTGTTTCTTCCTCAGCAGTCACAACACATGAATGCTTCAATAATTACAAAGCTTTTAAAATCAAGAATAACATTTTATCTATGAATTTAAACAACAGTTACCACTTGGTTCAGAAATTGGAGGAGGGGAGAGGTGGAGAAATTACTGTTGATTTAAGAAATAGTAGTTCTCAGAACTATGGCTGATTTTAGATTGATCTAAAAAAATAACTGAAACAAAACACTTTCCACCCAAAATGCAAAACTGGCCTTAAATTTTTGATATGATAAAATACTTAATGCTTGTTTCCTTAGTGATTATTTGACTAATTATTCCATGGAGCATGCTGCTATAAAAGACAATGCACAGCAGCACAACGTTTTGAAACATTTTGGAAGAAAGGGTATATTTATCAAAGAATTTTCCTCCTTCTACCCCCTTTCTTTACTATTTTTTTTCCCAGCCTGAGTACAAAAGCCATATTTGACTTTTTTCTAAGATTATCTATCTTGTAGTTTTTAAAATATGCTGAGATTATAGTCTCAACTTAATTCCCAAAGGAAGGAGTTCAGGGTATAAAATTACCATCACAAGTGGCCTGAACTGACTCCCATATCAGCAATTCCCTGCACAGAAGGCAAGCACCGAACTGTCAGAGGGACAAAAAGACCTTCTGACCTTTCTACCTCAAAGGTTGAAACATACTGGCAAAGCAGTGTGAAAAAATTCTGTATTTGTTAAGTACATAAGAACAGGTCAGACGGAAGAGGTCCATCCACACCACTATCCAGACTCACACGGGCCAAGAGCAGGTGCGTGATGAAAGAGGAAAAGCACATGACGATATTTCCTTCTGCAAACTCTTGGGGCAGTTTCAGCGTAAGGAATATCTGAGACAGAACTGTTATTGTGCTTAACAGCCCTCAGTGAAGATTTCTTTCACGAATTTGCGTAATTGCTTTTGAACAAATTTTCATTTCCATGTCGTGTTTTGGGGAGAAAAAACCCATCTCACTATATGTTATACGGAAAATGTGTTCCATCTCCGGTTTTGTTTTTTTAAGTGTTAGCTACTAATTTCATTCATGTACTGCTAGCTTGTATATTTATACAAAATATGACAGAAAAGCTTCTATTTACCATGCCATTCATGGCTCTGTCATTCCTTGACCATCTCTTTTCCGCTTTAAACCTGTTTGCAGTAGGTGCCCATCCTCTGTACTGCCAAATGTTGTCTGATTTATAAATATGAAGTCTACCAACAGGGAACTGATCCAGATGAAAATGAACCCAGAAAATGAGTGAATAAAAATAAATGGAAAACTATGATTTTGCACAACCATTGTCCTTGGTCCAGCTAACCACAAAACCAGACAAATGCCAACACCAACACAAATGCAGGAAAGGGACGTCATGGTTAGGTGGGAAAGGGGCAGGACACCCTGTAAACCACAGCTCATGCGTACACCAAGTAGTGCTGATCAGCACACAGTAAAGCACTGCTGTGATATACCACCAGCACGCTGCAAGGTGTTCTTTATAGTGTATTTCTCCTTGACTTGGAGCCTTGTTGGTTACAGAAGCAAGACATGGCTTCGGTTCTCAGACAGCCAAAGCACTTTTCTTTCCAATGGAGGATGGAGGTCTCCACCAGCACATGGGATCTGCTCTGCACTGCCACACATAGTTATTAGAATATAAACTTCATAACGCAAATGACAAGAAATACACTTTGGTCTCATTCCACCCCCTAGAAACAAAAGAATGTTGTGTCTTTTATTTCCACCCTCCCCAAGCCCCAAATAGAGTTCAAAGACTTACAGGTGCTTTAAAATAAAATACCTGCTTTTCATCAATGTGCATATTTTACCAGTTTCAAAAGCGTATTAATATCCTTTGTGACTTCTGTTAAAGTAAACAGAAATAATTGGAAAGGTGACAGATAAATTATTAGAAGACAGTATTTAGGATTTGCAATACAAACTAAGCACGAAAGAAGGAAGAAATTCTTCACAGATAAATAATTTAAAAGAAAGTAACTTTTACCTCAGCAGGGATGGTTCATTTATGATAAGATTTATATATATGTATTTATATATATATATACATATATATGTATCCTAAGAACACCGTGTCTTCATTTTGTCCTAAGCCACACATACAGCTATTGATTATGGTCTAAATTTTAATGGAAAATTTAAAAAGGTTAACAAGTGAAACATTGAAATAGCTAGCTCTAACCATCATTAATGTAATGTTGTTCTGTAAACCATACATTATACCAGGCTGATACTTCTCTCTGTATTTATCACTGTACATCAAATAAATGCAATTACTTTAAGGTAACTATTTCAAACAATATCCAAATATGTACTACGAAATTAATTAAGAACTTAATAGCCTTTTCTTCATGTAAAGTGTATCTTTCTCCTTAGAAAATCTTTGCCACTTCCAAAGGCAGAAGATTCTCACCCCTTTGTTGAGGACCAAACCTCATTTATAATTTTTTTCTTCTACAATTAAGTGGATGTAGCTAAAGGAAACCTATGGACAGAGGTAGGAAACACGTGCCATAGGACTTCAACAAATATTAATACTGGCTATATTGGTACCTATATGTGAACAAGTATTCAGCTGAAAAATGTTTGATTAGGGCTATTTAGCAAAATCATTTTCCTGATTATTTTGTTACCTGAAGCTACGTCCCTTCCCTCAAGCAGGAACCTTATTTTTCAAAGGACGTGTCACTTGACTTACATGATAGTGACAGACGGCACAGAAACACCTGGAACAAATAAATAAAATGCATTCCTCTGCTAGAGGTAAAGCATCCTATCTCATCTTATGAAAGCCTGTGACATGAATTTGGACACCCTAATGTCACGTATTACATATATTATCTCTGTGCTGGCTCTGCTCATCAATTGTGTTTGTTGTCAGAGGCTGTACTCCAAAAACAAAGAGAGTGGGAAGGCGCAGAGCTGTGCGACACCTCGGTGGAGGAACAGGCACGTCACATACCTGCAGCTTCAGCTGTGGAAAGCCACCAAGCTGTGCCATGTCACCGCTACCTTCTGCAACACCTCAGTTCAAAGAAAGGTGTGTGACATGCCTGCCTCTCACTTCAAAGACACGTATGCCGCATGGCAAAAACTGCTGCAAGTCCTTCTCATGTTTTAGATCAGCATTTTATATTTGGGGTTTTTATTCCTTCTCCCACATGGTGCTAATAAAGGGAGGAAAATTGTTTCCATTTTACATCCCCGAAAGCATCAGATTTCAAAAGGAAATGTCAGAGCTGTCACCTTGCATGTATATGCATTTTGGGCTATTCACACTGAGTCTGGCTTTTGCATTTCACAGTGCTGAGCTGGCACTTCTGAGAACACACTTTCTTTAAGTAGTATCGAACATAAGCATGCAGGATTATGCATCATGGGCTGATATACAGATTTTTATTTTGTGAAAACACGTTGCAGGCCTTATCCGAAGTCTGCAAGGCAATGGAGCAAACCTCCTACCAGTAAAATCAGTGGCACTGCACTAAAGACAACAGAGCAAAATTGGTTTACACGAGTTGGGTATCTCATATGTTCCTTTGGGTAATGCGTTTACTGCAAACCTCTAGTCAGTCTGCATTTACAGCAAGGTCTGGGGTTTCATGTCTAAAATATCTTACCTCTGAAAGAAAAATTTCCTCATTAACATTTTTGCATCTGAGATGAATATAAAAGATCTCCTTTTGGACAATATTTTCATCATGGAAGGTGCTCAAGCATCTTAAGTTAATATTTTAGGAAACAATTTAAGTGCAACTTCTATGAGATACACATAATTGAACTAGAAATGGGACTGTACGCTCAAGGACATTGTATATATTTGCAATTGGGAAGCCATTCAGAAGGACCTGGACAAACTCAAGAAATGGGCCTGTGTGAACTTCATGAGGTTCTACAAGGCCAAGTGCAATGTCCTGCACATGGGTCAGGGCAACCCCCGCTATCAGTACAGTCTGGGGAATGAAAGGATCTAGAGCAGCTCTGCTGAGAAGGACCTGGGGGTACTGATGGATGAAAAGCTGGGCATGAGCCACCAATGTGCGCTCGCAGCCCAGAAGGCCAACTGTATCCTGGGCTGCTTCAAGAGCAGCGTGGCCAGGAGACTGAGGGAGGGGATTCTGTCCCTCCACTCTGCTCTGGTGAGAACCCCGCAGGAGTCCTGCGTCCAACTCTAAAGCCTTCAGCACGAAAAGGACATGGAGCTGTTGGAGCAGGGCCAGAGGAGGCGACAAAGATGATCTGAGGTCTGGGGAACCTCTCCTGTGAGGACAGGCTGAGAGAGTTGGAGCTGTTCAGCCTGGAGAAGAGAAGGCTACAGGGAGACCTCAGAGCAGCCTTCCAGTGCCTGAAGGAGCCTATACAAAAGACAGGTAAAATATTTTCAACAGAGTTTATTGCGATAGGACAAACAGTAATGGCTTTAAACTAAGAGAGGGTAGATTTAGACTAGAAATAAGGAAGAAATTTTTTACTATGAGGGTGATGAAACACTGACACAGGTTGCCTAGTGAGGTAGTGGAGGCTCTATCCCTGGAAATATTCAAGGCCAGGTTGGACGGGGCTCTGAGCACCCTGATCCAGTTAAAGACGTCCCTGCTCACTGCAGGGGATGGGCTAAACGGCTTCTGAATGTCCCTTCCAACCCAAAGCATTCTACTATTCTGTGATTCTATGATAAACTTCTGAACCACTGAATAATGTCTCAGAACATCTTAGCTTGCCATCAACACTGGAGTTCTCTTTTGAATCCAAGAAATTATGTATTTCCCACCAGAATGCTAGTTTGAGACACTTTGTACCCTCTGCATAAAGAAAATAAGTCACACAGTACTTCAGGCACTGACTCGGACAAGTTTCGTGGACAATGTGTAGCTCATGGAATGGCTTTCCCAAGGAGGACTTCCTGGAAAACAAAGCTTTCCAGGTTTCAAAAATACCTTCAAAAAGTGAGACAGGGTTGTGCAGAGAAACTAGATGATGCAAGCAGTCACGCAAATAAGTTACTGTGAGGTAAATTCAGGCTGGAATTATGTTGAGATTACTACCTGTACACAAGTTTTTTACTCCATCATAAATACCATTTATTTTGCTGTGTGTATTTACGAGCAGGTATTGTGGTTCAGCTGGTGCTCTACAGTAGTACACTGTTCCTTGTTCTTACAGACTTGTTCATATTCCTAAATCATATTATATTACAAAGACAGCTTTTGAAATAACTCCATCTGGTCTTTCCTTTACTATTTTCTTTAATTTCACTGTTTTTTAATAGAATTCCTAAACATTTCTTACAACGTGTTTTATTTCAAAAATTTGTTTTCCACAGTGACTTTTTTGCTATTTCATTGTGCAGTACTTGCGACTTGTAATATCGTACATGAGTCGTGTTCGAAGAGTGAAAGAATCAAGCAGCTCCACTTCCATATGGTATTAGTACCATTCTCTTACCAGAGTGAAAACTCTGTCAGGAGTGAAAAAATGAATCAATACTCAGCAATTTTACTCCTTTTCCTTTTACCATGAACTAGACTCTTGATTTCTTACGCGGAGTATACCTAGAACACTTCAAAATGAAATGTGATCAAATTTCTGTCTGTGTGTGCCATTACTTCCTTTTCTTCTACAACACAGAACTATAAATACTGACATCCATATCTATTTCTAACAGAGAAAACAGAAACAAAGCTTAGACCTCCTGGGAGCTGCAACTACCTAGGTATTTGGGGATTTGTTTTATTTTGTGTGGGCCAAATCCAGCTTTCACAGACACCAGTAAACAGACACTTACTGAATTGTACAGGATTCATTATGCTGCTGATATTTATGAATTCAGTTTGTACAAGGTGACTAATTTCAATGGCTTTAGGCTAGTTTTTTTTTACTTACACATCCTTAATAACATCAGTTAACTGAATAACTGTGTTCTTATTGTTTGAGACCTCTCATTAAGTCATGTTCTTTCTACTGCTGCTAATTTAGTAACAGTTCTTGCAACATTCCTGCAATACCTGAAACTTCTGTTGTTGTCTTTGCAATCATCTGTCCATTTCTTTCTGCCTAACAGCATTTTTTCTTGAAGGGACTCATTTCTCTGCTCTTTTCAATTAAAACTGATCTGAGCTCTCTTGCCATGGAAGATGCAGCTCTGTATCTAACAGGATATCCTTTGGCTCTCAAAAAACAGGAAGAGTTCTTAATCTTTTATTTGTAGTTCTGGTCTTACACAATAAAAATTTACTATCCACGATAGTATTACATCACGTTTATTATAGCTATTATGAGAGTCAAAACTACTCTGTTTTTCAAAAGGTACACACTTAAGCCACACAAATTCTAAACCTGCTCAAACCCAAGAAAGCCAAAAGTTGGTCAACTTCCCTTTTTCCCTAACATATATAACATAAGTTTCAAAAACATTGGTAAACCAGATAGAAGAGTCATCATCATGTATATGTAGGATATATTGAAATTACTAATACAAACACAGTAACATAAAGGCAAGTGAGCCAGCCAGCAATGGTCCAGAGAGCAAGAAAGCACAAAGTTAGGGAAATACAAGCACAGAGAATCCAAACATAATCTCATCCTGCCATCCTTCACAGAAAGACTAAACTGTAGGCATGGAATCAGAGAAGACTTATTTGTATAAAAATTTTCCTAGAGAGCTTGTTAGCTGCAATCAACTTTTCATTACCCTGAGACAGAAATCTGACTAGTGTTCTCCAGAGAGAAGGAAAATGTGGGGGAAGTTCCGCATAACCTCACACATTTTTCTCCAGAGACCTTCTTGTGCAAAATCAAGATAGAGCAACAAGAAGACGTCTGATCCACACCTCAAACTACTTGTGGTGAACCTCTGAATTTTATATACCTCTTAGATTTCTATAAGAAAGGCTGAAAATCTCAAATTCTGTATCTATCGGCCAAACATTTAGAAATAAAGTTAATACAATTAAATTTTTAAAATGCTGTATAGAATCATTGTGGACTTATAAAAACAAGGTATTTTTAAGTTGACAAGGATGCATTAATAAGCTTACGCAATCAAACATGACCATTTCGAGTGAACGGATTTTGCTCGTATAAATGTCTTTTCTTCAAAACCACAAAATTTATCTGAAGAGATTGTCAAAGATGACCTTTATGCACCCCAGTGCAATACCACCAGTTTTATATCAACACGGTTATTTTTTCAGGATTTCTGCAGAACCAAGTGCTTAGGGTCAGAAGCTCAAACTCCTTAATGTAGTGAAAATACAATCTTCTTTAAAAACTTTTCTGTTTTAGAAAGCCTTTCTTCAAGATCAATGCATTCTTATCTAGCTTCTTAATTATATTCCATAAGACAATGTGGACAGCCGTGTAGAGTCTTGGAAGTATTGAAATTTTTCTCCATTTTCCCTCGTGTATTCCAGAAAGATGCTACTTTCATTTTTTGCCCACACAAGCACTGAGTAAGCTGGACGATGTCATTGTCAGGCCACTCAATCACCTTTGAAGGATCAAATGAATGGGTGAAGGTTTCTTCCTTCCTAAGAAAAGAAGTAAAGATTGACCCAGTCTTCAAGTGGGGTAAGAAAGAGGCTCAAGCGAATTAAGTGTTGGTCTGCCTCATCTTGATTCCTGGGAAGTCAAAGAGCCAAATCCTCTTGTAGGTAATTTCTAGATGTATTAATGGTGTGAACGTGGTTGGGAGTAGTCGACATGGATTTATAAAGGGGAAATCATGTTTGATTTACCTGATAGACTTCTACAAGAAAATGACTGGCTTGATGGATGCATGGAGATAAAAGGACTTTGCCTATCTTGACTTTAGTAAAGCTCTCAACTTATCTGTTATAGCATCTTCACAGACAAAATGACGAAGCAATTATAAACTAGATAAATGGACAGTGAGGTGGAGTGAAAGCTGGTTGAAATGATGAGCTTTAAGTGTTGTGATCAGCAGCACAAAGTACAGCTTGTGAATTTTGACAAAGGAAAATTCAAAGTCCTGCATATAGCAAGTAATAACTCCAGGCACTGGTACAGGCCGGGTGCTGACCAGCTGGAAAGTAGCTTGGCAGAGGAGGAGCTGAGAGTCGATATGGACAACAGATTGACCATACGCCAGCAATAAACCCTCACAGCAAAGGCCAACAGCATCCTATTCTGTGTTAGGCAAAGAGATACCAACAGACTGAGGGAGGTGATTCTTCCTCTCTGCCCAGCGTTGAATAGACACATCTGGAGTGGCCGGTCCTGCTCTGGGCTAGACAATACAAGAAAGACAAGCAAGAACGTAGTAGAGAAAACTGAGGAAAGGGCCACAAAGATGTGTAAGGCACTGAAGCACCTTTCATACAAGAAGAGACTGAGAGAGCTGGAACTGTTCAGACTAGGGTTTCTGCAGTGATCACAGAATCACAGAATCACAGAATGGTAGGGGTTGGAAGGGACCTCTGTGGGTCATCTAGTCCAACCCTCCTGCCGAAGCAGGGTCACCTACAGTAGGCTACAGAGGACCTTGTCCAGACGGGTCTTGAATATCTCCAGATGCCCAGTGACAGGACAAGAGGCAATGGGCATAAACTGAAACACAGTAAATTGAATCTGAACATAAGAAAAATCTTTTTCTTCTTTAAGGGTGGTCAAACATCAGGCCAAGTTCCCCAAAGGGGTTGTGGAATCTCCAGCCTCAGAGGTAACGAATACCTGGCTGTACATGGACCCAGACAACCTGTTGTAGATGACCAGACTTTGAGCAGGAGTGTCAGACTCCAGGGTCTCCACATGTCCCTGTCAGCCTCAACCATTCTGTGATTCATCTCTGTCAAGTACCATATACTTTCACTAAATTAGTAGATGTGTGAGAAGAATCAAGAAGTAAGATGAAGGTAAGTATCCAGGAAAACATTACAGAACAGAAATCATAAATCAGTAAATAAGTTTTATGAGCATATTCTTCAAAAGCACAAAAACTTAAAAAAAGTCAAGTTTAAGTGGGAAGATGTGGCCTTTTGCCCTCGAGTGTGGCATGAAATACCAAATATATTGTTATCTGTCGAAGTCATGTATGCAGGCGGATTAGGCTTTTTGTACAAGTTCAATTACTTTGTACAAATTATTTGTTGCTGTAACTACCATCCCATAGGAAGTCATGACTGGTGCTTTGTGTTTTATAGCAGCAGAAATAAAAAGACACTGGACATTGTTAAGATCTGGCTCTGCAGCAGAGCATGGATAACCTTGACTTTTACTCCTGCTTGGTTTGGTTTCAGGTTTTTGTGACACATTACCTGCTGGGAATCCTTCATTCTCCACAACTGGCAGGTAGTCATACACTTGGCATTTAATAGAAAATAAACAACAGGGATAAAGCAGGAACATGCAAGTGACATTACTCTCATGAGCTGAACAACACATGTATAAGTTTTACTGTCAACAGGACAGAAAACATCAGCTCAATAGCAGAGAGCATTTTTCTTCATGTGCAATTTATCCATTTTGCCTTCATAAGCCACTATACAGAATGCGACTGAAATTAGCACTGAAGATAACGAGTCCAACTTTTTCTTTCAAACTTAGTTTTACTAATACAGAAGAAACATTTAAATCCACCAAAAGAAATAGGCAACGTATTTTCACATCAGATTTCCCACAAAGCTTAGTTTCCTGCTGCAAATCATTAAACAGCGAGCAGATGCATGCTGTTTTCTGCTTGGCAAGCAATTCTTCTTGAAGGGCAAAAGTAACATTAGTTTGTACTCCTATTACAGTTCATCAGAATGTCACCACTGGAACTCCTGCCTCCAACTAAATGTTGTTTATTAAAATTAATGAATTTATTTTTTTATTCTCATTGAACATCTTTAGCTACACTTGCCAGTGCCACAGAAAGTGGCATTCATCAAAAGGTTTTTGGGAAGGTAGTTTAAAGTTCACAGTCGAACAAGACAGTGACAGATTGCTCATAGAAAGGAATAACATAAGCCCTACAGATGATAAGGTGAAGACCTTACGATTATTATCTTCCAGGAAACCACACAAGCCAGTCTTTGCTCTGGATCTGAGGCAAAAAATCAAGAAAGTTTTCTTTTCCCTTCCTCCCTCTCTTTTGTTTCAGCAGTGAAACGCAAAGCAAATATACTTCAGTGTCATGATTTTTTGTTGGCACCTTTCCATAGCCAATTCCATTCATGCAGAAAAGGGATGAAATTCCATCATTCGAGCATGACATCTCAAAATTCAAACTTAATGAGAGCTTTGGCAGCTTCTGTCGAAGGCAGACAGTGATTAACAAAACACTTCAGAGTACAAGGCACAGCAGTGCTCAAAGAAAACAGTGATGATCTCCACTTAATTGTAGAAAAGCCCAAAGCATCTGCCAGCAGAGGAGAGCTCGAGCCATAAGGAGCTATTGCTCAGATAGGCTGTCATCTCCAGAGATCAACAACCATATGCTCAGCTCAAGCGCAAACTCCAAAGAAGTTAATTTTCTGACAAAATACAGGGATAAATATGACATTCAAACAAGTGTGCTCACTCATCCTGAACACACGTTCATCTGCACGTATCAGATTTATGCATCATTTAAACAGAAGCAAATATAATTTGTTTGGAACACAAACATTACTGTATGAGCACAGGTATAATTAATCTTTGTCCGCTCCACAGGTTCTTGTGTTCCACCGGTTAATGCTTATGGTAAACTTTTGATGAATGAATACAATCACTTGTTGCACACAGTCTCACTACATAAAGTATCCACCATCATCTTTTCAGCTACCTAGGATGCGTACAGTTATCTGTTCTTCAGCTGCAGCGGTAGATTTTTACCCTGGTTTTATGACAGTGTAAGGTTCATTTCTAAATGCCAAGGACAGGGACTTTGAATAAACTCAAAGAGCAAGCAAGCTTATTTTAAGAAAATTATCATCTAAGGATGCAGAGCTAGGAAAAGCTTAATTGGTCTACAAATATATTAAGTCTTTTGTACTTATTTAGTGCCTCACAGTCAAGGATTGGAAACAAGTTATTAAAATATATACGTCTGGCAGAAAGGCATTAACAGAAGGGAAAAGGTCAATCTAAAAGTGGAATGTACTAGAAAAACACATGTTGTTGAATATAAAGTTAAATATACTTTCAGTTTGTCAAGAAACTTTTTCATGTCTCTTTTTTTTTTTTTTTTTTTTTTTTACAATTACCTCAAATGCCCTTCTGTTATATCAAGTACAGAATGTTCTGAGTCTGTTCGAAAATAACTCCCTCAAACACCTAGGAGGTATTCTGTGTACTGACTGAGACAGGATCTTCAGACAGGTCTACCTAAAGTGATTCACATGACCAATTCCCTTAAATGTCATCATGCCACTTGCATCATATCTGCATGGGTCCAAACCATCTTAATTCTGCCCCAGGCTTATCCACAAACTGCATGCAACTTGCAGTCGCCATGCCTGGCTTTGAGAAGTGCCTTAGACCCTCCTGAAGCAGTAACACTCATCGTAAGGAAAAGTTTGAGGAAAAGGGAGATCAGCTAGTCACTTGGTACACAGTTTTCACGAGTTTCATCACTCAGTTTCTTTCTAATAAAGATGTGCGGAAAGTATGAGAAGGTAATTTGGTAAGTAGCTGAACTCAGTCTCACTGCCAAACAGATGTTTGTTTCCTTAACTAATTGTGAGACAGCCTGAAGAAACCAGGATATTGTGGATATCTAAAATTATTAAAGAAAATAAGGCCTGTCCCCGGCAGCATAGTTACGCCGTGCTTCATTGACAGATATGTGTCAGATGTAGAATAACAACACTGTAAATAGCAACAATGCAAAAGAAGACTATAATCATCATGTGTCCTTAAATGCGTGGAAATAGAAGAATTGGCTGAAAACGTTAACTTTCTTATTTCAGCTTCTTTTTTTCTTTTTTTTTTTTTCTCTTTTTGGTATTGCTTCTCAAGAACACTTCTTGGTAAGCTGCTAAAATACAGCAGTATCATAAAGCATACAGAAACATCTGAAGGCAGAAAAGGAATCTTCACGCTGCAACACGATGAGTTGGAGCAGAGCTTTGCATGGCACAAATGAAGAATGGCAAACGAACTCCACACACTTCCAAGCAGAGCAGAAAATATGGACAGTTCGGGAAAGTCTTGGCTGGCCACTGGTGGACAAGGTTTACAGCCGGCTTTTGTAACCCATGATTCAAGCACACACGCTTCATCCTTTTTGTTTTCAGCAGTGACTTCAAAGCCATACAGCTTCTTCACGAATTCTCTGGGAGGTGTTCCTTCCCACTGATAGGAAAATAAAATTACGTCTCCATTATTCAGAAAACTGTGGGCTGTATCTTTTATTTTTACTGAACATAATGTGTAACGTGAATGTTATTACACCTTCAGCTGCCACACACCCAGGGCATCAATATTTCCCTCATTTTTGGGGCAGACTACTTTGTGGAGTAACACCAGCGGAGGAAGCAGTACTTAGCAGAGTCACTACATATAAACAGCTCAGCTGAGAGTCTAATAAAGGGCTCTGATGTGCTATCTCACATCACAGCCAATAGCCAATAACGTACAAAATGAAAAAAACTCTGCCAAGTGCACAGAAAAGGCAGACAATGTCGTGCCACTGCTCTCGCTAGATGGTTTGTTAGGGGCAGAGCAGCTGACAAGAAGCAGAGCCAAAAAAAATCAGCCACACCCCTGAGCACAATAGCAGACAAACTCTTTTCAATAAAATTCTTTCAGAAGAAAAAAAAGGAAACAATTTTTAGAATGCAGATATTGCTGCTTTTACAATACAGATATTGCTGCATTGCCATCATCTAGAGATTCCTCCGGTAGATTGTGGGATAAGAGAAATTTATCTGCTTTTGGAATTATACAGTAGTTTTATAAACAAAATAATCTCTAAAATGTACTGTGTTATATTCCAAACAAGATAAGTTTTTGAATTATAAAACAGTCAGTAGAGTACCAAAGAACTAGTGCTGAACAATAAGAATTGATGAGACTTGCAAAATAAATGGAGAAACAGTTACGTAGGACCCAATTTAGCAAGCAACTTAAGCATACACTTTATTTTTAGTGTGCAGATATTCTAATTAAAGCGAAAAGGATTTAACACATGCTTAAAATTATATATATGCAAATTTTTTCCTGAATCAGAACCTTCTTTCAGATTCTGTCACTCATATTTCTAGCTAAATTAACAAAATCGGCAATTAGCACCTCACTCTGCAAATAGCTCTCATCTTTCTACTTGCACAAGGTGTCAGAGTCTGGCCCCTTAGGTAACAAATATAAAGTACATATATGTGTGCGTATTACCAACAAACCAGCAACATATAAGTATTAAAAGCAATTGTACAAGTAACTTCAAGTTTGCATGTGCAGTTACATAGTCTGTCTTCGTTAAAAATTCATGAAAAGTCAAGCACCATGCATGCTGCAGATGATAGGACTGCAATGGAATTTGGCTGCACTTCTGGACCCCTTTTATTCTGGAGTACGGGAACGCTCCTCATCTCTTTCCAGTAGCTCCACACACGGTTTGGAAGAGATACATATGCTTAAGAGGCATTTGTTCATTGAGCATTCCCAAAGTTCCACATACAGAGTCTTTTTTAGCATATAATTTTTGAAAGCTTCTAAAGTCAAAGAGAATTGCCACTACCAGGTAGAAATGCAGGTAAACAGAAATTGCACATGAATAATTTGTGTTACTCCTTTCTTCCTACCTGATTTGAGTAGTTCAGAAAATGAAGTCATTTGCTTGTTTTGTCTCTATAGAAATGATTTTGCTTATTTATTCACCTAAAAATGTTGCTGAACCTAAGCAGATTCCACCAATTTGTATCATTTTAAGCATTTTATTGCTTGCAGGAAATGTATTCTTAAATGACATATGCAGTGAATTAAAAACTTGCCTACTTTACAAAAAAGCATATTCCACTAAATACCGCTATAACAGCAGCACAGATCTAAGGTACGTTTCCTACTGGACATCAGAAAATGTGTCATAAATGTTGTAAGGTATCATCTTCCTTATTGATAATGATAATCTCTTTTGTGCATCTCAGTTGATTAAAGAATGTTCCTTAGTCACTTTATTTCACACAGCAAAGCACCTTTGTTCAACAGAACAAAGTCTCCTCTGAAGAAAAACTAAATCAATACACAAAAAGCAAAAGAGATTTCTGTGAGAACTTATGAATATCGGAGTTAGTATTGCAGCAATTTTTGTTTTGTAGTACTGAATGCATTATCACAGTTTTTTCTGAAGCACTGGAGAGGTATACATGGTGGAACAACAAGCATTAAGAAGAAGTCCTTTCATGGAAGCCACCATTGTTGTGCCTGCTTTGTTGGATATGTCAAGTGAACCTTTGTATTTTCTGCTGAATTTTATGCAAAGACAGGTAGTGCCTTCCTTCTGAATTCTTCATGCTTCATTCTCAAAAGGAACTTAAAGCACAAACCAAGGATAGACCTTAATTTCTCTGTAATTGAAATGGAACTACAATTGTCATTGCTATTGGCAGTCACAACAAAGAGAGCTAGCATTTGAAACTACCCAAAAATCTGTTCAGCTGTTGAAACAAGCACGTTCCAGGTGCTTCATTAAACTGCATCAGTAAGAGGTCACAGTACTACCGTACTCCCTGACTGTATGTCTGCAAAAAAAAGTGTTATTTTTCTGTAGTGCTGGAGAAATGCATTCTGTCAGACCTACCTGACCATCAGAAAACATGCAGGTGTATGGAGGAAGGGACAGGACACTGCTGCCCAAATGATTCCCAGGAGTTATAAGGTTTCCACAGGAAGAAATGACATTTAATGTGTTTGGGGTTTCTTTATACAAGGTTTGACTTTCTGCAGCCACAGAGCCACCAGCCTCACATAGTAAGCAACTAACTTACCCTAAGTAGATATTGATAGAATCACAGGCTCATAGAATCATTAAGGCTGGAAAAGACGTCTAAGATCATCAAGTCCAACCGTCAACCCAACACCACCGTGCCTGCTAAACCATGTCCTGAAGTGCCACATCTACACATTTTTTTAACACCTCCAGGGATGGGGACTCCACCACTTCCCCACACAGCCTGTTCCAGTGCTTCACAACTCTTTCAGTAACAAATCATGTCCTAATATCCAATCTGAACCTTCCCTGATGCAACTTGAGGCCATAAGGTACATCAGGTACAAAGGAAAAGGCAAAACCAACCTGGAGAACAACCACACCATTTACGGGGAGCTGGTGTATCTGTGTACAGAGCAACATGGAACAAACCTGAGCAGGGGAGATGGCGTCTGATGGACTGAGGAAGGAAAAAGCAAAGAAAGAGGAAAAAGAAGGCCAAATGTGCCTGACAAGGATTTGCTACCACTATCACACATCTGTTTTGAACAAACACAACTCCAGTTGAAGCACTGCGTTTAGTTTAACCAGTACTGTAAGAAAACATAACCTGCTTTGAATTATCAGTTACAGTACTTTTCTGCAGAAACTGTCCTTGACAGTTGCTGGCAGGAACTGTTAGCATTGTTCAGCTAACTTGAATAGTTTTTTGCTTGAAAATATTTAGTGCTTAAGTAAAAACACATACAAGTCTTGTTGTTTTGTTTTTTTAGAAAAGAGACTAATCAAGACAGTCGAATCTAACCAGTAGCTTAAAGAAGCAGTCACATAACTCTCCAGACCACATCTGTTTCCTTCCATTAAACTGAACCCTCTGCTATTACCACCTTCAAGTCTGAAGCAGTGAGAAAATTTAAAGCTGTACTTCTCAAGTTCTTTGCAGTAAAGCAAGAAAATATATTTCACCTTCGAAATTTCTTAGTAGCATAGACATATAACATAGACTACTATCACAAAAATACTCACCACTCAGTGAGCCACTTTTTAAGAGCATCCATCTAGGGGCATGACTTTGTTATGTGAAAAGTTTCCAGTGTGAGCAGCTACTTCAGTGAGCATCAAACTCACTTGTGCATGACCGCTACTCACAGGTCTGTCTAGTGAAAGCACGCAAAGATGTTGTAAACTAGCTATTAACGTGACTAGGGGTTTAAAACTGCACTGCAGCCTGAAAACAGCTGGATGGGCAGCACTGCATGCATCTTAGAGCAATGGCATGCAGGTAGGAACAAAATAGTGAGTTAAAAGTGGTTCCAAGGATCACGTACAAGGAGTTGGCACCACAGGTGGGCATGGGTGGAAATGCTGAACAACGCAAGTAAGTCCTGTCCAGGAGTAGAATCCTGGCACAGAGGATCTTGAAATCTTGTACATATTCCACTACATATCTACATATCTATGCCTAAGCACTGGAGACAACTCTTCCCTATAAAGTATAGGAAGATTGTTCTGTCCTACATCAGCTCTGTCTGTTCCTTAATGGTCAAAGCAGCTGGTGCACAGGAGACCTATATCCAAACCCTTGTGTAAAGGCACTTTTTCTCCCATCCTCCTCTCAGAAGACTCCCTGACTTGCCAGCTATAGTGCACACAGAAGGGCTCTGCAAACAGGAATCCTTTCTTTCCACACTGTTCCCTTCTACCCTGTGACTCCAGTTCCCTCATGCAGAAGCATTTTGGAGCTGGCAGGTAAAAGTAAAGAAGGTGAGTTTACCTTCTCCTCCACTTTTGTATAATGACTTATCTAGAAGGCATATTCTTAAATGCCTCTCAGATTAATATCCTGAAAATAAGTGAAAGTTCATCCCTGTAAGTGTAAGAAAGGAGCATAGTTCCCATCTAGTCCTGTATATGGGCGCAAAAAAGTCTCTGTTTAGGCTCCCTGGGAATTTACTAGGACTAAATTCCATTCCTTTCATTGTCAGGTGAGTGCTGAGGAAAGGTAGAGACCATGCAATTTAGGGACAAAAGTGTCTAAAGCCACATGTAGAGCTGGTTCACTAGGTGTCCCTCCCTGTGGATTAAGCCTCATTTTCTGAGGGAAGCCAAAAGAAATTTACAATGAAAGTGACAAATTTCAGTCAAACTATAAAAGGAAATTAATTTATAGTTCTTAACTAATATTAAAAAGACAATTCAAAAAATTTCCATGCAGATGTTCTTCAAACATTTTTTTGTATGCCCTAAGATAGTTTTTAAAAAACTTAATCAGTCTTATTATTTCACTTGATTGATGTAAAAGTATCATGCCAACCAAACTTATTTGGTGTAGAAATGTGTTATATTTACTATATGCTATAATATATGTGTCTTTACTTAAAGATATTGCTAAAAACATCTAAAACGACAGAACTCCTCAAAATAAAAAAAAAGTGAAAGAAATCTTTTAGTATTCCGCACTAAGAGACTTCAATGTAACACAAGAATAAAGAAAAACTATTTTTCTCATGGCATGTAAAATAACAAGAGATGTCAACTATCTGCTGGTACATCAATCACATTTTCAAATCATGTGTTTAATACTAAAACCATAAATTTCTATTTTTTATCTATCCACCTTTGGAGATATTTTCAGGGATATGATCCTGTCAGTAACTTCATATGGCACCTGTAGAAAATCAGGACCAGGAGATATGAGGTAAGCCCAAAGATGAAACTGGACAGGAAAATATTTAGAGATTTGAAAAATTCAAAATCTGACTAAAAAAAAAAGAGAAAACATAAATTCTGCCAAATATCATTACTGGTACTGATAATTTTGAGAAATTTGAATTGCTAGTCGTATTTTTTACTCTAGTCTTGAACATTTATGCTATAATCAGCACAAATGTTAAGAGATTATTTGAACAAGGAAATAATATGAAATAATGGTTCTTTGTTTTGGAACTGTCAAAATACTACTTTTCAACCATGGTGAATATTTACAAATAAAAAAATTTCAAAAATTAGTGCTGGAGTTACTGTGAAGGAGACTGGAAAACAACAAATATATACCAATTCTAATAAATGTCAAGACTGTGAAAACTAATTTTCAAAACATTTGAACACAAATTTTTGAACAAAAGGAAATGTCAATAGCAAATGCACATCTTTGAAAATGAAATGCTACTAAAGCAGCAGCTATTTCATAAAAATTGAGGTGTGGTTTACATGCTCCAGTTTCCCACGGTGAATAAAAGTATTTTCCCCACTTCATCCTCAAAGCTTAGTATTAAGTAGTGTTTATAAAATTCTTTACAATTTCTCTGTTAATACATCCCTAGTAATACAAAGTATTCCCTCAGGCAAGAGCAACGAAATATTGGCAAGTTGTTTTCCTTCTTCCTTCCTTGATTCCTCTCTTTCTTTCTCTCTCCCCACTTATTTCCATCTTTTTCTCTCTTTCTGTATGTATGTATGTGTGTGCGTGTGTGTGTAGCAACACTTTCTTAATTCTTACTTGATCTCTGTTTAAAAGGTTTTAAAAATTCAGGTAGGCTGGTCAGATGGGCTTGAATATTTTTGCCACAGCATGACACCTTTAGAAAAGAAAATGCATGCTCTAATTTCATCAGACAAGTCCTCTTTCTTAAGAAGGACAAATATGAATAGATGTTGAACAAAAAGGAGAAACTGCATAAATGAGAAATGTAGATATGTTTAATAAAAAGAAGGATGATTTGGGGGAACATAGATAAAACTTTTACAAACTACTAGCACTTGTATCTCTCAGGAAGATAGAATAGTTGCAGAAAATTAACCATTCAAATTTTAATTTTTTATTTGCTTACCTTCATATCAGACACAACACTACGACCAGCTTTGAAAAATGGAAAAATTGTTGCAAGAGGCATCATTTATTTGACGACAAAGATGTGACATAAGCTATCAACTTTACTTTTTGGAGTAACAGTTTTAGGTCTTTGCTGGAAATAAAAACATTTATATGTACAAGAGGTCAAATTAAAATCTTTCCAGCCAGGCCAAGTACACACCCTGTTAAGTGCACAATTTACACAACATCTGAAGTGCTGATGAGAAACCTCTGTGCAAGACAGAGAATAATACATGAGGCGCAACATTACAGTAGAGTTCTCTGTCGTGTTCGTAGGCTCACGCCATGACACAAAAGAGGTTACACATTTGCACGGTGTCCTGGGTTTGGCCAGAACAGGGTTAATTTTCACCGGACTCCAGGAAGGGGCACAGCCGGGGGGTGGGGGCTGACCCCACCTGGCCAAACAGAGCCGGGTATTCCATACCATGTGACGTCACGCTGGGTTCCGGTGGGGGGGGGGGCAGGGCGGCGGGAAGGCTCTCGCGGCTTGGGCGGGCGCAGCGCCGGTCCGGTTTCGGGAGAGCGGCTGTTGTACGGTTCGTGGTTGTGTTTTCTCCTTATCTGTATCGTTGTTGTTCCTGTTTTCCCTCTGTTTGCTGTTCTGTTAAACTGCCCTTATCCCGACCCACCAGTTTCTGCCTCTTTCTTTTCATTCTCCTCCGCACGCCGGCGGGGGGAGGGGCGGCCGCGTGGCGCTTTTGTTGCCGGCGGCAGCCGAAACCAAAATATTAAATTGGCGCCCAGACGTGGAGCAGGGATAACGGCAGGGCTGAGCAGCGGCTGTTAAGACTGTTTTCTTAGATTTGCTTAAATTTTGTTATACGCATTTTTCTGTGTTAAGTAGTCGCCGGTAAAAAAGGAAAAAAAAAAATGTTTCTGACTTTGATCAAGTGGCTCTGCTATGTAAATCCGTACTTGCACTATGTGTTCATTGCCATGCTGTTCATCATCACTGGAAAAAGGATTAAGATGATGATTTTGCTGTACTGTACGATATCGACTTATGATATGATAACATCACTGTGCATGAAATTAGTCTTGTATTTGCATGCGGCACTGCGGTCATTTCCGTACCTCGGATCCTATGTCTTAGATTTTGTTAATAATCAAACCCAGTCTGTGGGGAAAACCGAAGGGGATACCTTCCCCCACTCTTTCGCCCCCCCTCTCTCCCTCAGGCTGGTCCTAACTGCTTTTGAGAATTTCGAGTACCCGTGGGATGCTCAGGGCAGCGCTCTCCTTTTGTTCTGCCTCCTGAATGGGTTGCAGGTTTTGTTTAGGGTTAAGCAAGTCGTTAAGAACATCGTGCAGAGACCTGCCCCGGGGCTGGATAGCTGTGAGTGGCTGGGTGTGTGGGACAGCATGGGCAGATGTCTAGAGCAGTGGGCACCTGCGGTGTGTTTTAAACTCACCCCTGAACAAATACAGAATCCGGACAATCTGGTAAAATATCTGAAAAAAGTGTGCTGCCACCCTGGGAATTCCAGAGAGACACAAATCACCACAATGTGCTGGGGTCTGGCCCATGCCTACCGAGCCCTGTTCAACACTGTTCAGTGCCTTAAAGGGGAAAGGGGGGGAAGCGAAGCGGCAGGCGCTGCAACTGGCGCTGCCCCCCCAGCCGGCCCTGCAGCCCCTCCAGCCCAGCAGGCAGTCACAGCCCCCCAGACTGGCACTGCTGCTGCCACAGCTGCAGGGTCTGCCTCGGTTTCCCCGGTGGACACAGCAGCTGCTCCAGCTCCAGCTGCAGGCATCGCAGCTGAGCCCAATGACCAACCTGTGCCAGTAGCAGTCGCCCCCGTAAAATTAAAGAAAGACGCAAAGAGAGCAGATCGCTCTGGGAGGGATGACGATGAGCCAGGGTCATCACGGGAGATAGAGACAGAGATCATCACCCGGTCCCTGTCCCTGGGCGAGCTGCGAGACATGCGGAAAGACTTCAGCCGCCACCCAGGCGAGCACATTGCCACCTGGCTGCTGCGGTGCTGGGATAATGGGGCCAGCAGCTTGGAATTAGAGGGCAAGGAAGCCAAGCAGCTGGGATCCCTGGCCAGGGATGGGGGCATTGACAAGGCCATTGGGAAAAAGGAACAAGTCCTCAGCCTCTGGAGGAGACTTCTGTCGGGCGTGAGGGAGAGGTACCCCTTCAGTGACGATTTTGTATGCTATCCTGGCAAGTGGACCAATATGGAAAGGGGTATTCAGTACTTGAGGGAATTAGCTGTGCGGGAGCTGGTTTACTGTGACACAGACGATGAGCAGGTACCCACAGACCCAGATGAACTCCAGTGCTCACAATCCATGTGGAGGAAGTTTGTGCGGAGTGCACCCTCCTCGCATGCCAACTCACTGGCAGTTGTAAACTGGAAAGGTAAAGACACACCAACAGTGGACGAGGTGGCTGTCAGACTCCGCCAATATGAGGAAAGTCTCTCTTCCTCCCTTGTCTCAGCTGTGGAGAAACTGGCCCGGGAGGTCCGACAAATGAAAGAGAGTAGGTCCTACTCCCCACCTGTACGGGCCATCATCTCAGCTATTAGGGGCAAGCGTTTCCCTGCTCAGGAGAGGGAATACAGAGGCTACACACCACGGGGCACCCTGTGGTTTTACCTGCGTGACCACGGAGAGGACATGAGGAAGTGGGATGGAAAACCCACCTCAAGTCTAGAGGCACGAGTACGTGAGTTGCGAGGTAAAACAATCACAAAAGGGGACTCTGTTAGGAAAAATGCCGCTCCAGTTTCCAAAAGCCAGCTCTCCAGACCAGGTAGACAGTTTGACCTTGATTCCGATCCTCTGGAGGGGACCTCCAAGTCATTTTTACAGCAGGTGAGCAGCAATTTCTCTGACGAGGATTAGAGGGGCCCTGCCTCCAGCCAGGTGGAGGAAAGGGACAACCGTGTCTATTGGACGGTGTGGATTCGGTGGCCTGGCACGTCAGATCCACAAGAGTATAAAGCTCTAGTGGACACTGGTGCACAGTGTACTTTAATGCCATCAGAGTTCAAAGGGTCAGAGCCCATTTGTATTTCGGGAGTGACAGGGGGGTCCCAAGAGCTGAGTCTACTGGAGGCTGAAGTGAGCCTCACTGGGCAGGACTGGCAGAAGCACCCCATTGTAACTGGCCCCGAGGCTCCGTGCATCCTTGGGATAGACTATCTTAGGAGAGGCTATTTCAAGGACCCAAAGGGGTATCGGTGGGCTTTTGGCATAGCTGCTGTGGAGACGGAAGAAATTAAACAGCTGTCCATTTTGCCTGGTCTCTCGGAGGATCCTTCCGTTGTGGGGTTGCTGAGGGTTGAAGAACAACAGGTACCCATCGCGACCACAACGGTGCACCGGCGACAGTATCGTACCAACCGAGACTCCCTTCTCCCCATTCATCAGCTGATCCGCCAGCTGGAGAGTCAAGGAGTGATCACCAAAACTCACTCACCCTTTAACAGTCCCATATGGCCAGTGAGAAAATCTACTGGAGAGTGGAGACTGACAATAGACTACCGTGGCCTGAATGAAGTCACACCACTGCTGAGTGCTGCCGTGCCAGACATGCTAGAACTTCAATATCAGCTGGAGTCAAAGGCAGCCAAGTGGTACGCTACAATTGACATCGCTAATGCATTCTTCTCCATCCCTTTGGCAGCAGAGTGCAGGCCACAGTTTGCTTTCACCTGGAGGGGCATCCAGTACACCTGGAATCGACTGCCCCAGGGGTGGAAACACAGTCCCACCATTTGCCATGGACTAATCCAGACTGCACTGGAAAAGGGTGAAGCCCCAGAACATCTGCAGTACATCGACGACATCATTATATGGGGCGACACAGCGGAGGAGGTTTTCGAGAAAGGGGAGAAAATAGTTCAGATCCTTCTGAAAGCCGGTTTCGCCATGAAGCGAAGTAAAGTCAAGGGACCTGCACAAGAGATCCAGTTTTTGGGAATAAAATGGCAGGATGGGCGCCGTCAAATCCCAATGGATGTCATCAACAAAATAGCAGCTATGTCTCCACCAACCAGCAAAAAGGAAGCACAGGCCTTCCTGGGTGTTGTGGGTTTTTGGAGGATGCACATCCCAAATTATAGCCAGATTGTAAGTCCTCTGTACCACGTGACCCGGAAGAAGAATGATTTTGAATGGGGCCCTGAGCAACGACAGGCATTTGAACAAATTAAACGGGAGATAGTTCATGCCGTAGCCCTTGGTCCAGTCCGGTCAGGGCAAGATGTTAAAAACGTGCTCTACACCGCAGCTGGGGAGAATGGCCCAACCTGGAGTCTCTGGCAGAAAGCACCAGGGGAGACTCGAGGTCGACCCCTGGGGTTCTGGAGTCGGGGATACAAAGGATCCGAGGCCCGCTATACTCCCACTGAAAAAGAGATTCTGGCAGCATATGAAGGCGTTCGAGCTGCTTCAGAAGTGGTCGGCACTGAAGCACAGCTCCTCCTAGCACCACGATTGCCGGTCCTGGGCTGGATGTTCAAAGAGAGGGTCCCCTCTACGCATCATGCCACCGATGCTACGTGGAGTAAGTGGGTCGCTCTGATCACCCAGCGTGCTCGAATGGGAAACCCCAGTCGCCCAGGAATTCTGGAGGTAATCATGGACTGGCCAGAAGGCAAAGATTTTGGAGCATCGCCAGAGGAGGAGGTGACACGTGCTGAAGAGGCCCCACTGTATAACCAGCTGCCAGAAGATAAGAAACAGTATGCCCTGTTCACGGATGGGTCCTGTCGCATTGTGGGGAAGCAGCGGAGGTGGAAGGCTGCTGTATGGAGCCCTACACGACAAGTCGCGGAAACTGCCGAGGGAGAAGGTGAGTCCAGCCAGTTTGCAGAGGTGAAAGCCATCCAGCTGGCTTTAGACATTGCCAGTCGAGAGAAGTGGCCAGTGCTCTATCTTTACACCGACTCTTGGATGGTGGCCAATGCCTTGTGGGGGTGGCTGCAGCAATGGAAGAAGAACAACTGGCAGCGCAGAGGCAAACCTATCTGGGCTGCCCCATTGTGGCAAGATATTGCTGCCCGGCTAGAGCAGTTGGCTGTAAAAGTCCGTCACGTGGACGCCCACGTCCCTAAGAGTCGGGCCACTGAAGAACATCAAAACAACCACCAGGTAGATCAGGCTGCTAAGATTGAAGTGGCTCAGGTGGATCTGGACTGGCAACATAAGGGTGAACTCTTTATAGCTCGGTGGGCCCATGACACCTCGGGCCACCAAGGAAGAGACGCGACATACAGATGGGCTCGTGACCGAGGGGTGGACTTGACCATGGACACTATTGCACAGGTTATCCATGAATGTGAGACATGCGCTGCAATCAAGCAAGCTAAGCGGGTAAAGCCTCAGTGGTATGGAGGACGATGGCTAAAATATAAATATGGGGAGGCTTGGCAGATTGACTACATCACACTGCCACAAACCCGCCAAGGCAAGCGCTATGTACTCACAATGGTGGAGGCCACCACCGGATGGCTGGAAACCTACCCTGTGCCCCATGCCACGGCCCGGAATACCATCCTGGGCCTGGAAAAACAAGTCCTGTGGCGACATGGCACCCCCGAAAGAATCGAGTCGGACAACGGGACTCACTTTCGCAACAGCCTCATAGACACCTGGGCCAAAGAACACGGTATTGAGTGGGTGTATCACATCCCCTACCATGCACCAGCCTCTGGAAAGATCGAACGTTACAATGGGCTGCTGAAAACCACTTTGAGGGCAATGGGAGGTGGGACTTTCAAAAATTGGGATACCCATTTAGCAAAGGCCACCTGGTTGGTTAACACCAGAGGGTCCACCAACCGGGCTGGTCCTGCCCAGTCAAAACCTCAGCGCCCAGTAGAAGGGGATAAAGTCCCTGTAGTGCACATGCGGAACATGTTAGGGAAGACGGTTTGGGTCAGTCCTGCCTCGGGCAAAGGCAAGCCCGTCCGCGGGATTGCTTTTGCTCAAGGACCTGGGTGTACCTGGTGGGTAATGCGGAAGGATGGGGAAGTCCGATGTGTACCTCATGGGGATTTAATTTTGGGCGAGAATAGTCCATAAATAAATTGTATAAAGTTAGTTGTTAAATAACCCTGTCACTGTCTGTTATCACTGTTATAATTGTTATATTTTGTACCAGTAGTAGCATAGTAAGAATCGTCCGGATTAAAGAAGGATGGACTTTTTCGATGAAAACCTAGCAGAGCACAGCGATGATGGAACTGGACCTGGTTTTCAACAACTGGCATCCAGCAACTTCATCAAGATCAACATCTCCTGCAGACTGTGGGCACGGGCCACACCAGATACATCAGCCGTGAGCTCCGGATGCAGCAAGTGACCACCCATCACCACACATCACCTCCCCTGCCACAGAAGACCATTATGACAGATGGAGCCTGAAGTCATGGATTAAATGAACTCAATGGACACTTTAGAGTGATGATCCATAGACTAAAGGAATGATATCTGGAGACAGGAGAAGTGGTGGTGATCAACCGGACAATGGGGGACCTGGGCATGACGTAGATGGTATGGAATAAGGGGTGGATAATGTCCTGGGTTTGGCCAGAACAGGGTTAATTTTCACCGGACTCCAGGAAGGGGCACAGCCGGGGGGTGGGGGCTGACCCCACCTGGCCAAACAGAGCCGGGTATTCCATACCATGTGACGTCACGCTGGGTTCCGGTGGGGGGGGGGGCAGGGCGGCGGGAAGGCTCTCGCGGCTTGGGCGGGCGCAGCGCCGGTCCGGTTTCGGGAGAGCGGCTGTTGTACGGTTCGTGGTTGTGTTTTCTCCTTATCTGTATCGTTGTTGTTCCTGTTTTCCCTCTGTTTGCTGTTCTGTTAAACTGCCCTTATCCCGACCCACCAGTTTCTGCCTCTTTCTTTTCATTCTCCTCCGCACGCCGGCGGGGGGAGGGGCGGCCGCGTGGCGCTTTTGTTGCCGGCGGCAGCCGAAACCAAAACACACGGGTAATGAGCCTATCTAGAGATACTGTGGCTAGGGCTAACCAGAATTTTAAAGGATTATTAAAATTACTCTTCTTTGTACAAGCTATTCTTACTATTATAAATTATTATCTAGTGGGTTAAAATTTTTTCTCATATCTTTGTAATTTGAGATTCCTGGATAGATACAAATTACTAGAGTGAAGTAACCACAAATTCGATTCAGCATGGCAGACTTTTTTTTTTTTTTTGCAGGCACCTCACAAAATTTAGAGCAGGTAGAGCACAGTTCAACATGCACCGAAAATATGCTTGCCAGCATCCTTACACACACACACAGGGGGAAGAGGAAGGGAAGGAGAGGACCTCTATTTCAGCACAGAAGATTTCTCCTGAAACAAGCATGAGTTGTAATTACTCTCCAGTCCTTCTTTTCTACAACGTCTTTCAAGCTGTATCATGGATATAGAACTACATAACACCTTGGTAATCCATTTTCTTTGATGGCCCCATGCCAATTTGTACAACCTTACTCAAAGCTTTGTATAAAGCATGACCACATAACTTCAGCTGTCAGCCCTCAAGCACTCTCTACTTTACAGAAGTTTCGTCTAAATAACGTAGTCTGGTTGCATTGATTCTAGTAGTACAACAATGGTGAAATCTTCAAAATAATATTTGTACTGTTTAAAAGTAATTGTTCTATAAATATCTGCAGGGTGGGTGTCAGGAGGACGGGGCCAGACTCTTTTCAGTGGTGCCCAGCGACAGGACAAGGGGCAACGGGCACAAACTGAAGCAGAGGAAGCTCCAGCTGAACCCGAGGAAGAACTTCTTCCCTCTGAGGGTGATGGAGCCCTGGAACAGGCTGCCCAGGGAGGCTGTGGAGTCTCCTTCTCTGGAGATATTCCAGACCTGCCTGGACAAGGTCCTGTGCAGCCTGCTCTGGGTGACCCTGCTTTGGCAGGAGGGTTGGACCAGATGATCCACAGAGGTCCCTTCCAGCCCCTACCATTCTGTGATTCTGTGATTCTACAGCTACCAGACAGACATAAAATTTACACATACTGTTTCTACTGTGGATTTTTTTCCCTTGTTTAAGAAGGGGAAGTAATTTATTCGTTTCTAAATACTCCAGCAACCACTCACAAAAAAGTCAAATATTTTCGTCTCATATTTGTGGTAACGTCAGAGAAGGTTCAATCACAGTTATTAGAAAACTGCATCTAAAGCTCTTAATGAGATCTAATATAAAAAAAAAATCCAAAAACGTAAAAGGGCCTTATTTTCTGAAAAATGTCCAATTTTCCAACTATCTTAACTCCAACTACATGTAAAGTATGTGGACTAAGCTGTAAAAGCTATACATTCACATAGACCATTAGCTGTTGTGAGAGACTGTTATTCTTGCATAGCAGCCACATAATACAAATTACTGGATTACTATTTCACAGCTATATGATCACCCACCTTACCCTAAAAATCCTCATCTTGACACCTGATCAGCCATCAGAGCAAATTTCAGAACTGGTAAGACTTAATTTTCAAGACGGGATAATATACTTATCCACATAATACTATCAAATAAAAGTAATCAGTTGCTGAGAATGAAAACAAACTCCTGTGACAAAGCCATAGTAGTTTAGTTCATATTAGGAAATGGTTTGGTAGAGCTGAAAAGGTCCGGTACTCAGACTGATTCAGTTCTCACCTTTCCTTTAGACATTCCATGTTTCATGGATTCGAATATTTGGGATAATCTTTATATTCTTATCTGTCTGAGATTCTTCAGGAAGAGCTGTGTCTTGTCTATTTAACTTCTTACAAAATAAAGAGAACAAGCAGAAATATTTTGGACAAACTTCGGATAAACACCACAGAGCACAGGACAATGCCCTCTATGTTATACAAATCAAATGAATCCATTCAGCAATCATTCTACTTTTTTTCTTGTTGGAAACCTCTGATGTGTGAAAAGTTACCCTAAGGTATAAAAGGAAAGGATCCAAAGACTCTTCAGGTCAGTACAGCACTTTATCACAAGAAAATATCGTTACTGACATTTTAAAAAGATCAGGTGTAGTAGTCTGACAATAGTAAGCATGTATTACCTTTGTTTCAGCTTCCGTTTAAATATTATGTCCTTTAATCCAGTAAGAAATATATTTCTTACACAGAACATCTTGACTCATGTGTACCAATAAAGAATTTCATGACATCCTGTGTTCTGTCTGTAGGAGTCTGTTCCTACGCCATTACCATGTGCACCTTATTGCAAGATAAGGACTGCTGTACATAGGCTGCTTATCCTGTTTGCATCATGAGTGATGAAAAGAGAGACAGAAGAGGAAAAAAAAAAAAGAAATCAAGTACCTCTTTCTTCATTGTGCTTCACGTTATTGCACCACTCCTTGCACCACCGAGAGGGAGAAGGGAGGAAGGGTTAAGAGTGTTCGCCTGCCACTGAAATAAAAGAAGGTTCTAATCACTCCAAATATACAATTCTGACAGAAATAAAAAAGAAAACTAGCCTCAAAATCAAAAACCACAAAAGAAATGCCGTGCTAAAAGTGCCTGAGGGATTGCACATGAATAATCTTTTTTCTTAAACATTATCTGCAGGCCCTCAAAACAGCTGGTTTGTCCTTCTCCACAGATGCTGTCGTTAATGACAGGGTTTCCCCAATTATGGGAATATTCCAGTGTCAAACAGAGAGCAGCTGCAGAAACTTGGCCAACACCTGCAGTGAAAGGTGCGGGTTACATTCCTTTTTGGTATTCGAATAGATGAACTGGACACTAGTTTGCCTAAAGACCCGTGGATGCACGTGAGATTACTGCCGTTATACCCCGAGTTAAGCAGGGCCTTGTGGAGACGTTTTTGGAGCTCCCACTTTGGAAATTTCCACTTAATTGACAAATAGGATAGGATTTAACATTAGTATTGCTTCTTATTATTGTGAAACTAACACTAAAGTAGGACTTCTGAAGAGCTTCATTAGTATTCAGAATATTTTCAGAACTCACTTTAAATATTTCTTTCCTTCAAGCACATGGTTAAGCCCTTTAATATGATTCAGTGTAATATGACTAACAGAATTCATTAACAAGGTATTTAATTATTTGGCTGTGAAATCTTAGTTTCCCCATCTAATTGTAAACACACAAAATACAGATTGCAGTGACTGCCTGCCACTCTTCTCATAGGAGAGGTTGGAAAATGATAGACAGGCAACAAAAGGAGAGAGGTTTTTCTTTCATGAAGAAGAAAGTTGCAGGAAGAGGTGATGGAGAGCTTACACAGCTTGACCAGCTTCAGCAGAGTGGCCGAGCACACTGGCAGGAGATGGGACTGAATTGCATCTCTCTTCCACCACACTGTAAGCTGTGAAAAATCAGACATATAGGGCAGTGGTGCAAGGCTAATATTAATATCATCATCAGGAAGCCACTTCCGGTTACACAGGTAGCATAGAAGATGACTTGAACAACTACATGGAAAAAAGTGATGTAGCAGCTCCCAGGAGGTGCAAGCTAAATCCAGGTCATACGGCCGAACTGACCTGCCACCTTGCTCATCTGTATGTCTGCTGCGCTAGTCCTCATAAACATCACTTGGTCCTTGTGATCAGTACCCTGATGCTACAGATCGACTCCTTTTCTCCAGTGGCGTGCTTTATCACTGTAGGCCTGGGATTTCTTGTGGCTCTGTTTTCCTTTTAACCATTTACTCCTGTTTCAACACCATCAACAGTGGTTGTTTTTGACAGTCTTAGCAAGTCTGCAGCAGCTAGTCACACTTACGGTGAATAGCTTTGCATGAGTAGGATGGATTTGCATATGCTAATGTGACATCTGGCCATTGTGCAATTTCTTATTTCTGTAACCCTTGAGTAGATCTTCCTGGAAGATAAGTTAGCAATAATCACCATTCAAGCTTTCAACTCAAGTCTTTTTTACTGTAGGTGTCAATCTTAATCAAAAGATCTATTAGACTAAGTCTGAAGGCAGACCAAAGAAAGCTACTTAAAATACCAGTAGGATGTTCCATGTTCATTCAGAAACAGCTGATTTGCTTTTATATAGTCAGAACTTTGAAATGAAGAAGCAGAATTTAACCCAGCTTGGATATTGCAAGTTTTATCTTTCCCAAGGTGAGAGTTAATTCATACGTAGACCAATATATAACACCATTACGAAACCACAAAATCTGCACTGTGGTTAGCAGTGGTATTATAAAGACAAATGTAATTTATATGAAAGCTTAACAAAGGTCAAAATGTAACCAACAGGGAAATAAAATATGACTTTTAAGCTAGAATCAATACAGCTCGTGTATTTTACAAATATCTTCTTTTGCCAACTACATTTAGGCTTTTTGATCCTAATTTCAGTAGGAATTTTAGACCTGGGCACAAGGTAGAATGCTTTAAGTAAAGGAACATCATTAGTTCAAACCTTTGAAGTTCAGAAAGTATAATCTCAAGGGCAATTAAGCACTGAAGAGATCTTCCTTATCCAAGCAGATTATTTCGGTTTGATTCCAGAAATTTCCATGAGAGATGTGAGATAATTTTAAAGGATAGTGTCTGATCATATTTTGCCCCAAAATGTTATTTTAATAAAAAAGGTCTTTAAAAATTTTAAAATCACCAACACATCCATGATGCATTTTCATTAACAGAGCAATTCTTCTCTGAATAAATAAGGATTTTTCTGTATTGCTTCTATTCCAAAATAGGTATGCCAACAGCGGTAACCATTGTAATGGTAAGTGGACAGAAAGAAGAACTGTAGTTAATACAAATACCATTTTTGTTGTCTATCTCATTTCTGGTTGTCTTCTGAGAGAGAAAGCCACTTAACAATAAGTTTTGGTGAGATTCAGATCACTTATACAGAAAGTACTAGTTTGCCAGGGTTTAGGAACATAATTCTCTATTTGAACCCCAACGTCTCAAGTGAAAATCAGATGAGGAGTTGTCTGCAAACAATCTGTACTTCCGTTCTGGACCAGAAAAACTCGCAGTATCGGTCCTCAAGATTCCACATGTACACAGAAAAAATGTGACTGGAGATGCAGGCACCTAAGCCTGTAAGCAACACCAGGAGTTAGCCTTTTCAACAACAAACATCTGGATGCTTGTAGTTACCCAATTCTAGGTATGGAACTGGTAGTGGGTGTAGGAGAAGAAGTGTTACATTTCTATGCAGGGTTTACCAACACTTTCCAGTGTGCAGAGCATTGAACCTAGATATGACGACACCCCCTCATAAGCAGGAGAGATGCATCTTTTTGTGTTTGTAGAGTAATGCTCCTCAAAAAACCACATTCTTCTTCAAGGGACACTACTACCAATCTTAGTTTGAGGTATTCTGAGTAAAATCTTTGTAGGTACTACCTAACTGAATCTGTGTTATTGTGCATGCAGAGAGTAGCAGTCACGAGTTCAAACAAAACCCTGTAACTCTACAACCGCAGTTAAGGCATCCAGCTGGATAGGGCAGACTTGGTGTGCTCGATCTCACATTTTGGTGTATCTTACATATATGAAATTAGACAATTACTGTTTTGTAGTCCACAGAATAATAGAACAATCCAGGTTGGAAGTGACCTCAAAAGATAGCCCAGTCCAAACTTTCATGGGAAAGGGAGCTTAGAGAAGGTTATCCAGCTCCCTGTCGAGTTGCATCCTGGGACCTCCTGTGACAGGGACTTTACTATGCCCTTCAGAAGGTTGTTACAGTGACTGATTGTTCTCACAGTAAACCAATTGCTTTCCTGCATTAAGATGAAAACTCCCCAGTGCAACTTGTACCCATGACCCCTTGTCTTCTCCATGCAGTTCCTTATGAAGAGAGAGCTTCCAACCTCTTTGTAACCACCCTTTAAAGTATCAGAATTCTGTGTCTTTTCTTCTCTAGGGTGAAAAGACCTGACTCCTAGAGTGGGATGAAAACATCTCTATCTCTGCCAGCAATGACCCTGAGGATACAGGTGGGGATCCGATCAGCCTTCACTGCTCCAGTAACTCACTGCTGGCACATGTTCATCTTCTTTCCTCCAGGACCCCCAGGTCCTTCTCAACAAGGCTGCTCCCCAGTCACACAGATCCCAGTCTGAACTGAGCTCTTTGGTTGTTCAGGCCACTTGGGAGGATCACAGGAATGTTGTCAAAACATTCAGGGATGCAACAGGGAAGGCCAAGGTCCTCCTGGAACTGAATCTGGCAAGGGATGTCAAGGACAACACGAAAAGCTTCTTCAAGTACATCAGCAGCAAAGGGAAGTCTAGAGATAATGTGGAGCCTCTGCTGAACGAGGTGGGTGCTCTGGTGACGGAGAACACAGACAAGGCAGAGTTACTGAATGCCTGATTTGCTTCAGTCTTTAGTGCTAAGGCCAGCCCTCAGGAATCTCAGGCCCTGGAGGTAAGAGAGGAAGCCTGCAGAAAGGACAACACTCCCGTGATCGAGGACGACTGTGTGAGAGATCACTTAAGCAATCTGGACGCTCACAAATCCATGGGCCCCAACGGAATGCACCCATGAGTGCTGAGGGAGCTGGAGGATGTCATTGCTGAGCCATTCTCCATCACCTTTGAAAGGTCCTGGAGAACAGGAGAGGTGCCCGAGGACTGGAGAAAGGCCAGTGTCACTCCAATCTTCAAAAAGGGCAAGAAGGAGGACCCAGGGAAATACGGACTGGTCAGCCTTACCTCCATCCCGGGAAAGATGATGAAGCAGCTCATTCTGGAGGTCATCATTAAGCATGTGGAGGAAAAGAAGGTTATCAAGAGTAGTCAACATGGATTCACCAAGGGGAAATCATGCTTGAGCAATCTGATAGCTTTCTATGATGGCATGACTGGCTGGGTAGATGAGGGAAGAGCAGCGGATGTTGTTAACTTTGACTTCAGCAAGGCTTTCGACACTGTCTCCTGTAACATCCTCGTAGGCAAGCTCAGGAAGTGTGGGCTGGATGAGTGGTCGGTGAGGTGGTTTGAGAACTGGCTGAATGGCAGAGCTCAGAGGGTTGTCATCAGCGGCATCGAGTCTAGTCAGAGGCCTGTAACTAGTGGTGTCCCTCAGGGGTCAGTACTTGGCTCAGTCTTGTTCAATAGAGGACCATCAACTTACAGAGGGAGCATTATAAATGCCTAGAAATATATGAAGGGTGGGTGTCTGGACGATGGAGCCAAACCCTTTTCAGTGGTGCCCAGTGACAGGACAAGGGGCAGCGAGCACAAACTGAAGCAGAGGAAGTTCCAGCTGAAGATGAGGAAGCATGTCTTCTCTCTGAGGGTGAAGGAGCACTGGGACAGGTTGCCCAGGGAGATTGTGGAGTCTCCTTTTCTGGAGATATTCAAGACCCACATGGACTTGGTCCCGTGCAGCCTGCTGCAGGTGACCCTGCTCTGGCAGGCGGGTTGGACTGGGTGATTCTCAGAGGTCCCTTCCAACCCCTACCATTCTGTGATTCTGTGAGTCTCTGAGTCTGTGATTCTGTTGTATTGTTCCAGGTGCAGGAATACAAACACCTTTAGAAGAAATAATTGAAAAGACCATTTTTATACAGGGATTCAAAAAAAAAATATTGTGAATCCCACCAAAGGCATTTTGGTTATTAAGGACAAGAAGATTGAAATAATTTTCAAATTTCAGAAGTCAATTTTGTTTGTTTAAAAGATGGGTTGCACTTGTGAGAACAAAATGTCTTTTTTTTTTAAATATTTTTTTTGTCAAAATATTGAATAGAAGAATTTCAAGAATTTTAAAAGGCAACATAATATTCGGATCAGCCAGGTTGGACACATATGTTCCTACAACCTTTGATTTTTATTCTGACTTAAGGAACCAACTTGAAAATCAGGGAGGGGGGGAACACCAGGGAAGCTGGAAATGCTAAAATACATAGTAATTTCTGAAAAAAAGAAGAAGTATATTTCCATTAGATTGTGTCCAAGTATTGCAGCACAGTTACAAAGCCATAATTTGACAGAATCCATAGCGCAGCTTCTAAACCTTTTCAAATGTAGTGTTCTGTTGATCTAAATATAATGTATCTTTGCATTTTACATATTTCTTTTGATGTGTGTAACATTCTGAGCCAAAAGTATACTAAAAATTTAATCTGTGGTGTGTAAAAGACAAATAAAACATTTAAATATATTTCCAAAATAAAGTGAATCTACAGTATAAATGATGCACTTATCAATTGTAATACATTATGTTTTCTGTCTCATTTCAGAAGGTATTATGGTAATAATTTTGGATTTTAGCCAAGTGCTCAGCAGAGGATTTTAAATATCCTCTGAATAGACACATTTAACAGCTTTTCACCATACAGAGCACTGCTCTTATCAGTGAGTAGCAGGAAAATGATTAATACACTTTGGGTAAACTTACACTTGGTCTTCTTTAGGTGGAGAAGGAGGCATCACTAAGGGCTGAAATCTCTAATTATATAAGAGGATATAAAAGACAGCAACTCACAGACATCAGATGCATATTCTGTAGGTCTACACAACAGATGGTGGTGTCTGGCAGTGTCTTTTCTTTTAAACAGAAAAATATTGTTATAAAAATATTCAGAATACATTTTTAGTGACTTAACCAAATGTGTGGATGAATTAGTGGGAAATGGAAGTCGTGATGTGGTTCATGCAGGAGCAAAAATTTTCTATGAAATCTTGTTGTTTAGGATTCTTCCACTCTTATACTGCTTTCAGCTTTAAGACACAGCAGTGTGTTCATGTCCTTGGCATTATCTATTTAAATACATCCTGAACCTATACATTTTTGATACTTTTAATTTGTACTGCAGTGTATTGGGATATCCTGAATACCATGTTTTTACCCCTTCCCAACCCATTACTGCTAAAATGAATCACTATTATCAACCACAAAGGGAATTTTCTCTTGCAACCAAAGTTCTCTGAAGGGAGAATCCTCTGCAGACCTACACTTTGAGTGACAAGTTCTTACGCGTGTCTCATTATGAGTGGGTTAAATTAACATATATTCTGCCAAGCTGAAGAAAATAGCTGTGGCTAATAACCGAATATGCAGGAAGCAGCCTGTGAATCTGGCTATGATGAATTTCTTCAAGGTGTTCCAATACTTGTGGGGGTCAGGTGAATATGTTACTATTATGTTCAAATCTAAGTAAATCTGATGCATCTGGGCTGCTTTTTTGTGGGAACAGCTATTTCAACTCTTTTCCAAAGAGATCAGCTCTTCCCTGCACTTCCAAAGCACTGTGTTAGAGTGAGACTGAAAATGGTCACGCTGGCTCCAGAGCCACAAATACAGAGCTCTACACGTAGTCAGATAGCCAAAACCTGCAGGCAGAGTTAATTGCATAAACATTTTCTGCTGAAGTCTTTTCTCAATACACAAATTCTTTCTTTTCATAAAATTGAATTGACTACCTAATCCCTTTCCTAAACAATATCTGTAGGAAGATGGCACTTGTACCTTGAGAAGGACGTTATAGCAGAAATGAAAATAAAAGATTTTCTTCAGTCTTTTTAATTTTTTGCACACATACTCCCACACTACACAATGCCAATATTTAAAACTGACCATTAAGGAACAGTATTTTGAATTTCAAGCAATTGGGAGGTCTTCTGGAACAATGCTGGGCATAAATTAGCGCACCCAATTCTCCTTTTCACTGGAATATCTTGCTGGGGACATTCAACTTCAGTTAAAATAACAGCTGAGACAGAATCATCAGTTCCCAACAGGCAACAACGTAATCACAGAAATAATTCATAAAGCTGGGCTCAGTGTTTCGAGAACACTGGCTCTCTGTGACTTTTCCAGTCAGACAGTTGCACCTTGTGAAGAACCTTCTATCTATCAAGATAGGAAGAGTAGTCAAGATGTTAGTGTCTTTATTTCACAGAAGCAAATTTCAAGATGAAAACAAAAGAGAATCATGATTATGATGTCATCAAATCTTATAAAACATTTGCTACAGATGTTTGAAATCACTCACTATAAAAATAATTTGTTGATTTCAGCAGTATTTAGTGATATCTATTAAAGCCTCACTGTTATATGTAAAATCTATAAATATCTTCTGCAGCAGCATCCATCTAATGACTCTACATGAATTGCAAAAGAAAGTGGTCAAACTATCAAAAGAAATGACATCAAACTATTCGCAAACCCTGCCAGCTAACCTGAATGCAAAAAGAGATCTAGCAAACCACCATCATCACACCTCCTCTTTGTTCCTTCCGCAGGTACCCCACAACATGCATCCGAAAAGAGAGCCATGCCACGGTATTTCTTCAGATCAAACAAAGCGAACAGTTTCCAAACACAGCCCCACTTCAGGAATGCCCAACCACACACCCCTTCTTCCTTCACAAGGCAGGGACTATGGTGCAAGCGTGGATCCTGATCACTGCTGTGATAACATTACTAAGTGTAGAGGCAGTCTCTTGGACAGAAAGGTCTTGAGCTATTTAGGCATCTATAAATTGATACCAAAAGACATCCTGGGCAGAAAATAGCCCGTCTAGATCCACCTCACAGAGGAAAAGCCAGTTATTAAATATCCTCTGCTGAAAGAAATAAAATATATATAAAACTTAGAATTAATACTTTTTGCATATTTTTTACGGTTGTTCCCTTTTTTGGTGAAGAAGATATACATGGATTTTTTATTAGCTTTTTTAATTAGTACTTGAAAAAATAAGTTAATATACAACATAGAAGAGAGAGTTTGCAACCTCAGTAAAAAAAATATGCATTCCGTGTACTGAAGAGTGACCAGCGGTGTGGAGTTTCCAGCTGTTCTTTATATTTTCCACCAACACAGAAGAACCAAAGGAACCAAAGGTTCTATAAAAATAGTTTACCCAGTTTGTAATTCACAAGCCTGAGATAAGAGCTAGTTCAAGCTAAACATATTAATGTTCCTAAAAACGGATCTTTCCTCCTAATGCACTTGATCAATCCGCAGAGCTTTGATCAGAGAACAGCTTAGAGGTACCTTCATATTTCATACCTGTTACTTTTATATCCAAGGCATGGGTACCGCCACTTCAGAACAAAACCATGAAAGCCTTTGCAATACTTTCATTAAAAAAAGAAAGAGTTCAAAATAGGAAAAAACAACACTTCTGCATCTCATACTCAACAACAAAGGTGGTATATAATAGTTCAATATCTCTTTCAGGTCAGAGGTGTATTTAGAAAAACATCAAGGATGATTCTGTCTAGTTTTATAAGTAAGCTAAATGACACATACTGCACTTTAATCTTTGTTTGATGCATACGGTTGACAGGAGCTACAAAGGTACAATACAAAGCTTTCGAGTATTCTCCCATATATTTTGTACAAGATGGAGGAACACATCTTCCTCCATGAAATATAAATACTTACATTTGTGCATTATGTATGTGAGGTTACACAAATGAATAAGTTTCCTAAAAGGCAGCAGAGCTGAAATGCAAAGAGGATGTACAGTTTGTAGGAAGAAAATCAATTAGCCTGGTACAGTACCAAAACAAAATACTTTCTCAGTAGAGCTGATTCTAACTTAACTCTCATTTGTCCTGACGTAACTCCATGAATTTAATTAAATGCTCTGCAGCTGTGTTGTTTAAAGAAATACTATATTCTGGTATATTTTGTTTTATATGAATTCATTTTTGTTAATGGCTGGTTTATTTACTTTGCTGTATTCTGGTATTTCAGGCAGTTAGTGAAAAATGTCAAAGCAAGATACACAGGCTCGAGTAAACAAGAAAGCAATTCATAAATTACATTTGATTACCCAGAGTTGGACTTATCACAATGTCTTTGTATAGCAACAAATAAAATATCTCATATTTTTCACAGAAATAACTTTTCATTATCTCACAGAAATCATGTTATAGATGTCCGACACCTGGTTTCTTTTTGACTCGTAGCAGGCCATAACAGTATTTTTCAAAGTAAGAATGCTTTTTTCCCTCCTTGTCAATGGTATTCTTTATCCAAGAAATTATAGGACTGCCTTGGATTGTGGGAGTTTAATTATGAGCACACAGGATTGCAGTGAAGTCACTATAAACCAATTCATATCAGCTTATCGAAAGGAATTGGTTCTAGGGTAATGCTGATATGTCTGTAACGCCTCACGCTGTACAAGTACATAGAAATGAACTTCAGTGAAAGCAACTTCATCTGTCATTATGTCAAGTACAGAAAAACTACTCTGAGAACTTCCACAGGAAAAGAAGCACACATTCTGCTTCAGGATCTGGGTCCGTACGTCTCAGAATTGAAATAATAATCAAATGGTAAATTTATTTAGTGCTTTAAAAGGCAAAGGCAAAGGCAAAAGAAAAAGTGGGAATTGTTGAGTTCGGGAGAAAGTCACCAATGACCCTTTGTAAAGTTGTCACAGCATAAGGCTTTTGTGAGTGTAGTGAGGAAGGCAAAAAATGCTGGAGGGTGTCTTGGAAAAAAAATGATAAATAATGTCCAGGGACAGCTCGGCAACAGACCTTTACAGATAGCTAACTGCAAGTAAATCATGATTTTCATGAAAATCATATCATGGATTTTTTTCTCAATTTTGGTCTTTTTCTCAAGAACAAGAAAATATTTTATTTCTATGAAGAATCGATTTGACCATAATTAAAGATACTTTAGTGAAACTAAAAAGTATAGCTATGATATTTCACCAGAAGTCTCCATTATCTTTAATGAAAAAGATATATTCTCAAGAAGGAATGGAGAATTTTCCAAATGGAGAGTTGCTGTTTTTTTGTTATGTTTTTTTTTTTTAAATGCCTGTTCTTTGTTTTGTGTTTGAAGGGAAGAGGCTATATTGTGATGTGTTTTTAGGCCTGGCAAGACAAAAAACATTCTGACATTATTGTGTCAACTCTAGAACAACAAAGAAGAACGAACAAAAATCTAAAATGCATTGGAATCTCTCTATATAATACTTTTTAAGTACAGAGTATTTAAAATTTAAAATATTTAGATCTTCACAACTTCCGAAAACCTCTAGTTAACTTTAAAAGTGGGCTAGCAGCAACTTCAAGAAGTCATCTAGTCACTCCTCTGCACTTCATGATTTTAAACATACATACTACACAATTCTTTAAGTAATAGTAATAGTCTAATGAGCCAAACATATTTTACCAAAGGTAACAAAGTTTCAAAGGTTCAGCCAAGGTTGCTTTACAGTTGAGCCAAAAATAATGCAGTAGCCATAAGAATGAAAGTGTATACTCTGACACCTTCTAAAGCCTCAGGTCCACTACAATTTGTATGAACAGTGGTCTTTCAAAAACCTTACAAAACTGAGTTTCAGGAGGACTGCTACACTAATACTCAAAACATATTTCTCAGCTTTTCACGGTTTCATGCTCTAACTATTGTTCCTCTTTTCTGGTACTCCTTCAGGAATTCTTGCTTTATAAAATGCTATCGTGAAGGGTTGAAGGATTTTTTTCCTCCCACTTGTATACTGTCAAGGGATGCTTTTTGAAGACCTCACTTTCACCATCAAGAGCTAGGGAGGCAGACCTGATGGCCTTGTGGGATTTAATTAGAGTTCACCAAGTTAGAATCTCCAAGCTCTCAAAGCCCTAATTTAAATATAAGTTCACTCACTCTTCAACTGTTCCTTAGGTCCTTATTAAAATTTGAAGTTATTAAAGAGAATATTCGAAGTTTTTTTTTGCAATAGATATAAACTAAACTAGAAATGTGCCTCACTCAAACAGCCCTCCTGTGTTAAAACCCTTGCCAATTGCTTGTAACAAAACTACGTGAAACAGAACAGAACCAGTGGAAACGCGTTTGCACTGCTCCATGTCCAACCACAGGGAGATGAGGAGGCACGGCTGCGATGAATCTGGTGCTGGACCACATTTCAAAGGCATTGGTTCTTTGGGTAGCTGACCTAATGTAGTCTTGCAGTAATAACAAGTACTGCTGCTCTTGCTCGGTGTAATTTGTGTAGTATTTCCTTCATTAAGACGTCATTCAAAAGGTTTGTTCTGCACTGATGACACATCAGATCCATTTAAAATAAACTTTCTTGTCAATCAAAGTTTTACAACATGTGGCTATGTGAAAAAGAGCTATATATAACAAGGTTTATGAGTGACAATGTAGCTACACAGCAATTTTAAAAAATACAAAACACCCTACTTTTTTTTTTTAATTAAGTGCTGGCAGCAACATTTTTACCCCAAGACCCAGTGACTCCACAAAGAAGTCAGGTTAAAAAATGGCAGGGACCAAAGTGAGGAGATATGCAGCTACACTGGTGCTGGGGAAATTAAGCAGAAGACAGAAGTCATAGTACAGGGAAACAAAAGATTGACTGGCTGCAGAAATCATTCACGGGGAGACAACAGGGACAGCATTTCTTACCATTGTTTCTGCTTTATCCTGTCTGTAGTAAGCAAGAGTTGCAGTGTTTCCTAAAATAAGGAATCCTTCTAATAAGAAGGATTAGAAAACTTCCTACTCTGCTTCATGATTTCCATATCAGATGGCTTGAGTTTAGGTTTGTACAGCTCACAGTGATGCCAGCAAGATGCAGTAGATGCAGCATCTTTCTCTCAATCATGACCACCTCTCTTTTACCTGATTTACTTTGATTCTGCAATTGTCATATTGACGGTCTCACAATTCATATAAATCAACTTTTAAGTAGCTAGATTTCGGATTAAATGGCATCTGAAAATCTGAAGAGGATTAAATAGTTCAAAGTGATTGGTGGGTGCTTCTACTACACTTTCTATCTATTTTTCATTTAAAAAAAAGATACAGCCCCAAATCTAAATTTTACATGCTGGGTGACATATTCCCAGAAATATGTGTGAATGTTAAATTGCAAATGTAAAGGGGAAAATTATCCTCCCTGGACTTTTACCAATTTCAGCATAGATATAATTGAGGGTACTCTAAAATGTCCAAGTACCATTTAATTTTGCCCTTATTAGAAATTAACCCAAGCAGTGCAGTTTAGATTTGGTTAAAAGTTTGAAACTTCCCACTTCCAAGAACTTCCAAGAAGCTGTCAGAATAGGAAGGAGCAACCAGGATTAAGGTTTGATTGACTTCCAAACTACATGCAAAAAACCCAGATAAATTACATGTAAGCATATATTAATTCTCAATGGCTAGGTAACCATTTTCAGAAGCTTCACAAAGAGATCCGCATTTCTCTAGTTCCAATCACAAGGTAATTTTCAAGCCAAGTTACTTGGAGCCATGTTTTGTTCTGCTGATGATTGTAATGGAATAGCACCAAGGATTAATTTGACTGCTAGGTGAAATTTCAGTGTTGACCTAGACAGCCATGGCAATGATACACTCATTGCTAAAAATGACGTGCCATGTTCAAACCTCTCGAAGCTCAAAGTCCTTCTGTCCAAAACAAGGTTCTCTAGCATATGGATAACCCAGAAAAGCAGAAACAAAAATCATTTGTTTCAGTATCTGGGCCAAATCGAAATCACCCTCATGAACCTTGGCCAGGAAAAAGGTAAGTAAAGAACACAGAGCAGCTCTAAGGTAAGTTGTACTGCCCTTAGAAGTTCTGTGCTGGAAGTGACCACTTAGCAGGCTTCAGTAGGGCAATATATGTTAAGCCTGTACTTTAAAAGAACTGGTAGATAAATACTAAGAATGTCACCAAAGGTAAGGTAATCAAACCCACATCTGTTCTTGGCCCTGCCAAAAAGGAACATATAAATATAAAAATAAAAATATGCACATAAAACTCTAGCGATACACATTTTTAATTAAATATTTCTGATAGACTACTTACTTAATACTGTTTATGCTGTGTATTGACGAAGATAATTTTATTTCAGGCCATTTCAATACTGGTCATGACATAAAACTTATGTTATTTTCTCCAGTGTGAGGGGTGTTCGAGAGATCCAGACTGAAAGACGCATATAACATTTTTAACTGGCAACCGTTTATAAGTATCTGGAGGTATTCAAGCAGGCAATCCCAGATCTGAGGAGCAATTACAAAGCAAGTTAAAATCTACCTAAAATTCTTTTATCAATTAAATGTTTTTTATAATTATGCTCTCAAAAGCTTTTCAAGAAAATACAGATTAAGAAAGAGGTTAAAAAAATAGGAAGTCTTTCTTGAGAAAAGCAAGTTAAATTATGAGGCTATACAAACAAAAAAACCCTGGACATAGATTCATATCAGATTTCTGCATGGAGATATAGCTGATTGATGAACTACAAATATTGAAAGTTTTAACAACAAATTTAACTACAAATTTTGACACTATTCTCTGAAAAAAAAAAAAAGAAAAAGCCTTGCTCACAGAAGATAAGCAACCTACATTAACAGTGCTCAAAAAATCAATAGTGGGCTGAGATAGTAAATATTTAGCAGCATAGCCTGTTGCCTGCAGTTATATGGCAATAAAAGATGAGTTTGTGTTTCTGACAACCACACAAAAATCATTAAGATATTTAACAAGGCAGGCACATTCACGGTCTTTTTCTCCATCTTTTTACATTTTTAAGATTTCATATTTTTTTCGATCATCAACAATATTTTACTAATTTACTAGCTAGGAAATAAATCCTTCTTCAGAACTGAAGAGGTGTCTTGTGCTGGAGACTCCTCCTAATAAAGCCACAAAATCATCCATGGGAGGATATAGCAATTGTCAGTTACTCAGTTTTGGCTCTAGAACAATACGTCTAAAAATCAGTAAGTAGTTTTTGCTATTGGTAGTGATAACAATAGATGAGACATACTAGAAGTACCACATTTATTTGAAACATATTTGTGTACATATGCTTGATGCATACGTGTAGATACATACTCTGCTTCTCTGTATATTCTTAAAATTAAAAAATATATATATTTAATCTTGGTATTGATTAGGAACTGCTTTGGAAAGCATCAAAACATTAATAACTTTTTTTTTTATTAAATCCTTTCAATACAGAGAAGACATTTTTTCCTCAGTTTCGCATAGTTCCACTTTAGAAGAGGAAGATGTGAATTAAAACTATGAGAGTACTGGATTCACTACAGCCAATCCTTCCTACTAATGTACAGAAGAAATGCTTCTCACACACCACGAGAAGAGATTCAGAGTAAGAACCTAAAAAATTACATTAGGACTTTAGGAGATATTCAGATATTTAAGTCCAAAAAAACCCCACCCACCAGCAAATTATCTTGAGCTGCCTCATCTGAAGACTGATTGCATTTTACAAACTTCCTGAGTATTTATTGTAGGATAAATTCAGGTGCTTAAACACAGGTAGTGGCTCTAAGATATCCTGGATATAGGCACAGGCTGGCAGATAGAAGTCAGGTTCTACGAGAAACCCACACAGTTCTGCAGTAGGTGGAGATTCCACAGGTGAAAGGTCTTGTACCAAGTGCTAAGAGTTTGCAAGGGATGTGGGGAAAGCAATCAATTAACTTTGGTGAAGATGAGATGTAGTTACTGGTCTCCACTTAAAACAGGTTTTTATTCTTAGGGGACAAGACCAAGAGGTGTCAGATACAATAAACATTTACCAGAAATTTGAAGGAAAGAATTGTTTATGCTTTGTCCTATTCATAGTTCAGCTCCTCTCAAACATTGTAAAGGATGTAGGAATTTCCAATGTCACACATATTGTTATTTTTTTCTGCATGCAGTGTAGTTCTCATGGGCATTTTAAAATAAAATTCCTGCTATTTGTGAAGGTAGTACACCACTCAGTAGTATTTTGATAATGCTGGAAATTAGAGTGAATATTATAACAAGTAAATAAATTTAGCTTAGAGAACAATATATATTTTTTGAGGCTGCAGTGGAGGAAATAGTGTAAGGTCCTCCTCATTTCTGGCTGAAGAAGACATCTCCTTTCCTTATGCCATCTTCTTCACTTGATTCCCCTACATCCTTCTAAACTGCTGGCAGTATGTCTTCAGGAGCTGCTTCTTTGTTAAATCTATAGTGTTAAACTTCCAAAAGTAATTTCAACAAATTAGAAAGAAAGAACATACATTTTCTCTGTAATACTCGTTAAGTGCTAAATCTATGTTCATTATGACTTTTGAAAGTTTTAAGCAGTTTGTGATGTTTCTGTGAAATTCAAGCAGATAGCCACAAACCTCAATTAAAATTTTTTTTTTTTCCTTTTCTTGGTATTACAGAAGCAGAAAAAAACTCCTAGGTCTGAAGCTAAAATACAAGCATGAACAATGATGAAACAGCCAACGCACAGAAGAAAAAACAGAATATTCTTGTGTCATCAATATTTTTTTTGAGTGCTAGAAAAGAGAAAGAAGCAAAATTCTTTGCTTTGACATCTTCATCCCAAGGTAGCTATTATGTCATTCCTCAGGTTCTTCACATCTGCAGCTCTCTCATACATTCTCTAAATCGATCCTGTCTACATAGGGTCACCAATTATGAAAGCTGTGGGGTTAAATCAAAGCGCAGTTCTGCTGAAGGCAATAGATGAAAAAAAATAGAATTAAATAAGAATATTCTTCATTTATTCAATAATCTGGATCTTGACTAAGAGGAGACTTTTGACACTGGTCTTCTGTAGAAGTACTCCGACGAGAAAGAAAAAAAATTATATATTACAAATTACCTTGCTTTGTGTTAAGGTCTTCTTTAGCATTTGTAGATTTTATCATAGGGTGTATACAAAACTATACATAAAATCTACTTTCTTCTGCACAGAGATATTTCTGTGACAATGTTGAGGATCCAGAGAAATCTTAGTACTTTCCTTGCTTCTGTCTTTGTCTTCATTTTCCCTTCCCAGGCAGGATAAGTAAGTAAAGTCCATGATGCAGTTTTCTAGAGTGGTCTGGATATGCCTTGACCAGCAGCCGGAGTCTAAGCAATGTGTTGTGAGATGTGGGTCTGTTCCCTGTAACACCTAAAACTGCAAGAGAAATGAGGCTTCCTGTGACTGCTGCATAGTGAGCGAATCAATGGAAATTCAGTCAAGAAGACAGTTGCTAAGCTGACGTCACTTTGCCGTATGAAGTGTTCATTGCCTTGCACAGCATAATTCCTTTGCAACTGTACGCAAATTTCTCATCTGTCATGTCCATTTTCTTTAAACGAGGTTATACCAGTATTAGCATGAAGTAGGGAATGGTTTTCCACTCCTGAGGAAACCCTGTGACGCTTCAGAAATGTGCCCCCATACAATGACAACTAATATATTTTTTTTTCTAAGGAACTGACATTCTATTTTTACTCACAGTTCAGGAGTTCCTTTGTAACAAGCATGGCAGGGAAATGCATGGTAAGTGGAAGATTTCAAAAAACCTTTTAGAAGTTCACTCCAAAAAAACTTTGAGAAGCTCACTGATACCCAGCAATTTTCCTATGAAAAGTTTTATTTTAACAGATCCTGATGGAAACACGTTTTGCTGGAATTTCTCCAAGTGGCTGTCACTGAAGGAGGATACTGCAGACAATGCCTGTAGGGCAGTGACAGCTGTAAAATGTGTGGAAAGAACAGCCCTACCAGGACGTACAAGAAGATGAGGGATTGTGGGAGTGAACATTGGCAGTTTAGGATATAGTGGTCTTGGTTTATTCCCCATGTCAAAATTAATGCTCTGTCTTATGAACCACAGATGTCCAACGTTCTAGGTCAGCCATTCTGGGTCAGATAACGGATGAACCCAACACATTATTTTGTGTCCGGCAGTTCCCAAACTACTTCCCTAAAGAGTAGTCTGAAAATAGAGCAAATACCCTCAAACACTGCCCCAGTCTTCAACCATTTGTGGATCAGACACATCACAAGTCAGATCTGGTGCTTTTTCAAAGATGTTTTTTTTTTTCCTTTTACATAAATTTTAAAAGTATAAGAAGAAATTTGTCTGACACAGATTCACAAATACTGTTACTGTGTCACTGTGTCTATCACACCTTCTACCATTGCAAGGCTGTTCCATCTGCAGTCATTTCCAACACTTTCATATGCAAAAAAGTGAAAAAGATGAGATATCCACCGAGCATCATTGATCCTTCCCAATAGTCCACGGCGTGTTTTGTAAGGTCCTTCAGAAGCAGCTGCTGCAGCACTGCAATACCTTAGCACAGGATGGTCGTCGTAGTTCCAGAAGTCTTGCTGCTGTACAAAAACAACCCTGCTCTGTCACACACCTGTGACAGTGTCTTATTCCTAGCAGAGTTTCCCAAAATGTGTTTCTGTATGTAATAACCAGCAGAACATTTTTGTGTGGTTAAGAACCCACCATAGGTGCATGTAAGTGGAAGACATTACCCATTTTTAAAGGAAGTTCCACCATTTTTCTGCTTGCCAAGGGAGAAAAGAGCAGGAGGCATTTTTTCAGTGATTTGTCACGTAACATTTGTAATGCTTTTAGTAGTATTTTCTCTTGAACACCTATGAACTATCTCCTTTCTGACTGATGAATGGTTGGCATTAGTCAAAGGCCTATTGCTAAGGTATACAGCACAGTATGTAAAAATTGAAACATTATTCTGGTCCCAGTAGCTGTCACTGTCCAGAGCTTTTCTCGTGATTATCTACACTACAGCATTCTTAGTTTCATTATATTTCTCCTACTCAATCCCTTCTGTAAGGTCAATTAAATTTTCTCTATTCTTAGTGATTATTCCCTTCAAATATTCACAGATAGCTATTATGAACCCTCCAGTTGTCTTTAACCAAGCTATAAATACGTATTCAGTGCTCTGTATTTTTTAATATATGAAGTCCTCCAATATCTCATCACATTTAGGGCTTTGCTCTGAGCTACTAATTTTCCGTTGTCTTTGGTGATTAAGTGTTTACAAACTTGTGGTAATGTCTGTGTGAGCTATTATCACTGTTATATTGAGAGGAATGATAATCACTCTGTCCTGTGATGTTACTCCTCCAAATACATCACCAAGGATCACACTGGTTTCCCAGCCATGTTGCACATCAGCACCTACCTAATCTGCTTCTTATGGAGTGCAGGGGTTGACATTACTAGTCTTTTCCTGTTATAATCTGTTTATTATTCTTTATAAGATTCTTTTTCCCTATTAATTCCTTCCTATGATGTAACGAAGTGTGTTCCAAGAGGACAAGCCTGAAGCTTAACCACTTGTTTCTGCTTGCAGGGGTTACTGTTGTGCCGCAGGAGCATCACACAGGGCCATGCAGTTCCGGGCTTTTCAAAGTATTTTCATTTTCATGTGCAATAAATACTGACTAGCATTGAAACCGTAGTTCGCCAATATCTGATTATTTGTTTAGATTTCTTGTTACAGCTCTTCTGAATACAATAACTGTTAATATGATTTGGATAGTAACTAAGTAATTATGCATTAAAAATTGAAAACCATATTCCAGCTTCAGTTAGTTGGAAGGAAAGTGATATTTTGATTAAAATTTCCCTGAAACATTATTTCAAAACATCTGTTGCTCTCTAATTTTGTTTTCTTTTGTTCAGAGCAACACGATTTCAGTTTGTGGTTATGCAATCGTGTCTTTCCCTATTGACAAAGAAAACAAAAACCAACTAGTTAATTGAATAAAGATGTTGATTGGGAAAAGTTTCTTCCCAGCTCTAACTCAAACTATGCTAAGAAAAATTAAGAGAAATTATTTCGTAGGAGGATATGAACTCAAAAAATAAATGTTAAATACTTAAAATCATGGTGCATACCTGCACTGCAGTAACACAAGTGACTATGTTGGTATAGATAACAACCTGAATGCTCTTTAGACTGGCTGAGTTGGGTACCAAAACCAGCATACTTGTGCTATTTTAGTTCAGGCTAATTTCAATCTGCTGAAGAGAGTGTGTTCACTGTGACTACAACATGGGTGTAGCTCTAACTTGGTTAAAATCCCGTGGCAAGGATTTGTTGTTGAATGATTTTAGACCACCTGTATAGAGTGAGGAAATTCTGATATATAATGTTTGAATCAATGTGGACCTGTACTAGGAGTTGATTAATTTACTGATGGGTCTTTCAGGGTTTTTGAACAAATGTTATCGATAATGGTTGAAAGAGTTGTCAGGTCTGTGCCTGCCACCATCGCTAGACACAGAAGGATTCCAAAGTTGCAAATCGCTCTTTCAATTCAGCCAAGCAAAGGAGATTTTGGGTCAGGGAAGTTCATAGTTTTTCTTCTCTTTTTTTTTTTCCTTCCTCTGTAAGTATAGAAAACTGAATTTAATCACTAAAAAACCTGGCATCTTTTGCCAGTAGGGATATTTTTGTACACTCTAATGGATTATTTTTGCTCTGCTTGGCAGGGGACCTTTTCCTCCCTGTGCAACAACACTGTACATCGAAAGTTATATTAGATGAGTTGAGACTAGATACCCACTTTACATGTCTGCAGTTCACCCTTTGAAATCCACAGTCTTTGTTCTTTAGATAATATTCTCGTGCTGCTGACCTTCCAAATGTTTCTTTAATTTCTGTTCCCTGCTGCACTGCAGGAGTTTTATGAGGGTGAACATAGAATTAGTAATCCATTTCCATTAGTAGTAAATCTGCTTTTGCCCTTGCAGGGGAACCTTTGCTTCGGTGTCTGTACTTTTGCAAAAATAATGAATTCATGCAGGAGGTTATCCAGATAACAGCAAACCAGGGTTTAAAGTCTAACCTGGTACACCACTGCCTCAGGGCTAAATTCTGAGTCCATTTAAGCAGAAGAGGTGGACCACAAACATGAAAACTCTTCCCCCATGGCTGCTCCAATCACCAAAATGCATGCAGAGGTTAGCAATTCTGTAATTTAAATGTGCTGTGAGTATTCTGTTTTCAGGAGAACAAAAAGGCCCTTTAATCAGAATTTTCCCTCTCTTTTCTTGATTGGTCTTGTCCACTTAATTGACTCGTGCTTCAGCTGCACTTCATCTAGGAAGTTACTGTGTTCACAACCATTCTCAGAAGCAGATTACTCTGTTTTATTTATTTATATTTTATTTGTATGTTACATTTATAATTTATAGATATAATGTACACATTTTGTTACTACCAATTTGATGTTGATTCATGTTATAATTTCAATAGCACTCAACAAAATTCTACATCTATTGTAAAGTTCATATTCCAATTACTGTGTCAACATTTAAAGGAATGTCTCCTGCTGTTTTTTAAGTGAAAACAAAATGAAATATGTAGCTTAAGGTTCCAAGCTAGCACAAAAAACTACATTTTGCTACACATTCTCCACAGGACACAGAAAGTACTAGAAGAGACTTCTAGTAATTATATGTAATTGTCACACCCAGAAGTATAATAAAACTGGTTAAATGACAAAAAAAATCCCAGCCTGTATATTTATTTATTGATATGCTTTTGAATTTTGGATCAAGTTTTAATTGATGTGATGAGCTACAAAAACAACAATTCAATTAAAAAAAAAATCAGAAAAATACTCTCGTGCAAGAATGATGTCTATATTATATTACAAGAACTAGGAGAATATATATATATCTCCTGCAACTAAAGTGCAGATTTGTTTGTTATATGTTTAAATTTATATATAATATATAGTAGAAAAGTAACTGGTTACCCACTTACTCCTAAGAAAGCAGTTTTCTCTATATGTGTTGGTCTAAGCTTAAATATCAGGCTGCCAAATAAATGTAGGAAAGAAAGGACAGCTGATAACTTGCTCCACTGAGCAGCTCACAAGAGTGATGGAACAGCATCAGAACAACTGTCCCTAGCAAAATTTTATCGTATTAGTCACTTCCAATTTCAATACAACAGTAAAATCTGTGACCTGTTTTGAGGAGCCGATTCATCTGAATTTGGCCTCTTAAAAGTTAATATGAAGAAGCTTTCAATATGGATCCGCTTATGAGTGAAACAATGAGGATTACAGGGTGTTAGAGAGGTTGGATGTACCCTAAGGGTATAATCTCCGGTGAGGTCAAGGCTGGGTGGCTTAGCGAAAAAGAGACGTGTAAGCACTGTAAAGATCCATTTTCTCAGCTCGATAAAACAGGGAAGAACATGGTTTGATGGCTCACTCTTTACCAGGTGAAGTGCACAAAAAAAAGGTTGCTACATATTCTCCGGCATTAAAACTGAAAAAAAGCTAGAAAGATAACTCTTGTTCATTTCATATTTAATCAGGTCTATAACCTATTAAGCACGGACAAAGGTATGTGACAGATAATGACATTGTTTGGCAAATACATCTCCGTATGTGTTCTTCTCTGACTCTCCAAGCTACTAACATTTGCACTTTCCAAAGAAGAAGTTCTGGAAACACAGGTAAAAGAAGAAAATTTTGAACAAGTAACTGTAAGAAAAATTAAAATATCCCTTTTGTAGTTTATAAAATAAATGACCCACGCACTCTGATTTACTAAATAAGGCTCCCAGACTTTCACCCAGATCTTTGTTCTGGTGTGCCGTAAAACAAGATTAGCCATAACCTAGACAAAGTTTGTTTTCTCGAGGAAGGAGAGAGCACCACAGAACCAGCACTTCAGCAACATCCAGCTGTCAGAAATGTTCCCTCTTGCAGAATGGGCACAGCTGCTTTGAGTGTTAATCTGTGTGCCCATTGAAATCTGAATTTCTTGCTTTCAAAACCACATGCCTATATTGCGGTTTAGCAAAATTGCGTAGTCAGGAACACTAAAGCTTCACAACACAGAAGTGTCCAGAAATCAGTATAGGACCTTCTTTTTTTTAAAAAAAAAAAGTGACTTTGTGAATAACAGGGAGCAACTGAGGGTCAGGGAACAGCATTTTGCAGCAAAACCAGAAAAAGAAAAACATTTCAACCTATGAAATATCCCATTTTCTGCATCTCATGTCAAAGTGGAGCTCACTTAAATGTGAATACCCTAAGTCATGAAAGGATAATCAAATGGCACCTTATCTGAGCTATATTTTATCTGAAGTATTTTAAACACTTGAACTACTTGAAATATGAAAACATTTGCACTTTAATATGGGGTTTCCTTTAAAAGAAAATCCCTCATTGTAATAACAAATCAAATAGCTGCCCTGGTCATGTTCTTTTAATGTCTGAAACTGGCAGCTGCCAGATGAGGTGAACATGCAGTGCAAGCTTGGGTAGTAATTCTTTTCTTTGCAGATGTTTTTTATCACACAATCTAAGTGATGCTTGCAAATTGAGAACCCTGTTAAGTGTGTAGTTGAAGTCACTTGCTGTTTGTACTAATCACTTGCAATATTTGTGTAGTAAGATATATTTTGAACATCTAAATATATATCAGTGTAGAGCTTCTCTCTGAAATTGAAAACCCCACGTTCCACATTTTTAAGAAAGCCTATAAATATTACATAGATCCTTTAGAAATGGCCCAACTATAATTAATTGGTCTGATAATGAGATCAAGTTTTCTAGACCTTTCCCCCACACATGACTGTAATAGAGACTACAACTGCACTTCCTAAGATGAAAGTTACAACCTCCGTCTGTTATAAATAATTTTTTTCTTTTTTGGCAAGAAATTGCCAAAGTGGCATGCAGCCAGACTTTTCCACCTCTCTGCAGCTTTCCAACCGTGATCAACAAGACCAGTTGCATAATAATCCATTCTGTTGCTCATGTGCTAAAATTATGTGTACATTTAGCTGTTTTGCTGAGAGAGGCTTATGCCACTATACAATGCAAATAAGGGGGTTGAAGCTAACCCTTCGGGCCTCCATCAAAGTTAATAACAATCTTGCCATTGATTTCCATAGGCTTTGTATCAAGATCTTAGATTTTATCGAGTGGAGCTTTGCGACCTGAGGGGAAAAGTGAATGTAAGACAACCCACAAGGGAGGTTTATCTTCTCCTCCTGGGACATATCCTTGGTAAAGATACGAGTCAGCTACAGCTTTCTGCAACCAGCCCTGTCAAATTCAAGTCGTACGTGCTCAGGTGCTCTCTTCTGACTGTTCTCCTGCTCGGTCCCTATAGGTTAAAGAGGCAACCGCCATATAAATAAAGCCAGTTGTGATAGCTAAGCCTGCTAAGTATTGAGCATCTTCAAATGCATCACAGTACCATGTGCCTTACTTAAATGATAAGATTTTCTTTCTCAGTAGCGCAGCTTTAAATAGGAAAATTGACATTTGCATTTTTAAAAAAAACAAGTACATCCTTGGAGAGTTGAATTTTTCTGTCGCCTCTGGAAACAGAGCGTCCTGTCAGACTTAAAGACAAGACTTCAGTAAGAGAACGCATTAACCTAGTGACCATTTCCTGAAGTTAAATCATCCTAAACAACCAAACAAAATTCTCCTAATTAAATCTGATAAAAAAGTTTGAGCAGACTGAAAATTTTGTGAAACGAATCTCTTAACACTGTCACAGACAAGGACAGAAAAAATAAATTATTATAACTATTCCAGATTTTATTTCTCTGTAAGCAGTGTTATCTCACTCCCAGAAATAGCACTTTTATTTTTCCATCCAAAAATAAAAACAAAAATGGTGATCGTGTTTTAAAGGATAATCTAATTTATTGTTAATGGTTTGAATCATTCCAGGGGTCAAAGGCATCTTTTACATCAATTTGCAAAAGCAAATTAATGTTTTGAAGGAAATGTAAAAGTCAAGTTGCTTGGGAGTACATTAAATTATACGCTAGTTAATGGTGTTAGAGAGATGGTTTAAAAATAAATTGCCCATAGTACCTTTTAATAAAGGAGCTAAATGCATTTTTGTTCCCTGCTAAAAGCAGATGCCTATTTGGCACTGTTTTGAATCCCATTTGCCATGTATATTTTGATTAATACTATGCCCGGTAATCTGCTCTACGTGGTCTAGGTTCAGTAACCTCACCGTAAAATAATGAGCCTTCAAGAATAAAAAATATGCTAGCTATAAAGTTCTGTATTCTGAAGGGCTCCAAATGTATTCAAATGAAACAAAAAAAAATCTTTCACCCTGTAAATTTACTTAAAAGTGAAACTTTGATATCTCAATTTGTATTTAGCTTTCTGTCTGAGCTCTGAAAGCTGGACAAGACATCACATTTTTAATATGTTTTCTGTAAATACCTTTTCTTTGAGTCAGTTGCCATGGGACCTTGCAAAAGCCCTAGTCTTAAGGGATCTTATGGCAACCGGGATGCAGCCAATAGCAATGAGTTCACTTGTTAAGTAGTGTCTTCAGAAAAAGGTCCAGCACTCATATTTTATGAAATATGTAACATAATTTACCCAAGGTTGTCAAAAGAGATGAATTTCAGCCAAATGCAAGGTAATAAATAGTAATATGTGCTGCATATAGTTGACTTATAACCCTTGGCATTTTGAAACAAAATTCTTTTGAAGAATTCATTTTATACGTCATAAACTTTCCTATTGTTTTTCCTGTTTTGACTGTCTTTGTCATCAGATTTCTTGTGGAAAGTATTTCTGAAAACTGTAAATGAAGCATTATTTTCAAGAATATTTATACAGGTCTCTGTTTCTATGGTGTTCTCGGAATAAGAAAGTTAGTAGTGTAGAAAAATGGTCTGTTTCATTAGATCAGAACCTAGGGGGAAAAAGAGGCAATAAGGTAATGTACATGTGAGCTTTTTTATTATTATTTATTTAATGATTATAGAAAAACCTTCTCCAAGATTGAAAGTTATTTGTTTTTTTGGCGTACTCATGTTATTTTGGGGAACAGGGTAATGTCATGGTTGTTTTATTACTAGTAATAGTACTAGTAGTACAGTACTATTATTATTATTATTATTATTATTATTATTATTATTATTAAGTGCAAAGTGCATCTATTCAATCATTTATACTTACTTTAAAGTAAGTATAATTGAAAACCCATATTATATTAAGATATTATATTAAGATGTACCCTTTGTAAATCTGCAGGCTTAAACTATACATATACAGTTACAAGTACTCAAATACGAGTGAAATGCATGTCCTTTATCATCTCCACATGCACCTCAATTTAGGCTTCTACAGCACTACCTGTCGCCCCACTCAGGCATTGGCAGAGCACGCTTCTGCGTGCAGGTGAACCTTAAAAGGGATTTGTAGACTTTCAGGCAGCATGATTATGTTTTGACACACACTCCAATTATGCAAAAATCTTCCAGAAGCTTTTCCACTGTAGGCTGGCTGAAACCCCTCACTGACCAGAATGGTACCCAATAGTGGATCCTACAAAGAGCCTTAAAGGCCCATAGACATGCAGTAAGATGTCCCCAAAACACTGCCCCAGCCTCTAGCCGTCTCTGTCTTGAGGAGTCCTTCAAGCACAACTGGTATACATATTCTCTCACATACACACACACATATATATATGTATAATGATATATCCTTTATAAAATATATGCAATATATAAGGTATATATGTATATAGATATATACATACACATGTGCCTTCAGGAAGGAGGAACAGATATACAAGAACAAGTCTTATAGAAAAGCATCAGTGGACAATTTTGGTTTTCTCCTGTTCAGTTTGCACATAGACAGGTAGTGGCAGTTCAGTCATCCACTTTTGTAGGCAGCAATAGAAAAGGCTCTCTCTGTGAAGATCTCACAGGGCTGTCTTTCCCATAACAGCAAGGCAGGAACAGTAATCTGTAGCATTTAGGAGTGTAATCCAACCCCTTAAATATTGGGGTCCAGTTAAAGCAAGTTCAAAAATTGTTGAATATAATCCAAAATGATGAGTATCTGAGTACAGCTGCCTCTCAGCAATCATTGCTCAAACTACACAGGCAGACTTAACCTGCTCTTGTCATACTAAGTTCCAGTTACAGTCAAGCAGGCAAGTAAGCAAAGTTAGGGTGCAAGTCATCTGAACTATTTTCAATATCTACCCTGGTATTAGAATAATCAAACTCTAAAAATTCTTCCACGAACCATAAAGTAAGGCTAGCGGACTGGTTCAGATACAGAAGCCTGCATTTCTCCCCTGGTATCAACATGTTAAGAACCGTACTGATATACCAAAGAACCTTTAATTTCATTGCTGTTGTAGTGTGAACTGTAATAAGATGTTGGAAAGAAGCCAAGCAGTGTAAGCAAAATGATGAAAAGCCAGGTATAATACCACTAGGCAACAAAAGACTTTTTAAAGCTCTGTAGTTACTCCAGTGGTTAAGCAAGAACTTGTCCCAGGTACTCTCCTCAGACACGCTGGCAAGCCTACAACTCGAGATTCTCCGTGGTCTCCATTTTTGCACTGACATGTACACCATAGTGGAATAAACAAAAGAACATATTAGAGAATTATTTTCCTTCTATATTTAGAAAATTTGCGTTCTCATACACATAAGCTGGAAGAAATCAGACCCACTCTACTTGACAGATAAAATGGTACAAGATTCAGATGCAGGAGACACAACAATTTTCTTGAAACATCATGTGCATTAAACATACAGCCAAGTTGCAATATTTGGATGTGAGGAAACAGACTTTAAGGCCAGAGGTAGATGTTCTTACTATTTAACCTCTTACTCTGGCATTAGGGAGGATATACAACTTCACCCAGCAGCTACTGGCAAAGGGCTGTAAATTTTGACTCAGCTTGGGTAAGCTGATGGGAACTCCAGAAAATGTAGGCAACTTCTAGAAAATGGTTGTTATCTGGTTAAATTGTTCATGAGGAATTCAGTTGTTATGAAGTATTCTGTAGAAGGATTCTGAGAAATTCTGTAAATGTCCTCAGCTCAGAAGGGGAAACAGTGTCACAAATTTTGGTGTAAGGGTTGGAAAGTGGGAACTGGGATTTAAGGTAGAATGCACTCCCAGGTTTAAAGAATTAAAATGAAGTTAGTTTTTTTCCCTTCATTTCAAATATGTGTTTTCAATAAAAAGTGTATCTTGTATTTTATTGCAAATAATTGACATGAGGGAATGAAACCTTTGAATACAACAAGAAGAATTTGGAGAGAGAAGTCCCAGGGGTAGCTTATCTGCTGCACCTTCTAGAAAAGGAGATTTAATTCCTTGATTGTTGTTCAGTTAGTAAACTGGGGTGTATCCGAAGCCTATCACTCCTTCCGTGAGGGCTGACCCTCCGAGACACCGCAGCCAGCACGCCCCAGGCAGAGCTGGAAGGCACCTTCTGAAGCACAGGGGAATGTCCACAGCTGGCTGAGGACTGCTGCTCAGCCTGTGGCATCTGCCTCTCGCAGGCAAACCTGCCGGATGGGCTCTCTGCAGAATCTACCACGGAAAGGGAAAATCTGACCAGGGTGCAGTCGCTCCCAGAAGCTATCTGGGTTTACAAAGTTTAATTTCTACCACAAGGTTTCTACACAGTTATTCCAGAGCTGATTGACACCAGAAGTATAATCATATCTTTTTGTCCTCAAGTGAAAATATGTGTCTTTGAAAAAGCTGTTACTGATTTAATACATTATTCCAACTGTTTTCTGTAACAGAGAATTTGAAAAATTTTTACACCTAATTTTATTTCCATATGATTTATTTTTCCCCATCAAGAAGACCTAAATATGGGTGTTTTCTGCACTGTTCTTTCTAGTAGTTCTAATAATTCAATTATTTTAGCAAACTTAGCAGCATAAAATTTACCATTGAAATGTAAAATATCATACCAATATTAAGAAATCTCTTAGAAAAACATCAAAGGTAACATAAAGAGGATCATAATTTTTAAAAATATTTCAACCACAAGCTATTCCCCAACCCTTCTGATCTGTAGGAAAAATACAGAAAGACCAACTTCAGAACTCCTGGATTATGTCAGATGTGCGACATCCATTAAAAGAATATATACAATATGTATTTATTTATTTATGTGAAGATGCACATATAGAGATATATCATGTATGTGTACAGTCATATAGTATCAGTTTGAAGCTCTCTATGTTTTATATGTATGTTATGTATACACACACAGATGTATTTGCATACACAAGAGTGTGTACACACCAGTACATATACACGTGTTTCTAACTAGCAAACTGTATGAAGGGTGGAAACCACTAACCTCAAATTGGGGAAGTGATATCAGGAACATATGCCACTATTTGACTTTTTTAAATCGTCGGCTGCAAGCTCATGGTCTGATATGCAAAAGGAGACAGTACATAACCAGAAAGGATGACTCGACTGGTGGAAAAGAACCCCGGCTCTAAAACCAAATATGTGTCAAAAGTCAGGCTATGTAATTTTTTTTTTTTTTTTTAAAAAGCCGTCTAGTGCTACTTTTTTAAAACAAAAATTTTACGGATGACCCCATTTACCTAAATTAAGTACCACTTTCATTTCGTGAAACTCTTAAAGCAGGAGATTTACAAGGACAAGATAAGAGGACTGGCAGATGTTCTTTGATTCATTCATTTGAAGGGAAGGGCATTTGGAAATGGCACTGGCACAGAATGACATTTGGAATAATGGCCTGTGATTCTGCTGGCACTTTTAGTGTTAAGCAGGTGATCTGCAAGGTAAAGTGGATTCACAGTTAGAGTCAGCACCAGTGCACAGGTCGCCCGTAAAAATAGAAGATTCCATTATTCTTCAGGCTCCCTAGAGGGAGCAAGGTCTCCAGCATCATTACCAGGACTAAATCTGACTTTTCTACCTCCCCTAATTTCCTCCTAGTAATTATAGGTCAAGCACTCTTTTGTAAATTATAAAACCTTTGTTCTTATCAAAAATGAATAGCTGAGGAAAAAATTTATAAAGACAGTCCTAGGAAAAAAATTTCAATTAGAAAACCAAGCTAATTTGGTATGACCAAAGACTGTCAGGCATACTGACAGTGGTCTATTATGTAGTCATTTGGGCTCTTTCAAATTAGTTATGTTAATGTCCTGTGAGTGAATGTAACACTTGGATGGGACAAGATTTCTGCAATTAATTTCTGCAGTCAGTGGAGAGACAAGCAAATTTATTTTCCCCCTCTCTGGGAATTGCTAGCGGAGGGTGTGAGGTAGAGAAAGTGCATTTAGGAACAGAGTACAAGCTAAACACAAGCCCTAAATAAAGCAGAAACAATGGGAGCCAATGCCTCCTCATTCATTCAATTGACAATGTTTTGCAGCTTAAACCTGTTTTATTAATTATGTTTGACATTTCCTTAATTAGTTTCATTTACACCAAATCAATCCCTACTGCTGTATGGCATCATTTATCATTTTGAAAAATTTGCATACTGAGAGCTGACTTTTTCTACTTAATTATACATTAAAAGTGTCAAGCGTGCTTGCTGCCTGGCATTATCTGCGCCAGAAAGGTTTGTGGCTGGACTGTGATGGTATTAATCATTAAGAGCCCCCAAGTGCTGCTGGGTAATATCTGGGGAGTAGAGTGGCTCTCATTTTAACGCTAGAGAGCAGAAGTGCTTCTGTAAAATGACCCAAAGCAAAAACAAAATAAATGACCTAAAACATCCGGTCTACTGTAATGCTTCGCTCTTTTGGTGGAAATATGCTCTGGGGAAAAAAAAATGTTTACTGTTAACTATTAGCCTCCTGCATGGTTAAGCTGCAGAGGTAGCTCTTTAGGATAGCCGACGTTTTGTCTGAATGGGAAAAGTGACATTTCAGTTGAAGGTATATTGATGGCTGAGTAAAACATCAACCAAAGCATGCATGTATCAGCTTTTCCTGAGTTTTAGTCTCTGGGCTTTTTTTGCACTACAAAGGGTTTAAGATAAACACAGCCAGGAATTAACATCTCCTTTCATAAAACCCATAACTTACATGAAACCTCTTAAGAAATTATCAACCATTTTTTAAATGAGTGGTTATGCCACATTCTCAAGTTTGTTAGGAAAGAAAGTGGCCTCAGCAACAAGTCATTCCCAAAAAGAGAAGTAAAAGGATGGAGTGCATACAGCACCGCATTGCTATCTGTCTGTAAGTACCTTTAATCGAGTGCGGGTATTTCAGTGGCAAATTAGCTGTGAGTCTGCCAACTCACAGCTGCAATTCCACATTCAGAGCAGCATCTGCTTTTGAACAGCTTCAACTACTTATCAGCAGTACCTTTCAGAAATGCTCTTTCTCTCCCAACAGTGGTGCTCACCATTTAACTCCTTCTGAGACCCCGTGAAGACCCTTAACCAGGCTGACCATTGATTTCAGGAAAAATTGAATCCAATACATTTATCACATGTTGCCTCTTCTTCCATATGTCCAGTTAGGACCTGGGCCAAAATTAACATTTTTTGGCTAGCTCAAGGTTATTAACAGCCAGTTTATCTCTTGCCTTTGATAGCCAGTTGCAAGAACAGTTTTGATGCCTCACTGAAAAGAAGAAAATACAAAAACCCAGAGCTGGAGTGACTGTTAATAAACATTTCCAAAGCCATGTTAGATAGCTCATTTTACTAGAATTCTTAGCTATGATAGAGTTTTTAGCAGCATCCCATAGTACAGTATGTTTTGCTAAATGGCCCAAAGGGCATTTTGGGAGCTGGAGCCTCCTGCGTGTCCTCCCCAATCCTTTATCCACTCCAGTTGAAATAGAAGTTACTGGGTTGCTAAATATATTCATAAGAATGCATTTCCATACACTCTTTGACTACCTGCTCAGAAGGCCACCATTTCCACCGAGCAGGAAAGCAAAATCGCAAGACAAGGGTGGAAGGAGCTAGCAAGCACAAACATGCAATTTTCTGTGGGAAAGCTCAGAAATGCATGAACACATCTTCCGTCAGCTGGCGAAGACAGGTTCAAAAGCACCTTATCACTGTCTGTCATGGGAGTCATTGTTCCTTTCTGCCCTCCTCTCCTTGTCACCTCCTACCAACATCAACCTCAAGTGGAGAGTCAAGTCGGAGCTTCACAGAATCATAGGATCATAGAATCACAGGTTGGAAAAGACCTCTAAGATCATCAAGCCCAACCATCAACCCATCACCACCATGTCTGCTAAACCATATCCTGAAGTGCCACTTCTACACATCCAGCCTGATGCAGGCTAGAGGTAAAAGGTTTATGCTTGGCCAGTGTGGGACTCACCACAAAGTGAAATTTCTCTGGACTTCTAACCATTCTCAGTTTTGCATTCCTGTAGTTAAACAGACTGTATGAAAAGACTGTGACACTGACAAGAAGACTGCCATTACTCTGCTCAGCAACAAACCATGTGCCATGCATGTCCGTTACTAGACCAAATAAGCAGAATTCATCTTACGTCTTATCTCTGATTTTTTTCTCCCTAGCACACACATGTGCTCACATGTTAGTTACAACATTTGTAGACACTCCCAGACTCATCTGCTTTCCCCATAACTGCCATTTGGGGATGCCAAGGGTATGAGAGACCACGAAAAAAATCCTAATTTTAAACAGAATGTTTCTATTTCATATGGGAAGATCTAGAGGTAAGGGAAAAGCTCTGTCATGCACCTATACTGTACGGAAAAGAAACAAATCTGTGAAGAGCACAGAAATTACTTATAGTCTATAAAACAGTGTCTCATAGCCCAGTGCCTACTCAGAGAAATGAGGAGGAGAACAGAGCTCTTTCCGTTTAGAGGACTATAGGTATAAGTATCACAGTCTCAAACAGCCACGTGAGGGGATCATCTTAATTCTTGTGTTTTCCTCCACTTCCATGTAACTCAGTTCCATTCCATGTGGGGCTCTTGTAGGACAACGAAATGTGTGACTTTGTGTGTGCTCTACGTGAAAGATTTGGACACAATTTCACCAGCACTCTGCAGAACAAAATGGGAAACAAAGTGCCATATCAAGGTAATAAGGTCACTGTCACTTCTGTACTCAGCACACCGTGGATTCTAAAGGCACAAGTATGGGCATGCCTGGTGGTGCTCGCCATCATAGAAGCATGCAGTAATTTAATTTGCAAGGGGTCTCTGGAGGTCATCTGCTTGAATCCCCTGCTCAAATCAGGGCCAACTCAAATGACACGTGAAGTCCTGAGCATGGGGAGAGCAGTGCCCTCCCAGTGCAACGTGCAGTGCAACTTCTCAGGGTGACTAGTCGGCCCTTGGGGAAGACCAGGGTCCCGTATGTTTCATGTAATTCCAATCGCTTTGTGTGGCTGAAGCCACACAAAAAGGCTAAGCATGTGGCTACCCCTATTATACAGCTCAGAAACTGCTTAAAAACTGGCCAAAAGCCGATGACACATCTGACATGCTGAAGACGAGACTACATAACATGCTTGTTGGTCTTTCACTTCTCGGCTGTGATTACAGATGTGGTAGATGCCTTCACCGCAAACCGAGCAATCGCCAGTGAACCGTATGTGACCCTTGCGGCCGATTTCCAGAGAGTGGCCCTCAACATTTCTGCACTCTTCCTGAAGGATGTGCGGGGCTGCTGCAAAGGCAGAAGCAGCTCATCTCCTAGGATTATCAGCAGTAAAGTCTGCTGCACTTGAGCTCGTTTTAGCCAACGGAGCACAACACGGCTGACTTAGAAATGCATTGATGTGGAGGAACACAGGATGAGCTGTGGGATTTGACATGACAGGGACCAAACTTTGATAGCAATACAGATGGTCGTCTGATATTTCGCTTATAATTATGTATATTTTGACGCAGGCGATATCTTACTCTGTGAGAGACCTGAAAGTGTTAAACAAGAATCTCTTTTCTATGCGCTACACCAGCTATGCCTACATTCGTGTCAGAACCCAAACTTACTGTGTTTAATATTCAAGTTAATTTTCAAATTCTTGCCCATTAACATAATATATACCATTTTGCAAGCCTGGTCAGAGAATTCTGTAACTAAATAATTTTCAAGTTTCCTTCATCTCCAATGCATTATATGCAGTGTGAAATTATTTCCCTACTCTATCCTTCATAGAAGGAGAGAAAAGCAATACACGATTTACATTATATTGTTGTAAAATTTATTACAGACTTCAAAAGTTACTACATATGTATGCACAATCATAATAAATAATCCTAAATGACCACTTAATTGTCTATTTTTAGATATGTTTGATATATAATTACAAGGTAAACATTCAAAACTTGCAAGAAAAGAAATATATGAAAGTTAAAATTATTTTTAGAAAAACCTTCTTTTTCTCTCTTACATTACTGCAGTATAACGTTTCTTAGTCCAAATCCTTTTGTGAATATACCCACTGTATGTCAAAACTGTCAGCAGCATAAATATAAAAGAAGCCAAGAATTTAGGCCATGCCTAATTCATAAGTATTTTTTGTTTATACAAAAATTTCTAATAATTATTGAATGAGTAAATCAAAGATGGAGATTCTGAGAAATTAAAAACTGGGAGTCACCCAGTCTTGTGTGGTGGATTAGAAACTCTAAACTCAGATGGGTTTATCCAAGAGTTCACCAGATTCAAAGAACCCTTTTTGGTGTAACCAACCACTGCTCCAAGCAGACCTGTCTGTGCATGGAAACATGGCAAAAAAATCTCCCGTTTTCAGTGAAACAGCTTGAAGATTGCAAGAGCTTCCGAATTAAATATTTAAGGCAGATAACCGGCGATGCCATGGCACGCAAGTGCATAAAAATAAACCAATCTCACAAACTTTAAAGTCATGTCTATTTATACCAATACTGATTTTGAAACTCTGTTGAACTTCTGAAACAAAAAACAGAATTTCATACACAGAAAAATCTAAATTCCATGACTGAAAAAACTGTAATAAAGTATTAATTGCTAAAGACAGTAAGACTTTTCACACAAATCAGCAGAGATTAAGATTTTAAATTTCTGAATATTTAATTTTAAATAATGGTGAAGTATATTTTTTTATCAGTTAATTGAATTCTTTTTTATTTTTTTTTACAATGAGATTTAAATGAACAGAGGATAACACAGTAAGCTTATAACAAATGTACTGTAAGTATTTGTTGATCACTCTGGTATGGGGATAACCACAACAGCTTTTACATTCAGTGTATGATATTTCAGATATATACATTACTGAGCTCGGATACAGTGTACAATCAAATATTATAATATTCTTTTCATAATAATAAGCATATGCAGTAATTTTACAACTGTTATAGTCCCAGATCCAGATCCTGCTACATACTTAAGATCTAGATTAAAGAACTTCAGTAATTCCACTGTACTGTTACATAGGTCTTCAAATGTAAAAATATATAGTAAAACTTACTTCAGTAGAGCTACTCATAAAGGTAAGCCTTCACAAGATCAGTCTCTAAAATTCTTTAAATACATTAAACCATTTGTCTCCACTGAGTATTAAATCTCTTGTCAGTTGAGTATTTTTTAATGAGTATAGTTTTGAGTTTTGTCATTTGAATGACTCAATTAACAGAAAGTCACCTCCCCCACTTTTGCACACCAGTAAATTCCAAAGATGTCCAGAGAAATAATCTGGCCAGGTCTTTCTAAAAGGTTCTCAAGACTGGAATAAGCACAAGATTTTTGATGGAAATTTATTTTCTTCAGAAACGTATAAGCAAATGTACTTCATAATTTTCCACAAACAACCATTTCAGAAAAATTAGTTCAGATTGCAGTTGAAATAATTTTTACTCTGTAGTTTATTCTTAAAAAGCTTATTCTCAAAGTATAGGAAATCACATATAAGATGCATGTCAGTTAGTCACACAGTATTTTATACTTTCTTTTTGAAGTCCTTTTGTTTCTAAAAATCAAAGCTACCTAAAATAAAAATAAGTTTATAAATATCTTGAAATATGCTTTACAATCATGCTTCCCAGTTCTCCTCTTGCACCAATCTCACACTACTACAGTAACGGATTTATTTCCAATTTTTCTTAAGAATGCAAGTAACAAGAAAGACAGGTGTACACTTTTCAGTATCTATGTGAAATGTTCAATTCCTGTGATTATTACTTTTTATAGTTTTGTTGCCTGACAACTTTATCCAACAGCAAATTCTTCCATAAATTCGTTCTGGTTTAATTTCCAGCAGTATTCATCCATCTCTGGATGTATCATTTCTCAAGCACGTGCTGCAGATATTTTTCACCTAATGCAACAAAATGATATATTGAACCAGCTTCTCAGAGTCCTTATATTACCTCTACAGTTGTACCGTAGGCACCATAATCTTGCGTTTTAACGGCCAAACTTAACGTTTCCACCTGCCTTGTATGATGTCTATCAACATGATAAAAAAATCATGGGTACCCTATATAGCAGGCTATTATGTAGAAGTATTGAGATGATGCTTGTGACAAAGACAGGAAATCCGGGAAACACGTGCAGACGCCTGTCTTTCCTTCCAGGGCTGTAGATCCTCTGCAAGGAAGTGCTCCTCTACAGTCCTGGTCAAAGCACCTTGGAGAAGCTTAATGTCCTCCATGATTCCAGGCAACTCTTTCATCAGTGGGGCATCATGAGAGAGGGAGATGTTGGCGGTGCATGGGCAGGCAATTCAGGAGGCGTCTTCACAGAAGAATGGATAGTGCAGACTGGCAGGTGAGTGACACCTGTGAGAGACACAGATGTAAGCTAGATACCATCAAGGACATATGTTAAGCACTAGGATGAAATATCATACCTGTTAGATATCGGAAGCTAAAATATAATATAGTCTCACGATTCAGATAAAAAAATTAACAAATCAGAAGGACAGAGCAGTCATAATACAATAGTTATTTTCAGAGGGTTAAGGTGCTGAATTCCCATGTCCACAAGACACAGGCAGTAGTGTTTTCTAAAAGTATATAATGAACTCTGTATCTCAAAAGGCAGGACTGACCTGAGGCTTGCTACTATCATTTGCTCTGCTCGAGGAGCATGATCCTTTATCTGACTTTCATACGACCGTCCTTCTAAAAAAAATAGCAATAAGAGATGTAGAAAGACAACCATTTTACCAAAATTATTTTTGCCTAACTTGTTGATTTAAAATAAATAAATAAACAAAGCTCATACAAAGAGTATAAAGAGCCTATTGAATACGATTTTTCTCTACTGCAGATAGAAAAGAAATGAAGGGAATTTTAAGCAGTGTTTAAGCACTAAGACTTCACAGAAATAAAAGAGCCAAATCCTGTTTGCTTTGCTAAAGTGAATTCTGCCACTGACAATGGAACGACTTATGGATGAAATTTTTTTACTGTGTGAGGAAAAGACACAAAGTCTAAGCACCAAATACTCTCCTCTTGAGTCTTCAAAACAGGGGAGAGTGAACCTGCACGCAAGGATAGAAATCGTCTGCATGACAGGGAACTGGAAAGTGATGATGGACACCCAGCCTCACAAAGACCTTCACAAATTTTTTGGCTTAAGACTCATAAAGAATGGGGATAAAACTGGAAGCATACAAGGAAAAAGGAAAAAAATATCTTAAAAGGAGTTCTCATCACCTTTAAAGGGGCACTTGAAGTAATTTTTATTTAAGGTTTCTACCATTAATCAAATTTTGTTAGACAAGTAATACTGTTCTCAAGTAGGTGAAATCTTGCTTAAAGAAAAAAAAATCACTTAGAATTTTGAATTTTGAATAAAGCATGATTATATTTTATTAGATTGTAAGATCACTGGCTCATTTATAAATGGATAGTTAAAAGAAGGATATTAAATCTAAATTTGTGCACTTATGCAAATGGACTGATTTTGTAAGGTACTCTCCTTGTTTTGAATCCAGCAGAAGTTGAACTAGGCCCAGAAAAGTACTTGGTCTAAAGACTATTTGCAGATAGTTTACTTTTTGCAAAATGTTGGGTGTTTTTCTGCCTACTGGACAGGAAGTATTAACCCAACAACACTTCGGACTCCCAAGGTATATGAAGATTTCACCCTTAAAAAAGGTCCAGTGGTATCAGAAAAAAAAAAATAAAAACAAACATAAACAATCCCCAGGTTCACTAAATTATTTTCCAGTGCTGCAGTGTTTTCTTCCTGGATGAATTTAAAAACATAATCCATAATGTTCAGAAATTAAATTCTTTCAGAGACTTCATGCAGGCAAGAAGAGACACTTTCTCTGGCTTTCATCCATGCTGATCTTTCATGCTGATCCCCAATGGAAACATTATTTAGGGATACTACTTTTTGGTTGAACACCTGTCTTTATAACCCTGAGTTTCAAGATTTTGAAGTCTTTGAAAGCAAATGTTAAAGAGCAGAAAGAGTTCTCCACGATGAAATGGCCCACTCTGCAGCCTCAGCCATCCTTTGAGAAATTCAAAAACATTGTTTGCTTCTTCCTTGTGTTTTGTGCTTGAGGCCAGCTGGCTCAGAAGAAGTTTTACTCTTCACAAATGTCACATCAGATCAGTCTTCAGTCAGTTGTTGAAGGACATTTTGATACTTTATTAAGATGCTCCTTTTCCATGAGTTTTTTTGAGTCATTTGTCTTTTCCTTACCATCATCACAATCTTTGAATATAATCAGGTATATTTAATCTCCTAAGGAGGAGTAGGGTTACAACTACACAGTTCACTACTTGGGTGGAATCTCTTTCAAAAGTTTTTGCGTACAATGTGTACTTATTATTTGTTTGTCAGTACTGAACTTCTCGAGTAGAAATAATATTGACTGTGTTCATTTCTGAAAACTTTTCAGTTATGCGAGAAAGTACAAAGAAACTCCCAAGAACTTGAACAAAAAGCATTTCAGTATTAATGAAGGTGTAAAATCTCAATTTATTTTTTTCATTTACAATTAATATACAGAGCTACATCATCTTTGGCGAATTTGACATTTAAGTTTTCTGCTTGATATTTAGACACAGCTAAGTAAATACATATTTATCAGTAAATGAACATATGTAGAACACATAACTTTATGCATTATAATTGAGTTTTATATAGAAATAAGTGAACTGTACTTGTACCAGTGCACCAAAAAATGCTTCAGGTATAGCAGGCACACTGGTACTACCTGCACATATGTAGTTAATACCAGCGAGGATGGGGTAACATGGATTTCAGAATGGATCAACAATGCAGGAACACATCTGTGGTCTGCGGTAGGCTCATACAGCCCGTGGTAAAGTATGTGTTGACACAATTTCCCCTAATTCATATATTAACCATATTAACAGAACATGGTTGTGTTTACTTGCAATGCTACCCTGCTTTTATTTGACTTTATGGGTACACAAGAAGAGACAATGGAGTAGGAGCAGTTGATAGGATTATTATGGAGGACTACTGGAATTCAACAAATTTTCTGTATTCTGTTAAAAATAACAATAAAGTTAGACTAGGAAGAAGCACATTATGCAATCTTTATTATAAAGTAATTAATTTCATTTTATTTGTTTGATTTTGGATTTCATGACACTTCCCAGATCATACTCACTCAACCAAAGCCCACCTTACACAAACAGACAGGGTTTCGTTTCATTCATTTGTGACATATTTTCATGTAATATCAACATTTAATATGCCTCAGTATTTTCAGGTCCATTCTGGGATACTTTACAAACTCATATTCCAAAGAGATTTTAGGGTCTGCAAGTGCACTTTAACAGAGGTCAAAAAAAGGATGATCTTAGGAACCCCTGTAAACCAAAACTGCTACGTTGCAGAGAGCTCTGGAGTTAACACAATTCATGTTCATGCAGCCTTTCCAAATGTCTTCTCCAGATAATTCAGCTAAACTGTCATATTTTTTAAAAGTATTTCAGAGTTGGTACAGAATGAGATCATTGTTAGAAGCCTCTCTAATATACATGTGCATTCATATGCATTTTTCCCCAAGGTGATTCACACAGCTGGCTGTGGAATACATTTAGTAGACTTTTATACATAGGGCTGTCTTTCTGTCATAATCTTTCTTTTCATAGGACAATTTGTGGGGCTCCATGATATGCAGCTAGCAGTGCCTGTACTCAAATGAAGTGATACTGAATTTCTATTATGCATGTGCCTTGGAAACCTAGCAGCTCGCCATAAAGATTTTATTCACACAGCAGATTTGTTGTTACTTAGATAGTTTCAGACAATTTTAGATTTGAATGGACATGGCAGGATCTGACAGCATAAAAAGAAATACCAAGAGAAAGAGGCATGTAGAACCAAATGATATATGATGCAACCTAGAGAGCAACAAAGAAAGCAGGATGTCGACGTACTCTTGTAAACAACTATCTTTCAAAGAATGCAGGGTTCTTTTTCATAACATTTTTAAAATATTCAGTATGCATTACATAGGGAATAGATAGATGCATAGATAGATACATACACACACACACTTGTACACAGATGCCACGCTTGTCAAAATTCTTTCTTGTCTCGTAATCTTTCTGGGATCACTTTTAAAAATTTGTATCTAAGCTGCAAACATAGAATATGCAAATCTACATATCAACCAAAAGCACACACACAATTTGCACTTCTCCCAAAGTTTCGTTTTGCAGTTGCACCTGCAAATGGATGTACCGATTTGTGCATGTTTTGAGGAGGAAGTAGTGTACTATTTTCAATGCACACAAAGACTCTTTATTTTTCACCACATTTAATTTTTCATTTTCCAGCACCAAGGGAGGAAATGTTTATATATATATGAAGCTGAAATCCTGCTCATTGGTGCAACTGATGAGAGAGAAAGAAGAGTATGTCAAAGCAGCCTTCTCTTCCTATGTAAAGAAAAGGGGCAGAATGGCAGTGACTGAAAAATTGCTGCCTATAAGAATGAAAAACTGACTATCTGTTTAGGGGAAGTTGTACTTATGTCTGTGGATGGAAGCAGCAGTGTCAGGATTTCCCTGTACAGTCAATCTTTCATTCTGGATGCAAGGGTTAAATAGGATAAGATATAACAAATGTGGCTTAATCAAACCACAATTTTATTAATCCAAATCATCTGGGAACAATCTGTCAGTAACTACTACATAACTTTTTTGTATTCATTCCCATGTAATGTTCTGCCTCAGGTTCTCTACCTCTTCATAACTTCATAACTCACGTCATCCCCTACGTGGTGATTAAACAGTAAGGGAAGGGGGCTTATCTCCTCACTTGCACCAGGCAGCAGGACCTCCAGTTAATTTTTTCATCCTCCTTCGAAGACGTCTTTCCTTAACTCTTTTTTCAGCTCTGATATAGCAAGAAACTGGAAATTTTATGCATGAAATATACTAATTATTAGTGGGAATTTGTTTATACCCTCCTCCAGACACCCTTTTCCACAAGGATGAGAGGCCATTAAGGCACCTCACAGGAGAAGATGTTGTCCCACTTTTCTCTTCAGGAACACTTCTTGTTCCTTGTGCACTTGGTCTTGTGCACGGGGAGGGAAAATCAGGAATCTCAGACACTGCAGATAAGTAAACTATTGTGTGCAACATTATGCAGATATGGCCTAAATCAAATATTAAAGCTATATGTGAGAACAGATACCTATGATAAGGAACAAAATCCTTCTGAGAAACTAGATCTCTGGAGGAAAGACTGAGAGAAAATGAAAAGAAATGAAACAGAAAGAAAAGGTAAAGAGAAAGCAGGGAAATATCACCTCTTTTTTTATTTTTCCCTTCAGAACCCTACAGGAAAGTGTCATCTGGTCTCCTTGAGCTCAAATCTCTGTGTAAGGGAAGACTGCATCACTAGAAACTGGACCATTTCCTACACATTCTTGTAAATCTGAAGAACACCATTCCCTGCAGAACTTGCTCCCAAATGATTTGGAAGAGCACAAGTCAAACTAAAGTACACAAAAATTCATACACTTGAGTTGGAGTTTGATTAAAGTGATTCTTATGACATGGTTACCTGCAGTATGAGGGTAATGGAAATGACAACCTAAAATGATCTTTCTGGCTCTTTGTTCTTCTGCTTGGATAAGATATTATATTTTGGATAAAATTAAGCGCAGTTGAGAAATGCTTTCATATGTAGGTTCGCTTACTTGTTCACCTAAATACATTACATAATTCACTGGCAACCATGAACATAAGGACAAGGCTGCAGTTTTAAGTACATATCTGGGACATAACCTCAAAATAAATGTAATTAGCCTTTATTTGTGTTGCTCATGGACATTATTGGGAGTGCATTTTTGAATGAGTGACCTCAAGTATCTTTTTATAGTTCCTGGGATAGGGCCCGCTGCGGAATGCTTAACTATATAAAAGCTTTGTGCAGTCTTCTTTCTGACTGAAATGCTCGTTCTTCAAGTGTGCAGAGCGGCCCTTTCGTAGAGGTTGCTAAGATATCTGTACCTATGAAATTGGGATTCCTCCCATTCTGCCTTCTCTCTCCAGGTTTATAATCTCTCTCTCAAATGAGCAAAAATATTCTTTGATATTTCGTTGTCTGGAAAATGTATTGGCTTGATAGCAGGAGTACTCCTGCATGCAAGAAATCGGGGGAATACTTTGACAGCAGGTAATGAAAATAATTCTCTGATTGTTTCATCCTGATTATTAAAGGAAATCCAACCTCCGAAGTCAGGCCTCCAAGCCCTTGCCCTTCTAGTTGTGCATCTGAGAAGAAATTATGATAATCTTAAAATCCTATTGATGCTGAAAGGCATTTCATCAACTGCAAAAATTAAGAGTGAGATGCAGAGGATGTTTTTCTATTTAGAGGAACCCCTGCTTATGTGAATAGGCTTCATGTGGTGACTCTTTTGAAGCTGAGGACTTCAAAGCAGATCACTGACTTCCAGTGGGATAATCACTTAATGCAAGAGTGGGTAGATGGAATTATTACCATGCAGTCTAGCTAGATTTATCCCTCCTCCCCTCTTTAAAAAAAAAAAAAAAAAAAAAAAAAAGAAAGAAAGAAAAAAAAGAAAAAATAGAGGAGAGGAATTAAAAAGAACAACAGAAGCTTTGGCTTCGCTGCCCCCACAGTTCAAAAGTGATAATGGCAGGTTGTTAAGGGTACTAGTCTCACATCAGGTATCAGCTGAAAAGTAGATTGGGCAAATAAAAATAGTGAATGATACACAAGAACTGTGAGTAGCTTTGATTCATTTATAAGAACATCAATTTTTTACTTTCACTACAAAAATCTTTATGTTGTGAACACTGCTAGTCGTCTTTGTAAATCAGATCAGTGTGCCAATGTACTTCTCCAATCAACAAATAGTAGTCTTTTGGAAAGGTTTTTTACAGGTATTTATGAATGTAGATGGAGTAATGACCAAGAAAGACAATTTCTGGATAGGTAACAAGCTTCCTTGGTTCTTAGAAAGTGTAAGTAATTAATCAGGAAGTCTGACTTTCTACATTTTCATGCAGTGTTGGGTGGGGTTGATTATCCCTTCTAGCCCTGCTGACTTGAGTTTGAACCAGCAGCACCTTTGTTTCTCAGTTCTTAGCAAAGAAGTACATGAGTTAAACAGGATTTAAGACCCTTAGTTTTACATGAGTGAGGTTATTAACATAAGAGAGAATGAGGCTCTTGTCAGACTTGCTAATGTGTAGTATCTCTCTATCTGCTAAGTAATACCTCCAACGGTGGCAAAAAAAAAAAATACAAGCGATTTTTTTTTGTTTGTTTTTTCCTGTTGACTTTTTTGAAAGAAGGTAGAAAGCATGAAAGCCCAGTGATCTGATCTCACCTCACTGTGAGTTCTCGTTCACCGAATACAGCTGAAATTAACTATGCACTTGATGTTACATGTCTGATTATTAAAACTGTGGTGTATGTTTGACAAATTTTGGCTGAGATGCAGGAGGAATCCAAAAAATCCTCTGTGTGTGTGGCTGGACTGACAACAAGACTCCAATCCAAATGTCACTGATACGCACAGAAATGTATATACACTTCCTTAAAAGCTAAGCATGTCAAGGGCAAGATTTGCAGGAACAAACATTTAGAGACTGAATATGTATGTTACGAGCCTACCGACTGCATAGGTAAAATTCTACAACTATCCACTCAAGGGATGGCTCACAAAGCTTGCAAGTCTTTGCACAAAGAGGCAAACTGATTTTTTTAATTGATGGGAAGAAGGGATCAGTTGCTTGGTTGTGTTTCCAGACAGATCTATGCCGCTATTCTTCATCTCTTGTACACATCTAATGCTAATAAAGCTTGGTGCTAAACATCCAAAACTAGGAGTTCACGCAAGCTCAGTATTTTGGAAGATTGGCCAGATTCCGGGTATTATGGTATGGATTTACGGGGCACAATATTTTGGAAAATTTGAGCCTAAGAGCCCAGAACCTACAGAAACTCCTTTCTTAATGATATATCTATATGAAAATAAGAACAAAATTATGTTAATTATTACTTAATTATTAATTGATAAATTATTATTTAACACCTTCTCATCTTTTTCAAACAGCCATATAAAATTTCAGGAGGTTTTAAGAACATTGCTTCACAAATAATTTCACCCTTCCTACAAACTAATATTCCAAAATTGTAATGGTCATGTTCTTTTATGCCACACATAGCGCCATATGTTGCAGCCCACATTTATCATTCTCTTTTCATGCTGTCTTTCCTCACCAAAAGATATTTGCAGCCCCTTTTTCTAATGGCTGTGTCCCGGATGCAGAAAATTCCTTTTCCCCTAACTACTCCCTATATACTCGTTTCAGGTAAAAGCGTTTGCACTTCTGTGACAAAGGCTAGGCACCATTCTTGACCCTAGCAGTGGCTGTAAGTCAAGTATCATAGCCTTGTGATCACAGATTTCAAAATTAACTATAACTAATACTTTGTTCTACTAACAACAGTAGGGTTGGGGTTTTTTTCCTTTTCTTCTCTTTTTCTGTGTTCATCAAGAACCCCTGTTACATTTAGCATCCTACATATTACAAAGGAACAACAAAAGGTTCTTCTGCAAGAAGCACTGTGAGTAAAAATAATTACACAGCAGAAAATACTGGAGAATATATATAGTAGTATCATTCATTGCTAATGAGTTAAAAGGGTATCACAGTGCATTTATAAATCACTATACAGTGTTGCACAGTTTATTTAAATTCATTGTGCCTCATTATAATTGAGCTATGCACCTTTAGGTCTGAGTTGATTAGGAATGCTATAGCTCAGAATAGCTTTTAATTCAGCGAAACATGGTCTGACCTTTACCATAATCCTGTGTGAAACACACTATAGTTTAGACATTAATAATGATACTACCTCTTTTTTGTACTGGTAAGATGCTACTTAAAAAAAATTGTATTATTAGTTAACAGGCTCAGGATAATTTATCAAAAACAAATTATCCTTCTGTGTACAACTGCAGTACTTAATTCCAAGTTCCTCATCTCTCATAACTATTACCTACTCTTTAAAAATGCTAAAAACTAAAGCGTAATAGTGCCTTGTCAGAGTAATAAGTCACATGCACACACTTACTGACTCCCCACAGACTTACTCCTTACCCAGCTTAGGGATTTGAGCAACATGGTGTACATTATACAGGATAAGGCCTCTCTTTTGTTTGACCTTTTTCTTAATATTTAAGTATAACATTTCCTTAAACCACCTTTTGGTAACTCTGCAGTTTCCACGGCTCTTCTGTCATCATTGCTCAGCTTCAGACTGAAATTCCACAGATGACCGAAAAAAGCTGTGTACAGCCCACAGCTGACAATCAGTCCTGTAGGAGGTGAAGGTCCAGGTGAGTCTGAGAGAAATTAAACCTTGACCAGCAATCACACTTCGCCATCCGTGACCCCAGGGACTTCTTGTTCCCCCCAGTACTCCTCTACACCTCCATGCGTTTGCTGGCCACTGCGGCCCCTCGGGTTGCATTTCCGTGATGTACAGTTTCCACCCTTTCAAAGTCTTTGTTGCGGCTTGCATGAGTTGTCTTGTGGAAATGAATCTTTTCTTTCCATTACTGTTACTGATCTATTTTTAATGGCTGTCAGTGCTCCAATAACACCCTTCTTACAGCTACAGAAGATTCATAAAGCTTAATCCTGGAGGAAAAAGATATCGTCTTGCTTTGCTACAAGTGTGTTTTTGATCCTGTGGTCAATGAGAATATTCCTCACACAAGCAAAAAATTCAGAATAAAAGGGATCAGTGAATTGGTTTTACCATTCCTAAATAAGAATCCTTAGGATTATAGGTCATTAATCAACTTGCTTATGAAACAAATGACGTCAAATAATTTGTTCATACTTTATCTGGATGGGAGTATATCGAGATCAAACTGATGTTAGCTAACACGTTAAGTAATCTAATCCTTTCCCCTAGCTGTAACTGTAGGTTAATGTCCCAGTTTAGCAGACTGAGATCAACACAACTGGGTCAATTTCAATTCCCAGAGCTGAGCTGTGGGAAACACAGCTTGTGTCAAAACAAAAAAAAAAAATGTTTTTTAAGTTGAGATTTTGTAATTGCTGACCTAGACTCAATGTTCCTGTTTATAAAGTTTCTCTTCTCAAGGGAGCAGTGCTTCCTGAATACTTAATAGAAAACAAAGAAAAATACTTTTTTCTCTCCAAAACTAAAGAAGAAAATTTCCTTTGTTTTCAAGGCTTGTGCTCAGTTGTGCGGGAGAGGACAGTATAAGTGGTGATGCGAGCCAGGAACACAAAATCAGTTTAGCATGACATTTGCTTCTGAAAGGTGCATTCAAGAATAAACTATATTTGCAACCAAAGCAAATGATTACAGGCCTTCTCCCTCCTCCAGCATGGTCTGTTTCATCACTCCGAGCATCCAAGAAAGAAAGAGCCTGCATAATGCCAGCTGTGAAGCACAGTCTGAATAAAGAGAAGAAAATTACAAAGAAGTTTGACCTGGTAATTATTCACATAGATTCAAATAACAAATACCTATTAAAACACTTTCTGAAGGCCTGGAGCTTTCAGAAGAAAATATAAAGGCATATCTCCCCGGAAAACATTGTCTTTCATCTTTTCATTCTTTAGAAAACCTTTTCAAGTTTTCTGGCTAAGATGTTACTTTGTGATGTATCATGTGTTATATCTAAATGCATCTGTCATGAAGCTTTGAGCTGACACATGTTCCTATTTACACCTGTTCAGTCAAGCAGTATTCACTTGCACACAAGATGGTTAATACAACATCAACTTCTAGCACAGATATTCTAAATGTAAATTTTTATTACAATAGCCATATTCAAGACAAAGCTTCCCAGGTGAATACTGGGCAGGCAAATAGGTCAGAAGGGGTCAAACTATGTGTTACAGGTAATGCATGCTACATATATAAAATTTCTGCAGATATTAATATATTCTTTATTTAGCAATAGAAGGTTCATTTTTAGCACTCTGCAAAATTATGTCTGCAGAAATAAATAAGCAAAGATGTCTTTGTTCTCTCTGAATATCTATAGCTAATAAATAAATATTTGATAAAGAAAATTTTTTTCCTTAGGACTTATAGTAATATTTAGCATCACGTGAAAACTCTGGAAAAGATCGGTTGTGGCTTTGTAGGCATTGATGGAAGCAAACATCACTCTTTCTCCTTACCGGTGGTAACGTTGATCTGTACTTGCTTGGGAAAACATCAGAAGGCTCAGAGAAGAGTCTGCAGAAGGTAACAGCTCAGAAGCCTCATGGTGTTGTCCAGACATCCATCTGTGGTTGTTGGGGGCTGAGATACCTCAGAGCTACTCAGAAGGACTCGGTAGGAACATTGGCAGACTGCAAAATGAGACTGGTCGCTTATACCAAGAGATGACAGCACAGATTTGGCAAAGTACAAGGCTTTAGAGACAATCCCTTTTAAAACCTATCTGGTCTTGTATTTTGCTTTGTTCTGTGATGTGAGATCTTACATAGCCACAGGTTACCAGAAGTATACGCGATATTACTTCACTCTGCCCAAGTGGACACTAAAGAGGAGAGCTCTGGCTGATGAACGAAAAAGAATTGCAGCCCAAGTGTACTGTGTGGGAACCAGTGGATATGGAAAAAACCCACATAATAATACTAGTCTTTGTTTCCAAAACTGTATATCTTTGTTATTATTTAAAGCTAAATGATTTCATTAATATGTTTTATATGCCCAAGTCAAATAAATAGATACAGAAAAAAAAAATTGTAATGTACATATCTGAAAACATTAAAAGTAACCTATGCGAAGCGTTAATCATCTGAACCAACCAGTTCCCATAAAACCAAAACCCAAAAGTCAACAGAAAAATTACAGGCGTGAAGGCTGAATTTGATGAATCGCATTTTCTATGAAAGCAACTGCAGCCAAACCTCAAGTACCAGAGTTTTCCAAGCAAATTCTTTTTAAAGAGAAAATCACCTGAAATAAATCAATTCTGATGCACAAGTTCAAAAGCTAGTGTCTTTAAACAGATTGGCATTGTGTCTAACACTTTACAACAGAAATCATAGGAGAATATTCCCAAAAATTGGATATTCATTAAGATATATTTAGTTCTGTTTTTTCTCCATTTTTTGTGAAATTTATAATGCTAAAACATTCATCAATTTCCAAAAGCTATATTTGGAAGTTTCTTTGATTTTTGAATCTATTTAGCTCTTAGAAAGCAGTGAGAATTGGCACTGCTGAAGACCACATAATTCTGATGTTTATCCAAAAAAAACGGGAGAGTAAAGCCAGTAGCGCTTCTGTCTTTCACACATGTATTTGAAGGGATCTCCTGCAAAAAAAAAAGTACTATCTTCCATGGGACTATAAGATTTTTTTACATCTGTGCAGAAAGTGCCAATGTAAATAAAAATCAGTGGTTACTTTAACTCTTGGTAGTGTGAAATAAACCTCAATTAAGGGGTCAAACCACCATACCGTTTCACATCGCTTAACAGACAGTTTTGATTCTGTATATATTTTTAAAGTAGTAATGTACAGCATGGTGGAATTAATGATATGAGAGTGGAAAAATTTGTCACTGTGTTACTTCTCAAAGATCACTATAAGAGTTATACATATTTAAACATAAAAGGCTCCTGAAATAAATATTTTACCAAACCTGTTGGGAAGTTGATTTATTTTTCTTGGGTTTTATGCTTAGCAAAACAAGTAGAAATCTGTCATACTCTTACAAGCCTAGTTTTTAATCTAGGTTTTATCTTGCACTAGTATAAACATTGCCAAAACTGTTTCTCTATTGTTGCTATTTCGGAAGCAATTTCAAAAATGCACAATGTTGTTACAACTCTGTCCTATTGAAACCAATGCAAATCAGCTAGTGAAGAAGATAGGAGGCCTCACGGGATATTTTTCAGTTGCTGTGGGCAAAAGTACGTCTGGTGTTCTCAAGGAATTGTTAAAAACAGGAAAGTAGGAGAATTCTTCAGTTGACATGAAGCAGTTGCATGTGACAGGGGAAAGAACGGCTGGCTGCAATCCCAGTGCGATGGTGGCAACCCTGCGGCTACCCCTGCTAGACATGTTGAAGACAATTAAAAGGATGCAAGAAGCACCCATCACAACCTCATTGTCAAAATGTATCCTTATTCCCCAGAGAAATCCCTCCCTGAGCAGACAGGTATTGTGATAGGTGTGTTATGAGGACAATTTCATAGTATATTCTTGAGTGGGAGAGGCCGTATTCATCCTGAACACTAAGGGGTGGAATCATCTCAGCGAAGAGAAAAGGTGCTTAAAAAACTCAACACAGGCCTTCATCAATTCTTTTGATACATTCTCCTTAACTAATAAGGCAAAGGAGAAAATCTGCACATAGTCGCTCCCTTTTTCAAAAATCTTTTCAAACAACAGAATAAAAACAGGTAAAAGATGGAATCATAGAATGATATAAGGTTTGGAAGGGACCTTCAAGATCATCTGATTCCAAACAGAGAGAGACGGAGTTAATAGGATATTTAAAAATTAAAATACAGGAAGAAGGGATTAAATTCTATAAAGTAAATTGCAATAGTATAGCTAAGGCTCAGGAAAGTCAAAGGCAATGTCATCCTTGAAATTCTACAGTGGTCTACTGTCCCATTGTGATTCTATATTTAATGGGCATGCTGATGGGTACTTGACTTCATCGTGGTTCTAATTGCATAGGAATACTTGCCTCCTGCTTGGAGAAATGTTCAGAGGGTATTAGGAGCTCAGTTCTGAAAGACGTCCTGTCCCCAAATTGTTCTGTTCAGTTACATTACAGAACAAAGAGTTTGGGTTTTTTTAAATCCCAGACTTCCATGTTTGTGATTTTTTTGTAATTTTTCCTTAAAAATTTGAGTATTTTTTAAATGGATTGGTATTTTTTTTTGTGGGATATGGTTAACAGCATGACTTGTCCCGCTGATCCATGATTACACATCTAATGGCAAGTTCTGTGTGTTTACTGAGTGAAATCTTAAAAAAAACATATCATTTCACTTACCAGCTAGCTTTGCTCCTTTCTTACTAATACTGTTGGTCACAGAATTCAGTGAAATGAAGTGAAATATATTTCAGGACTCTTCTGCATTGTTTGCAGGCTTTTCAGCATAAATGTAATATTGTTCATATTCCCATTACTTACTACACTTGTCAACTTTAATTCGTTTAGTTTCCAACTTGTGTATTAAGACTCTTTCAGTAAAAGTATATGTTTCTTCATATCCTGCATAGGTGTTTTTCAGTCTATTGTGATGCTGAGGAGGAGCACAGTAAAGGTAACAGACCCGTATAAAGTCTTAGCAGTACAGAAAAATATTTTCTTGAGAACTGAATTTCAAGAGTTAGAAAGGACCTAGGGAAAACCCTAGGCTCAAAAAAAACAGATAGCTCAGAATAAGCAGCACATCTCTGAAACTAATTAAAACTCTTGTGATTACAAACAAAAGTTAAGCAAAGTAAGACTGCTAAGAAGTGAAATTCAAATAAATAAAAGAGTCATATTAAACATGGTACACACATAGTCCTTATGCAAGAATTTCATGTGATAAGAATCAGACAGCCTTAAGTTTGTTCCCCTCCAAAATCATGTACCCACACTTTCCACAACTGAAAACATCATGAAGGCAATAGGTGGTACTGGAAAAAGCTGCAAGAACTCCAACAAAATGAATTACGACTCTCAAAATTTTTACAAAGTTATGTTGAGGACTACATAACGTGAATAAAGAGATTGGAAATAGTGCACTAGCTTAAAGGAAAATTTCCAGTCTGTGGGGATACTGCCCAACTGGAATTTCATGAAGTTCAACAAATTAAAAAGCCACTTCACCTGCTGGGAAGGAACAACCCCATGCATCAATACATGCTGGCAGCTGACCCACCAGAAAGCAGCTTTACAGAAAACAACCTGGGGTTCCCGATGGATGCCAACTTGAACAGGAGAGTGTTGTGCCTTTGCTGCAAAGAAGGCCAACAGCATCCTGTAGTTGAATTAGGAAAGGTGGAAAACTATCACCAGCAACTGGGGAGAAGTAATGCTTGCCTTCTACTCAGCACTGAGATGCACAACTGGAATACAGTGTTCATTTCAAGGCTCCTCAGTACAAGAGAGCTACAGGTGTGTTGGAGAGAGTCCAGAAAAGGGCCAAAAAGATGACTAGGTCATTGGAGCATCTGACATGCCAGGAGAGGCTGAGACCTGAGACTGTTCTGCCTGGAGAAGAGGAGGCTCAGAGGGACCTAAGTGTATAAATAATTCATGGGGGAGTAAAGAAGGCAGACCCAGACTCTTCCCGGTGGTGTCCAGCAAAGGGACAGGAGGCAATGGGCACGATAGAGAAAACTTCTTTTAAAGAAAGGAAAAAAAAAATATCACCACAAACTGGGTCAAATACAGGAACAGATTGCTTGGAGAGGCTGTGAAGTCTCCACCTTTGGAGATACTCAAAGCGCAGGTGCACACAGCCCTGAGCCACCCGCTCTTGTTAACCCTCTCAGTGCTGGGAGGTCAGAGTAGATGATCTCCCTAAGTTCCTTCCAGCCTCAGCTATTCTGTGATTCTGTGAATATCAGACTAATCTCAAACCCCAGGCCTTGAAGGTAATATTTTTTGGAGTACCATAGAGCCTGAACAAAACAGGCAAAATCTGAAAACATTTGCAACAAGTAGAGAAATTCTCATCTGAGCACAAGATTTTGCCAACAGAAATTAACTATTGCCTTTAGAGTAATTCCTATTATTAGGATGCAAAAGGTGATTGATATCCTAGCTCAGTTATCCTATTAAAAGCAGAAGGAACAGAGGCAGGGTCTCACTAAGAAACCTTTAACTCTGCCTAAAAAGTGCAGAATTTTGATGTGATACATATTGGCATATTTTCTATATATGACGTGTGAGCACAGTTCTCACAGGTCTTAGAAAAATCAAAATATGCATTTATGTTCAACCTGTACTCTTCTTGAAAGTCATTCTGGAGACTGTTGTCTGGTTTCTGTTCAACACTCAAGATGTTTCGCAAGTAAATGCAATGACTTTTGAATAGTTTAAGGAACACAAAGGTCTGAATGAGATTCTGCTATGGAAAAAAACAGTATGAGAATATGACAAGAATTTTTGAGCAGTATGGAAAGCAGCAGAATTTCCATTCCAGAGCTAAACAAGCAGTGATGTAAATACTATGCAACAGGAAAAATGAAAACTGAAGGGAATTTACCACTACTGACACAAAGAGATCTCAATGAGTTTGTGGCCATACTTAACACAGTTACCTTGGTAATTACAAAGTACAACATTTCCTTAGGATAATAATTTATGTCAAGTTTATGACTAAGTGCTTATTCCAGCCACTTCGACTTGTGACAACTGTGGGATTATAAGCACACCGTCATATGCAAAAGCTATGAGATGCAAATCTTAATGATGAGGGGAAATGGAAGGCATTAACAGTGCCTGAGTGTTAGCTACAATGATGGTACACATTTAACCACATTTCCACTGATGACTCACAAGGAAGTCATAGCATACAATTGTCTCACAAGAATATGAGGCTGTTAGTCTGTATGCAACAAAATGTAATAACAGTTATATGTTAATCCATTTTAAAATAAAATTGTCTGGAGCCACAACCCAAAGGAGTAACATGTTTTGCACCATTAGTTATGGCATGCCTCTGCTAGTTTAAAGTGATCACGAATTATAGGTTATGATTGCTGAAAGAACCCTAAGAAATAGTTCACACAGAGACACACACGGCTCTCTTTCATCTTTAAATGTTTCAGCTGGAAATGGGATATGAATCTGAGAGACGTGGGACATTTGTATATACACTCCAGAACATACACCAACAGCATGTTTGATATCCTGATGATCTATTTAACAACTCTGGATATTGAAGTATTCTTTTTTCAAATTGATCAGCTTCAGAAAAAGATGTGAACTGTGATTGCCAAACACAATATAGTGACGAAACCTTGCAGAAAATTGTTAAAGCTATCAGTAGTCAATAACTAAGACAGTGCATTTTCCACTTGTTTTGAGAATTCTCAATATTATACAGACTTTTTGTTTCAAAGCAACTACAAGGTCCTTGCTAAGGAAGGGAGTACAAAGATCATTCTTCAAGTGCTGAAGACCACAAAATTTGAAAAAACATACAAAAGATAGTTACTTTAAAGGTCTAAAATTTGAAGATGTGAGAAAGGAACTTGCTTGGTTTTGGCACATACTCTTGAACACTGACCAAGTGAAGAAAGAGGGAATGTCTTTGAAATGCAGGAAGAATGAACTTGTCATGAAGTAGACAGTAAACATTGTATCATTAAAGCTTAATTTTAATAGGAAATTAACTTTCACAAAGATCTAGATCCATATACCACAGTGTGAATGCAAACTTAAACCAGCAACTGTGCTGAAAGAATTATTTTAGTTAACTGTCAAGAAGGAAGGATGTTACAAATGTACCATGTAATATTAGGAATATCTATGCAGTCAAGTAAAAAGTATATATAGCAAAGTTGCAGATTGCACTAGACTGGCAAGGGTTACTAACATCTTTCAAGATAATTTAACAGTTCAAAACGATCTTGACAAACTGGAGACATAGTCTGAAAAAGTATGTTAATTTTCAATAGGTGCAAGCGCAAGATGTTACAGACAGGCAGAAAAGAAAATCAGCTATATAACCTGGGAAGGAGTTGGTAGACAAAATATTCAGCAGAAAAGGATTAGAGCGTTTTTGTGAATCATAATCGTAAAACAACGTTTTACATTTGCAAAAAGGGTAGTGCTGACCTGTAGAAAAACACATAAGGTATCTGAAATAATCTTTTTTCTCTTCTACTGCACAGGGCTTTAGGTCAATTTCTGCATATTTTCAGAAGAAATTAACCACTCACATGCTGTTGAGAAAACATGAATGAAAAATAGCAAGGATGTAGAAAATATCGCCTATGAAGAAATATATAATGTATAGGAACTGAGTTGTTTAAAGAGGAGGAAAGTGAAGGTCCATGTGACAATATTTTTCAAATTCATGGACCATTTCTACAGAGGGAAAAGGAACGCTGTCCTCCAAGTAAATAGGATAAGAAGTCACAGGCTTGTACCGCAGGCAGGGTACATTAACCATGATAAACATCAGAATAAATTAGGAGGTTACAAGGATCTTACAGAAAGTTTAGACAAGGCTGTACCAGAAATTACAAGGGCAGCTGACTCTCTCTGGAGACCTGGGCTGCCTGGATGATTTCAGAGGGTTCCCCCCAGCACTCTGACCCACTTACAAGATGTGAAAAATAAAAAGGAATATGATTGACTATTACTTTAAATTTCATGTGGCAGCTTCACCAGAAGATTCCATAGCTAATGATCACATCAAACTTTTCTTAATTGCAATTTAGCTAATAATGTACTGCATTAAACAGCCTGCCGTGAAGTGCACGTTACATCATGTTACTTTCCACAATCCCATGGAAACCGTAAACCAATGGCTGAGTTGAAAACGGACTATATAAGGATACAAACTCAAACTTCAGACTATAATTAGTATTATGAAATTCCAGAAACACATCAGCGAAACATGGGTCACCATCTGCTGACATTTTGGCAAAAAAGAGAAGAGAGGAAACTGAATGTCTTCCTAATTAGAAACTGATGTCAGAATCACCAACTCTTGCGGCTAAATACAGGGATAGGAAAGGTAAAAGAAAAGCTCTTACTATACTGAGTTCACAGAAGTTGATATTCACTTTTGTAGTGGGAAATAAGGTTTAAACATGCAGTGCTACCATAAAAATACTTCTATAATCACCTGAGATCATGCTTTCAGAATGATTCAAGCTATAACACGTTTTTCCTTGTTCTGGATTGGAATGGATATTTGTTTGTCTTGTCCGGAGTCAGTTGATGAAGAGGTTATATAAAAGCAAACAATTATGATGTAAAGATTTGAAAATAAAAATGCAGTTGCAAAAGGAAAAGGAAAAGTATGTGGAACAAACACCTTATAGGCTTTGATACTCAAGCACACAGACCTCTTTACTAACAGACTTAATTACTGAAGTATACTATGTCTATAATTAAAAGGTGTTATGAAAATTGAAACCTTTCCCAACAACCATGAGCTTCAAGGACCCATTTTCCCACTGTCTTCTGAGAATGTCTACACTAACAGGTAGGAAGCACGATGAAGCCTTATAACCTCCCTGACCTGAGTGTTCCTGTGTGCTGTTAACAAGGATGATAGCCTGTTCTCTCAGGTGCAGAACATCAACTGCGGTTAGATCCCAAAACATCTCCAGGTGGACACCACCACAGTACCATTGACACTTGCCAAACTATCCAGTCTATCCAGATCTCCCAAAGAGGAGGCCAGACACTCAGAGCTGACTGTGCTCCTTGTCTTCTCCAGAAAACTCCAAAGTCTTGCTTCTGACAAACCTAGTTCAACACCATCCTACAGTTTAGGTTGGGTATGAAGTTGGCTTTGGATAAACTACATCCTGAAAAAATTCCAGTGCTTTGGGGTACAAATAATCCTTTTAATGCAGGTTTAAAATGCCTAATAAAGTGCCATCCAAACCTACACTTTTTAATATTTAATAAAAATATTAAACACCACATTACAGATCAGAGGACTCCACAGGAGTGTATGGTGCTGATTTCAGAAACTTTGCGTCTCACATTGTGCACTGAAGTTACTAGAGTTGCAGCCTTTATTCATCCAAAAGAGATTTTCAATAATCCTTGAGGAAAATTTGAAGTGTGTTAGAATCAGCAGTTAAATACATTTTCCTTGTTAAACCAAGTTGACTAACCCCAGATACAAAGATTATAGCTTAATCTCGAAATCTGAAAAAAAGGCTGAAACACAATAGCTGTAACAGACATACAAATATTTTGAATTTAAAACCTCAGGATAAAAATCCCTTTATTTTATCAAAACAGTGGAAAATTTCATAAGCAAGACAGCTAAAATCAAAATTTTGTTAATTTTTAGAAAACTTGAATCCAAGTCCCCTCCACACAGCATCAATCAAACATGTTCTTAGCACGTTTAGATTGGTTTGGTCACAACTTCTTAATAGGTGTGAAAAAAGCAAATAAGTTGGTAAAATAGTCTTATCAAAGGGCAAAAAGAAAACATAGTAGTCCTAAGCAGTCAGTAGATGAGAGACTCAATCACTAGATTTTCTGCTTTATATGTAACATTGCAAATTCTCTGAATTTGAGAATATGTGTATAGCTTTTTATATTTAACGATTTAATATCATACAAATGGAATTACCACTTATGTGACACCCACAATATTATATATACCTTAGGAAAGTATAGTATAATCCATTCCAACAGATTTGCATCATTCTGAAAAAAATAATGGAATCTGACAATATTTATGTCTCTAGAATCCATCCTTCAAATGTTAGGAATTAAAGTATATTCAGAGTGACATTACAGAAATAAATGAATTAGACTACAGGCCAGTCCTTTAACATTTAGGATTCTGTTTAACATTTACACTGAGATCGCTACAGCATCGTTGAAAGATTTTGAGCCATTCTGTAACTTGTATGGAAAGAGTAAGATACATTAAAACTTCACAGGTCCAATATGGTGCAAAACTGTTACATTAAAGAAAATCTTATGTTTTAAGATTTTAATGATTTCCAGCAGTCCTAGTTCTAATATCTTAGTTTTAAAAGCATAATAGATAGAGCAAAAGATGGCCCAGCAGACTCCACGGTCTTCCCCAAAACGAGACAGCTTACAGACTATAGTATAAAAGTCTTACAAAAGCTGCTTAATATTCTCATATTAAATTCTTAGAGAATATCCTTCCTGCCTCTTTTTTTACATACAATCAATGGATTACTTAACACAAAAGGTCAGTCACGAACTCTATCACTCCTTCTCAAAGCATTTAAATGACTTTAGGGACTCAAAGACATATTTCAAGCTATGATTTCTTGAGTTTTGATGTTGTAAATATGCCATTCTGCACTGTAACATTTAACATGATACCCTGATTTTATATTGAATAGACCTTTCTAAATAATTAAGAAACTGATTCTAAAACATAATAAATAAAATTACTATTTCACTGTACTGTGAAATCATTGCATCTGCATCTCATTTTGCATATTTAGACTTATGATAAAGTTGGGAAAATATTAAATCAGAAGAGTTTCCTTAATCCTAAAACAAATTATCATTCAGGTAGTTGGAAATTCAGTATAAATTCAAGTTAATAGTTTACCTGATATCCTGGTTAACAGGCAATGTTCATCTGTTAAAATCCATAAAAATTTTTCCAGTATCTATCTAATATTTCTAGTCAAAACATTTAGCTAACTAACCAAAATAAGTATATTAGATCATAGTGAACACCTTATGTTAGCTCTCCCAAATTTTCCAAAACTTGTGCATTTAAACAAAACTGGCAAAAATTTAAAAAAAGAAAAAAAAAAAAGTAAAAATCTTCTATGTATTTTTTTGATGAATACTTTCCTGGAGTTTTTTCCTAGAACATCTTGTAAAAAGTTTAATTCTGTGAAAATTTTCATGGAAGTGAATATCAAAACCATTGCAGAAGATTCATTCAGAAAATGCTATTTAGCTATTCTTTTTTATTTGTTATTGTTTGTACAACCTTTCATGTTTTTCTCCACTTCTAAACAAAATATATGTTTGAAATGTCAGTGTAAAAACAGAAAATCCAAGCTCTCTTTAAAAATTAAAAAATGATTGTATATTCAGCTTATAGTCATAACATTTAATAAGTAATTGTAATAATATAGTTCCAGTTTCACTAGAAAAACATATGGAATGAAATTTACCTCTTTCTCTTATTCAAGGTACAACTCTGATTTAAGACCTCTGCTGAAGAAAGATGTTTAAAAGATATTGTACAATGATTGTTACAGTCAATAAGACCTACCCCTTCTGCAACTACGCTTACCTGCTCTCTTCACCTACACGTTGAACAAAGAGCTGGTTGTAGTGAAATTCTCAGACTTCTCATAACATAGATCATATTTGAGAGTAAAACATAGGTAGGTTACTGAATGGACGTAGTGTTTTTTTTGTTAGACTCTGCCAATTGCCAGAAATAATCTCCGGGTTAGCTACATTAGATATTAAGTGAATAATGCTTATGGACATATAGATATTTAATTGCTGTGTTGAGCTATTGTTATGATATTTTAGCCAATATCACTTTGTGGTTTCATATTTAAAAACATAACATAGATATTTGCATATCCTAATTTTAACTAAAACCAAATTAAATATGATTCTAATTTTATTTGATTACACATTGATAGCAAATCACTTGAAAGTGGCGAAATATAGTAAAAAATAGATTCTCAAGTTTAAAGCACTATTAAAAAAAATTTACATGATTACACTACTGCATTTGCACCACAGGAGCATTTGCTAAATAGTACTGCCATCCTCAGCAGAATTTTATGTTCAAAACAAAGAATAAAGAAAATTACAGGGAAAAAAGTGGCAAATTGGAAATAGAACCAGAAGCTCTGTTTCACAGGCTGTTGATGATCACTTTTCTATTTTATGTGTCAGGTTTAAATTTCCCTGTGGCAGCAATTTAAATCTTTTTTTCTTTCCTGAGGCTGCTTAAAAATTTAATTTAGCTCAGGCACTGTGTCTATGTTTTATAATAGGGATATAGAAAACTCTTCTAATTTGGGGGCTGACCCTTTTAACAGATTATAGAAATTTAAACATAATTAATCAGCTTTATTCATAGAGTTACATGGGCTTTCCACAATTTACTCATGTAAATTTCTTTGCTTGAGTTACAGTAGACTACATTAGAGAAGGGTATTTGAAGGCAGATATTCACAAGTCACACATTCATGTGGTGCATATACAGTGGAAGAGTCATTTGCATGCACATCCACACACACACAGATACACATACATAAATCCAATAAATCTACATCTCTTCAGAAGTTTCACCAGACATCCTCAACTCCCATTAACTCCTTCACATTCAAGTTCCTGTTTTATTTTTTTCTATAGCTTTAGCTAAGGATTGGAAATGGATTTTTACTTCAGAAATTACCGCATAGTACAGCTCTTCCATCCTTCTCCTCTGGGTTAGAATATCGCAGTCCTTGACAGGAAATGGTACTGAAGTCAGATATTTGGGATCATATTTTTTTATTTGGGTTGCTGAATATTAGAGGCAAATATCAAATTTTTAAAGAATACAGTCACTGCAAAATCCTTAATTACAAGCTTTGCTGTTTTCTTTGTAAATTATAGCTGAAGAATACTCTAGGAAGGATAGCATCTTTTTTTTGGTAAGCAATAGAGTTCAACACAGCAGAATTAAAGACTCTATTTCTCAGAACTTGTATCCTACCAGCAGCTGATTTTTTAAAACGAAAAAAGGTGATGTTTGATCCATTTCTGGCATATCCACAAATCTATAGCTGCACGGATTTCAGGCAATGTCAACAGCAGTGACTTTCCCCATAGCTTTTATCATACCTGTCTATACTTGTTTAATTTCTTTGCAACGAATCATTCTCTTGATTCTGAGAAACAGCGTAGATATTTATTTGTCCAAATCATTATGTTCTAGATTCACGTCATACTCAGAAAAACCCAAACCAACCAACAAAACCAAAGCACATAGACTATGTGTTATCTTCCAGACCCACCAAAAAAGGTTATGGAGCACGGGAGGTCAGTATAGGCTTCCAGTTGTGCGGGCTTCACAGTTGTCCTGTGGCTAGAGAGGGGTGGTTATGAGGATTTCTCTCATATGTTCCTGTCTCTTCCTTACTCTACATTCTAGGGCAAATTTTCTTTTCAACTCTCTGCTCTTCCCCTTGCCTAGCTGTGAAAGAGTACACCTCTGTTTCATAATGGTGGTTTCCAGGATATAAATAAATGATATTTAAAAGAAGATTAAAGTGGCTAAAGAAGAGAAGAGCTTTATTAAAATGGAGAAGAGCATGGGAAGAGATTTTAGCTTCTGCTCATTGTACTTTTTGAGGTCACTGAAGAGAAATCAGCTCAAATTATCTGAATAAAAAAATACCCTGGAAATATTGTTCAAAGGTTATGGGTGAATAAAAGATCACAGTAAAATTAGAAATTACTGCTAAGAGAAATAAGAGAAGTCAAGGGGATAATTAATGAAGAATGATTTCAGAGTAAAAGGACATTGTTCAGTTAGCTTAAGTTCCATCTATTATTAAAGAACACAGTTAAATCTGTGTAATAGCATTGGACTTGTTTTGTTTATGAGTTGATTGCAAATTTCTTTGATGCTAAATCTTAGAAAACACGTCACACACAAGAAAAACTAAGAAGCTGGGGGCACTTTTTTGTTGTTCCTGCTGCTTTTTGCATAATTCCTTGAAAAGAGCAAAAGTATTGCAAGGCAGTGTGAAAAATCATTGAACATATAAGAAGGGAAAAAGAGTGCTTGCATTCGATAGTCCATAAAGACACAGCCATCCATCTCTCTGCACGAAAACCTCGTTTTCTGGTGAGAGGGGAAAGCACCAATAGGACTGAAGCTATCTGTGTCATGATCCATCTACACAATACCACAGGGAATAGGAGCATACAAATTCAAACCTAGTCCATATAAACTTGCATTAATTACCTTGTCCTGCTCTGTCCTCTGTGGTGAAGGTCAGAACAAAGTGCAGCAGAGTAAAAATTCTAAGTCAACATAGATGGTCATGAGATCTTGCACATATCATGGATGGCCATGCTTATCCCAAGAACTGCAGGCCTTCATTCCTGCATTTACTACACCTGTCAGCTTAGAAGACAGACCGCTTTCTTACCCATTTTACTTTTGGAAGTATTGTTCAGTGCTGTGAATACTTTCCCATAACAAAAAATACAAAACAAACTTGATAAATGACTCTCTTCCATCCATTAAGAAAATACATCTAAGAGAGGCATGCATGGTCCAACAGTTTTAGTGAAAATAACTACATTTAAAAAAAAATATAACAAAACAAAATGAAATGAAATGAAACAAAACAAAACAAAAAACCAAACATAAAATAAATAAAACAAAATAAAACAAAATAAAACAAAATAAAACAAAATAAAACAAAATAAAACAAAATAAAATAAAATAAAATAAAATAAAATAAAATAAAATAAAATAAAATAAAATAAAATAAAACCAGGACATATCTACATACATCCTGACATCATAAACTTTTTGAGAAATGGAATTTGATTGTTTCTCAGAATCTAGTACTAATGCTAGTTCATTCTCTGTCACTGTCTACAGAAATAATATCTAATAAATAAACATTTCAGTGTATGCTGATTAATTTTCAGCTTCATGAAGGCTACTCTTTGTCACTTAACTTTGCTACCAGCTTTCATCTAGTTCTCCTCCTTATGCTTCTAAGTGTTTCTAGAAAGATATTTTAAAAGCCTTTTTCAATTCAGTGCAACATTAATAAGAGATTCTTTATAAAACCAGCACCAAACAAAGCATCTTGTAACAGATCATGGATTATTACAGGACCCCTAAGATGATATGTTCCACTAGATCCAATCCTTGGAATAATGAAAATAATAAATTGATTGAGACTTAATTAGTGATTTCTTTATCTAAGTAAAACATAAATGCAGCTATCATATGCTTTACTTTAACCGTGCTATAAGTTTTCTTCATCTTCAAAGTTAATTCAAAGATGTCATGCTACTAATGGACATGTTTTTTGATTAAAACCAAAAAAATGTTGGAGAAACTTTTGTTCATTATCATACTGATCTATTAACTGTGTTTTATCTGCTTCTTGTTGCACTGATGACATGATAGAGTATCTGCTTTTTCTAGAATCTTTTCCAAGGTTATGCATCCGGTATAACACCTAACGAGCCAGAAAGAGCCAACATTTTATTTTTTCCTCGTTTCTTAGATTCCATTGCAACAATTCTAAATGCTTACTAAGATACGGCATAGGAGGTGATAAGGTGAGCTTTATTTTAAACACTGCACAATAAAAAAGAAGGATTGTATTATCACAGTTGCCAGATGTAATGCACGGTTGGATTATGTCTAAAATTTGTATTTTGGGATTATGAGATTCTAAAATATTCAGCTGAAAATTCTGATACTGGATAGAGAATATTTGGAGAATATAATTTTTGCCATTTCTATGATATGGGTTGTTTATTTGAAATATTACATAATGACCTCAAGAATTTGAAAGTCAAGAGAAAAATTTATCCAGCATAAATATGAGCAGAGTTCATCTGAACACTCTTTAGAGATATTCTTCTTAATATCTGAGTTGGACTAGGTTTCTCAAAGCTGAGTAGCTACTGCTAGTCTTTTAAATAAAGAGTTAGAAGTTCATAGATTTCAGAGTCTGGCAATACAGTGGCTTTGAATGGGATGTTCAGAATTTTAAAAGATCAAGACTGGTGTCTGAGAACTTAACACCATAATGAAGCAGAGATTCATAGATGCATTTGTGTGTATTATGATAATGCATAAATTTCATTATGTGTCCTGGGTACCATGAAGATATACGCACACAGGCCAAAAGAAAGCTGTTGGAAGCCTTCAAAATAAATCAAAGCCAGACTGCAATTTGCAAATATTCATTATCCATAAAGTGATTAAGTATGAACATTTTAGCAGAATACATAGGTTAAGTAAATCCATCAGTATTTCAGAGATTGGAGAACAGTCTCTATTTACACTAAGGTGAATTCCTGATACTTTAGCAACATGAAAGGACCTTTCAAAGTGAAAACAGATACTTCTAAACATGCCTAGTGTGACCAGGGAAATGAAAATAAGAAAGCTGTTAAATTGTATTGATGTCTATGAGGATAAATCCTAAAGTGTTTCTGAGCCCAGATTTACACTACCCGATGCCGAAAGGAATCTTTTCAGTGATGGCATGGGATGTTTCATCAGGATACCTATGAGACCTTAATTAAAGAATGAAAAACTCGCTGCCTAAAATGTGAACACGTGCTGCAAGAAGTGCTTGGAACTGCAAAGCAAAACGAGCCACTGAAAATATTTCAAGTGGACAAGATTCTTCGTGTTACAGAAAGTAAGCAATATATTCTACAGTACAACCTCAATGCAGCTACGCTGACAATTTGATGGTACATTGCACAGATATCCACAAGATGTGCAAGTCTAACAGCCTTATAATTCAGCCATGCCAGGGAGGCTCCTGCCTGTGGAAGAACAGACTATGCGAAGCTCATTGCCAAATCAGACTCTGTATCGTTCACGCTTCACAGGGTCTGAGAATCTTGTAAGATCTTTTGCCAGCAGCTTTCCATGCACGTCAAAATTCCCCATAAACTCTTCCTTTCAGCACCTGAGCTTGGTTTTGTCATCCCCATTACCGATGCTGGCCACTGATTTTTCTGTTATAAACCGTATAGCAGCTTTGGGATTATCGTGGTGTAATCCAGTGCTAAAAGTGAACAGATTGAAGATAGAATCCCACACATATGTTGCATAGCAGAGTCTTCTGACTCAGCACAGCAGAAGCTATCTGATATCGTACAGAAATCAGAATTTTCTTACATTGTCTAGATGTCTGAGACAGTATAAAATTAAGCTACAGCTCCATACTCCTCCAAATTGTCTGCTCCTTTTCAATGGAAGTGGGACAGCTTCTAGCAGTTTCATGGCCACGGGCTCCTCCGGACCTCAAAGCCTTTTGTCAGCAGTGGACCTTTCTCAAAATATTCTCAGACAGACCAGATATCTTCATATTTTGTAATTCCTCTAAATAGTTTAAAAAGTCCCCAGAAATTTTATTCCAACAGTTGATAAATACACAGACTTAGCAGGCATTTAAAAAAATTCTGGCTAAACATAATCAACATTAGCAAATTTCCAACTCCAAAGATGAAATATATTGTTTCTTTCTACGTTCACCCTTTTCTATGCTGCACAGATTCACCTTTCCCCATCTTTCTCCTTCCCTCCTTCAGACAGGAGCGAGACTGGCCAACCTTGTTGACAAGAAAGTTAACATTTACAAATGGAGTCAACCTAGACACATTTGATTTGCAGTGGTTAACCAATTCATTTCTCAGGAACACTATCCATGTAATATAAACAAATTCTACAGGAGAACAAAATTTTTTCAGATTTGGTATTATCCATAAAAATAAGTTCAGACTAAGCTTATAAATTAAATATCTGTTCATAATTGTGGGATGATTTTAGTGTGTTGATCATTTTCTGCAATATTCTAGCTGTGTGATCCACCAGGATTAAGAACTTTTTATTGCTAAACTGTAAAATGAATTTCTAAACTCTGCTCTGTGTTGACACTCATTGTGCAATTTATTTTGAAAAAGAATGGGGCAAGAAAAATTAAAAAGACGTGCAGAAGAAGAGGTAAAATTTTTCTAGAATGTAGATTTAAAATCTTTTCAGAGTCCAGGAATTCATGCTAGATACACATCTGAATGACCTTCATACATTTATCCATTAAATCTGAAGATGAACTGAAACACAATTGATGACTGCCACCACCATGCTTCCAGGTGTACAAGGTCTCAGAAGACCTTCAAGTGAGAAGGTTTCAACAAAGGAACAATCACAAAACATGCTTGAGACCAAAGCTACTGACCTACTGTATTTACTTGGACAAACTCTAACCTTTAATGCTGGAATAAGGAAAAGTAAGTTAAATATAAAGATAAATGTAAAAGCTTTTCCCATCAAGGGGACCTTTTTCAAACTCATTTTTACAAAAATCCAGCTGAAACCTGGGCATTGTTCATGAGTGAAACAGTTTTAGGCATGAAAAGCAACTTTATCTTCATACTGATGGTGAAACTAGATAAATGCAGCTTGTTGTCAGCCAATACTCTGTTCCTCTGTGCACCACCATTAGTGGTATTTATTCACTCTCATATTTCTGTTTAAGATAAATTCTGAGTCAACTGAGGTTTAGAAATGTCTTAGTAATTATTAGTGCCTTGTATTTAACATTTCATATTACAACTTAGTAGTTGTCAGATCATTGCTGATGATTGGAACATGGTAATTATCAGCTTTATTCTTGACAATATAAAAATGCACAAGATGGAACTGAACCTTATAAAAGCATTTGTGGAACAAGTGTAAAGAATAAAGAAAATACTTTTCCCAGGAAAAGTTAAGAAACGACAAGTTGTATGTATATTTGTGTTTCATGTTGCCTCCTTGTGAGGAACCTTCGCTCTCCTTGTTAGTTCTGATCTGCTGCTCCATATAAGCACTCTGTGACTCTCAGTAGAGTTTAAGGTTGTGCTTCCAGCAGAAATGGACAGACATCCAGCAAGTTATTTCACAGGAATCACTTGAAAATCTAGAGAGAATTAGTACTGCATAATTATTGATTCAGGAGGAGTTTGAAATTCTGCTAGAGAAATGTATGCAGTTTACTATGAATATTATGGCATGCAAACTCAACCTTTACTTGTTTTTGCTAATATCCAATGACACGTCTACATTTGGCATTTAAATGAACAACTATGATACATGCAGTTTCCTAAATGGTGAACAATAATCACAAGTTACTGCCTGGAAAACTTTCTTTTAAAGCTTGAACAGATATTAATAGTGTTCTTCTACCTCGTCCCGTGCAAGTATTCCTCTCGGCTCACACATGACTTCGTGATCTTTGAAATTAACAACAATATGAACAAAAAGTCAAGAAGAGTTCAAAAAAAAACAACAACAAGCAGGAAAAATAGTAAAAGGTAATGAAGGCATAAAGTAACCTCAGTCTAATGGAACTGCATGGACATGAAAAAACACTTAGCAATGACACTGAGTCACAACAGAGAATTTCAAAACTTCTTTGCTTTTGTTGTGTCATAAAAAGCATCAAGACATCAGGATTCTGTTTTCTTCTTCAGATTTCTATGAAACGCTATAGAAGTGTGCTAATAATAAATTGGAATACAGATGTTAGAGGCAGATATTTTCCATTAGGTGACACCATGCCTTCTGCAGCCAATACAAGGTTATTTCCCAGTATGAAATCCTTTCCCTAGACCAGTTTTCGAAGACTCAAACTACAGGGCTTCCATCACTTCTCTCTAGAGACTATTCCACAATTCTAATAGATCTCACTATTAGACACATTTTCCTGGTAATAAGACTGAATTTTCCTTTGCTCAATTTCACCCCTGCAAAATGCATCCCTTGGTTGCAGTATGAAACACTTGCTGGTTCAAAACTAACCATGTGTCTTTTTCCTTCCACATAGCAGCATAACCTGCAGTCCTCTGGTTTTAGTCACTTCATTTTTAAAGATTTTATATCCCATAAAAGTCACCATTTTAGTACATAAAACACTTTTTTTTTCCATTCCTACTTTTTCATAAGTGGGAATTCCACTTTCCCCCAGTTCCCAAACTCTGAGATTTAGAAGACTACTCATCGGTGCGTTGTCTTGAGTTCTGTCTGCTTGGAATTTCACAAGCAGTTCACCATTTACAGAAGAGGTTAGAAAAGTTTAGTTCTATGTCAGTGAGTAGTTTAACTTCTTGAACATATAATTTCACGGCCTACTTTCTTATACCAAATGGACTCAGACATATCCAGTACATACAGGTGCATTGAAGAGGGATATCTTCATTTGAATTTTAAATATTTAAATAGTATATTTACCTTGTGTAAATTCATTTCATCAATAAAACCCAAGGAACAAAAAGAGATATAATAAATTTACAAGTACAAAACTTTTATTTAAAAAATATTGTATATCTCCAATTTTTATACTGATTTTTCTTCCATATTATTGCATGCTTATCCCTGAAGTGTCACATGTAGCATGATCCTGCTCCTCAGAGTATCAGCAGGGTTGCACTACATCAACCCAGTGGCACTCATGCAAGCAGGCACTACAAAGCCGAATATTTTTTCCTGGTTTGGAGGCCTTTCTGTGCAACAGTGTGCACACTGACAGTATTTCAACAGGAATTTTTCCAGATAGTAGAATCACAGAATCATAGAGCAGTTTGGGTTGGAAGGGACATTATAGATCACCTCGTTCCAATCTCCCTGACATGAGCAGGGACAGCTTCCACCAGTCCAGGTTGCTCAGAGCCCCATCCAGCCTGGCCTTGATACTTTGCCAGGGTCCATGACTATACAAGCTTTAATCATCTCCATACAGTGATATAGATGCTCACTGACTAGTGGCTGAATATTATTCAAGATGTAGCGTCTTAGGACTCTCAAATGTTTAGAAATTTGGGAAGACTGTTGAGAGGCAATGGATTCCATAAAAAAAATACAGGAAGTTACTTCAGCTCAGTAGGAGGTGAAATGCAGTGTTCACTGCTGAGAAACGCGGCATGAAGGAGTGCAAAATGAAATGCCACATGGGTGACATACCCCAGAAGACATACATATTTGCAAGGTATATAGGTTCCTTTTATCAGAGCTGCATTTGTGTGAGGGAACAGCTAGCCTGCTTTGGCTCGAGTTAGGTTTAAAATCGGGGTCAAGTGAACTTGTTTTACTAAAACAAGAACTGACCTGAACCTTCACCACACATGAACTGCTTAGTAAATATTTCAGAGCGGCATGAAAAATGTAAAGTTCTGCATAAATGCTTAAGCATGTAATGCTTGATTCTGCCATCCTTACTCACATCAAGTAGTCTTTTACTCTTTGAGTAGTCCCACAAAACATATGTATTTACCCAGGGAATAAGATAGCTGCACAATCTAATGGTACAGAACACGACTATTTTTGCCTGCTTCTTTCTTCAGCAATTGGTGAGGAAGATGTCTCGCATACCAGACCTGACAGTAATGCACAATAAAATGCCTAGAGAGAGGTAGATACCGGTCTGTTTAAAGCAACTTCAGAACTAGACCGTTTTCTAATCTGTGCTTTAAGTACAGTACTTAGTAACAATCCGAATACATTTTTTCCACGTTAAAATCTTCTTTTGACACTGCATCTGTCACACAGCCAACATGTCTGACCCAGAATGTACTGAGTAAGCCCCATAGATTATTTGTCAAACAAATTCTGGAACCTAATATTTGAGTCTTTTATTTAATTGGTATGCAAATGAAGAAACAAGACAGCATTTGTGCTCGACACAGTTGTCACTTCAAATTCTGGTAACATTCATTATCATGCTTACAGATGTTTTTTTTACACCTAACATCTGCCAATACTACCTAAACCATGGGTAGTTGACAAACCTGTGCAAACTTCCTCTCAGTCTCCCTCTCTCTTTCTGTTATCTGTTCCATGCACGCTAATTTTGTGCATCTGAGGCCTCTGCTCGCCAGAATTATGCCTGCTTCCTAACACCTCTGCCTCCAGAGCTTTGGATTTGAAATTGAACAGACACAGAGCCAATTTATCATAGGATGACATGTGTCATGTTCATGGTATAACCAGAGGGACCTACTGTATGCACTGTATTTATCCTTTTGTTGTCAACACGGACAAAGACAATACCAGCAATAGACAGCTATTAAATTTTTAAAACACAATACATATACTTAACTGTTCTTCTGTTAGAGTTGGGGTTTTTAAATGTAGTACTAGCTCATTTTGTTTAACACCAGATTTCCTTTGTCAGATAATCATCTGTCATTCAGGCATGCAGCATATTAAAATATGTGAGCACCAAATACCAGTGCATTAGCAGCAACTATTCAAAAAAGCAACATAAAAAACATTTCATACATACTCTTTCTGCAAGTAAGAAATCATCAGATTTAATGACAGCTTACACATATTTATATATACTAATGTTGTTTGTAGCTATATTTGTACTAACTATACATAATGTGTTTGCAGAATAGACATCTAAATATGTGTATATATGTGTCTATAAATATATATGTGCACACGAGTGTGCAAGTGTGTGTTTGCACATATGCATGTATATAGAACGTATAGTTTGTTGCAGATAAAGATGCACACAAAATTAGTACCTTGACTAGGAATGAGTGAAATAAATAAACGTCTCAAAATACTGAGAAAAGATATCTATCAGAAAAGTATGTCCAAGACTTCATTTCCACCGATCAAGAAAGCAAAATGTAATTTGCCTGTCATCTCCTGACTCTGAGCCACCCCAGGGACAGAAAATCCCTGGCACCTTTCAGCTGATTCCAGGTACGTTCCTTGACACTTTGTTCCCCTTCTGTCTTTTGCAGAGGAAAATCCTGGAGCAGGCAATGGGTCTACTGTTTCACTGCAGTGATAATCTTGCAATGTGGCTTTGTTTTAAGTAGTATTGTTCCTACAAAATCTTCTTAGTTAAATCTACTTCATGATCTACACAAGAACACCAAGGCAGGTTTGAAGTAATATTGCAGGAGATCTATCCAGGGGACAGAATTTGAGGGTTTTGCTTCAGTAGCAGGTTGGGGTCAAGTAGAGAATACAACTCAACAACCTGAGTGAAAAGTGAGAAGATCCATTTCTGCAAATATATTTCTCATTCAGGAAAACTGAAGATATTATTTGTTCAAATGCATTTAATGTTATAGGACGCACATGAGCTAGTTATTTTGAATTCATAGATTATCAGAAGTCACCAAGGTCACATAGTATTACTTACTCCCATACTGGATGAATGAATCTGTTTAAACAGGGGATGAGCGCATAGTATACAGTGAATAATGGCCAGACATACCATATTTCACACTACATAATTTTAGTTATACAACTATTCCAAAATCACAAAAAAAAGTGGATTAGAACATTTTCAGAGAGTGCAAATTATTGCATAATAGAACAAATTCTGCATATCCATTTGCATATATTCTATGATTTACTCTATTATAGCCTTAATACAGATGGAAGAGAAGTGAAAAAGGAGGGAATCTTGCTCCATGCACATACACTATAAAGAGACAATCTACAATGCTCTTTTCCAACTTAGCAGACTGTGGGTTTCCCTTTTTTTTTATTTGCCAGTATGAGAAGCATCAGATTTTTGTGCCAAACATGCGGGATAGAAAAGAGTTAGATAAAGTCTTCAAAAATTCCAGGTAGATTCAGACTGCCTTTTAGATGAAGTGAAGGATGAAGGGCTTTGATCTTATTTGGTATCATTCAGTTCCTCTATTCCTGGTCATGTAAAACCATACTAGAAAAAAGCTAACAGTGGGGGGAAAAAAAAGGAAAAAAAAATACTGGCTAAAAACAGGAAAGCATTAAGATGAAATAAGCCAAGTTATCCCCATTCTTCATAATATTCTTTCTTCTGGAGGAATAAAAAGAAATAGAAAGTTAGGCAATACATTTTTGCTCTAAGTTAGCATAAAAGATAACCAGAAGTAGGCATATTATGCATTTTGTTTTGTTTTATTTTTAAACAATTGGAGGGAGAAAAAGCTTGGATTTAGCAGAGAATTTGCAACTGAAAAATTTCTGACAGCACTGCCTCTGCCCATCTGTGCAAAGATTTTTAGTAACGCAAACATAGCAGTGATGAAGAGCATAACATGAAATACCATGTATTTGGTTCATTTCAAGAAACCAGCCAAAGAGCATGGCTCAAAAATCATAAAATGACTGTGCAAATTTTTCAGCATAAATATTCCAGTGGATAGCTGTTTGTCAAAAAAGTCTCAGGTCAGTTCTCACAATCACATACTTAAAAGTTTCAAGGAGGCTTTCATTTTTATTTTAGGGCAGGAACTAACGGTGAATGAGGCAGGGGGTGGGGGATTTTTCTATTCACCCCATACAATCTATCTCCTTAATCTTTTCCCAACTCTATGAATATCCTTCTTTGTATATAAGAAATAGCTTGGAACAGCTTGATGATGTTTATATTTTATGTATAAGAATCTATTGATTTTATTGGATTAACTACTGGAGCAACGGGAATGAGATGGAAAAGGCAAACATCATCAGGCAGAAGTGGGCCAAAATGTCTACAAAGTAGTATATCTTCATCTGACTTGTAAAAGCAATATAATTTGGTTTTATTCTACAACAAATAAAGAAAAACATAAAAACATGACAAGTGTGAATTTTATGCAAACATTTTATAGCTCTAAGGATTCAAAGCTCCTTCTGCCTGCTATAGCTATATCTTATGACATAGGAACAAGGGTAGTTCCTGACCAATGTCTTAGAAGTTACTAAAGTACAATTTTTTGCTCATTTTCTGGTGTTCTTAACCATATATTTGAAAAAAATACTAAATCACATAATACTTCAGCTTTTATAGACACCTATAGACAACAGCACACTTGTCTCAGTGCTCTTGGATAGTGGGAAGTTTATTTCCTGTCGTACAAGTTATGTAGTATACATTTATACAATAAAATTTTCGCCAAGAGCAGATGTAACTGAGCCAGGAGTACAGTTATGTGACCAAATCTGAAAAAAGGTAACGTCTGGTTCTTTTAAATGCTGCTGATAGGAACACCAAGGAAGGTGACTGGAGTCTTCATAGCACGCTAACCCAGGTAGCAGCTGTCTCAACAGGCTCTAAATGGGAAAAACAATAAAGTAGAAGCTTAACACGACAGAATACAAAACATAAATTAAGGAAGAAAATATATGTACATTTACGTGTACAATCTACATCTCAAATAAACTGTATTTCATCAAGCACCATATTAATCCATACAAACATCAGCTATTCCCTCTTCCACAAAGGCCTCAGGTCCCATTATCTGCAGTAATTTGACCTATATCCAAATGCTGCAGAGTCCAAAATTCAGCCATTAAATACAGAATTACTAGCTCTATGGTATTCAACCTAACTTTGCCCTCAGAACACCTATGTTTTCAATGACTATGCTTCTGAGGACTTTTACTGCAATGTCTGATGCAACTTAACATCTGCCAGTGCTCTCGAAGTGTCACTGTTTTGAAGGAGAAAGGAAAAGAGAAAGACTGACAGTGAGAACAGACTCTAGAGAGTGCTCACTACGTTGCAGAGATTGAATAACAAAGCAAAACCAAAAAGTGATGGCTAGAGGTGTGGAAAAAGGACCGCACATGCTTTTCAATGCTTGTAACCTAAGTTGGCAATGTAAATGAAGGCAATGCTGAATAAAGAAACACAGTCTGGATGTGAAATAGTCTTTTTTCTGAATTTTTACATCTCTCTGCCTTTTGGGTCTGCTCATAAGTCTCCTATCTAGAATGTGTCTCTCAGACTAGTCTTCTTCAGTGACGGCCTTGGACCTCACTGAGGAAGGGAGCTCATAGGTTTCCAGGGACACAGGAGGCCCCCTATGTCTCTTGATGATTATCCCTATTTGGTAGTGGTGTATAAGAGTAAGCATCCAATGATCATTACAGGACATTGACGTCTCTCTGATGAAGAAGACCAAAGGTCCGTGCCACTACCTCTTTGAGGCTGGAGCAGTGTAGGAATAATGTCAGTCAGTATGACTGCCTACTGCAAGAGAATCATCCAATGGCTGATCTAAAAACTTTGACTCCTCTCATCCTCAGAGTCAGTTTCAGTCCAGAAACGTGCTACAGAGGTGAGCTGTGAGTACAGTCTGGTAAGGAATGAAAGGCCGCTCCACTGCCACCCCTGCTATGCCAGTGCCAGACCTGAACGCAGCATTTGCATTCATCGTCCACTTACGGTTGGATGCTAACCCTCGTAAGCATGGAACGTGTTCGCACTACATCACTGCCCTAGCCGAGTCATGTTACAGAAGATGAGTACCAGGACATACTGCACAGTCTTCTATAACAGGTCCTTGCCAGGTGTGAAGCCCCACTGCCTCTTTCTTTCATAATAATTTATTTTTTCAGGGCCAACTGCACCATGAAAGGAAGTTAAAAAAAGAGTTAACCTCGCTCGGTTTAAAACAGAATAAAAGAAACAACAAAAAAGTTAAAAGTTGTAATTCTCTTTCTCGGGGGCTAAAGGTTAGGTTTGTTAACAAGGATCTTGCCTGTGACCCTTCAAACCCTCTCCTGTTCATCAGTGAGAAAAGCATTTTGACTTCTAAGAGGGCCTGAAAGTGCAAATTTTGTTAGATAGTGTGTCCAGGTAGATTTCAGTCTTAGGGGAAATAGAGACAGAGTCTGTGATGAATATGGTCAATGAGCAAATATTCTTTTGGTAATGTCTGAATAAGGTATTTACAATTGTATCTAGTAGCACATATGTGCTACATCTATTTTGTATTGCAATCAAGTTTTTATTTTATTTCTTTGGCTAAGAAAGAGATCTATGAATTATTTATCCATTTGTGTAGCTGGTCGTTGCTGATAAACTGAGCAAACATGGGATTCCTCTGATATCACATATCATCCAGCTCACAGAAAATCTGATGCTGTATGTCAAGTACCCAATCACTGAAAGAGGATGAAAAATAGGCGTAATTAAAAAAAAAAAGACCATGAAGTATTTCAGAAGTTAAATAAGAAAATCACAACTTCTCAAGATTAAGTATTATCATTTTCAAGGAAAGCTTGGAAAGAAGAAAGAGAAGAAAATAAAGTTAGAAAAAAATCTGCTTCTTATCACCTTGCACGTACTGTTAATAGGCTATAATTATAACAAGTAAGCATCTTTCTTTTCTGGGGATTAGACTTCATGCGATGTTTTTACCCATACTTGGACCAGACTTTTCTTCAGTTTCCCAAGTCCCTGATTCAACCTATTTTCCTGCTTTCCTTCTTTCACATAAATCACCAAGTAGCTGGGACAGGGTAGAGTGTAACAGGTGCCGACCAGGTTTGTTGGTTTAAACAAGACTGTTTGTGTTCAGTAGCGTGCTGAGAAATTGCCCAGCACACTATAGCACGAGGAAAGTTAATAAACAAGCATGCCTTCTACCCACCAGAGAATGAGAAAAACACTGGTTTTTTTTGTTTTGATGCATGCCTTTGTCACTTGACAATGTCACTTCACTGGCCACTGACAAAGTTACTGTGTTTTTCTCCATAGTGGCAGTCTCATATCATTTCTCTCTAACTCTACATATATAAAAAAAAAATAATGCAGAGAAACTTGATGTTCTCTATTTGGGATGGGATGAGTGACAGCATACAAAGCGTGGAGTGGATCCCAACCACGTCAGAGAGATATCAGTCAGCATAGTAAAGATGGACTAGTTTCCATTGACTCCTCAAGTGTCAAGTGTATTTTCTAAGACATGTTCAGCCCCTTTTCAGCTGAAAGTGCACTGAAAACCACAAGATTCTTTTACCTGCTGCCATAGCTCAGGAATGGGTGTTCTCATCACCGCGCCTGATCTTAAACAAGCTACTTTTCAGAGCTGATCAGTGTAGCCATTTTTGTATATCTATGTATATGTATTTTTATATATATCTGAGTCCAGTCTCATCTATGGACTAATTTTAGACAGTTACTGAGAAGTAGGAGACAGACACCTAGATATTTCAGACTAAGGTCTGAACTACCTAAAGACCACAGAAACAGTTCCTGTCTTGGAAACCTACATTAGATATGCAACGGTAGCTGCGATTAATCTAGATCTCCAAACAAAATTATTAAAAGAACAGTATAAAAAGTATATTCTCTCCATCCTCATATAAAATACAAGCAGTGTTTTTACGTCTTCTAGGTCTAGCCTTTCTGATACGATGTTGTCCCACCTTTTTTCACTGTCTGTTCTCCTCTCGCTTTAGAGTAGCTCTGTAATCACAGAAACATAGAATCATAGTTTGGAAAAGACCTCTAAGATCATCGAGTCAAACCATCCACCCAACACCACCATGCCTACTAAACCATATCCTGAAGTGCCACATCTACAAGTTTTTTAAACACCTCCAGGGATGGGGACTCATCCACCTCCCTGGGCAGCTGTTCCAATGACTGATCCGTCTTCCAGTAAAGACATTTTTTCTAACATCTAATCTAAACCTCCCCTGATGCAACTTGAGGCCACTGCCTCTTGTCCTATTGCTGGTTACCTGGGAGAAGAGAACAACACCCTCCTCACTACACCCTCCTGTCAGGGAGCTGTAGAGAGCGACGCGGTCTCTCCTCAGCCTCCTCTTCTCCAGACTGAACAGCACCAGTTCCTTCAGTCACTCCTCATCAGACTCATTCTCTAGACCCCTCAACAGGCTCACTGCCCTTCTCTGGACAGGCTTCAGCCCCTCAGTGTCCTTCTTGTAGTGAGGGGCCCAAAGCTGAACACATCACTGCAGGTATGGCCTCACCAGGGCCAAGTACAGGGGCACGAATCCCCTCCCTGCTCCCACTGGCCACACCATTCCTGATACAAGCCAGGATGCCCTTGGCCTTCTTGGCTACCTGGGCACACTGCTGGCTCATGTTCAGCTGGCTGTTGACCAGCACCCCAAGGTCCTCTTCTGCTGGTCAGCTTTCCAGCCACTCCTCCCCATGCAGTTCTTCAAGACAATCTTCTGCTTTGCTTTCCCATCAGGGAACTGTCAGATTTGTTTCAAAGGCCAGTTACATTTCCATGTTTGTTTTCAATTGGTTTTGTGAAGATACTGCAATTGAATTCTTCCTCTAGTAGCCAGAAGTGTCAGAAGACTTCCACTCTGTTTGCTCCTCCTATGTGTCTCCTTTCCTCTTCTCGACTCCTGTTTCTGAACTTTAATGATCTTTAACGTGTCGAATAAACAATAACTGTTCCAACATTACACTATTTCTGTGCAGTCCTGGACTTTACTAAGTAAGTAGACAGAAAGGCCTAAGACAGTTTTCATGAATTCTTTGCCTTAACAACACTGTCAATGATAACTTCATTGTTTATGCTCCAGAACATCTTCTTTATTCTTCCTGTCAACAAATATAATCATATTCATCATAAAAATGCTTAGCATGAATGTTATTTTGGTTTAGTTGTGCAGAAAAAAATAGGTTTTCCTCTGTGATATTTTGTGTTATAGAGATCATGTTCTCAAACTCTTGTGACAGATTTTTATTTATGCAGCAAAAGACGAAAAAACAAGCAAGCCTTTAGTGATTTGAAAATAACTTCCATTCTTTACAAGTACTAAGTGGATTGAGCAGCATACAATCCCTGAATCCCTGAATTCCAATAATCTATCACCCTGCATTATCTGCTATAAATAAAGTGCCAACATACTTACACACTGCCAATTTTGAGCCACTACCACATAGATAGCTTATCAATTCTAGTCAGAGTAACTATTAAGAGGCAGTGACTATTAAGAAAAGGAGGAAAAAATCAGTATACAGCAATCAGTGGTGTGATGTCATTGAACTATACTAGGAATAAAATATTGTACTGTCAGACAATACTCAGGTCACCGGTTCCGACTGAAATCAGTTTCCTTTGATCAATAACATATTCATGCTGTACTGTGCATTTAGTTGCCTTTGTGATAATAAGAGACTTCTACCCAGATGTGTTCTGCCATGTCTGGATATTAACTATTTCTTCTGCCAAGTTACTCTGGAAAGAGAGGGGTTCAACCCTTTTCATATTAATGCAAACTAGTCATTGGACATGAAAGCAAAGAGTGAACAAGACTGTAGGGCTAATCAAGGGGTAAATAACACTGAAATGCCTCCTTGCAGTATTTTCCTGCAGGAATTCATCATTCAAATAGTTGAAATTTGGTTCTTCCTGCTCAGCTGAGGAAACACAAACTAAATCGTCAGTACTTTCTTCATTTCTCATTGCCTCCTCTCATTTCTTCAGGGCCTGTTGTACAAACAGGTCAGTGTTTTATGCATAGTGTGCTGAAGTCAAGCTTTCCTCCCTCCCACAGGTCATCTATCCATCATGATGCCCTTGTTAGTCTTTTTCCTGGTTGACCCTGAGGTACAACAAACAGGCTAAATGAACTGCTCCAACATAAGCTGCTTACTTATGTTTTCACTTTTCAAAGGGCCTCCTTTTGCTTTGTTTGGTAGTTTTTCACCTAATTATATCATGGGATACAGACTGCAGAGCACTGAAAGTAAATAGAGGTGGGATGTGAGTTATCAGTGTAATTCCTCTGAGCCTGAATTCTGATTCCCACTGACTTTGAGACACTTTGTCTGCAGAATCATCAGACCTATTGCATTTGCAGCAGAGTTAGGTAAGCTTTTGTTCCAGTAACATGTTGTGGGCAATTTTAGCAGGCATGGTGGTGCTGGGTTGATGGTTGGACTTGGTAATATTAGAGGTCTTCTCCTAGCTACGATTCTGTGATTCTGTGATTCAGTTCCACAGTACAGGATCCCATCAGAGCACCACTGTGTACCACTGTCTTAAGCTTTCCTAGATAAAAGAAAAAATATTAGTCCAATCCAACCTGTCCTACAGAACTAAAAAAGGAATACACAAAACCTAAAAAAACATCCAAACATTAACCTTTTCTGAGAAATTCAACAAGATTATAACACCTAAATGTAATTCCCACCTACTCAGAAACATCCAGGAGTCATGGCTGGTGAGCAGAAGAACATCCAAGGATAGAGGAAGATCAACACAGATTTGCCAAAAATTACAGATAGTCTAATATGGAAGCTAGTTATCTGTTACTAGAGCTAAGGAGACAAGAAACTAAAAAGAGGAACCTTTCTGAAATAACAGCAATCACATGGGAACCACCACCAACGTCTCTTTCCCTTTAGCACTGAGATCCTGGAAACTTACCTGTGATGAGTCAGAAAGGAAGAGCCCAGGTGACCCATTCACTCCTTCAGGCACAACTAAGTCCTGAAACTCAACCGGACACTGAGACCTGTGTTTCTGTTGTCTTATTATAACTGCCTTTTCTCCTTCTCCTCACCACTTACTTTCTTTTTGTGCTTTGTAATTAGAATCCACTTGCGCTGTTCCTCTGTAGCACTTACAGTGATCCTGAATTTGAAAAGGTAGCTAAATGCCTAGAACTGGTCCAAAAAGGTCATACCTCTTAAACTTGTTAAAACCCCTGTATACTTTCTTTACCTGTCCAAAAGAACATGGTTGGAAACAAAAGTCAATGTGCAGAACCAAAGCTGTATCTTAGGGGTTTGCAGTTCTTTTCATTCTTACATGCATGTTGTATTTTTTTCTCAGGGAAATAATCATAGATCAGTAAAAACATCAGCAACCCCAGACCTTCTCAAGTACTTTTTACTCATTAAGGATAGCTATTCCCATCTCTTGATATCATCCAAAAGGCTGCCAAATGGGAGGTTTCTCCTCAAAAAGAAACCTCTGCAAAAAAACCCAAAAAGCTGTGTAGCTAGAAAAGAAAGGTAACAACGACTTTTGCCTTTAAGTATTTTAATAATTGTTTACATTTTCAGTGATTGAAATTATTTTTATGCATCCTTAATAAAACTTATAAACCATGTTTTTCTTAAGGCGATATCAGGCAAACCATGCATATTCAAAATCTTTAACTACACTTACCACATAATGATGTCAGGACTTTTGATACTGAAGGCCACTTATTCAAAATGATATAGTAACACAGAACTTTTCTAACATTATCCACTAGCACTTCCCTCCCATTCCCACAACCTATGAATAGTCATTTTCCTTTCCCTTCTATGTTGATCAAAACTAACAAGTCTTTCTTCTAGTGGTTTCTGACTCTTTCTTAGCGATTCATTACCTTGTCAACACTACGTCTTCCCTCTTGTTCTGAAGATCTGGAACCCTGAAGCTATTTCTGGGCGCATAGAAACAGAGAAGCAGAAAGGAAAGTAGTAACAAAATGTAATTGCTGAAGAAAAGCAATTTCGTAACAGTTAAGTCTGATTTACTTTGCTTATATTTTAGTGGTTTTCTGTGTCAGAGCTGAAAGTCCACTTGGGTCCTGTAAGGAACAGAAGGTGTTTTGGTCAAAAGCAACCAGGTATATACTTGGTTTGATGAAATTTCAGGAAGTATTCCAGCCAACAGCAATCAGTCTTAGTATTGTTAAAATGACCTTACATTGCAAGGTTGTTCTTATTTCCACCAGTCTCATTTGGTGGTTAAAGCACTTTATAAAGCCAGAATCTAAATATGTTTACATTGTTACATTCACGCACCAATTTTTGAAGACTAAGATTCCAGTGATAACGTTTTATTGACATTTAGAAAAAAAAAACATTTGTGATGAGACCTATAAAGGGTCAAAATCTAAAGATAATTTTTGATGCAGTTACATGTAAGTGTAAAGAGAAATGTATGACGGAAGTTGAACATAGACCTTCTTGCTGCTGATGTGATAGTCAAAACTGAAAAGTCTGGTTTCAATATATCCTTCAGAAACTTCACTGCCACATCCACCAAGGGAAAGATTCGGTCTGCAGAAAGATCATTATGGATGATTACTCAAGAGTAAAGGGCAAGAAGACAGGAACAGAGACAGAGTGACACAGCAGCTTCAGCCACACGATCCACCATAATCTATCTCTACCAGTCTGAAGAACTGACAAACTATTCATTTCTCAGGTGAACATGTTTTATGAGGAAGACATGGAGTATAGGGGTTTTAAGAACTGTTTTACAGAATGCAGAACATAATTTCCAGGCTTGGAGTTTCGGTTGTCGTTGTTCTATGAAACAAATGGGAACGAAGAACAAAGAAAGAAAAGTCCACAACATAATATGAAAGTCGTATCTTACCTCTCCTCTCTGCTGTGTCTCATGTTCAGAGCAACATAGGCAGCTCAAAAATTCCAGCCCATTTCTCTTGAACTTGTCTATATTCAAGCTCTCAACTAGCTATCAGTCACAGACCCTCAAAAAAAAAGAAAAAATATGCCCAAACCTTGTGCATAGAAATACGAGTACAATAGGTACCATATATACAAGCAATATATCACAGAGAAAGAAACAACAACAACAACATTTCTCAAAAAAAAAAATGCATTAACTGCAGCTTTTCAGCTGCCAATTAAAGAAAGACTGTATCTTCATATTAAGGCCAGAATCTTCACAAAAGCAACAAGCCCATTAAAAACAAAATATTTGCACAAGAAGTGTATTGAAAAAAACTTTTTCTGATGGTTCACTGCACTGAAATCACCTCTTTTCTGACGGTAGAGAAAACAATGCAAATCATGTTTCTTTCTGGATGTAATTTGTTTGAAAAATGTTTTCTTTTTTATTTTTTCTAAACAGGAAATTATCATCTGGGCAAAATTCCTGCTGATCTTGTAATTCCCTTTTACTGTTGAACAACCATATAGTCTTCCTCAGGCTTGAGAGTTTTGAGAGGAGGAAAGCAATCACAATCGGAAAACCAGAAAATTTTCAAGGTTTCAGAAACACAGGATAGATCATGGCAGTGTATGATCTGTTAGACAAGTTTAAGGGAGGTGTTTCTTGACTAGACAAGTCAACCAAGAGATTACAGTACACGCAAGAACTCTAGAGCTGAAAAAATCATCAGGCAACTGTAAGACACACCTTATGAGAGTTGACTGTGTATGTGACCCTGGATGAAAGGTTGAAGAACTTCTCTTTACCCTTATATAACACTGCAAAACAAACCCAATAAAATGCTATAATACATAAAAAGAACACAAAACCCTTTGTGATTTATGAATGCCACTGCACAAAAGGAGAGAAGAGTTTTTTTGTGTTTATACCTCAGACTCCTAAAACTACTGACAGATCAGAGACTTCTGTGTATTTAGCATAGGACTGAAGGATGACATTAAACAGCAAACCGTATTTTTACTCCCCTGTGAAGATGACCTCAATACGAACATTTGGATTTTTCAACAGTGATTGACTAGTATAAATACCAACATTTGAACCGCTCTGTAGTTCAGCTCTACCCATTGAAACTTTAAGGACACTTGATCACTTGATCTTTTCTAGCTCTTACTCCATACATTGAAATTAGCTGCTTGCTTGAATTCTGCTATTTGTATTAAGTCAAAACTACTTACCATTTTAAGTCCCTTGCTTATTTGCCTACATAAACTAAGTACAGAGATAAAACTACAGATCTTTTTCTCATCTTCTTAACGCTCCACCTTCCTTCCGACCAGTTTAAGAGCTGACATAACTGAGTAACTATTGATATTGTTACATATTACATATATAGTCCACAGTACATTGTGGAATAAATCCAGAAATTTCAGTGAAGTATTTTTAAATTTACACCATTCCCGGCATGATTAATATCTAGTTTTTACTTTTGCAGTTGGGCTAGATGTTTGCTGTCGGTCCCTTCCAACTGAACTATCCTACCCTACCCTACCCTACCCTACCCTACCCTACCCTACCCTACCCTACCCTACCCTACCCTACCCTACCCTACCCTATCCTATCCTATCCTATCCTATCCTATCCTATCCTACTTTCATCAAAATATTGTGTACCATGTGGCAATCTCCTCTTAAACTCTGGAGCAAAGTCGCTTGTGTCTTCGGGTTATCTAGACCTGGATTCTACAGTAACTTGAAATGTCATAAGAACAATCAGTAAAAAGTTATGATTTTCACTGGAACAAATTTGAGGTTTCATAATATATTAAGTATAATTTATCTGTATCAGATTTAAGATATTGTACCTGTAAATCTTCAGTAATCTAAAGTCATATTCTTAATTTTAAATTTAAGTCCAGTGTGGTTTAGGACACCTGAATATTACTGCCTCTTTAGTACACTAAAGTTTTTTATAATGCCAATAAGAAGTTAGCATGCCAGAGATACAGACTGGTGTATGTGCAGGTAAGTGTCATTTGCAGGTTTTGTCCTTTCACAGGCATGAATATAAATTGATTTCAGGATTGAAAAGAGAATTCTTAAAAATACCTCCTTTATGAGGAAATGATGGGGAAAGAATATGAGGAAAACAGGAATTAAAAAGGTGATTTTTAAATCAGCATTGGGCTAGAGAAAGACTTCAACTGAAGGGAGAAGGAAGGAGAAACATGCAGGCATGACTCTTCATCTCTGAACAGTCTCTGCCTGTTTAGTACAAACAGAACCAATATCAACTCATGCTACACAATTACAAGCACTCCTTTTTCATTTCAACGGGAAAAAAAATAGAATAATAGGCAACACATTTTTTATACACCTAAGTAGTTTTGACTTTGTGCATTAATAGATACAAATGAGTTCATTCAGGGATAATTAAATGAAGTAAAATTAAGGACTAATAAGGAATGCAAAAGACAAACAACCTCGTATGAAAAATGGCTCACTTTGACTTGACAAGTGATAGGGCTTACATAAGTAACAGAACTGTGGACTTCTCTGTTTGAAGGTCAAATTGCACTCTTCAAGAAGTCAATTTCAACACAGTCCTAGTGTTTACCACTGTACCAAATGTCTCTTTTGAAACGACCAAACACAAAACCAGTTAAGAATGATGACATTTGAACTAATATCAAAGAAGCCTCAAATTTAGTGATTACTGAAATAAGCTGAGACAGTTTGTCCACTCTCAAGGTAGATTCAGATTATAAGGTAAAGCTTCAAATTCAGGTATTGATGTCTGCAAAAGCAAAAAGACCTGGAACTCTATATGCAGTACCAGCGGGCTGGACTAGATAATCCTTGAGGTGCTAATCTATACACTTATTTATTCAGATTCTCAAAAATATTCTGAAGCCTATGCCGAGATTCATGTTTCTGTAGCCACATTGCTACCACTGTCAACATATTATAACTACGGAGGACAAAAATAGAGTCAATTCAGTTACTGGAGATAACGCAAAACAGACACCTCCTGTCTGCATCCAGGTCAGAGGAAAAACTACACTGGTAACTTGCTTTGGTTCATTTTCTGAAAACTCTTTGTTCAATATCTAAGCTTTTTCCATTTAAAAAAAAGAAAAAATTCACTAAAGAATAGCACGATAATCAGGAGATCTTCAGACAGGCTGCCTCATTAGAAAACAATGGGCTTCCAGTTATCCTGACAGTAACTTCCATAGATACTCATCCAGAAAGAACAACTGGTGTTAGGAAAATTGAAATAAAAGAACCTAAGATTCAAGGGTACGAGTTCAGATATGTGCTTGCTTGAATTAAATGGCTGATCTAGAATGACTGTGGTTTCCTTCATGAAAAAGTGCATTTTAATTTGAAAAGCGTCTGGTTATATGCACACATACAGCACTTAACTATTTTCATTAACATATACCTTGAAGTTGCCTTTAAGGTAGAAAGAACCTTTCTTTTCCCTGCCATTTTAGTATTTAATTGCATTTTGAACAAAAGAAAATTCTGGATGTATCCCTGAGTAAATGAACAGAACAACTGTCTGATAACTTGCAAACAGTTTTAATGAAATCTCTTTTGGCCCTAAATAACTTTATATATTTTGGAATGTTCATATCTGCACCTATTTTAATGTCATAAAACACTTACAGATACTGTATTTTTTGTGTGGAACTTGCTCAATTTACTGAATGCTGAATTCAATTCCTCATTGACCCTCATTTCTATACATGAAAACAATAGTGGACATTTCAAAAGAGTGTCTAATTATCTGTAGGTAGATACTATTTCACAAGTGCTGCCATCTACACATCTAATAAGTACGTATTTTATTACGATATAGTATCACTCATCAACCTCCAAATAAAAAATTCAGCCAGTTTCCCTGCTGTTACTGACTTGCATTTTTTGCAGTTTTATGCTCTCTGACAGTTTTTATCCTACAGACAGCAAGAAAAAGAGGACAAAGAATAGAAACCATATTACTGCTCATTGCTTTTTCTTGCTCACATAGCTCACATACCAAAGTTGATTCTATGAAATGGCAAAGCCACCTTAACTTGACCTTAGTTTATAGGCCAAAGCAATACTTACAAATCTGCTAAAATATACAGGATCAGATGAGCCAACAAGAAAAAGTAAGTAAGCATCATGATAAAGAATATTTTTCCATCCATTTAATTTGATATGAAACAATACAAACATTATCATATGAATACTTAACACATTTTCTTTGTTGTAATGACTATAATATAACTGAAATCTCAACGTACATAAATGGCTTTTGTAACAGTGGGATCTAAATTTCTGCCTTTTCCAGGAATACATTTAACTGACATTATCAAGATCCTTTACAATTAGAATTCACTCCTTTACATCTGAAATCTCCAAAATTAGGTATTAAATAATCAGCTTTAGTTCAACTGTAATAGACAGCAAATGAACAGTAAGAATAGCATTTCAATAATAATATAAAGACAATAAGAGACAATAGATAAGATCTACATACAAACTGTTATTTAACTTTTTAAATTACCATTATTTATTTATAATCTTAATTATGCACACAAATGCCCTTAATATTAAATCACAAAATTATATTATTATTATTAATATTAAATATAGCACAACAAAAGCAGTCACACTGCCTATTTATAATGGATCACTAGTGCCCCCTTCTGATACGAAGTAAGAAAAAAATTCCAAGTTTTACACAGCATACTTCATGATGTGTTCTAATATTTACAGATTTCTTTCAGTTACATGTTATTTTTAACGTAGGAAACCTGTTAAGAAGCTACAAATAAACTGACCAGCCCTGCATTCACAATCCTAAGTGCTTTCACTTTGGTAAACCATATTGTAAAATGCAGAAAAAAGATAAATGTGAAAATAGAAGGCATGTATTACTGAAAATACCTGATTAACCTTTTATTTTTGAGTCTATCCTGCAGTATAACTTTTGGAAATGGTCTCAATTTATCTTGGGTGTAAATTTTCAAATTAATAACGACTCTTTATTCATGTACATGGGAAAGAATAAACTGGATCTACAACCCAGAATTAATCACGTTAAATGTCATATTGCCAGGTTTCCTACAGGACTGTTGCTGACGAGAATAAAGACATGCTCATTCATTACAGCCCCTTTCCTTTGACTTAATATAAAGGGCAAAAGGCAGCATGATAGATTTAAAAGATATTGTCTACAGCATTGATTGCTCTATATCAATACTTTTTTGTTGCTGCATCTTGGTGCTGTTTTGTGTGCAAGCTGTATGTTCATTCCTTGCGTTATATGATATAATCTTACTCCTTCATTTGGATTGCATGTATTTTCTAGTAATTGCTAACCTGAGGATTTGATTCACCTATTGCAATAGTAAGGAAAAAAAAACTCTTGAAAAAGAAAAATAAAGTTTCTTCCTAATTTTAAAACCATTTTTTCCCCCATGAACACATATGAAAAACATGGAAATCTATTTTAGGAGTGCTAAACTCATGTTACTCCTCTCAAATTTTCAGTATCTTGGTGTGATATATTCTTGTTTGTTTTTTTTTTTTTTTTTGCATATTCACTGTTCCACAAACTTCCGTAAAAATACCATAAACAAATCAATAGCAGGTTTCAGTGATACAAAAAGGATCCCAGTACCTGTTTGGAGCTCTTTCTGCAAAGATAGACTACAGTACTTGAGATCAACACCAGGAACAAAGTACTGTTGTAATCAGAAGTGCCAACTTAAAACAGGATGATAAGATGAATCTTCATAAGCTTGAAAACTTGTATTTATTGAAGTTAAGCATATGTTTTGGCTGTGAAGTGGCCTCTCTCGTATATTTTCATAATAACTCTTTAGAGAAATAATGCTCTCATTTTAATCTGATGTTTCCACTTTCTGCATCTGGGTAGTCTGAACATATTCCCTCTCACCATAATCACTTCACACACGAGAATCAAGAGATTCAGTTTTCTGACAGAGCACTTTAGCTTCTGCTAACTATTGCACTAAATATATTTGGATCTGTGCTTCGTGTCACGAATTTTAAGAGCCTGATTTCATGAAATATGGCAAAAACAGAAGTTATAGTCTTCACCGACAACAGCAGATAATAATTTTCTTTTTTGCCAGAAATCAGAAATGTGTTATATATTTAGCAAAATCTTGCCTTCTTCAAACAGAAATCTTAGCATCTCTATGCCATAAACCTTGCAAGTTCTCAGTCAAATCCCATTTTTCAAGCAAATCAATAATAAGAAATGCATATGTTGTAAATATATTCCTCAAAATTCACTATTTTCATTTGTTGGCCACATCTCCTTACTTGTCATTACATCACAATTTCAGAAAATACAAAAAAAAAAAAAGATGTATTTTAAATAACAGTTTGAATATTTCTCTGTGAAAACCAATTGCGCTCAGAGACTGCCTCATTACAACCTCTTTGTGAGCATTCCCACTTACATCTCCAAAACAACTCCAACATTTTTAAGACTAAACGACTGACACATTTTGGAGCTTGGATGTTTTTGTACCTAGCTAAGTACTTTACTTCCATTATCCCAGAAAAGAGAATGCTGGTGGGGAGGCATGTTTGAAGACAGAAAATATCATACTAGCAAGCAACAGGTGACCCAGCTGTCACAGTTTGTCACCTGAGCCTGACCTCTGAATTGCCGTGAAGTATGAACACTAAAGGGAATCAGGATTTTTTACAGTCAAAAGAGGGAGAGGGAGCGATGCAGAGAGGACTGAACCAATATATTGTGAGTTTTCTGTTCCAGTAGTGTACTGTCCTTCCAATCTTGCACAAGTCACAAGGCTGTAAATCAGTTATATTGCCTGCTATTTACCTACCAGACCCTTGTAGTGGTAAAAATTGTGTTGAAATATGAGAATAGGTATATTTTTAAAAAAAAGTAAATACCTTGGGAAGGATTCAAGAAAACAGCTTTGATTAAATTGTTCTTCAAAAGCAGGAGTTTAGTAGCTGTATACAATTATAGAGAAATATTCCAGAAGCTGTATATTTTTTAAAATACATTTAACATCTATTAATGGAGTAAGAAGAATGATACATAACGTTGCTTTATGTTATCTCTCTTGGCTGAACTTCCCAGTCTGTAGCACTGCAATTTTCAATGCTAATTTTAAAACTGACCAAAAAAAAAGACCCAAAACAGAATTGTAACAATTCACCAGGAGTAAATGAAAATACAGTTGTGGTGGAGAAAACTCAGATGATAACACATTATTGCAAGGATCAGTCATCAATATTTCCGTATGACAACCAATTGGTATAGATAGGTATAGACAGCAAACTCACATAACCTGAGTTTCTGAACATGAATTCCGAGCGCATCACTGCCTCTCTGACAAACTCTAAATTATAATAGGTTAGAAAATCTTCTAATTAAGAAGACTTATATTACATATTTCAAAAATACTCCCTATCACATGGTATTTTAAAAATGTCCTTCTCAAAACCATCCTTTTTCTTAGCCATAATCATCATTTCAGTTTGTTTCCGTTACCTAGCAAGAAAATAAAAATGTCCAAGCAATAACATCTGCATGCTAAAAAGAAAAATTAATAAATTCGGAAACAGCTCTTCATAAACTCATCAAAAGTGCCTTGAGGTACAAGACAGCAGAAGACTTCTTACGTAGGAATCAGGCTGCGACAGAAAAAAAAACCCCACAGAGCAGAGTGCTTTAACATATTGGCAGGTGGGTCACACACTGGGAGAGCACACCTCCCACAACACATACGACCGAGCTCTGAATGCACACACAGAATAAATTTCTGCTTCGTGATGCACAGCTGCTTGACTGGCAGAAAGCCTGGGCTCCAGGTCTTACCTGGAGATGCCACCATCACTGCTATGGCTTCCCAATGTCCATGCTGCAAGGTGAGTTTAGGATCAGTCACGCCACGTGCTTAAAATCTGAGCTGTATCTTGTATTCAACAAGAACTTTTTTAGTGAATCCCCTAATAAATATACTTGTCATCTATTTTCTATAGAAAATGCCTAAACATAATGGAAGCTACATCAGTGAAAAACAAAGGCAGGACATGAGGGAGAGAAAAAGAGGTGACTCTCTTGCAGAGTCTCACAAAACCAACAAGCAGAGGAACCTTCCACAGCATCTCATCCTGCTCCAGACCCTCCAATCCTACCTCGTCACCTGCATAAACAGAGCCTGCAGCAGCAGCAGATCACCTGAGGCAACAGAGCTTTTATCCACCACTGTTTATCCAGCTGGAAGAAGCTGGGCCCACAACGAAGAGCAAAAGCTAAGAGCAAAAACTCCCCAGAATTTGTAGGCCAGGGAAGCTTATGCAAATGAATCCCAGAGTTTCTATTATTCAGCCCTTATTATGCTGTCACCGGTAAGGCAACCGCTGTGGCAATTAGCCCCCATGGAATGCCTCCAGGTCTGGCTGCAGATCTGCTCCTGCTGACATCAAGTGAGTGTTCCGGGGGTCAGAATTTGACTGTTTCTACCTACTAGCTGATGTCTGGCAATGTTGCTCCATGGCTCCATCCTCTCCTACCATTTTTGTTCAATATTGAATCCTTTTCTCTTCACACCATGATCTCAACTTTCTTACACCTTTCTGTGCAAAGGGGCGTACAACTGATAAGAAGCTGGAGAAGAATTAAAAGGCCAGCTTAGCAAGCTGGGAAATCAGTGGCGTAAGGAGAGAAAAGGAAAAACTAATTTGTTTAGGGGAAAAAAAAGTGCCTTGCCTTGCCTTGAGCAAGATTCAAACTCAAATTCTTCTAGCTCTAAACCACAGTTATAGGCTGCAGACATATCTCCTCCAAAGAACATCCCAGATGCCTGGGAGCAGCCAAATACGCAGGGATGCTTTGAGACTTCTGTGAATTATAACAGTAATACTTCAGGTTAAAATGTCTTTTGCTAGCCTGGTTTTGATAGCTGTAATCCAAGCACTTCAGTTCTCACTGTGCTGCCAAAGTCGGGATTTATAAACAGAAAGATGCTGTAGCTGGCTGTGGGCTTTTTCAGATGGAGTTTGGGGTTTTATATGCAAGCCCATGCACCATCTTCCTAGGTAGCACTGAAAAAGTTCATGTAAACAAACTAGAGTTTATTTCTCTTCACACAGTCTTCCAGCTTCCTCACCTTTATGACAGAGCATAAGGTTATAGCAGAACCAAAAGCTGAGTGGTAGCTGCTGAAGTTGGCATAGCGTGCCTAGAAAATGGTGGAAACGAACATCACTCAGACTACAGCAGTGAAGATAATGATTCTTCATTATTCCCAATAAACATCTTAAAAAGCACTTTAGCAACACTATTCTTAAAACGAAAGAGAGGACTGCCTGAAAAGATATTGGGAACTTGAAGTCTTTTGGTTGAAAAGCCATTGCAGACTGAGTATTGTTTTGCAGTTGGAAATATGCAACTGACGGTAGAAATGCGTATGTGCCTGTGTATGTCTGCTGTGTGTGAAGTCTAGAGGGATTATTCCATGTTAATGAGAGCCAAGGAATTCCTCTAGCAGCATCTTGCATAAGTGAGAATCACATAATTTAAAGCTGGCCAGGGGCAGCTTTAACTTACATGCCATTTTCAAAATTGCTTTTTTTTTTTCTTTTTGAGGAAAGAAAAGCTATAACTACACTCATTTTTGCTAACTCCCTTCCATTTTGCATGTCCACTAACCCTCCTACAGAATGGATTTGCACCCTTGTAAAACCCTGTGAGTTGAATACATGTTATTTCCTTAATGGACGAATTCTGATTTTGCAGAACGAAAGTGATAATGCTACACAATGCTTCCCTCAAGCCCATTAAATGAAACTCCAGGCTATACGGTCTGTAAATCACAGCAGATTATGCTACTAGGATCCATATTCTTCCTCTTCTATGACTCCTCTCTTTTTTCCCTATAAAACAGCATGGGAAGAGATGTCTTTCAGTAACAGAGTAATTGTTCTTTTCGTTAATTTATTTGTAGTAGTGTCCCCAGCAGTGGGAAAATATGATAGCGCTCCTAGTATATTTTCTAAAATCTGTAAACAAAGATACACTGAAATACAGGGCCTTTCTATCTGTAGCCACTCAAACCTGTGATAATGTCTTTCTCTCACCATGTAGTAAGTGAAAGTCTACAGTTCACAATACTGTATAATAATTTAATACAATTTCTGCAATTAACAAATCAGTTGCTTAACAGTAACTCATTGTTTCTCCAAAACTGAAGCATGTAGCATTACAGGAGCTAGGTTCGATTTGCTGTGGACAGAGGTCTTGTTTTAAGTGAATTTTCTCAGCTTTAGCATTGCTTTAGAAATCTCCATCTGGACTAGACATGGATGTAATATGAGTTTGCGGTCTTTACACAGTAAAACGTGTCACTAACAACATCTGTATAAGATCATGCAAACTGCGGGACAAAAATCTAGACCTCATTTACTACATTTTTTGTTGGATATTATACATTTTTCATGACACCGGTACAAGAAAATCCAGCCCATCGTCTTGCTGTTTGGAGTTGAAATGTGATATCAATAATACAGATTGAATAGTCATGACCTTTCCATCCCTATCCTTCCTTCTTTACCAAGCGAAGACAACTGATGCAAATCAGCTGGAGAAAGAAGCTATGGAAAACTGCTTAACTCTGTGTCTCTGTTCAGTAGGTAATTAACAGCGAGCTGCAGCCACCGTACAATTCCAGGACAGCAACCAAATAATGAAAAATATGATATTATGCATGTAGAGAGAATTCTTTCTTTTAATTGACCTTTGTTGAACACAAGCACGAAGTCCATAACTTCCTTGAATTCCTAAAGCACTGAGAACAGGCAAAACATATTTCCTGCAAAGATTATAAAATGAAAAAGAGGCAAGACTCTTTTTAAAATAGTACCATTAAAGTTTGGATGGAGCTTGCAGTAGCAGAGACCAAAAAAAGTCAACATATAAGACAGTATTTTGTTTAAAATTACAAAATGTCTATAGAATGATTCAGAAATAGTGTGGGTTTTTGGCTCCTGTATGTTAATTTAAATATGAAGAAGCACCTCTACATTTCATGCTAACTACCATTTCTTTTATTCTCAAAGTAATCTTAGTAGGTGGAAGGAAGGAGAGGAAAACCTTTTCAGCATTTTGAGCCTGATGTGGGGGTGGAAAAAGAAGCTTGTAGGTTCCGATAGTGACTGCCCCTTGAAAACAATAATTAGCTCGAGAAAAGCACAGCAGTTTCAGCTGTCAAAAGGCACGAAATCCCAGTGTCACCAGTTTGATCAGCTCATTGATAGGATATGCAAAGGCCTGTTCTGAAACGCAGGAGCGGCAGTGATAGGGATCGGCGTGTTTGTACTGTGTCAGTTTCAGCCAGTGAGAAAATAGGATGATTGTCAAATTTGAAAAAGTAGAAATCAATCCCAGAACTTAAAGAGAGTGAGTTATAGTTTTAAAGGTGGTGTTTTAGCTCAGCTTTGTCATTCATTTTTTTGAAAGAATAAATAAAATACAGGCTAAAAGTAATGCAACAGCAAATATAAGGAGAAAAAAGGCAGGACAAAAACCTTTCTAAACTGATCTCACTTGCCCTTTGGAAGTACAAAAAATTAGAAACTATGCAATACAACTTTTGCTTTGAGTTCACAATACATCGAGTAAAACAAATATTTAAATATTCCGAGACTTTTAAAAATTATTTGAATTCACTGGCAGACATATTTGGAGTTCTATAAATCAAGAAAGTCACAATTTCTGCCACTGCAAGTTTGTCACCTTTTCTAAAATATAGCCTGTGGAGACAATGCATATTCACTCAGGTTGAAGGTCAAAACTTCAGGTTTTGTTTGTGTCTTTTGCAGAAAAGCACGTTTTTCCTAGTCAGCCACTTTCCACTGGAAGCTGTGCATTTGTAAAAAGATTGGCTAAAGACTGGAAGCTGTTTGTGCAGGGTTCATCATTTGCTGTATTTTTACAGCATTCTCAGCACGCTGGAGACATGGCCTCCTGGGTTGTGACTGGCCATAGCTGGTGCAAGACAAGAAATATTTGGAAAATAAAACCAGGGTGGGAACAGGGTAAGGCGACTACAGAAAGCAACTCTCCTGCCATCCTGCTGCATACTCGGTGCACTCACAAACACACAGACTACACAAATAAAAGCTGATGCACAAGCCAGTCTCTGGGAAAGCATCACCATCACTATTTCCACTTTGGGAAACGGATCCTCGCACAGTATCCTCTACCAGCAGCACCCATCAGTCTGTCTTCTCTGCCTTTCATGGGGAAGAAGAAAAACCTTATCATAATTTTGGAGGAAGGACAGGGGTTTATCAGGATTTTTTTTTTTCCCGTGGGTATGAATGAAGAGGAGCAAACATAATAGTAATTACCCTCCAATTGCAGCTGATTGTCCTACCCTAATCTGCCTCACCTTTTGATTTTGTTACAGCACTCAGAACGAAGTGTAAAATCCAAAAGCCCATGGTCCCCCTTAGGCACAGACACCCATGCATGCAGGGCGTTACTCTGATCATACCCAGCCAGCACTTTACGAACACTTAAAAACTTTACTCTGTTTCTACCTAGCTAAAACTAGAGGAACGCATTCCTGAGATCTAAAACCATTTGTCATTTCTGTTTTCAGCTAAAAGAGAAACTCGCATGCAGTTGTGATATGAAAAAGTTGCTCAAGCTGTAATTTTTGATCAAAAGCAAACATAAGCTAATTGCAGAAGCACACACTTTTTAGGAGATGAAGGGTTTTAGCATCAAGTCAGGTTAATCAGCTAAACTACCAAGGACTTTTATGTACACAAACAAAATTTTAAAATCTTAAGAAAGCATGCTGGCTAATTTCTAGTGTTTTTTTTCCACGCACATCAGGGAAACACATCACGCATATACTTTTCTTACCACGATTTAAAAATAAGTTTAAAACTTTTTCTTCCAAATATAAAGATTACGAATATTGACAGAATTTAAGAGGAAAACTTCCTTTGACAGAGATCTAATTATATTTCAATTTCTGTGTGAAAAAATATCCACAATCCTGATCTGTTCTCAGTCAGTTCGACTTCTGCATAAATATAAGATTAAAATATAAGATCAAATGACGTTTCAAGATACTTCTACAATAAGTGGCCTAAAGGTGAATTCTCATTTCTGTTTAGTACCTACACACACGATCTATGAACAATTAAAGAGGAAAGAAAATTTTTCATTGTTTATTCCCTTAAAAGAAAAAAAAGGAATACTGTTAATTCTGATGTAGACTATTTCAATTATAGCACTTTGTGCCTTCCAACTCCAGTGCATTAAGTGAAACAGAAAGGTTATACAGTTAAATTACAGAATCTCTGGAAATGTATGAAATCTTTCAAATGAAAATCTTAATTATTAAGGAACTCCAGATTGTAATTATTTTTAGCTAATTGGAGAAGAAAATATTTTTAAGCCTCAATTTTTGAGCAGGTACAGTTGTAATATTCCTACAATGTCTCTTGGTTTTGAAATGTGGCATATTATTCAGCCCGGGTCCTTTGATGTGTGTTTTTCCCTCGATCCATGCTCCAACAATTCTGTCATACAGAGAACTGAAAATTAAGTTATTCTCACCAGCAATACTCCCCCACAAAGAATCTATCAAACCATAGATATAAACCTCAGAACAATCCCTGCCAGGTTTCTCATGCAAATGCCGCAGAAAAACTTACAAGAGCACTTTAAGATATTGAGAACCCTTCAATACAACCCAGTATAATAACTTTTACTTGCTAATTTCTATGGGTCAGTTGCAAAGGAATAGACCTGTCAATCTTTTTCAGATGTAGCAGAATTTGTCTGTCTACAAACAGGGATGCTTTGTTGTTGCCATAGAGACTAATCCTCCACTTTCCTTCTGTTGACACAGCTAGTCACACTCTAAACTACCTGATCACACTTTTAATAGGCAGCTGACTCCAGCACCATAAAATGCTCAAATCAAGTTCGCAACACTTGACGCATCTACTGTTGCTTTTTAAAATAATAATAATAATAATAATAACCAGTAATGATAATAAAGTGTTGCGTAAGGAGAATTCTACAACTCTTGTCTCAAAAAGTAGATTGTATAGAAATAGTGACTGTCTAACAATTACTTTGCTCAAGTTCCAATTTAATTATATTATTCTAAGTGAATAAATTGTTATAATAGAGGAAATGTTATTTTAAACACGATTTTTTATATTCTGCATGTGAGTTTCCTTTAAGAATCAATTGATTGAACCTACAAAGTAGTGTAACATTTACCTAGAAAATAATTTCTGCTTATTTTCACAGATTTCGGTATACCATTTTTTCTTTTTCTAAATTTAAAACCTGACAAGAAAGCAAATGTGGAGGCAACTCACGGACTGCATTAAAGCAATATTCTGAAAAAGGCCATTTTCATTTGGGTGACTTGAAACTTTGTGATGTTTTAATAAATATTCTATACTTAAAGCTGAGTCAAAGTCTATTCATACCTTCTTGGTTTGCAAATCAAACAGAAGTAAGCCTTTTTTCTTTAAAAAAGAGAAAAAAGAAAGGAAAGAAAAGTGAAAAGGTTCAAATACTTTTTCTTTTGTCCTGGTTAGAATAATTTTACAAGCATTTTCTTTTATTATTCATTGTTTAAATACAAGGTGAAAGGGACAAAAACAACAAAATGGAAGGACATTAATATATTACATGAATTTTTTACTTCTAAAATGACAGAAACCCTTCATTAAATTTTTCATGATGGCATTATTTTGGTGATTATTTTATCTAAATTCTTTTGCGCATTGGTAGTAAAATATCTTTACTTCCATTCTTCAAATTGTCTTTAGCTCCCTTCAGTGTTAAATTGCTACTTCTCGTCCTGGTTCCTCCTAACACAAAATGAAAATTCTAAAGGTAATTTTCCAAAGCTATTTTGCCCTCCTTTAACATATATTATACAAAGTTTGTTGTGACTCCTTCAATTAACAAGAAAAATTGATGTGTATCATTAATTACGTCAGTAGAAATCATAAATCATCACTGAGTGCTGCAATTAATTATTTTAAAGTCATGTGAAGACAAATGACAGGCAGAAGATAAATCCACAGACCCTTCAGATCAGAGTGAAATAAGAGAGAAAAAATGCACAAGAAGAAAAGATGCAACAAAATCGGCAACAGTTTATGAATTAAAACACATGAATCATTTTCCTCCCTTTTAACAGTGGTAATAAAGAGGTTATAGCAAAACTAAAACACTAGAAGTCAATGGTGTTTCCATTACAAGCCTTAAATTTCAAGGGTTGTGTTTTTTTATTTTCTCTATAAATAAATTGGAAAAGATTCTTTTACTAGCTTACCCTTTTTGCTATTTGTCTTGGTTTTGGAGAAGGGTGGCTAAAATGCCAGAAGGATCAAGCACCCTTTTTTAATGTATTTCACTGTCTTCGCTGCTGTAATGTCAGTAAACAATATAATGTTTTAACTGACTTTTTTTTCGGGTGGAAAAATGGCTACTCTGAATACAAAATAGCAATTTTCTGTGTATATATATTAGCCATATTTGAACGATACAGCCTACTAATTTAGCCCTATTCATCCTTTTTTCTAACATTTACACTAAGAAAGGTGGCTCAAAATATCCAGGAGCATGCAGAGGAACGATGCTAGCACTGCACATCCTAAAACAGGCGCTTCTCCCGAAAACTCTGACAAATAGATAGGCTTACAAAGCTCAACACTTTTAATAAAAGTTGCCATTCTTAAGATCCAAGTATAGGTATTAGCATAGTATTGCTACCTGCACAGATGCACAGCAGAGCACAAATACGGGCTAATACAATGTCACAGATTCTTGCAGGAAGACAGCGTCTTCATGAAAAGAGTGAACTCAGAATTTTTCTTACACGGTAAGAAATTTCTGGAAAAACATGAGGATTTAGAATCTGTACCAACCATCCTCACATGGATATTTGCAAATACAGCTATATATGCCAGTTCTGTAGGTACCTGTTCATACATGTCACTAGCATGCTCACACAGTTCTACATCCCTCTCTTGGCTTCAAGCTGAGGGCTTAGGACAAAGTACAAACACCCATAGTATCAGAAAGTTTTCAAGTTCAGAATTCAAACACAGTTTTTCCAGTTAATTAAGCAGAGACATGGTGTAATGGTTTTCAAATCATTTACAAAATACCAAGGCACTTGTGATTCTCATGTGCACTGAATGACACCTAACCCTTTCCCAAAACTTTTTCCCACCATAGGGAGTATACAAGGAACGCCAGCCTGAATTCCAGTGTGCAGTGATAACGTGACTTAGTCTCCTCATTGAATCACCAGCTATGAAACTAGGAAAAGCTCTAACAGCATATGATCAGTTGTACTTTCTAGAGAAGAGGGGTGCTGTGCAGACTCAGAATTTGCTGTGCCTTTCACCTTAACAGTTTCAGGGCACAAGAGCTTTCAGTTTGTAGAATTCATTTACAACAGTGAAGAAGCAATGTATTTTTTAAAGCATTACGTAGGATGCCATGGGAAAGATCTGCAACGAGGGAGGGTGACTTCTGGGACCTTAAGTCACCCTCACGTCACAGGCACTTGAATTTTGCTGTCTTCTGCTTTAGGTAGGCTAGCTGCTGAAACAAAATTATAGCTGTTACCACTGCCCATCTGGTACCTGCACAATCAGAGCTGGTGCTTTTAAATCCCTTATTTGTTCTAAAACTCTGTTGTGCAAGGTGATGTGTAAAATGTCAGCAGCCACTTAAATTTTTTTCGGAAAAATGCTTCTACTTCAGCTACCGGTAACAGACCTAAGCAGGAGATAAGAAAGTGAACCTTTGTCAACAGGACCTGTGTAGAAAGCAGAGTTTTCTTTTTGAGTCTCATGCCACTGAGACCATTTGGTAATTATTCTTGTCAGCATGAACAATATTATGATTTTTTTGGACAGCATCGTAAAAATGCTCCTTTCTCATCTCATCATTGTGCATAAAGGCATGAAAATGGTACATTTAGATTAAGGTGAAGACACAACAGCTTGTCATTACTTTCTCCAAAGACACAGGCAGTCGTGGCATTTCTCCTCACCTGCAAGAGAGCTCTGCATTTAGAGTCCTTCTCTTCTTTTTTTTGATAAGTCACCCAACTATAATATCCATGTGATAGCAAGCACACACTACACCAAATCATAAACAGGCCCAATAGGATCACTCATCAGTTTTGTGTGTCAGCAACAAATGTCCCTTTTTGACATTCAACTCATCTTGACTACTCCATTCCTTGAATAATTCCGAGAAAATCAATAGGAATACCCACTGTGTAAACTATATGTTAAACACGAGGTTAAACGGTGGGAAATTTGGTTCATATTTCTATTGGAAAGCATGACTTTTTTATCTTCTTATCCCATAGAACTTGCTTTGTTGTAGTCATATTTCATTTCACTGAAGCTGTTCAGGAAGACGCAGATGCAAGCTTCCTGGTAGAGTCAGGCTTGCAAATGAGGGACAAGTGCAACTCCAAAAAGTCTAGCATAACCCTCAGCAGTCTAGTGTGTAAACCTGTGTTAAGATATTAACTCCAAAACTATTGAACCAGCAGACTAGTCCAAATGAATTTTTATACTACGCTTTAACAGCACCTAACTGTAGGATGTTGTTGTACACCGTTACCCTGGGAACCACTGTTGCTTAAAGCAGTGAAGGTAGCATTTTACACACACACTAAAACATACACGTAAACTGTCCTTTCACTCAATCCTTTGTACAAAGTGAAAAAAGTGTCTTTTTCTGCTACAGGGGACTTAGAAGTAACTACAAGTGAAAATAATGCAACGATTTTATTTTTATAAGAAAATGTAGTCAATTAGGAAGGCCTAATTAAAATTTCTGAAAAAGATACAAATACATTAAATGATCAGAATCTTTCCACAATGCACATTGGAAACAGTTCCTCAAACGTTATAATTTACTGAAACGTATCCTGTTTTCTTTTTCTTAACTTTTGCTTACATTGGTAAAGATAACCTATCGCAGATCAATCTTCTACTGTTTCCAGTCCTTTGTCTTCCTGGTTGCACATTACACGCTCTCCTTCTGCAACTTTCCACTTGCAACAAGAGAAAAGATTTAAAGATCAAAGAATATTGATCTTCATTCCAAAGTCAATGTCACGTAGCCTAATGTGCGCATCAGGCAGCGCAAGTTAATTTACAGTCACGCATATGAGGCAGTGCAGGACAAATCTTTCTCTGTTAGAGCTGCTGCCCAGAAACAAAAAAACTCCAACGGGCCAAAACCAGTTTAACGAGACTGCCAGAATAACCATTGATGCACAATGGAAAAACTGAGTTACCAAGGAAGAAGATAAACGCAGAAGTTACATTCCCTCACTGTATTTCAATTCCAGTTTTCCCCCTGCCAATTTTTTTATAGACTCTGCACTGCAGCACATGACCTATTTTTCTAAGTACTGCATGCCTTCTTTGGTCTTAAAACTACTGTGAACAATTCTAATTGTTGTGGAAATTCTAAAGTCTCTATCAATTCAAGCTATTGCTAAAAGGACTTGTGAGACAATCTTCTAAAACCAATTTCACTGTACTCTTCACATTTCTTCAGTCACACTTTGTGTATCACAGCGGCCCTCGATCGTGTTACAGATTCTCAACTATACAAAGTACCTTTATCTTTACTTATTTCTGTCACATTGTAAAGAAGAATTGTCATCAATTAAAATATTTTGCTTCTGTAAAAAATGCAGTAGTAGCCAGTGATTTTTTTTAAATGCGTTTCTTTTCCTCACAAAAGTGGAGATACTATTAAAGACAGCTCTTTCCCTCCAGAATTCTGGGTAGGGAAAGGGAGACTGAAGGGAGAAAGAGTGCATGAAGAGTTTTTTGTTGTTGTTCCTTTGGTTCTTCATACTTTCAAAAGACAGAGATTTTGTTCACAAAAAGGTTGCAGAACTATACCCTGCTGCTTATAAATCTTAAGATGTGTTTTGTCTATTCTTCCGAAAAGCCTGCTTTTGTCACTCTTACTCCTCCTGAGCAATATTTTATATCAGTATTAGAGCAGTATTTTCTCTGTGTTAATAAATGGTAGAACAGAATAGATTTCTTTTTATTAAGAACCTTTAGAAGTCTGCGCTCCTCTAAAATGTATTTTTAAATGTAGAATTATTCAGCTTTTGTCACAATCCTTTCCCTTTCAAAAATAAATCAAAATGGTTGATATATAAAAGTTCAGGGTTGGTGAGATTTCAAAGGCTAATCCCTGAGAAAAATAAAACAGAATATCAAGAAACCAGTTACCCAGTTCTATTACTTCTTGAACTGGGAAGATTCATACAAAGGATGTGTGTGATGGTGAAGTCTGGAAAGTTACTTAAATGCTTTTCAAGCCTACTTTAGACCTGGCTATGAATATGCTATGAATCCATTGTTCAAGAAAGATATTCTTTCTGACAAAATAAATGAAAGATTGACAGCTATCATAGAAAGTTCTCCTTGGCATCTGTGGGACCAGGATTTTCCTTTAGGGATCTACCCTGCTCCTTATTTGCTGTCAGTTCAAGAAACTATTGCCCTTATAGCTAGTTACTTTGCTTTGAAATGGAGTGGTATTTACCACTTGTGAAGATCCACAGTACTCGTATTTGGCTGGATGTGAAGAAGATCCTCACCTACACTACATACACTTATATGTGAGATAATGAGGTACCTTTTTTTAGTCTGGAACCCACTCAGATTATTGTATCATCTCCCTGGTCATGAGAAAATTTCCCAAAATAATTTGATTGTAATATCATGAGTTAATGACATTTCGTTAATGTGGTAAAATGTATTTTTTCCCTATTACATAGGCTAGAGTCAGGCTGAAGTTTAAGCTAGTAAACTAACTGCAGATGAAGAATAAAGCAGGATAATATTGACTAGTTAAAGAAATACTTCAGAAATAAGAGGTGTTCTTTCACACTGTAAAATATTTTACACAGATTACACCGTAATGTCAAATTATTAAAACTGCGTAGGCACATCACTTACTGAAGTTGCCTATTTATGTGGCAGAAGTCACACCTGCAGCACAACTGACTTACTAAGGTGGACATTTTTAGAAGAAATGTGTCCTTTCCGTGAAAAACATGGGTTGCTGAAGGATGCCTGGACCACAACAGTGTGTGGCTACTAATAATTAACAGATTAATGTGCAGCATGTAAGCGTCTGAGAACGTAAATGCCCTTAAGGCCCTTACTGTAAAGGGAACTACTCCCTTTCTTTGCATCCACTCATTGCAGTTGGCTGATAGTCTCAAAATCTTAGTCTTCTTTCTGTGTGACTAGACAGCATTCCTGATTAACAGTTTAGCATCTGAGGAAATACCGTCACCATCACCCCTCCAGCTGACAAAAATAATGTTTGGGAAAAGAGAACACAACTTAATTTTCCAGGAAAAAAGACTGAGTCAGAATTTTTTACAGTGTTATTTTTAAATTCTTTTACTGCTGTTTCTGAAGATGTGTATTAATTTGGATATAAAAAGTAGAGCTCTGATTGGCATGAAGACTATCTTTAACTGTGCTTCTCCTGACTGTAGCAAACTTCCAGATTACTTTATCTGCCCTTATTACGTGTTACTCTGTAGAAATATTCATGTATGTACAAACATTAACAGCTTTACAGCAGAGAAGCAAGGATTAAAGAGGCTTTATCCTTTTATCCTTTCCATCATTATCAGCCATCATGGTATGTGCTCCTGTATTACACGAGAAAGAACATCCCCTGCCTCATCCCTATTTAGATTATGGTAGCATACTCTTCATTATGTGTGCCTAGACATATATTAAATAAATATAGTCATTCTGTTTATTAGTTCTTTACATATGACTAATACTGTAACTGCAAAAAAGCTGTTCCAGAAAGTTCTTCAGACAGTACATCCATACAATTACCTGCAAAATATTTGCTGCATAGCTAAAGATCGCTTTGGACGCTGAATAGCCTCTACACATAAGCTTAATAAACAGGCAGGTCGAGAAAGGTATGAGAAGAATGTCCACTCCGTGAAACTCCCTTTGGGTGCATAAAGAACAGCATTAAACAGTCTGGAGGGAAGCCACTTCAAGGTAGAGAGTTTACCTTTTATTAGCTGAGCGCCACTAAGTAGTTTTGGGTGTATCTATCACATTTTTTTCAGTGCTGGAGTAAAAGTAAAATGGCTTTAGTGCAAGGAATAAGTTGGACTCCAGCCTGGTTTTTGTTCTAGAAATGTGATTTGGGTCAACTACAACAACAAAATGTCTGCAAGACAAAGAATAGCAGACCCAAAACAAAACAAATTGTTGGTGCTGCAGTTCCATAGAACAGCTGAAGTCCTTCCTGCTGGTGGGAAAAAGCAGTTGCACGGTTCCTCCCCTGCCACGGGTCTCCATTTCAGCTTTTGAACATAGACCTATACAGCAGGATGCTTGCTACTCGGCTGAAAAGTCTCTGACTCAGGAGCAAGGACTGAGAAGCACAATGAAGCTTCACCATACAAATTATCTGTGAGGTCCTAACGTATCAAGCTGCTGAACTAAAGGGGTGTTGATGGGTACTCTTTCCAGAAATTTTCTATCCTTTCTGCTTCTAAGGTTTTTTATAAGCTTCCAAAACAAATTTATCTTTGTTGTTGTTTTCATAATTATTATTATTAAACTGCTTTTATTATTATTATTATTATTATTAAACAGCTCAATGTCTCTGTTTTCTGAGAAACACATCAATATTTCTGTATGGGCCGAACCAGACTGTGGATTTTCCCTTTTGCTTCTTTTTTAATCTTTGGGGAATTTTGTAGCTGAAAATGCTGTTATTTCCATGATCCTGAGAAGCATTTTCTTCAGCCTTTCAATATTATTTTTAAAAAAACTTATTCATACACATGCAGTCTTATGTACCTAAGGTATACTCCACAGACTGAACACTAATATCCAGCCAAAAAGCTACGTGGGTTACCCTCACAACTTACACAGGTAGGAATCTGCAGGCAGAACATAAAGCTGTCAAGATCCTGTTGATGAAAACGATTATGAAAAGTGATGCAATACCACTGGTTTTCATTATTACAAAATCTTTTCAACTGGGAAAAAATGCAATGGTAGACTTGCTTATGTGGATTGTTGTTTGTGGTGAGCTTTCCCAAAAGCATCGTACTTTGTATGAAGCCTGTTCTTAAAATGCGTAATTATTTATGGAGCTAAACTCAGAACTCTTTGGGTTTTAAGGAAGGAATTAAATTCAGGGAAGTTTTGTGAATGCTGTTTCAGGCAGGAATGGTCATCTGTTGACAGACAGTGCTGCTTCTGTGGCTGCTTCTATTCATTATACTGTATTTCACGTTTTCTTCACTGTCAACCTTTTATGCATTGAATCAACAGCACTAGGGAAGGACTTAGTCACTACATGAGAATGTTTCTGAGCTGCGCTGGGCTTACAGCTATGCACATGAGAGCAGAATCTGCCCTAATACAAAACGCAGAACAATTTACTGAAAGAATCTTTCTGTTTATCCTTCTCCGGATTTCACTTCTTCCGTTTCCCCACTTACCAAAAGAAGCAACAGCTTTCCTCCACAACATCGGTGGAGGGTTAATTCCCAAGATTCCCACTTTGATACTTCAAATTTCCCGGGAACTCACATTCCTGCCAGGAGCAAAACCATTTTGTAAATCTCTAAGAGCTTTTGTAAATAGGATGCCATCCAGCAGATTAATCAGACTTTCAAAGCAAATAGCTGAGGGGTTTGGTAAACAAGAGCTATAATAAAGGAGAGTGTTAAAGTGCACATATACAAGCATTTTTTTATATATAGATAAATGCTTGCATTACAGGAAGGAAACAATTCATGCCTGGGACTACTGCATTATTAGTCACAGCACCGTGACCCCTCACCCCAAGTGATAAAGTACACAGGTCAGAATTGACAATACATACTCATGGCTGATCATGGCTGCCAGTTATTGATCCAAGGAGGGGAAAAAAAAGAAAACTTTGCAGGAAAAACATTGCTCTGAATTACAAACACGCATTCTCCTGAGACTCAGCAACTCTCTGGGTTTCTCCCACTGGAGCTGGAAAGCAAGAAGTGAGTTCAGCCAGTATTTAATATCAAGTGAATGTGGTGTTTAATCAATACTATTCTGCTTTTGTTCCACGATGTGGAAAGCAGTGTCTATTCATTCAGTAAAGGTTAATGCCAAGGGTCAAGTGATTTCACACTCTCTGTAGGATCCACAACATTTCAGTAGTTCAGATGCCTTGGACAATGATGACTCAGTTGGACTGATTTATTGCCACTCTAAGGCCCTGCTTAATACTAAAGTGCTATCTTATGATAATACCTCAGAAAATAGCACTGATAAAAGAGGAGGCAATAATTACCTACATTTTGAAGTAATGTCTTCATTTCTAACATCCTATAAAGATGTAAGGTCCATTTAAAATGATCTGCTCCTTGTATTAGCAAGTCAGTTAAATCAGATATTATCAGTGTTCTCTGGTTTATGAAATGCTATCTATGCAAAAGAAATCTGCCGGATGTATTAAGAAAAATGCAAATTGCAAGCAAATGTAATACAGTACATCATTTAACATACATTTTAAAGAATAACTTATTTCCTCGTCTACGTGCCCAAATAAAGAAATACTGTTCTAAGACAGACTAATAAGACAAAAAAGGGAGAAAATTGTCAGACAATGTAGAATAAAAATCTGACAATCAGAGATGTTCTATGTTTTAATAAGGCTTTAATATGTGAAACCACATAACTAACAGTATTTACAATTGCTTCCGTTTTTTTTTTCTTTAAAATCCCTAACTTACGGGTAAATATGCAAGAAGGGGAAGGCTATATACTCCTCCAATATCATACACTGAAAATGACATTAGGTGAGGTCATTGTCTAAATCAGAATGCATTTGACTTTGTCAGGGGTTCTAATTTTGAACATGTTAAGATCCCTGATTATTATTCAGCAATGTCTTATTCAAGATGTGTTTTATATAATGAAAGAAGTTCAGATGTCACCAGGAAAATAGTGTGAGAAGAATTAATTGGAAGGCTTATCAGAGAAAAGTCATTTAGAATCCAGCTCTACCTAATATATCCTTGAATGATGAATATACCAATCAATTAAAGAAATAAAATAAATTCTGCAAATTTGACTGAAGACATCCTATTATTATAAGTGGGAGGATATTTGGAACAGTTAATTACTCCTTATTTTAGTTTCTAAGTATGCAAAAATCCTTTATGTGAGTTTTCAGCATCCCTCTCTCCCCCAATTACAGATATTTAGAAATTTCTTCTGACTTGTTTTAAGTGACGATGTCATATTTTCTATAACACTACAGCAGATATAGAAGAAAGGCATTTTAATGCGAGTTAAAGGAAAAAATTCTGTGTTCTTATATCTGTAGGATACTGTGTTGTCTTACAAGTAAGAACAATCAGTGCAAAAAAAGACAAAATGTTCCACATTGTATTTATTGAGAGATGGACTAGTTATTTTGTCAGAAATCTACACTTAAGGCAACCAACTTACTGTATTTCATCTAACAAATTTTTACTGACATTGCAAAATATTTAGTGAGTGATGTTCTCTTTCCACTCTTTGATGACTTTGAATAGGAAATGTCAAAAATATCACTAAAGGTGATGAATGATGGTGAAACAATACTGTTAAAGACCAAAGACAAAAATGCCAAGACTCTCTGCTTAATTTTGTAGATTTAAAATACTCTAAATATTTCACATTTCCAGACAAAAGATTCTTACTATCTGACATCTGTTGATTTCTTCCTCTCCCAACAAGGTTTCAAACTCACAGTCTGAAAGACAAAATCCCACCACGGTTTTAGTTAAAATTTCATACAGAAGTTTAGGTGTCAGTAACTAACATACTTCAGAGATATCTAAGACCATCTCCTAAGAAGTCTGAAAGAGAAGACAAAAAGTTTGCCTACTTAAAACTGATGGAAGTTAAAAAGATAAAATTCTTTGTATTAGGAAGGAAAGTGTGCCTTTTTACTTGAACAAGACGCTTTCTCTAAGTTATTTAAAAACAGAATGCCTTGGATGATCCCAGTTCACAATAACAAAGACTTCGTTACACTAGATCAGTCCACTGCACCATTAAGTTCAGAATCTTGCCTGTAGCCTCAGCCAGTGCCCAATGTATCAGACAACAGGAACATCCAAGGAAGAAGACATATTCTTTCTGACCCCATTGTGTGTGAGTATCCGCCTTGAAGCAGGATCTTTATTGATCCCATTTTTTTCTGCACAAATTAGTATCAGAGATTGCTGGCTGGTAGGGCTTCACAAGGTAGCATTCAGCAAACTCATACAGAGGAGTGTAGAAAACACAATCTGTCTTAACATTAACTAATTTTCTCATGGTTACTTGCAGGCACAAAGCATGTGTATCGCGTAGTTTCACTGTGGACAGGAACAGCTGTGTATCGGCAATACCCCAAGACTGCAAAAAAGAACAGGAAGATTTGCAGTACTTAGTGGAATCAACAGTCAGGAAAGCTGAAAATTGCAAAACTGGGCCAAAAGGTGTTCCTAGACAATTTAGCATTACTGTGTGATCTAATGTTTCAAATGTTTCAGCTTTAATCTAGCGGCTGGACTGCATATTACTTCTTTCTGCTTTGCACACTGCAGTGGAATTCTACTACAGTGAGTATTTTGAAAATGAAGTAGTGAAAAAGAACAAGTTGTAGAGAGAAGAGAACGGCTATTCAGATCAACATCACTGTAATACCTAATAGGAGATCAAGAATAAAAAAAAAGAAAAAAGGACATGCCTAAAATTAGGCTTCTGAATCCACAGTTAGGCAATTAAATAAAAGGCCTAATTACAAAGACTGCTAAGCAGCCAGGAGCTCCTATTATAGTAGGTGTCATCCTATTGCAGCGAGGGCAGTGAACTAGCTGGCTCCTGAAAAATGTGGCTGAGTATCCAGGCTAATTATGCAAAATACTTGCTTTGTGACAGAGTGCAACATCAGTGAGATTTATACAGGCAGATTTAGCTCCCTTTTATATACTGAATGGTACGGACTGAATTTGGATCTCTGTTCATGTGCAAGTTCTATGTGATATGAATGGACATGTGGATCAATCATGAATAAAGTGTTTATTACAACTCTGTTACTTAGTTCTGATTTATACTTCTGTCTACAGTTTTGTTCCCTTTTTATCACATTTTTTTTGTTTAATTTTCAATTGTGTATGACTATGGGGTTTGTCAGGCTTACAGATGAGTTTTAACCGTGTAACATGATTAAAGTACAAAAGAAACTAAAATATTACAAACAAAATATTTTCCAAATATTGCAAATAAATTCAACAAAATTATTGAAGAATTTAATCATTAGAAATCAGAAGTATTGATTTCATATTACTAAGTCATCTGTCAAAGATAGTCAAAAAAATGAAAAAGTTAATCTTGCTTACTTTTCCGAAAAATAACATTGTTTGAGATAAGTCATTTTGAGACAAGTTATTTGTAAAACAGCAATTTATCTAAAGGGGCTAAATGCATGCTTAATCAGACAACACCCACAGTAATATGAATTCTACTTGAACAGCTAGCTGGTGTTTCTGTGCAGCTCACTGATGGTAAAAGAACCCTGCCTAGGCTCAGGGCTCTTGTGGGAGAGGACTTTCTGTAGGGCTGAAACCCTGATTTGCAGGAAATTTAAACAAAAAAATCTTTGCTAAAACGAGCATATCACCAAACCTTGAGATGCAGTCTTTCCTTCTAGAATTGCTTATGTGCCTTCACCGAGGTGTGCAATGGATTTCATGCACGCAGGTTCAACCTGTTGAGAATGCATATGTGCATCTCAAATCTCTTAAAAATTTCGATCTGAAGTCTCCAGCTGTTAAAGGTTGGCTTCCACTGACCTAGAAGATCAAACAAGCTACTGCCAGCATGCTGAACAAGGCTGCCATCCTAACTGAACCCAGAGAGTGACTTTGGAAAGACAAGACACTTAACTTTATGCTCCCAGCTGCACAAGAATAGAGCAAATGTGGCTTTTCATATCACTAATAGTTGTGATGGACACCATACCAAACTGGAATAAATAAACAGGCTTGCAGAAATTACCCAGATGATATCACGCTATAGTCAGTTCAGTCAGAAGAATTAAAACCAAAACAGTTCGCCAAGCCTAAAATATTTAGAAGGATGTCAAATAATCTATGTTGCTTACCTTCTGAATTTCTTTCTTTCAAGCATTTCTTCCAGCAGTTATTTATGCTGGAAGTGCAGGTAGCCACGAGGGAAACTCTAGGACAAAAATATTTTCCTTTACTTTCAATTCTAATGAAAAATCCCATCTTTCCTGAGAACACTCATATCATTTGTAAAGTGCCTTTAATCTCTGTGTCGCGTTCTCTACCCACAATGTCTCTAAAACAGGAAATTAAATCCATCATTGTGGACCCGTAAGCCAAATCCTCACTTTTATTCATAGTTATAATATGATGGCTCTGAAGAAAACACCCAAGAGTAGCTACACCCTGCACTCCAGGCTGCACAGCTCTGGGTCAGCTCCTTTTAACTCCACTTTCTGTCCTCCCTCCATCCCACCAGTCTTGGCAGAGCATCCCTCGAAGGCATGGCCCCTGTTGCTGCCCATTCTCTGTTGTACATCCTGGTACACCTGTGCCTGAGAGCACAGCATCCTGAATTCTGACCCCAGGAAGACTCAACAGCCTTACAAATTTTCCAGACCTGCGAAGCAGACAGGGGAGAATATGTAAAAGGCAGCTCTTTTACCACACAGCATTAGTCTGTTTTTAATCTCTTTGCTTCTGTTGCTGAACTGAAATGTTATATAAATATGTCATTCTTTATGACAAAAGCCAAATAAATGCTAATACTATCATTAAAAGGAAACTAGTGTCTGGGGTGTAATGGGGAGATCGAGTGACAGAGGCAGTAGCTTTTGCTTAAGGAAAGCAAATGTAAACGTTCTTCATCTTAAAAGAATAATGCCACTGCAGCACATCTGTTGGGTTACATTGATCTGGGTGCTACATAGCACAAATACTCCAAAACAGGTCTCCATCTACTGTCATTAAGCGCAGACACACTGAACTGTGATCCCCAGACTGAAACAATACATTGACTGGCTGCTGTGACAAACCTTGTGTTGCTGTTGGAGACTGGGCTTGACTGACCACATTCTGCAAAGAAGCCCCTAATTGGCCCTCAGACATGAGACCCTTTGTGGATGCACATGACCTCTTTGGTACAAAGTGCATAGTTTTCCAGGAAATAACACTTTTACCTGTAATATGGATACCTTTCTTATGAATCAGGCCTTGCCATTTCATTTCTTGAATGTGATTGTGAAATAACACGTGCTGAAACTAGATGACAAGAGGAACCAGAACTCTCTTTGAGTCAATCAAAGTATGGTTTGTCTAGCTTGGATAAAGAAGTCTTTAATCTTTACATGCACATTATTTGTTCTGCCTTTGCACAGTGCCCACCACAGTGAGACCCTCATCCAACGCTGGAGCAAATAGACAGTACAATAATACAGAACGCTCTTACTTCCTTTCATAACTGATGACTTATCATCTTCTCAGCCATCTAAATACTGTGCTTACACGTAATGCTGACTGAAGATCAAAAGAGCATGTAGACAGCATCCCTCCACAACCTCCCACCCATCTCCACACAGCCGCTCACATCGTATTTGAGGTCAGTTCAGTCAAAGCTACCTCAGCTTTGTTAAATTCTTTTGACAATACTGTAGCTTTTGAATGCCAGTGCAAACAAGCTGCCATCACATCCCCAGGATTAGGAAAGATTTTAAATTTCAGTCAACTTGGCCTTGTTTGTTTGCCTTAGCTAAGATGAGGAGTTGTCAAACTACACAATTTCCATAGCTGTCAAGGATGTTTTTGAACATGCAAATCTGCAGTACATTTTATCACAAACATTGCAAAAAGCTTTAAAACCGGGACATATGAAATATGTATACTTTCTTTTTGTTAAAAAAAATGAAGTCTCTAACTCAGCATATAGGCCTTCACCCTGTATATCAATGTATTGCTGTCTTGTTTGTTTTGTAGCCAAACACAAACAATAGAGCATCAACAGCATTGTCAACTTCTTCGATTTATCTCATTTGAGCCTTTCATTACACACAGGAATGAAGAATGTGCTTCTCATTCTGGTTTTATTCTACTTGGAAGCCTTGAAATTTTCTGAGGATGTGACCATATCCCAGATACCAGGCTTAATTTACTCCATCAAAGAGGTATTCAGGAGAGGTTGACATACAAAGCAGCAGCTTGTCTTGATGTACTGAAAGAGTTCATGATCAGCCTGGATTTTATTGGGTCCATTTATCAGTTCTCAGGCACGCACTCCCCTCCTCCCTTGGTGACCACACTGCCAGCCCACAATCCAGAAAACATCTGGCTAAGGTCTCTGCAGCACATTAAAAGTGAGTGGGAGAAGTCATTCTTACCACTTTAACACATTAGAAACCCATGGTTACAATGTCTAGGAAACTGTAGCTAATTATTTCCAAAAATCATCAGCACAATATAAAAAAAGTTACTTTGTCCAAACAAGTATATTTAACATTAATGAACTTAACAGAAAATATTCGTTAGGAAAAGTGTGTGTGTGTGTCCCCAGTTAATGACAGTTTTCGGTTTTTCCAATCAAAAATCTGTAAATGTGTCAACTTCAAACCCATTTAATTTACTTCAGTCACACAGCCATCTCCTTTGGCTCTCTGTGCCAATGCTGTGGTGTCCTCCATCTCCATAGACCTCTGCTGCTGTTGTCACACATAGGAGCAGACGTGGTGTTGATTCATCATCCTGTATGTTCTCCACTGAACCCTGTATTCTTCCACTGGTGTCTAAAAACACACTGACGTTGGGTCTTGTATGCACAACATAGGATTCTCTGTTTTTCATGAGAAAAAGTTGCTCTTGTGAGTTTTACCTGCCTGGAAGTTTTCATCTTGGTACAATCAGAGATTTCTAGCTAAATGGGCTAACTCTCCTACAGCAGCAAGGGAATATTTGAAATGCTAATGAAAGACCCAGACAAAACACACTGAAGGATCTGTTGGAGAAACTGCAGAATCAACCTAGATGCAGAGAAGAGAGACTGTGAAGTGAGTACAGTATTTATCTCTGCTGTGGTGAGCGTGTTGCCTTCGTCAGGCAGAAATGTTGGAGAGTACTGCCTGTTTTTGAGCCTTTAGTTTAGGTTCGTTTTGAGTCCTTTATTTCGAATAAGCCAGATCACTGTGTTCTGCCTAACAGAACCCCAATACAAAATACCATGTTTCCCCACTTCACACATGGAATAAACATACAGGAGCAAAACAGACAAGATTTCATGTTATATTTGGCAGTTAGTCTAATGAGTCATTGCCAATATACATTTCTTCTAGCAACACATTGCTTATAGCATATATGGAGCGCTAAAACCTTTATATTTAGGAATATTATAAGACTAAGCTGAACACAGCTATTTCCAGTACAGAAGTAGAGTTGTCAAGAAATAAGGGTGATTCAAATACCACCCTTTTACTTTTTCTTAAGAACAACAATCCTCTGTGCTCCTGCAGACATCTTGAAGGGGTTGTTGAAATGTATTATTCTGCAGATTTAATGCCACATAGGACTCTGAAGAGATAAAGTTATACAATGCCTTAGGCAATTATGAACAAGGATTACGGGGGAAAAGAAGGCTGTAATGTAGAGAATAAATGGCATGATATAAGCAGAATATTTAATATTTAGGACAACAAAATAAATACAACATTGTCTTGGCTACCACAATAACAAACACCATTTTTTTTCTGTGCAGTTCAGATCCATTTATCTGAACCAGCAATGTTCAAATTCATTAATGAAGCCATTATTGATTTCTGGAACATGACTTAAAATCTCAGCAAACACCGAACAATCTGTGAGGAGCTCTTAAATACTGAACGTATGTAACTAGACATCTCAATTTAACAACCAGACATACATTAAACAGCATTAATAGCTAGGCACTTAATGGATCAATTCCCACTGTTTGTGTAATGTGGAAATAAAAAAGGCTTATTAAATGACAAGCTTTCCCTGGTTTGTGCTAATTAATTATACACTGCATCTGACTGCTAATTTAGTGGGGAAATGCAGCCCAAAACTATGGTTTCTGCTTGAACTTTGCCTTAGTACCACCTAATTCAGCACAGAGTGCAGCTGCGACCTGCCTCTGAACGACGACAGTATTAAATTAGAGCACAAGGCCATCAATTTAATAAGTACTGTAGCAGGTAATTTGAATAAGGACAGTATTAGTATTCTACCAGTGCACAACTAAAAGCAGCTGACCTTTCAGACCAGAGAAGATCCTTGAACACATCTAGCTGAATCGGAGAACACAGTAATAATCTGACCATGTTAAGAGTGCCAAGAGAGACTTTTACAGCTCTGCACCCATTACTATACATCAGCTACTCTACAGTATATAAGAACACTTTATGTACAGAAAAACAAGGTTATAAATAGAACAAAGACAATGTGAAAGATATATTTGCAGTGGCACATTTTAAAATTCTCCTTATTACCTTGGTTTATGGTATAAAGAATGTAAAATTAATCAATGCACATAAAAATGCACTATGAACACCCACATAACAACTCTGTGACTTTTCGCTACAAATTTAGTACCAAGAAGAACATGGGTATGTGTTGTGTAGTAAAAGTACAGCATATAAAATTATTTTGCTATCATATCTGTTTTAAATGCAGCAATATAAGGACATAGCATTCAGGCAGGAGAAAGAATGCTTTTCAGCTAATTGGCAAGTTTTTTGGAGGTTTACAACAACAGTAAAAATTCTGTATCAACAGACTGTTGGTATATCCATAGTGTTATGTGAAATTCCTCTGAATTCCGTGAAGCCACTTTTACAGGAATGAGGAGGGGTATTCCAAGGATCTGCTTATAAATATTGAAAATCACATGTAATATCAACAAAAGAAAAATCACTGTCATATTTATATTGCTGAGGGCATAACGATTTATGTGAACAACAAGAACAATGATTTTCCGTGTTGTTCACTTTCTGAGGGATTTGGGGGGGGGGGGTGTCTTTATATTAGTGGGTGAGAGGAACGTTTTTCAGGAGAAGGTAATATCAGTCCCCAGGGATTCATTCCTCATGGATGTCTTCTAGCAGATTTTTTTAAATAGGAACAGAGTTTTCCGTATGGCCCTGGCCTCTGTTTACCAAGTTGTCCCTTTCACAGTTTGCACAAATAAAACTCAGAGTGAAACAGTTGAAAAGTACACTACCCCTACAGAATTGCTCCAAAAGCTAGGATGCATAATAAAAACCTGACTGAGCGCCTTGTCTTTTATTTGGCCCCTAAAAGATACAGTTCATGTCCTCAGGACCTACCATGTTCACAACTTATTTCGGAAATGGGCACGTATTCTCACAGTGCCAGTGATCACATGAAAAACTGTTTATTGATCCATGACTGAAATGTTTAGCAATACCTGACACCTCTCAAACCAGCAGGCCATTCATTTTCAATATGATCAACCTGTTTAGCATGATTTTGCTAGATCCTGAGCTAGAATTGTGTGAAAAAACTCTGGTGCTTAAAATACAACATAGTTAAATGGATATATGAAGTGCTAAATAGCTACAACAGAAATTATATTTATTTTGGATGATAGCATATGCCTTTTCCTGGAGCGATGCTTACAAATATTTAACACGATCTCAGCTTTTAAGCCTCTTGCCGCAGCGAACAGAGAGAAGTCCATTTTGGACATCTACCTTTTATCTTCCTGAGCTGGAACTAATGAGACCCACCTGGTCTGGTTGCCAGTAAGACTCGGCAGAACAGCCACGCATATTTAAGCAGACTGCTGGAGACTGACACAGCTTGTCACATCTCCTCAGAAGCTAGTTTCAGAAATTTCAGACTCTTTTTATTTTGTTAACACTAGCAGGAAAATTGACAAAATTTGGAGGGACAATAGATATTTTGATACTGTTGCAATACTGAACTCATTTTTCATGGCCATAACCAGGCATACATCATACTGACAGACAATTTACAAAATGGGTGTTGTTCAGTTAAAATATGCATAAAGCATTGTGGGCTATATAAAATATTTATGGTCCAGATGCAAATGGCAGGTAGCGGACCCCTCTGGGGCAGAAGGGGTCCTGTCTGGAAGAAACACAAAAGAAAAGCAACATGGAGGATAAAAGAGCTGATATGGAAATGGGGAGGATAAAGCCGCATATGGAGGTGACTTGCTGCCTAGAAAATAATGTCATCCTCCGTTGTGGGTTCACAAAGTCCTGTAGTCTTCAGGCCTTGAAAATGGTGGTTTTCTTACATATTTCAGATTAAAACCTATGTATTGTCTGAGATTACAAGGTCAGTAAGTATCAATGTAAACTCTCTGAAAACAAAAACCCCACACGCTTAAAATTAGGACATAGCAGTTTAAAAAAAAAAAAAAAAAAAAAAAAAAAAAGGTCTAATCATGACCAGGAGTCAAACAAAAAGAACCATGAAATTCTAGGTTTGTTAGTTTGCCCATTCCAAATTCTAGTTAAATTCATACATGTAACTTAGTACCAGGCTATACATTGATATCCAATCCACCCTCCATGAAAAAGGCCATGAAAATAAGTTTTTTAAAAAATAGAAGAGAAGGAGAAAGATGATGAAGACATATGAAAAAGTATCTAAGGAGAGAGGATCCCCTTTCTTCTTCCATCTATTTCAGGCTTTGCAGATCTCGCGGTTGCCCAACTTCATGCAAGTTTCCTCTTAGTTTCCTGGGCTAACAGTGCTGGGAATTGAAAATCATGAAGTACGCTTGTAATCCAGTGATTTTCAGCAAAAAAAATTTTGCAAACTCATTTAAAGTTTTCTCTCTGTTTTAGTCACGCTTAGCACCTCCTTTCTTTTATTCTTTTTTTTTTTCATGGTTTTAAAAAAGATATTGTTACATGTTTAAGCCACAGAGGACTGAGCACGACGTTGAAACATGTTACACAAAAGACACATGACAAGATATTTCCATTAAACTTACACTACATAGAAATGGAGGGTAAACGGGACATGATTCATTCATGAATAGACCCTTTAGTCTGATTTGTGGCAATAAGTATGCTGTCATAGGCTTACTTATGACTAAGAATGTATCAAATTACCTTTGCTGCAATTATTAAAATTCCTTCTCCACCTTACAAGTGAACTTGATTTCAAGTGCCAAGAATCTCCCCAGTGAGCTTTCCCATCAAATATTTCATAACTAAAACGTTAAATACATCTGCTAAAAGAGGACAAGTAATAGTATAATCCATTTTATTTTAAAAAGGCATGCAATTTCAGAAAGTACTAATACTAATAATATAACCACCTAGTTTAAATGTGATACTGCTTAATACCTTACCTGCCAGTCTGTTTATCTGGCATCCACAGTAGCTGTACATACAGATGGCATTGCTTAACACAAATTGCTTAACTTTATAACTAAAGTGTTTGAGATCAGTTCTGAAACAGCCCAGCAGAAAACGATAATTACTGCAATAAATACTGATTTTCTTCAGGGCATCTAGTCATGCTAGAAAAAAATTCAGTGTCTTAACTCTACTTAATTAGGCAATTCATGTTTTCACTACCAAAATGGGATAAAAGTAGTCTATAAATTTGTTAATTAACTAATTGTATTCTGGCATTTCTGACATAGCTAGGTTCTGGAGAGAAGAGAGCAAAAGGACAATATCCCACTACATAATATAGCAGAAGTATAATGACAAACCCATCTTTCTAGATAATTATTTTTTCACTGCTACAACTGAAACTCTCACAAAAGAAACAATGACAACCAGATCTCTCTTCCCCATGAGCAACACGTATTTTAGAATTATTTTTAATTAATAGATTACTGGCTGTAAGGGTAACAAATGGTGAAGCTGGTACAGTGTGCTACTATAAGAATGTTTCAGCATAAAGTAAGCTTTGCTGCTGAACCTCATTGTAGCAGAAATAGCAGTTCTGGCTGCTGCTTTTTTGGCTGGTTGGCTCTTTTGCTCTCCCGCCCCGATTACTGGGTTCCCAACAATTTGGAGGTGACTTTGAAGTTTTGGGCTCTGGCAGTATTAAGAGTCCCTTATTGTAGGCAATCTTACGGCTACAATAGAGCACAGCAATGGAAGGCTGTAGTTGAGAAAAGTTCATGCTTGTATGAGGACCAGTCCCACACAAGGACTTGTAGATCATGAGCGTGAATGGATCTGTATTCAATGGAAAGCCAATATACAGTACAGTACTTTGATAGGCTGGTACAGTTTACTTGCTTTAGTTTCTACCTTTAAAAAAACAGTAGAATCCCACTCCTTTTACTTCTTCTGATAGTCAGTGCTCTCTCCCTCCTCTGTTTCTGTGCTAAGGTAATTTAATGAGGTCTTTACATTCATTCTGTGATGAAATTAATCTTCTCTGGATCCAACCTTGATAGTCCCAACCCTACTTGCACCTTGGTAAGAGTTCTGTTAGTCTTTAATGACCTTTTCCTGTTCATCCTTATGCCTCTTCACACAATAAATATCTTTAATGCCATCAATGACACAAACCCTTTTGACCTATCATTTCTGTGACTCATCACACAGGGAAAAAGCTAATCCTCATAAACACCCCTATTCCTTGGCTCTACACTAGTACTTCTCAGGAAAGAAAATGCTGGAAAACTTTACAAAAGTCAAATGTAATGCTAAAAAATTATTAAGAATGGACCTGAGAATCAAATTAAAAATGTGTCATGTAGCAGAAAACTATTTTATGGAGTCCTAAATAAGCTCACATCTTGAATATTACTTAAAATCTAGTCACTGCAACTCAGAAGAGTATCACAGAGCAAGGAAGTGTTGTGGCACATAACTGGACAAAAGAATGATCCAATGCAGGGAGCAAATTTCTAAGAGGAAAAGCATAATAGGTTTAGAATCTATCGTGGGAAAACAACTCAAACACAACAAAGAGGGGGATAATAGAGCAAAGATCTGTACAATCATTAAGGGTACAGTGGGGTGTTTGGAGAATATTTACTACTTGTTTCTCCCTAAGAACTAGCAGGCATTCAGAGAAGCAGGTTTAACATAAAAAAATCATATCATAGAATCATAGAATCATAGAATAATATGTTGGAAAAGACTGCTAAGATCATCAAGCCCAACTATCTACCCAACACCACCATGCCTGCTAAACCATATCCTGAAGTGCCACATCTATATATTTTTTGAACCCCTCCAGGGATGGTCACTCAACTACCTCCCTGAACAGCCTGTTCCAATGTCTGACCACTCAAAATGAACCAAAGGCATCATGGACATAAAAAGGGGCAATCTTTGTCTCAGGATACTGTCAAGCACAGAAGGATTCAAAAACAGTTCAAGAAGTATAGGTCCAGATGCAGTTTGCATCCTTCTGGATGTCCAGTTCTCAGCATAAGGTTAGCATGCTCAAAGAATACGCTTTATCTTCTGTCCACTCAGGGGTTCCATCTTTTATCAATACAAGGCCAACACAAACACTAAATCATTGGAATTTTCTCAAAAAACATAATGTCATATTTTCATGGCTAATATTTATGTTTTCTTGCAAAATCTGAACTAATGGAGTTATTTTTCTTCTCTTTTACTTGAAGTTCATAATTTTGATCCAGGCCTTAATTTCAGTTTAGTTAAAAACAAAACAAAACAAAACAAAACAAAACAAAACAAACAACACGCCAAAAACTTTCTATGTCCCCGAATTCAGATATTCAGATAAACTCAGTTTTATCATTCTCTATTCAGCGACTGTGGAAAATACCCCAGTCCTGTTACACATCCTGATAATTTGCATCATTTTTTACTAGGTCCTTTTCCTCAGGCTTCAATTTGAGGCTTTAGCTAAGTGTGCTGATTCTTCCTGTGTAAGGAAAAATCTCCAATATACTGTCTTATCTATTCATCCTCATAACTAAATCAGCTTACGTCCTCATTACTGAGACATCGTCTTCCATGACCCTGTTAAATAAAATCTTGCCCTCCTCATATCCTTCATAATGCTGCTGGAAAGATACAACGTATTGCTTTTATGTGTGATCTTTGTCTATTTGTAATAGAAACAACCCACAGTATTATTACTAATAAAAGTAACAATAATATCATGGTAAATATAATAATAATGTTTAAAAGTAATTACATAGTACACACCACAACACACAAATCTCAGTAAAAGATCTATGTTCCTTTCTGTTTTATTAAGGCAGACACAAAAATTACTTGATTAACTTCTCTGTATTTACAATGGTTCTCACAAGAGGAAAAAACACTATCTTCTAATCTTGACTGGCCTGGAGACCCTAAAACAGGCAATTCAAAAATGCCTAGGGATTTTCCTAAAGATTGTCTTATGTCGTTCTTGTTCTCATATCTATCTGAACCTTCATGTCTAATAAAAGACACATCTTTCCTTGAAAAGGCAATACTGCTTGTTTCACTATTTCTAACAATTTGTCTTGCTTTTAAAGAATCACAGAATCACTGACTGGTTTGGGTTGGAAGGGACTTTTAAAGATCATCTAATCCAAACCCTCTGCCATGGGCAAGGATATCTGTCACTAGATCACACTACTCAAAGTCCCATCCAACCTGACCTTGAGGGCTTCCAGTGATGGGACATCCGCAGCTTCTCTGGCAACCTGCTCCAGTGTCTTACCACTCTCACCATAAACCATTTCTTCCTTCTGCCCATCCTAAACCTACCCTCTTTCAGTTTAAAACTGTTGCTCCTTGTCCCATCATTACAGGCCTTGGTAGAATGTCTCTCCTTTCTGATAAGTCCCCTTTAGGTACTGGAAGGCCACAGTAAGGTCTTCCCTCAGCCTTCTCTTCCCCAGGCTGACCAGCCCCAGCTCTCCCAGACTTTCCTCCCAGCAGAGGGGTTCCAGCCCTCGCATCATTGCTGGGGCCTCCTCCGGCCCCGCTCCCACAGCTCCAGCTCTGTCCTGTGCTGAGGGTTCCAGAGCTGGACGCAGGACTCCTGGGGGGTCTCAGCAGAGTGGGGCAGAGGGGCAGAGTCCCTTCCCTTGCCCTGCTGGCCATGGTGCTTTTCTCAGCTGCAAGCACACATTGCTGGCTTGTGTCCAATTTTTCATTCACCATTATCCCCAGGTCCCCTCAGCTCAGTCAATTCATCAGCCAAGTCTGCATTGACACTGGAGCTTGCCCTGACCCAGGTGCAAGACTTTGCACTTGGCATTGTTGAACTTCATGAAGTTCACATGGGGCAGCTTCTCCATCCTGTCCAGGTCCCTCTGGATGGCATGCCTTCCCTCCAGTGTGTCAGCCGCACCACTCTGCTTGGTGTCATCTGCAAACTTGCTGAGGGTGCACTCAGTCCCATTGTCTACATCATTGGTGAAGATGTTAAATAGTATTGGTTCCAGTATGGACCCTTGAGGGACATCATTTTTTACTAGTTTCCACTTGGACGTTGAGCCTTTGACTGCAACATTTTGGATGTGGCCATCCAGCCACCCTCATCCATCTAGCAGTCCGTCCATCAAAGACACGTGTCTCCTATTTAGAGGTAAGGATGTTCTATGGGACCATATAAAAAGCCTTACAGAAGAGCAGGTAGATGACAAGCATAAGTCTCCCCTTGTCCACTTATGCAGTCACTCCATCGTAGAAGGCCACTAGGCTGGTCAGGCTCGACTTGCCCTTGGTGCAGCCATGCTCCCTGTCTCTAATCTCCTCCTTGTCTTCCATATGTTTTGACATGTCTTCCAAGAGCATCTGTTCCATGATCTGACTAGGCACAGAGGTGAGGTTGACTGGTCAGTGGTTCCCAAGGTCCTCCTTTTTACTCTTTTTGAAATGAACACGATGTTTCCCTTTTTCCAGTCACTGGGGACTTTGCCTAACAGCCGCATGTTTTCAAATATGATGAAGAGTGACTCGGCCACTACATCAGCCAATTCCCTCACAACCCTGGGAGGCATCTCATCAGGTCACGTGAACTTCGGTATGTTCAGGAATCTGATCCCACTTACAATGGGAGGGACTTCTGTCACTTATTTCACCATGTTCCTGCCCTGAGGTTCAAGGGTTTGAAAGGTCTGGGAATAGAGATTACCACTGAACTCTGAGGCAAAGCTTTGTTGAGTACCTCAGCCTTCTCCATGTCAGTTGTTAATGGTGCTCGAGTCTTACTGAGCAGGGGGATACATTTACTTTTACTGTAACTACTGCTTAGAAGGGCTGGAAAACAACATAAACCAGTAAGCAATTGCAAGGCCTTAAACCAAACACACCAAGAAAGAGAAAACTCTAATTTGTATTGAATAAAATTTGCAATTTTGTAACTAGTAAACTGGGTTTCTTAAATTGGCCAGTACAGATTCTTATAGCTCTAAGCTTACAATCAAATAAAGAATAAAAGTATGTGTAATGAATTGATAACATTGTGTATTGTTAGACATTGAAAATGAGAGCTTTAATGTGTAACTAGTCGAACAACTCTGAGATCATACCACCTCACTTTGCATCATTTTAAAAACTGAAGTAATAAAGCCTCTTAGACAATCTGGCAATAATAGTTTTGCGGAAATTTAATGCACTGGCATGACTATTATGAAAGAAAGTAAAATTAGCATAAGTAAACCCACAAAAAGGCGAGCTGCCTGCCACATATCATGCATAGCTTTAACAAGGCAATTTTTAAAACTATTCATCTGTGTTTATTTCTAGTCAGATCTATGTAGAGGTAAAAAGAAAGATGAAGGGTTAAATATGAATAAATATCAAACAATGTTAAATAATAACTTGTACATTAGGACTGGAACTAGTAATTTGACAACATTCTCCAGCACCGTATTGCAATTTTTGGCAGATGCCATGCAGGGCTTGTGACACAGAGAAGAGACATAATCGGAAAACAAACAAATCAACAAAAAAGTTATAAAAATACCTTAGGGCCTTATGACACCAAAAGCCAGCAAGACCAACAGGAAATTATCCTGTCGCCTTTGTGTTTATGTTTATTATCACCATAAACTTTTAATGTCTCTGAATGAACTCTTCCCATGTTAAATTCATTCCTTAGACAGATCCCACATTTCCTGGGAACTATCAGAAGCATTACATCATACGATTGTTCACAGGAGCTATGATTAAAAATATAAATCTCAGAAGACATAAAAACAAAATAATTGCCGTAACAGGTCAGACCAAAGGTCCTTCTAATACAGTTACCCGTCCCCAGCACCAGCTAGAGGAGGAAACGTATATAAAACTGGATATGCACAGAGAAATCCTGGTACACCAGCACATCTTCCAGCAGCTAGAAACGCAGGGTCTTCCTGGCTATGGTTTGCATTCCAATCATCGTTAGTAGCCATGAGTGGATTTACCATTCATGAACTCAGCCAAATTTAATCTATTCATCCTCTGTGCCTCCACGGTACTCCATGGCAAGGAGCTGCACAGCACAGCTAGGAGCTGCGTGAAAAAATACTTCCTTTTTGTTCATTTTCAGCCTGTTGCCTGATTATTTCTTACCATAAAAGAACCAGCAGGAACACAATGAAACTGCAAATAATTGTTTCTTATACACCTACTTGCTGGCTGCGGAGCAGTAATCACCCCTTAGCTACTAGTACAGCAACAGACTTGCAATAGGTACTTTGTCTTGCGCTCCTGCTATCCAGGGACTGTCAGCTTCCAGATTAGTAACAGCACACCACAACACAACAAGGAGACTTTAAAAACAAATAAACCAACGAAAAAAAGGACTGTGTTTTAAATCTTTACAGGCATACAACGAATTGTTGCAGGACTTGAACTCTTCTACTTCCAGTGGAACTGCTCTCCAGCTAGAGATTGAATTTTGTTCTCACAAGCATGAAAACGGACAGTGCAGAGCACAACGCTCATAGTGAAGTGTCCCTGCAAACATCAGGTACATCACTTCTTTCCCGAGCCACGCAGCACCCCTGTTATCCCAGCCCCTCTGCCTCTATGGAGCGAGGCTGCATAGTGGCTTTCATTGTGCAGACAAATGGGGCAAGAGGGAGAGTGAAATAATTTCTAATTGACTCCCATATGTGAAATTGGGTCCTGCAGGTGAAAGGCTAGTGTGCTAATACTCTACAGCAGCCCAGCTCCAGTTACCCTTATTTCTGGACCTAGATGGATAATGACAGAGCTATGAAAAGGAAGAAGTGGCAAGGTCTTAGCTTTATTATAGGCATGAGAAAATAATCATCTTCAAAGAAATGGGAAAGTGCAAGAAGAAAAACAAGGACAAGAAAAGAGTAGTTGCTGTACCCAGTAGTTACTTGATGACATGTGCTGTTCCAGGTCCGAACTACTTTATCCGAGTACAATTATATACTGTGAAAAAACTGTCAAAATCAGAAGGACAAATGAAGCAAAAAATATCACCCACCCTGCCATACTAAAAGGTAACAAGGTTTACTTGAAATAGACACCATAAAAAAAAATATACTCTATTCTGTGAGAAACAAAACCTAAACTGAGTTGAAACTGACCCTGTCAGTCACAGTGGTTACTGTTTCTACATCAGATGTTTCTCTAAAGGAGAAGCTATTCTGCAGATAGATTAAGTTAGGTTGTCAAGTGGCTTTCCTCGTTATGTTATTATATAGTGTAATAGAAAAATAGTGTATAGAAAACAAAAAATGAGAATAACAGCATCTAAAGAGAAACCTGACAAAGCAAGTTACCCTGCAAGAGAACTTTCACTTCTCAGAGTAAGCATTCTGAAAAGAAAGCTTGTAAATTCCAGGGGGGGGGGGGGGGGGGAAGGAAGAGAAAGAACAAAAATTAATTTCCAAAAATGAAAGCTCAGAAATTTCTTTAATACGCTGACAACAGCCTTATTTGGTATATCAGCATAATAGCCGTCTAAATTAGTGTATCATTTGCAAAACACTGTGCATGTTTTTTGCTCTTTTTCTTATCCACCTCCAGATAAAATTTTGTCAAAGCATGGCATGCACTTTAGTAGCAGAGAGCTAAAAAATTTTCAGGAAAAGAGTGATTGCTATGATTTGGAAAGGAATCCATCAGCTGGCAAAGAGTATGATGTACTTTGTTCCCTCTCTGGAGAAATGTAGTTGTCAGGTGTTCGAACAAAAACAGGTCCAAGCTTTCCAACTGTGTGCCCTGAAAAATTTCTACAGGTAAAGCCAACCCCTGGCTACCAACAACTATCAACAGGGGTCAAGTTATGATCCCTTCTGAAAGGTAGCTGTGAAAGGAGGCTTTTGTGTGGGACTTCAGCGTGGATATGGAGGAACAGAGCTAGACCGGGAGTCATCCCACAGCTGCTGCGCAACACCTGGCCTGCAACAGCTTGTCCTGACTTACGTGCCGTTTATCACAGAGCAGCTGAGCCGTTTATCAGTTTTGCACAACACAGCCCAGCATAAAAATGATCAATAGCGGGTCGATTCAGCCCAGGGTCCTGTGTCTTATGGTGACCAGACGCTTAGGGAAGAGGATGATGAAACAGGGTGGTAGCACTCCCTGCTACCGCCAGAAAGCCTTCCAGCTGCTGGCAGCTGGATGTTGCCACTTGTCCTCAGGAGGCATTTATATCCACATCTTCATGTGGATATATTTAAAGAGGTATCTAACACATTTTAGAAGCTATTTATAACTTTCTTCTCCACTGTATGGGAAAAGTGAGCTCTACAACTTAATTACATAAGAAAAAATGCTTTTTTCTTTTTTTGTGTGTGTTCTAAACCTGCTGTCTCCTAATAACAAAAAGAATAGCCTTCCACTGTTCTTCATCTCTGCTGCTCTGGCATCAGCCTCCGCTTACCACAAAATCTCGCGTGTCCCACCACAATTATTGTGCACTCTGTTAAGTGCTGCAGAGAAGATGTTCTGCATGTTCCCCCATTCTTTATCAAATACCCACCTCATGGGTTACGTGTTTACCAGGGTACGCTGAAAGCACAGGCACAGCTCTGTGAAACACAGGCTGTATGTAATCTGCTGTTGACCATGTCAGTGGGGCAGTGGAGCAATTCCCATTGTATTGTGCGTCCTTCATGCTGGGTTTACACCAGCCTGATCCAGACAAAAATTCTACGTGCACACACTAGCACAGTGCTTGATCTCACATCTGAGGCTTCGTTGGTTGGTGGCTTTTGGTTTGTTTTTTTTTTTGAGCCAACCTGCAAATATTAGAAAATTTTCTCCCTAGCATAGATGAAAAGTTGAATTTTTCATCCCAGATATACGGTATGTATGGCTGTAAACATCTCTTGGGACTCTTCTAGCCCAAATGACGAACTCTGAGGTCGAGAGGGTCTTGGATCCTCTGAACTCTCTTTCCATCTCTCTCGTGGCAACAAGAGTGTGTTTTCCTTATCTATCTAATTTAAATAAGTCATATTAAGATCTAGTCTTACTATTCAGAGTATATGTATAAATACTTAATAAAAAATTTTAAATCAATTGTTTATAAACCTATTGTAGAAATTCTTTGTGGCTCAGAAATTTTACAGAGATTCTTGGCCTGGCAGGCTTAATACTAACTAAATAATATATTAACTAAACACTGAAAAACATTTTAACTTGTGAAATTTCTATGAGTTCTTTCTAGCTGTGCCCTCAAACATGGACCAGTTCACCCACATTCTTAGGTAGTCCTGTTTGCATATATTGTTTCTGGGGAAGGGTTGATTACTGCTCAGTGTTAATCAGAATGAAGTGTCCTGCTTGTTATCTTGAATGTCAAAAGCAATTTTGGAGGGTGTACTGCAAAGAAGAATTTGTGTTTTGGAATCAAATATATAACTCCATTGATGATAAACCAAAAACTGAAATATACGAGGCAAATTCTAATAATATATGCCCAGGATCAACCAGCCTCCTTCACAGTTCAACCTGTCCAAAGAAGTCGTAGAAACACCCATACTTATATGTAAAATATAAAATAAGTTGACTTTTTTATCATCTATGAAAGTAGTAGATGTGCATACAGCATGACAATGCTAGGCACTATATTTCTAAACCAGTGTACTTGGTTCCTGCATTAAAAAAATATACGAAAAAAATTCAGCGTGTTTGTGTGCAGACTTTAGACTTGCACATAAAGTAATCAGATGCTTACCTAATCCTATGGCTGCTGGAATTCAGTTAGCTGAATTCATACATTTAGTTATTTGGTGTGTGTAAATGTTCATGATCTACCACTTCAGGGATGCTGAAAAGCAATAGTATTAACTGCCCTCAAGCAATGGCCAAAAGACATCCACTTTAACTCCGTGTTTCATAAATTATCTTTCTCTACTAATGTAAAATTTCTTATTTCACAGATATTAACTAACAAATTATTAAGGAACTGTATTAGTGGTTTTGTTTGAAATATCTCAGTTGCACAGTTAAGAACCCAGATTCCACAATATTTTCCAGAGTATTGGGAGTTCCTTCCTAATCCCTTTATAAAACATTTTCTAAGCTTTATATTACCATTTCTGAAAACAGAGACATCAAATCTTTCCAGCAAAGCTTCTGCACAGACTGACTTTTGCCCAAATCTACAGAAACTGGAGATAATGTAAGGAAAATGGAACATTACGCATCAGAGATAAAGCATTCGGCCTTATTAGGAGACTGAGCTGATAAACAGACATTAGTTACATTATGTTATCAATAAATATGCAGGCAGTTATTTTTGCTGGGCAATGCTAAGTAGATAAGCTTCAGAATACTGACCAAAAATAAAAAAGATTTATTTTGAAACCAAAGTTTGCAGCCAATAAACAAGAAGAACAAGAAAATTTTCTCACAACACAATGTATAAACAATCAAAATCGAATTACGATTGTGACAGATTAATCTCACAGTGAATGGTTGCACACTATCTAGAACACTTTGAACCTACTAGCTTATCTCTGTCTAAAGAAGTTAATTTCTCCGGAGAAAGGAGTTTTTACCCGTTAGGAACATACTCTAGGTTCAACAAATACTTGTTGCAATGCAAAGCTGGCAAGTTTGCTCTTAGACTACTCGAAGCGCGGCTGCTGTTGGTCCTAAAATGGGAGACGGCAGCCAGGAAAGCCCTGCCGAGGGCTCATGATGTAGTGTGCGGCTGCTCCAGAGGTTGTGGCATCTCTGGAGGTCACAGAGGAGCAGACACAGGTCATTAGGAGGTTGTTCTGCGAAAGCACTGCCGCAGGACATTCCAGCCACCATTTTCCTTTCTATTTGTTTACTTGTGTCTACGCACTTGCCAAATACATCTTATGAGTCATAAAACGCACATATTTTTAGGCACGTACCTTGGGGTGCAAAGGAGAGCTGAGGGAATAGCAATAACAGTAAAACCTGCAGCAACAAGTATGTGTTAGTCTGACATTAATGGGTACAGTATGGATTTTGTGTCATTTTGGCAGAATGGAGCAGGAGTGTCAAGGCAAATTCAATTTGCCACAATACTCTTGCAAGAATATCTGCATAACGAAAAGGTCAAGTGGTCCAAAAGAATATCTTTTAACACATTAGAGCTAAATAGCTGTGTGAGGTCTACCTAGCAAAACACACTCTTTCCTACCCGGCTTACCCCTGCATTAAATAAGGTGGACTATATTCTGCTGCTCTGATCTTTTAAGATACTCTTTCTTTCTATTAGGAAATTAGAAGTAAAAATGGGTCTAGAAGACATGATTTGTGACAGCCATGGCAGATTGTGCATCTGACAAGTATAAGCTCTAAGAATAAAAGAGCTTTTGATAATTTTATTCCAAGTGACATTCAGCGGGATTTAGGCTTGTACATTGCTCAGACACTTTTGAAATTTTTCCCCATAAAAGGAAAAAAAAATGAATCCATTCATCAAATGAGAAAATTGCAATCTTAGCTCCAAGCTGCAGGAGTCTTCTCAGCGAGGCAGTTTCAAGACATTGCAGTGGTTTGTAGCAGCAACGAGACAGCAGAAAAGCCTACCAAGCTGAGGCAAAACCTTCCTTACTTCTGCCACTCAGGTAAGGACTCCAGACTGTGAGATGTTTGGGGATTTTACTTTCAACGGCTGATGGTCCTTCTCTCTCCCACTGGTTGTTGAGGGAGCATGATCAGAATCACACAGTTTTCCTTTTGCAAATGAAGGTGGGGATGAAAAAATGGTAGGGGAAGAAAACAAAGGTGGAGAAAGAAAAAAAAATGCAATCCCTGTGAAAATAACTGAAAAAAAATTACTAAATGTGCTGGCATTTCTGTAAAGGTAGGTACAATTTTGTCTTGTGCTTTGTTTATTTTAAAAATACCTAAATAAATTACAATCCGCTCTGACCTTCCTTCTATTGTTAAAAACATGCCAAAAGCCCAAGATGTTTTTTTCCTGCTAGTAAATTCCAGAATGGAAATGCTGTAGGGAAAAGTTAAGTAGTGCAATCACATGCAGGTAAGATGCATGAACTGCAAAAAACATCTATTCTACCCACAAAAATATCAGTCTCTTCAGGTCCCTCTGGGCCTGTTTTATGTTGCTCTTTGCCTTATGGAGTTACTTACACAAGTACAGAGTAGGTGTAAGGTTAGGGCAAAGAGAAATTAAGTTTTTTTAACTACAGAGGAAAGTCTGTGCAGGTGGAAAACTGTTTGGTATTTTCAAACTAAGGGATTTAGCCACACAGTTCCCATTGAAATTAATTAGAAGTGAGCAGATTATTCTCTCAGCTTGCCTTAAGAAGTCTTAAGCACAGACTATAAACGAGTAAAGTGATGGGAGGAGGGGAAGAAAGTGAAAGCCCCATAAACCTTTTAAACAAAAATAGTCTAAGTAGAGTATGTGTTTCAGTCACAACAGCCAAAAGATTTTGATGCTTTGTGTAATACAATGCATAACAATATACAAAGCTTATTAAGAGTACTCAAGCCTCTTGGTTTATTTTTTAAGTCTGAATTACTTTATAAACTTATCCTTTAGAGTGTGGATGTATGCAGGCACACAGAAAAAAAAAAGAAAAAACAAGAAGAAAAAAAAAAACAAAAAGCTTGCAAGTTGGAATTTGAGGCTGTAATCTCCTGTAATTTTCTCTCAGCAGTTTGAATAAAGCCAAATATTAAATATCGGCTTTACTACTTGCAGTATAATTTAATTACAGATATGCAACAGCACTGCACATGCCTTAAAATGCTTCAGGCTCCCTTTCCTTGGAAATTCAATGTCACAGAATCACAGAAGCACAGAATGTTCAGAGTTGGAAGGGCCCTCTGTGGGTCATCTAGTCCAATCCTCCTGCCGAAGCAGGGTCACCTACAGCAGGACCTCGTCCAGGCGGGGCTGGAATATCTCCAGAGAAGGAGACTCCACAGCCTCCCTGGGCAGCCTGGGCCAGGGCTCCGGCACCCTCAGAGGGAAGAAGTTCTTCCTCGGGTTCAGCTGGAGCTTCCTCTGCTCCGGTTTGTGCCCGTTGCCCCTTGTCCTGTCGCTGGGCACCACTGAAAAGAGCTTGGCCCCATCCTCCTGACACCCACCCTGCAGATATTTGTAAGTATATATTAGGTCCCTTCTCAGCCTTCTCCTCGTTGGCCTGGCTTTCCTAAAGAGTCTGTAGCCATCCATGACAGCATGCCAGTCATGCGAGTTGTCCCACCACGTTTCTGTGATGGTGACCAAGTCGTAGCCGTCCTGCTGTATAATGGCTTCCAGCTCCTCCTGTTTATTGGCCATGCTACGTGCGTTGGTACAGACACACTTGAGCTGGGCTGTCCCTCTCACCCCTGACCCTAGCACGCCAAGCCTGGGCTCGTCCCTAGTGAGCTGGGCAATGTCCCCTTCCCCCTTCGAACCTAGTTTAAAGCCCTCTCAATGAGCCCCGCCAGCTCGTGGCCAAGAATCCTTTTTCCCCTTTGAGATAGCTGAGTTCCACCTGTTGCCAGCAGGCCCGGTGTTGTGTGCACCTCCCCATGATCAAAGAAGCCAAAATTTGACTGATGGCACCAGTCCCTGAGCCACCTGTTAACCAGGTGAATTTTCCTGCCCCTTTCAGTGCTGTTCCCTGCCACTGATGGGATGGAGGAAAACACCACCTGCGCCCCTGATCCCTCAACCAATCGCCCCAGTGCCCTGAAGTCCCTTTTGATGGCCTTGGGACTTCTTTCTGCGATCTCGTCCCCGCCAACCTGCATTACCAAGAGGGGGTAGTAATCAGAAGGCCGCACCAGACCAGGGAGCTTCTTAGCAACATCCCTAACCCGGGTCCCAGGGAGGCAGCAGACTGCCCTGTGGGATGGGTCCGGTCGGCAGATCAGGCCCTCTGTTCCCCTCAGAAGGGAATCATCTGTGACAATTACCCTCGTTTTTTTAATTAGCTGAGGCAGTTGTAATACACGTGGCTGACTGACTCATCCTGGGCACTCCTCAGTCCATATTAAATGTATTTGCTTAGTGGAAAGCTATGAAGAACAGGTTCCCATAAAATGCCCAAAACTTTACCCATCCAGTTGGTCAGCCAAAAGGCTGCCTTTTGGTATTTTTTCCATTTTCTTTGGGAGATACTTGAATATATTTATGTTTAAGAGATTAAACTATCAGTGAAAGTCAATTAAATCATATGTCCTCATCTTTAACATTAATACCGTAGTTCCTAAAGCGAGTGTCGTTGTCACTGAACTGATCATCTCTGGAAGCATCAACAGAGACGTGACTTCAAAGTGATGAGCCCTTCACAACAGCCACCTCAGGTAAGCAGCAGACTGTTTTACAGGACACTTAGTGAAACGCTGTCACGGATGTTGCACACATTTTCCCTGCTGATTTGAAACCCCATTCATATTCCTTTAAAGACTCAAGCCTTCCAATTACCAGAGTTTGCTTTCAAATACAATATTATGAATGGTCATTCAGGAGCTGGGTAAAACTTTTAGTTTAGTTTTGTGGAAGAAAAAAGCAATAACTTATAGTTCTACTTTATTTTTTACTAAATAAGTCTTTTTGAACCAGTTGGTCTCAGCAATTAAAATTTCAGTCTTTATGCCTCTTAAAATGAATAAATACATCTAACTAAAAGTGGGGAAACCTGATCAAGCAATACAGAGTATGTGAAAAACAGTAATTGCTATGAAGGATGGATGTAACAGAACATTTATTGAAGTTAGTGTCATGTAATATTTTTTTTTTCCATAAAATCAGAGTGGCTCTTCCGAAATCATGGATAGTGGCCTCAAATTTCCTCCTTCCTCGCTTCTCTCCCTTTTTTTCTGGATTGTTTTCTGTGTTTTTTGACACCCAATGCCCAAAAAATACATGTTGAAATGCCCTTCTTGACTTTCCACATGGATTTCTCTGACAACGCATTTTGCTTTCATTGCTAGAGGCAGGAGCCACTTCAGCACCACCTTCAGAGCCATGGCATTGTCTTTAGTAGAGTCCACGCTATTGTTTTTATTCATCTTTCACTGGAACATCATTTCTATTAGATAATGACAACAGCATTGAGGATGAGCATCTATCCAAAAGATAAATAACTGTACTTTGAAGAGCCAGGCATACACTCTACCATGGTGGGTTCCAGCAATGCAAATACAGACTGTCTCAATCTAGCTCTTCCTCCAGGCTTCAAGTTAACTAAGTGCTCCATATCTCCATCAGTCCATGGGTCCACACCTTCACAGGTCAGACCCATATTCTTGGCTAAATTTTGTGCACCGCCATAGCAAGTTATGCTAATGAATTCCATAATTATGTAGAAGAAAATGAGTGGAAATAAATAAGGACAAGGAGGTAGTCCCTTCCAATTTTTTGTCCCTGTGCTTATGGTAACAGCCTTTTTGAGAATAAATGTCATGGATCAAGTGGTGAAAAGTCTTTTTCTCTTAGTAGCATTTCAGTGGCTTTTTTCTAAAACCAAAATTTGCTAAATGTGTTCTGTATTGTGACAAAAATCTGCTAAGTCCTAGCTATTACAGAAAGATTTCTGAAAAGTCCAATAACAATTAAATTATTACAAGACAAAGACATTTATAAATAACCTTAAAGGTAAGTAAAGCAGACTTGAACAGATGAGATTTTACAGCCAGTTCAAAATCGGGAGCCGAAATAAAGCTTTACATTATTCACGATTCTTCTAGAAAATTCTTAAAAAAAAAAAAATACTGTATGTATTTTACAATATGGTTGTTTACATCCTGTGCTAGGTGCATTAAAAAGAAAATAAAAGATGCCATCCCCTCCAGGAAGATTTTATGATCTAACTTTATATGTCACGCAGATGAAAACAATGAGATAGAACAGGGCAAGAAAAGAACACCTTACAACAGTAAACTTACACAATTTATTGGAATCTTTCATGTTTCCTGTTAGCTCAACTGCATGCTATTTGATTTTCTTGCCTGGATCCTTTTCTTATTTCCAGTTTTATGCTATTGTGGGGCAAAGAACACTTCTGGCTGATAGAGTTTGGATTGGAAGAGATGTGTGTCTTGTGAAGAAACAAGGAGAGAGGAGGTTTTGGGTCACAGAACTAGGGAATATACTGTGGGGCACCCCAAAGAAACCTCAAAGAACATGAAGAAGATCTGGAAAAATTAAGGGAACCTAGAAATAAAGGCTACACAATGAGATCTGATAGGTAGGTCCAAATACAACAGGGCAGAGAATTCAAAAAATACAGTGCAAAGCCAGAAAAATAGCTGGAAGATGGCATGTTATGGGAAGGTCAGTAAAAGGATAGAGTTCTGATGAAGTGGAAGAAAACAGCATCGACAACAGAGATAAGGGGGAAGGAGTATCCTGTGGAGAAAATGACTGAACCCAAATAACGTTTTGAGCACAATGGCAGTGGTAGGTGGATTTACAAATGGACTCACCAAGGAAAAATCAGAAAAACTTCAACTCCTCCAAGACCGTAAAAAAATCCATAGCAAATTGTCATTGATGCCATCTTCAGGAATAAAAATGCCATGGCAATTTTTTTATGCAGATACTCAGTTTTAACACATTAAATTTGATCTCGAGACTATTTGTGAGTATACAAATAAAGGTTGAGAGAACCAGATAGGTAAGATTGGGCAGAGGGACACGAGTCTGAGGAGGAGAAACATTTTTGCAAGTCCTGAACGATAGCTGCATCCAGAAAACCCGACACCATTCTACAGAGGTGCATTACAGAGAAAGAACGAGAAAAAGAAGTCGCAGAACTCTCTGTGTAGCTGTTACACAGAGAGGTTGCATGAATTCGTACCTTTCTGGAATGTTTGCACGTCCTGAACAAGCAGAGAAGGCTGCTCCAGTTCCCACACTTAATGAGTTTGCTTTTTGACCTCTGTATGACCCTGTTTAAGTACGTTTTTCTTAAAACAGAAGTCAGGCCGCTTACATCTAATAACTTTAGCAGAAAAAAATGATATCATTCTTGTCTCAGAAGAGTTCAGAGCTACAAGTTATTTGCAATTCTTTGTCATAGACTTACTGTTTTAATTTTGGACAACATACGGTTTCCCTTTGCCTCTGACACCCTGTTTTTGAAAATGAACACTTCTTCCTCTAGTAAGATTTTTGGTGAAACTAAAACCACTTGATTGTCAAATACCTGAAATACTAAAATGTTTCAAAGGCGATTAGCTGTGGTACAAGTATAAATTTTTACCTGATGACATTAAGCACAAGAGCTAAGCTTGGAGGGGAAAAGCAGAGATGAAAAGGACAGGGTTCTTAACAAAAAAAGAAAAATTTGCAAATTTCTGTCAACGTTTTGCAGTTTGCATTGGCATATATTGTTTCTCAAATATATCTATGTTGAGAATGCGCTGAAATCTCTTGCTTTTCCTATAACCAAACCATTCTTCTGAGTCTATATAGGTTTTCTTGGTCTTTCTTCTGTTTCCCATCTGCATGTCTATTGCTAGTGACCATGTCACAGGCTCTAGCAGACTTCCAGATTCTTCTCTGATCTCACTTACCACATGGTTTGCTGAGAAGAAACAGACAATAATTTGAAGACAGCATAAACGACAAAAATACAAAAGGACAGCAGTGAAAGCAGACACACAGAGGAACCAGGGGTACACAGGGAGCTGGTCAGGAGCACTGGGTCCAGTTCTGGGTTCCCCAGTATGAGAGAGACATGGACAGACTGGACAAAGTCCAATGAATGGCCATCAAGATAATTAAGGGACCAAAGCATCTTTCCTGTGAGGAAAGTCTGAGAGAGCTGGGACTGTTTGGAAGGCTCAGAGGGATTTTACTGATGTGCAGAAGTGTCTGAAGGGAGGGTGCAAAGAGGACGGTGCCCTACGACAGGACCACAGTCAATGGGCAAACACTGAAACACAGGAGGCTCTATCTGCGCGTCAGGAAGCATTTTTTCACCCCGATGGTGACCAAGTACTGTCACAGGATGCCCAGAGAGGCTGTGGAGTCTCCATCCTTGGAAATATTCAAAAACCACCTGCACATGGGGCTGGGACACCTGCTCCAGGTTTGGGCTAAGATTAGGAGATCTCAAAAGGATCAGATGTTAAAATCTTACATGCTTCCATCAGTATTTTTAACAAAAATGAATTTAATTAAAAGAAACACAAAGAAAATAAAAGGTTTAGCTGCCAGACTAGTAACTAGTGTCATGCAGTTAAAATTAGTAGGCTACCAAATGAAGTGGAAAACGACTGTAGCTAAGTGATATTACTGCTCACAGCAAACAGGATTTTAAATTAATAAACATGTATATATTACTCCACTATACATTGTGTAATAATGTGGGATGCTGATGACACACATGCATCAAATGACAGACCACGGTGTGACAGAACAGTTCATAGCAATGTAGAGGAATGTGCAGAAGCCTGGGAGAAGACCTCCACTGAAGAAGTCATCCAGTGTGGAATCACCCCAACAATCTCACTGAAACTCTTTATTCTAAAATACATTATGAAATCCTGAGTTACAGAAAGAAAAAAGGATCAAAAGACTAGAGACACAATAGATCTTACTCTTCCTATTCTCTGCTTCATAGAGGGAGAGAGGCAGAGACTCTTTCTGATTCTCAGAGAACCTCTTCCCTGTGTTTTCAGTAGCGAAGGGGCCAAATCTTGTCCACTCACTGCTATACCAGAGAGAGAGAAGAGAGCTTCTTAGAGTGGGGCACATTGACAGTCCAAGGAAGAGGCAGAAATACTCTCTGCTTTCAAGACGTGAAGAAAAATCTCTGATACCACCTAATATGTAAACCCTTTCTCCATTTTCCTTATGGGCTGCCACCGTCTGGCCCCAATCCTGCAACTAACAGGAAGCTCACTGTTCTTAATTAGGTCTCAAGAAAATATTAGCCTCCATTTTGTGGACGACAAGTTGACCATGAGCCAGCAGTGTGCCCTGGTTGCCAAGAAGGCCAATGGCATCCTGCGGTGCATTAGGAGGAGTGTGGCCAGCAGGTCGAGGGAGGTTCTCCTTCCCCTCTACTATGCCCTAGTGAGGCCCCATCTGGAGTACTGTGTCCAGTGCTGGGCTCCCCACTTCAAGAAAGATGAGGAGCTACTGGAGAGGCTCCAGCGGAGGGCTACAAGGATGAGGAAGGGCCTGGACCATCTTTCCTACAAGGAAAGGCTGAGAGAGCTGAGCTTGTTCAGCCTGAAGAAGAGGAGGCTGCAAGGGGACTTAATATATGCTTACAAATATCTCAAGGGCGGGTGTGAGGAGGATGGGGCCAAACTCTTTTCGGTGGTGCCCAGCGACAGGACAAGGGGCAACGGGCACAAACTGAAGCACAGGAAGTTCCATCTGAACCCAAGGAAGAACTTCTTCACTCTGAGGGTGACGGAGCCCTGAAACAGGTTGCCCAGAGAGGTTGTGGATTCTTCTTCTCTGGAGACATTCAAAACCCACTTGGACGGGGTCCTGTGCAGCCTGCTCTGGGTGACCCTGCTTTGGCAGGGGCTCTGACCAGATGATCTAGAGAAGTAATTTTCAACCCCTATAGTTCTGTGATTATGTGATTTTTGTGGATCTGAAAACGGGACAGGCACCCACTTTTGAGCTTTGAACTTGTTCGTATAATTTAGTCCTTTCCAAAATTTCAGTTTCAAAAAGTGAAAAAAAAACCACTTAAAATATCATGCAGGGATGCCTTACTTTTTATTCAATCTAGAACAGGCCAATCTAATAATCAAGGTCACCAGTCTTGAGATTCTATGTGGCATGTGGTATAACTAAATATATGTACTTATTTGCATTGATTTTTGTTGCAAGCCAATTGAATTTGCAAATGATTTCCATCTGCATACTTACATAATTTGACAACTTTGCCCATCCTCAACTAACTTATTTTTAACTTTCTGCAGCAGCTCAGAAATGATAAATAATTATTGCTCATACTATCTTAGTTTGCAGGGACCACTGCAATCAAGTTTGCAGCTGAGAATGGGCTACCGTTGGAGACTGTCTAGCCTGAGTGTCTTTGCCCAGAAAAAAGTTTAAACGGGAGAGGACCAACAGAAATGAAACAGCAGCACTAAGCAGTGACTTGGCTAATGTCGCTCATCAGATTCACGTCCTCTGTTAGACTCATGATGCCTCTCAAGCAGTGAATGTTTTTCCCCTTAACTTTTGCATTAAACTTTCCTCAGTTCATTTTGTGCAATTTCTTTTTAACTTTTCAAAATATCATTTGACGAATTTTGAGGATCCAAAAGTTTTTCCACAGACACGTTTGTTAAATTAATTTCTAATTCAAAATGTCATGCTTTTGCACTTCATGCATTCAAAATGTCATATACAAGTGCCATGGCAGCAGACTATGGAAATCTTGGCTTGTGGAGGGAAGACGGGAAGGAATACAGTAACAGATGCTCACACATATTTATAGACTATTGTACATAGAGACAGACACACAGCAGGTAAGGCTAGGACAGAAAGGGATGCAGTTCTTCCCTGGAGTCCCTGCGTGCTCATTTAAAACTGCTTAAATATTCCTGATTAGAACATGACTTTAAGCTCAATTGCCAGTATGGCTGGAAATTTCCATTTGGGCAGTTACTGTTTCCACAACTTTCTAATAACAGAGCTGCTGTCTCCTAACAGCACAGCTAACCCTAGTGCAAAGTGTAGCCTGCTTTGCGTGGTTGTTGCCACTAGATTTGCTGATCTGCAGCACGTTGTACAGAGGAGGCCAAGGAAACACAGCACAATTTTACCGTTTACTCCTAAGGGAGCTCAAGGCCATTTCTTTGGCGTCTTCCAACTTCTCTGCGCAGCTCAATGGCCCAAAGCAGCCATAAAAATGATTTCATTCCTGGCTACTCAGGAATTCTTGCAGGGTCAGTACTCTTCCCTTCCTTCACTCCATGCTCATCTGCACCTCTCCAGACTGGAAAGTCAAACCTCTCTCAGTAACCAAATGAGTAGTCTTTGGAAGATGCTGGTAGGTGGCAACGACCATAAGGCAGCCCTAGGACTGATCTGCCCTCTGACAACCTTTACCTGAAGATGCGTCAGTGGCCAGCTTCTTCAGGTATGCCTTTAGAGGGTTCAAAGAGTGTTTGAGCACTTCCTTAACACTGCTTTTTAATTTTAACAGCCACAAGTGTCAGCAAAAAAACACATTAAGGATTTGTCCAAGGGATAATCTTGAATAAAAAATGGTGTACAGTATTCAACAACCATCATTAAGATATTTAGCTTTATAAATATTCTGAGTGTGAAAGAGAAGTACAAAATGTTCACTACTCTTCATGCAACTGAGAATTTCAGAATTGCAGAGCCCAAAGTACCTGTAAACAATTTTGTAAGCTAGCAGAACACTGTTAAAAATTTCCTTTTCTTTTATTTAACCAGCAACAAGAAAGTCAACAATCCAGAAACTGAGGTGGTTTCTCAGTCTGTTTCATCACAGCCTTGAGTGAAAATAGGATTTAGCACCCTTCCCCTTAAATGCAACTTCACGGTGGCAGAGAATAATAATGCACACAGACAAAAAGTGACAACCTTCCTCACCTTGGGGCACTGCAAAACTGTATTTCACAAGATACAGAAAGATGAGAGAAAAGGTCACTTTTTGCTGCCCTTTTTTTCCCTTTTTTTTTTTTTTTATTTCTAGTCCTGAAATTCATCCACAAAGCAAGAGAGTTTCACAAAAGAAAAAGAGGTCACACACAAGAAAGAGGAAGAGGAAAACAGCCTTCTTTTACACGCTACTGCAATTATTTTCATTGCATTAGAGCTTAGATGTTAACAAAACGACTACTTTGCAAAACAGATGGATACTGAACCACTTGATATGAAGGGTATCGCAGCTCCTAGTGTATAACAGGACATTGTAGCTGTGATTTCTCCGTGACTGCTTATGGCAATTCACAGTATAGCTGGTGCTAAGAATTTACAGAACAAACTCAGCACCAACAGGAAGCGGAAAAATCTTATCACAGTGATCATATTTCTTCCTGAAGTCTTCAAGATTGTTGTCTAGTATCTATGGCACTTTCTCTCTCATACGCATCTGAATTCCAAATTTCTGTAACATCACAAGTGAAAACTAGACTATGACAAGTACATAAAAATCAATTGGCATAACTTTCCTGGACTCCTGACCTTTTCTACGTCTCACCTGTTTCCCTCTATAAGTTGTATGTCAGATCTTGTCCCAACCACCAAAAAAAGGTACCAGTCTAAATTAAAATCCACTCTGGAATCATACTGAAAGCAAAACTCCAGAACGGTTTCTAAAAACAAATCTCTATTTAAGTCCATCTGTAATTAGGATGGTATACTCTCTCTATACATACACATTACGTACATGTGTACACTTTTACCTACGTATATGCACACACACCCTCGTACACACACACACACACACACACACACACACACACTTAATTTACGCATGCTACCACTTACATTAATTTAGCTGAAAATTTCACTATCCGATAGAAGGTAAAGAATAATCTAAGTTAAAAATCATGAGGATGAACTGGACCTCTTGGAGCATTGAAGAGTTTAGGCTGAAGAAACCTCTTAGACACGAACTCATATTCTACCTATACTTCTGTGAGGCCATGCGCAAGACTTCCTTCAGCTTCTTGGTTCACAAAGGGTATCAGTCTGCAGATCCTTAGGATGCTACAAAGGTTCTCTCACTCTTGGTCTGGACTACAACAATTTGGAAGTTGCTGCTGAGTACAGAAGTCAAGTACAGATGTAAGATGTTAGCCCAAAAAGAGAATCCAAATCACCGCTTCTATCATGGAAACAGAAGCAAAAGGCCACGTTTGGGGTCTGAACATGGCCCAGTCACTAATAAAAAGGAATCGCGAGTTCTGTGAGGTATCATCTTGGGGTTTACTACCAGATTTGTTCTCGTTTATTTAAATTACTTCAGGAGTCTCCAAGTGTATCAACATAAATAATGACACCTGGGAAGGAAAACAGAGGATGAGAGATGATCTCTTGCCTTTTCATACCAAATGCTGCAAAAGCAAAGGTATAGGAATAAACAATCAGGAAAGAAAGAGGGGGGGAAGTATAAAATGAAAACATGAAGCATACCTTTGCAGTGAGATGTTTCTGAAGTTTACAGCAAAATCTGCTCCTTGTGGTTTACTGAACTCTGATCATTTTTCTTGAAGGATTAGTAGCAATTATCATTAAGGTTCAAGCATTTAACTGTGACTGCTGCAATAAATCTTATTAAAATAACTGAAACATACTTTTTTTGCATGTGGCAACCTGTCTCTGAATCACAACCATCTGTACATAGTTATTGCCTGGTGCACACAGATGGCAGTAAAACAACTATAAAGCTATACCATTCTTTAATCATAACTTCTAACACAACTAAACAAAGTGAAATTTGAGTCAGACCATTAGCATTTGAAAGACTATATGATCACTGTAATTAACAAATACACTTTAGAATCCCGTTATAAAATGTTTTATTGGTTTCTGATTGAAAAAATAATAACAACACTTGCACTGGGCAACAGCTTGTTTTAATCTTTGACAGCTCATTTAATGGAATCATATGTTAACAATAGAATCACAGTCTTAAAGTTTTTATACTGCACAGCTCCTTTACAGATTTAAAATGACAGTGAAAGGTAGTAGAATAATTTATTCCTTCTTGCTTAAGGCACAGAATCATGAATGCTTCAGGTCAGTAACTGCAGGGCTACACTAAACCCCTGTCACTCCAAATCAGTTACAAAGTGAGCATCTGTACTCTCTGCTTAGCCTTCAAGCAATAAAAAAAAAAATGGAAAAAAAAAAATCCACATTACTTACAAATGCTGGGCCTCTGAACATGAACAGCTCTAAATGAAGCCAACAGGCAGCTTCCCAAATGTCTTTCTTCTACATAATACCAGATATTGACTTGCTAGATCCAGCACCATCTTATTAGATAGAAGGCACCTGCATATTGCTGCTTCAAATGCCTGATCTCTTACTGTAATTTTGAGAAGGAGACAAAACTGGAATTTATACTAATGGCTGTCAACTGATTCAAGATCTTAAAAGTGCAGTCACTGGACAGGTTTTGAGACCTGTAAGACTACTACCAAAATAAGCTCTCCCACAGAGACATATTAATATTTCCACGAGAACATGTCTCTGCTTTACCTAATAATGCTCACTTTGTAAAGTACGATTCGTCCTCCATCTCCCGCTCACTTCCAAAGCAGCTACGGGCACAAAACATCTTCTGAGTTTATCACCTCGCTTTTGCCTGGAGCAACATGGAGAAGGACAGGGAATCATGAGCAGCTGCCTTGTCATGGTGTGAAAAATTACCACTTATCATCTGGCCTGCATTACTTAATGACGTTTACCTCATTACAGAAGCAAAAGCAAAGGCAAAGCTCTTTCCTTTTGAAACGAGCTTGGAGCCTGGACACGGTCTGTTGCATGGGTCATTTGAGGAGAAGTAGCTTGTCGAGCTATGGTGGCTTGCTCCAAATCCATTAATGTTTCAGAAGGCATTTTACAGCGTCCTCTGGCTGGTGAAGTCTTTGTGAGGATATCTCCCAGAGGAAGCAAAAAGGAACTGAAGAAGGCAGCAGGTCCCCAGATTAAGGCTGCTTGTACTGTGTTGTGAGACTGTCAAAGCACCAGATGAAAATGTACAAATTTAGATTTAAAGTACTTGAATAGGCTGTCTTGGTATTTAAATGGATGATTTGGTCTTTTATAGTTAAAGTATAGATCAGCTACAGAAATATTTCACAGAATATACAAAAGAAGTTTCATCATGAAATTATTCACTGAGATGTCTACGATGTGTTTTTTACAAGCACCTTGTTCTTCTGCGGTATTAAAAAGGCACATGTTTATCTCAGTCCTTTGTCAGTTCTGAGTACAAATAATAGGAGACAGATGTGGCGAATGTATATGTATCTCGTGAAGCATAATAGCGATTCCTTGATGTGCTTAGGGTAAGCAATTGCCCTCCCTGGGGCATATTTGAACTGTTTGAGATTCTTTGCTGCCAGCTACACAGCTTGCTACCTGTCAGGAACTGGAATTGGCAGAAAACAGCTGGTAGAAATCAATGGATGTGCCAGTTCTGGTTCATCCAGCAGAGATGCTGTGGAACAGTGCCGTAACTCTGATTGGGGTTAGGCAGCACGAACAAGTTTTATTTGCACATGGCTTCAGTGCCTTCTCAGCCAGGGAATATCAAGGTTCAAATGATGTTAAGTGATTATTACATTTTAAAACCTGACATTCACATAACAAGTAATACAAGAAATCAGCTATAAACAAGGAAAAAGGCAGTTGCTCAATAAGGAATACCACAAATCTGTAACAAGAAATGTCAGCAGTGTTATTGGATATGTTGGTCCTGGGAACATGAAAGAAGAAGAGCTCAGAGAAGCTGTAGGGCTTTAAGGACAGCAGCCTCCAAGTGCATGAATGGTCCAACCCAACACTCTGGAAAACAAGCAGATTAATAAGGGGACCAGCCTGGCTTAGTGGGCAAGTCATGACAGAGCTGCACTGCAAAGGTGTAATACACAGGAGGATGAAGCAGGGAACGCCTACAAAGAAGAAATTTGGAAACATCTGGGCATGGTGTTAGGGTGTTGCTGGGAAAACCCCAGTTTAACTGCAGACTTGCAAGAAGTGCCAAAGGCAGAAAGAAGAGCTTACACTGGTACATCAGCAGTGAACAGCTGAACAAGGAAAAAATAGCAATGCTGCTGAAGGGGGTAGGTGATTGCCAAGAGCAGACACAGGTGAGGATGAGGTACTCAATGCCTGATTTTCCTCATTTTTCAGCAGCAAGGTTTCCCAGGCCTCCGTGCGTAGAGACAGGGTTCAGAGAGAGGAACTAAGAGTGGTGGATGAGGGTCGAGTCAGGGATTACTGGAGAGAACTTGATACATACATGTCCACCGGACTAGACAGAAAGAGAAAGTGGAGAGAACTGGCTGACATCCTTGCAAGACCACTCTCTGTCATCTTTGAAATTTGATGGAGGTCAGGGGAAATCCATGAGAGCTGGAGATGGCCAAACACCACAGTCATCAAAAAGAAAGGGCAGAAAAGGGGACCTTCAGGGTCAGTCAGCCTCATTCAGTCAAGAAAATGATTAAAGAGAATGATTAAACAAATTCTCTTGGAGCACATTTGCTTGCTACAGAGACTAAGGTGACAGGGAACAACCAACATGGATCTCCCAAAGATAAATCATGTGAGAACACTCTGATCACAGGTTGCCCAGAGAGGTGGTGGAGTCTACTTCTCTGGAGATATTCCAGATCCGCCTGGACAAGGTCCTGTGCAGCCTGCTCTGGGTGACCCTGCTCCGGCAGGGGGGTTGGATTATATGACCCACAGAGGTCCCTTCCAACCCCTACCATTCTGTGATTCTGTGATTCTGTGATCTCTTTCGATGAAAAAGTAACTGGATCCATGGATGACAGGAGAGCAGCAGATATCATTCACTTCGGCTTTCCAAGGCTTTCAACACTGTCTCCCACAGTAGAGGGAACACGAGATGGTTGTGTGGTTAGGCTCAGAGGGTATTCATTTATGGGTTATATTCTACTTTGATGTTGGTAACAAAAGGAGACCTGTCCTGCTCAACACCTTTATCAATGACCTGGAGGACACAGTGGAGTGCACGCTCGTCAAGGCTTCAGACGACATCAAATGGGTGGGACCAGATGGTAAGCTTGAGGGCAGGGCCATTGTACAGAGACACTTCAAACAGGATGGAGGTAAAAGCCTATAGAAACCCTGTAAAATTCAACAAGGACATGTGCAAAATCTTGTATGTAGAAAGGAAGAGTCCCCTGCACCAGTACAGGCTGGGGACTGACTGCCTGGCAAGTAGCTCTGCTAAAAATGGTCTGGAGATCCTGGTAAACTCAAGCCCAATGTGAGTCAGCAGTGTGCCCCAGCAGCAAAGCAAGCCTACTGTCTCCTGGATGGTATTTACAGCAGCATAGCAAATAGATCAAGGAAAGTACTGTTTCCCCTCTACACAGCACTTGTCAGACAACATCTGGAATATTACTCCCAGCTTTGTGTACCACGTTGAAATAATAACGTTGATGAACGTGCAGTGCATCCACTGGAGAGCCACCAAGATGGGCTGGATGGAGTACATGCCATGTGAGGGCAGGCTGAGGGAACTTTGCTTATTCAGCCTGGAGAAGACTGTGGGCTTACAGCAGCCTAACAGCAGCCTTCTAGTACCTCTATGGAGATTATCATGAAATGGTCCATGGTAGGAGAATGAGAGCCAATGGGTATAAATTGAAGGAAGGGAAGTTCCAGCTGGATATAAGCAAATATCTTTCACCATGAGAACAGTCCACCAGTGGAACAGGTGTCCCAGAGAGGCTGTGCAGCTGCCATCCTTGGAGGTTTTCGAGAAGTGACAAGATAAACTCCCCAACAATTTTGACCTTACAGCTGCTTTTTTGAACTGGAGGTTGGACTAGATGAATTCTTAAGATCATTTCCAACCTGAATTATCCCATTGACCTGTAAGACTGTAACCTTCTCGTGGTTAAAAATGTAAAAAAGGAGTAAACAATCTTCACCACATATCTATCTAGATAGATTAGATAGACGGATACCTAAACTATCCATCTTTTTAGATATAAAAGAGATGTGTGTACTACTATATTAAAGAATTCTGCTGTCAGGTTTTGTGCCTACAAACTGGTTTAGCATTACAGAGTAAGCTACCTTTCAAAAGAGAAGAAAGAATACCTGGAGAGGGGAAATCATTTTACAACACTTCAGTTACATTAATTGTCTCCTATCAAATGTAAACACACTGTACAAGACCCACACTTGTGTACTCTAGAGCTGAAAATGTCATTATCACACGTGATATGATATGCAAAACAACATCTGCACACTGAAGGAGGGAAAAAAAGCCTACACTAAAAGAAAAAAAGAAAGAGAAGATTGGATCAGAGGTTTGGGGGGTGGGGGGAGGACGAGGAAGTTAAACGTACTTTAATGTTGGTATCACAGAAGTTAGAGGTTTAACCAAACTCAGCCAGGCAACCCAAAAGCGAGGAATGAACAGAAAGAGACATCCCACCTGAGTTTGGAAGCTAAGCACAGGGCCTTGTTAATAATAATGTAAGTGTGCAAAGAAGTGGATACCTTTCAAATCTAAACGGACCACACTGACCTGATGCTAATTACACCATCTCTGCCACAGCTTCGGTGGAATGAGTGTCACTTCAAACCTTCAAGAGAGAGTCCTAACCAAGAACACCAGTGTGAAAAAGGCACCAAGCAGCTATTTGGACAGAATTTTCACGGATGCATGTGCACACAGATGTACATGTACATAAGCAAGGAAAATAAAATTATGGAGGATATAAGGTTCTGTAAATGCAACATAGAAATGTTTCCGGCTGTCCAGGAGGAATATCAATAACACACACAACGATCTCAAAGTCTGCTTAGATAAGACTACATTTTTGTATAGCTGAACTTTACCATAATGATAGTCAGTAGACACCTGGGAGCTAGAGTGACCACTCCCTTAAAACAGAGACCTAAACTCGACTAATTAGGCTGTTGTAGTTTGAAATAAAATAATTCGACGCAGAGAACACATCACAAGATTTGTCTCCCAACTAGACGTTCAGTAAATTTATAAAGACCTTTGAGAACAGACATCAGGTAACAGAGATTTGGTCACTTCACCCATTTTCTTTTTTTATGGTTCCCACACAGATGAACAGGTCTCTATTTCATCATGCATGTCCTTTAAGAACACAAAGCTTTCAGATTCACCACAGTTATAAAAAACTGTTTTCAAAACACTATTTAGAAACAATGGAAAACGTTATATAAACCATATGTAGGCAAAGGTAGGTTTTTCACATAACTGTTACCTGGTCTTCAGTGATCACTGAAATACTATCCAAACTGGAGAATGGAGCACAGCGTCTTCTAACTAGGCACAATAATATAAGAATAATGTAGGAGATTTAAGGTTTCAAGGAAAACAGTTATCTATTTTTAAAAGACTGTAAGTGAAACCAGTAAGAGTAACCTGGTGAGAAGTAATGCCCTATGATATACAAGGGGTAAGAGTAGTTGCTAGTAGCCTTGAAATCTATAAAATTGTAAAAAGTTATATCCAGCTGAAAACAAAATTTATATTTAGTGTTGCAGAATACCAGGGTTTTAATTGATTTTTTGGTAACGTGAATCACTGAAAACCCAGCATTATTTGTGATCAGGCTTCTATTCTATGTTTTCATGGAAAGTGTACTGTATTTAATACTAAAGTGCCTCCCAGTCACCATGCCAACGCTCCTCTGCTTTTGCATCCTTTGATACCTGTTATTCTATCATGACCTCCACAGTCAGTCCAGCGTAATTACGCTTGTGTCCTTCTATGCCTTCTTTTACAAAGATCCGTATCTCTTTCTGATACACCTTTTTCCCTTCCTCCATTAGCAAAACTTTTGTCTGCAAATAATGGCTCCAATTGAAGTGAAAACTCATGCTACTCAAAAAGTGGTTTTGCAGACGTGTCTGATAGCTCCTAAGGTAACAACACAAACTTACAGGGCTTTCCTTTGTCTCTTCTTCAGCACATTACCTTCTGCAGCTATTATTTTCTTTCAATATTGTAGAATTGATGTGCAACTAATCCGGTTTCTGTTTGTTTCATGGACTACCACTTGTGACATTTAAAAACATGTGAAGTCACCAGAGCTATGCTGATTTATTGTAGTCGATGATCTGGTCCTAAAATACAGCATGGATGCCTCTGTTTTTTTCAGACAAACAGGGAAGTATGAGGAATTAAATCTCGTGCTCCAGTATTTACTTCTCCCAGTGAGATGAGGATCATCCTTGATGAGACCGTATCTTCTGACATAAGGAAGAAGGCATTCACTCACTGAAGAACTGGAAAGAAAAATACACATCAGCACCCTGCATTTTTACCAGTTCTGGAAAGAATTAACAGCAAGAACTAGAACACAAAGCCCAGTAATCTTGTAAACCAAAGTCACTAGTCTTTGGTTGAAAAAAAAAAATTTGAAAGAAAAATCATGTGAGGCACTTAAGCTTGCAGAAAATATCCCTTGACCGGTTTATATATGGGGATTATGTGCATTATTCTTTAATAAATCTAACCACTATAGGCTAGGTATGCAGAAAAAGGGTTTTCTTTCTATTAGCTCATGAAGTCAGCAACGTGTGTCTGCAAAGTGAACTGCTAGGGAAGCCATCTGTGAACTCTCTGCTAATAAATATATAATATAAGCTTTTCAGGAACATTCTTATCTTGGAAACAGAAGGCAAATTTCTTTCATTTCAAGTTTTATGCTTTTCAGCAGAATTCTTTCTAACATTAAAAAGAACTTCAGATATTTGCTCTGATGCTGAATTATCATAATTCAAACCTTCCAGGAATCATGTAATCTGTTCTCTGCAAGAATTCATCTCCTCTGCATAAGGTAGTCTTTTCTTTTCGGTATGCTCTGCCCAGTCTGGGTTATTGTCAAAATAATTTGAATGATAGGCATTTGGAGTTCATGCACTTTTGTCCCCGTCCTCCACATTCTTTCACTCCCATTCCTACTGAATCTGATTCTTTCTAGGTTGGCATAGAAAGCAAATCAAAGTCCTGTAACCTTTGGATCACTGGCAATGTCTCAACACTGAATATACTCCCATTTACTTTTGCCATCAGAACAGCAACCATTGCTAAAATAGCATCTCTAATTTTCCTTACTGAATCTTTATTGGTACTTGCTTGCTGGGCATTTAGTGTGCCCAATGCCAAGTGAACAATTATTGTGTTATTTTCTGTCCAAAAGAAAATTTTTTGTAATTGTTACCGAAAATTAGCAGTGACAACACATGAAAACTGTTCCAGATTGCGGTCACTCCAAGAGCAGCCAGTCTTCAAATCTGAAATTCCTTCACCAGAACGTCAGACTAACTTCAGATACCTTCTGTAAAGTCTCCTCCGCATTGTCATTTCTTTAAAGACAAACAACCAGAACCATTATTTTCAGAAAAGATTCAGAAAGAGGAAAATAAATTTGAGGTGGCCAACCTGCTACGTGTTTTTAACTCCTAATCCCTTTAGGGTGTGATTACAAGCAGAAGAGAGGAGACAAGCTCAGGTGGGGTTCTGTTGCACATCTGTCCATTCCTGGTTTTGTTATTTTTTGTTGTAGTCCAATAACGGATTCCAAGAGCGTGTGGTTTTGGGTATCCATGCCACCAACAAAGCATACACCTGCATATTTCACGATCTCTTATATCATATGTCCAAAGCCACTAATCTGAAACCTGCAGGATTTATCCTATTTAAGCTGTGAAATGATTAACTCGTTCTCTACTGCCTATAAATTATGACAGTCTCGAGGAGTAATAGCAGCGGCCTCTTTCATCCCCGCCCATCAACCCCCTCACACACCTTGCAGGAGTGTAAATGAGTTTAATGAAATTGCCAAGCAGGACTTTAAAATTTTTATTTAAATGCTCTGGAGCATAACAGTGCTGCTTCACTAAAGGAAGTCTGATGAAGGATTAACCAGGTTTCTGAATGAGAAGCAGACTACAGCTTCCAGGTTTTGGGACTCTTCAGGCAGATGCTCAGCTCGAAGGCAGCCAGCTCTGAAGTTGCTCTCCAGCCTGGGTACCCTCACAAGGCTGCGCTTCCCATGCTGTCAGTGGACTGGGAACAGCTGCTCCAGTTCCTGGTCAGAAAGTCACCTCCTCTGCGAGAGTGGAAGAAGAATTTATGTGTCTGGATAACAGACATTTCATCCTTCAAACCTCCTCTAGTCACCAGCTGTAATTTCCCTTGTAGCTCTAAATAGCTTTAGCAGATATCATAGAGCAAATGTGCTCCAGCAGAACTACCCAACTGGTTTCTGTAGCTCAAGGGAGTTGAAAGCGAGTGGAGGTTTCCGCGGATCCCGACTCCTTGAAGTCAGCAGTGCTATCAAAGCAGCCTACGCACAGGTCTTTGAGTTACCAAGAGAAACTCCTTGCCGTTTCCTCGGGAAGCACAAGGGAATGCATGCGTGCAGTTCCAGAAATCAATTCCTGTGCTGTAAATTGTTTTGTTTTCTTGTTTTACCTTATTCTACTTGAATAGCCAGCCCATAGGCATGGTGCGGTAACATTTGTGCAAGATATCCTTGCTTCAGAGATACCTAAAACTAATCAATGAGGCTCCTCTGAAAAAGGCAATGGGATTTTTTTCATTTGTTTGCTTGATTTATTTTTTGCTGTAGAGTAGCCTGGTGCATTTTTAGGCAGGGTAACATAAAGGAAAGTTACTATATTACATCTCCGGAAACACTATTACATCTCTCTGAAGTAGAAAGTGATGTACAAATGCATGCAAAGCTGCATTGGCTACTGGTAACAAGCCAAGTTCTCCCTCAGTTCTCTGGGTAGGTGCTACTAATTTTTTTGCAAAAATATAAAAGGCCGGTACAAATAACTAATTTGACGTAACAGGAGGGAGTGGGGGGAGGAATCTCCCCACTGTCCCTCATTTTCCACTTGTGATATTTTGGTTATCTCTACTTTATTTCTTCTCCACTACTTATTGTCAACTCTTGTTCTTTAATTAATTCAAATAAGTCTGATTTTTTTTTCTGTAATTAAAAGAAAGCAAAACTTTTTATGACATAAGTTTATGCAATTCCTTAAAATTTCTGCACTGGTTTGATTCAGAACTTCTTGAAGCAGGTTCTAGGAAGACAGCAAAGTCACAGCCTGACCAATTTCTGCAGATCTCCATTGCGTTACATATCCTTAGAAGCAAAGTAAACTAGATAATATTATTTGGGTCATTTTTTAATCCTTAGCCAGTAGAGACTATTACTTGCCACTCCAGGGTAATCAAGCTAAACTATTGCCGATTATTCTCCCCATCAATAAGCCTAACTTTATTTAGCAGAAGATGTACATATTAAATAGCTAAGAATTTTGAAAATGTTCAAGTAATACAATGAAACAGGGACAATATTTGAATATATATAGATAATATACATGTTTCTCTTCAGCAGAAAACTAAAGGTTTGGTTTTCTACTAAGCTCTTCTCTGTAGATTACCTGTATCATAACACTTTTTACTCAAATAACTTAGAAGACCTTTATTAACATTAATTTCAACCCCAGAAATTGCGGAATTTGGAGAATGAAGGTAAGTATTCATTTTGTTCACAAAGATATCTTGTGCTTCAAGTGCATCCTAGCTGCTGTATAAGAGTCTAAATCTGGTACACTGAAATCAGTCTCATAGACTATCAAAGGGCTGGACCAGGACCAGCATTTATTTCCATATATCTCACCTTCACTCATGGGCTAAAATGCAGCTTGGTTCTTTGAAATATTAGGGACATTTCTGCAATAGGAAGAGAAGGATCAAGTACTCTGGGGATCAAGCACGCCATATATCCACAGTTCCTTACCTTGCAAGAAGGAAGGGTAAGGAACACAAAACAAAAAAAACGGGTGTGAAGTTCCCCGGGACTGCTGTTGAGGGCAAAACAAGGATATTCTGCTAGTCTTCTCCACTGCAATCTACGAAAAGGCAAGAAACTTCTGCCTCTTACTAGAACTGAATTCTACTGTATATCAGCATCAGGGATTTGACATCAATGTTCCGGAGAGGATGTAATACCTAGCTACTCCCACGTTGCTTCTATTGAGATGTTACGTGTCCACCATAAATAGACTCATGTTCAGTTTTGGTGCCCTTATAATTTCTGTTTCCAGGGCTCTAAGTGAAAGTGTAGCTCTTTGGAAGAACCTCATTTAGTATCCAACAACCTGAATGGGAAATGGTTTAGTTGCTCTAGCCAAGGAAAGATTTCTCCGATCAACGGGTGGAGCTAGATTTTCATTGACATCTCTGTCTCCCATTCATATAATATATTCATTGTAGTTTACATAAAATTATTCCATTCCATCAGAAGATCATATTCCTACCCAGATGGCAGTACCGATTCACACTGCACAGTTTCAAGAAGGCAGATGGGAAGAGAGGCTCTTAAACCTCTGGAATTATCCCAAATATACTGTATGAAACAACTGGCAAAAAAAAAAAAAAAAACCAAAAACCAAAAGGGTAAGGTAACAACCAGATAATGGAGGGCCCAAGAGAAGTGAATTCAGCCACAGAATGACCAAGTCAATGTAAAGTCAATGTAAAGTTTAATAAAAAAGAAAATTTAAAGCTTGTACTTTTCTATTTGCCTGAAAAAAGCAATGCCATATTCTATAATGTTTAACATGATCAGGAAATCAGAAAGAATAAGGATCTTTAGCTGGTTTTCAAGACTGTTTACCCGCAGATAGGAAAGCACTTTACCAACATCAGCAGTTAGGGGTTCCTTCCTGATTTTCTAAACCACTAATTTATCAAAATCAAAATGCTTGGTGGAGAACATGTTGGTAGTCGCTAAATCCCAATAAAACTCAGAAGAATCTGCCTGGCGTCCCGCCAGCCTGTCCATCTGGCCCTGTGGCAACCCATCAGGCAGGCTGCTGCGGACTCCACACGTCCAAGCTCTTTGCCCCTCGGCACCCCAGGAGCATCACACTACACAGGACCCCCAAATCCTCAGGTTTCTACCTGGCAGGCGATTGGAGATGACCCAAGAAGCCTCAAAAACACTCTCAGTATTTCACAATGAAATGTCACTCTGACCTTCTCTAAGTAAAATGTCAGAATTTTCATTACACGGAAAATTTCAAAATGTCATTTTTGTTGCAGTTCTGAATGGTACTATTTTTAATTTCCAGAGGACAGGAATTCCAGTGTCTGTTTAGCTCTAGTCAGTACACGTTCTCCTTTCTAGAGAAATCTAGGCTTGATGACTTATTGTCTAATATTTTAACGACATTTCTAAAGTACCGAGTGAATCAGAAGTCAAGCATATGATTCCCAGTTCCGTGCTCGAAAAAGTAGTCCACTCCTAACACTTTCCTTGTGTTCAGAATAATTTTCCAGAGCTTTCATAACATCGCCCTAGACCATCATAACTTTGTCAGGGCCATTATATTAGTCTCAGAGGAAGTGGATTCTAGTAACAGCTCGAAATTTCAGTAAAATTTTCGTAATGGTAGAGGAGTTAAACAGCAACCATTTCCTCTGCTCATGGTTAGGAAACGCACCACATCACTCCAGTTTGCAATCAAATTACTGTGTGCTCAAACCATGCTAAAAATCACCTATGGTAACTGAGTGAATTAACATAAAAATGTTCACTTCCGAGATACAAAATTGCTTAATCGCCAGATTCAGGAGAGAAAGAAAGTTGATGAGAAGACACAGAAAGTGATTATTTGACCTCTCTGGCCACATACAAGCTATCTGCTTGATGCAGTCTTGCGTCGGGAGGTACAGCATCTTAGCCACCAGACCTTATATACAAGACAAGGACAGCTTAGTGCCTGAAGAATATTAATTCTTGGAGAGACTGCCACATTATCAATTGCTGGCACACCTCCAGCAGGACTCCGCTATTTTAGCATTCGCAGCTCCTCCAGTTAATATTCTTTGATATCCATCCTGAACAGATGTTATTACCGAGGTTATCTATAGTTCTGTCTCCTCTGCTGATTGAATGGGAAGGTTTGGAAGGAGGAGCACTTCAGGCAACAGCGACACTCATTTTTGTCTACTCACGCCTTAATCAGTTTTATTCCTCACCACCTCCTCTCCGTTTTATCTTTCTAGCTGCTGCTGGCTTAGATTTTTCTTCCAAAATATAAAAAATTGCCTACGGACATCACTTTGCCCCTTCCTTACTTTTTTTTTTCATTCTAAACTTCCAGAGTCTCAAAAAGTCCTGTGGCACTGTGTTATTTTTTATAACCCCCTCTCTTTAAGCTTACTCCCGCTCGTCCCATCCAGTGCCATCCCTGGTGTAGACATAGTAGGCAAGGGAGGGACCTCATGCACCAGTACAGGCTTGGGGTGGACCTGCTGGAGAGCAGCTCTGCAGAGAGGGACCTGGGCGTCCTGGTGGACGACAGGTTAACCATGAGCCAGCAGTGTGCCCTGGCTGCCAAGAAAGCCAATGGGATCCTGGGGTGCATCAAGAAGAGTGTGGCCAGCAGGACGAGGGAGGTTCTCCTTCCCCTCTACATTGCCCTGGTGAGGCCTCATCTAGAGTACTGTGTCCAGTTCTGGGCTCCCCAGTTCAAGAAAGATGAAGAGCTACTGGAGAGAGTCCAGCGGAGGGCTACAAGGATGGTGAGGGGACTGGAGCATCTCCCCTACGAGGAGAGGCTGAGGGAGCTGGGCTTGTTCAGCCTGGAGAAGAGAAGGCTGAGAGGGGACCTTATAAATGCTTACAAATATCTGAAGGGTGGGTGTCAGGAGGATGGGGCCAAGCTATTTTCAGTGGTGCCCAGTGACAGGACAAGGGGCAATGGGCACAAACTGAGGCACAGGAAGTTCCGTCTGAACATGAGGAAGAACTTCTTCCCTCTGAGGGTGACGGAGCCCTGGCCCAGGTTGCCCAGGGAGGCTGTGGAGTCTCCTTCTCTGGAGATATTCAAGACCCACCTGGACGTGGTGCTGTGCAGCCTGCTGTAGGTGACCCTGCTTCGGCAGGAGGGTTGGACTAGATGACCCACAGAGGTCCCTTCCAACCCTTACTATTCTGTGATTCTGTGATTCTGTGACCACTTGCTGTTCTAAATAGCTCTGGATGAGGTGACGTTCGTGCAACAGAAGAAATAGTGGAAGCGGAATTGGCAAGGGCAGAACGTGGAAGATTGCTGGGGAAAGACAAAAGACAGCTAGAATGAGACTAACCATACTAGGAAGTATTTTGTCGCTACGCTTTCCAAAGCAGAACAAGGGAACACCTGTGTTTTTAAACTGCGACTAGCAATAGCATAAAACTAAGCTTCCAAAGCACAGAAGAGGGAGAGACAGAAGTCAGTTTTGCGAAAATATAATTGTACAATTACGAGTGTAGTTTGCACATATCAATCGTTCAATCAGATCAATGATGCATGAGTAAATAACCAAGAAGGCTTCCAAATGCAAATCATTTGCACACACACCTACTTGCTCTGCAGCAGGTACTTCATCCACCGAAAATGCGATGCGAGTCTTCTTTACAGCTTTGTTCCTTGCTTCTGAAATTCCTTCAAAAAAAGATGTACCAAATGTCTAAAATTACAGAAAACTAGGTTCGGTGACAACACCACAGCTTGAATGGACTCTTAACGGAGAATGAAAGCATCAATTTTTACTGCAACCTGTCAGCTATGTACTACTGAGGCATATGTGTTTCTCTTCCTTTCTTCCTGTGCTAACAATTCGATCTAGCAGGCTTTCTCTGCCTAATCCCCAATCTTCTATCTCCAAATGGACTATCATAGGAAGCACTAGAATTTACTGCAATTTCTAGCTTCTTGATACCACAAAAATAATGATTTTCTCCTGTTAATTTCCAACGAGATTCGCGAGACTCGAAAACCTCCTGTAACCTTGCTTTGGCATGCGCGCTTGCGGATGCCCAGTAACCGAAAGCTTTCTAACTGAGATCGCCCGGTACTGGTGATGTTCATGCTGTTGAGCAAATTTCAGTATTTTGTTCGCCCACCCCTAGAAGCAGAATACATTTTGATTACATAGCATTTGAGCTGATGTCTGCTGGGGTTCAGAGGACACTGCCTCTCTCAGAATTTGCCTTTTCCTCATGGGGTCTAGGTCAGGGTTGTACTTTCGCTGCTGGATTTAAGTTACATCTCATGTGTATTTAGCAGAAAGTGAAGGATTATGTCATGTTCATATTAAAGGTAATTACACCTTTCCTTTCTCACGAACAGATGATATGCACAGCTGGGACACTTACGTGATGAAACAAAGCGTCTTCGGTAAACAAACACGAAGTTACGGAAATGAGAGGGAAATAGAAATTTGCAAAAAGTGCGGCCTTCTGAGTTCCATTCCCAGTTCCATTTCTGAAAGTGCAATATTGATTTGTATGACAGTTAAAAACACTTCCAGCAGATGACTTTCAGAAAGCCTGTTCCCTAAATTTGAGTATTGGTTGCATTCCTACCTTTCAGGATATGCATGCATACACTGAACATGATATAAATCTGGTTCTCATACATTCCTCATTAACAGACAGCTAATGAAAATTAATTTTCCTTAATTATGTATTATGAAATAACAGATCTTAGAAAATATAGGCAGAGCCAGGGAATAAAGCTAACATTACAAAACCGTAAGTGCACCTGGCCTATGATTAACCTCGTAACCAATTGAGTGCAAAAATTGACCACTCAACCTGTGTGTTACAACTAACCAGAAAAAGAAAGAAAGAAAAATGCTGCGGTTTGAGTCACCCTTGTTTCCCCCTCTGTGCTAGAAATGCTAGGAATGCAAGGTGGATTTTTGTTTTGCAATTGGTCTCTCAAACATGTTTGTCTTTTATTTCCTTCTCACTGTGTAAGTAAAATTTACATTGTTTGGAACAAATTCTGTTAGAAACTAGAAATTATTTTCTTAAGCTGAGCAATGACATCTCAGTCCTGACTTTTCAAGCCTAGCCGTTGGCTTATCCCTAATACTATCGGCTTGTGCTGGAAGCCTGGCAGACCCAGACACCAGTGATGTAATGCCAGAAGTAAAACAATATTAACATTTTATATTTTTAATCCTACGGCCCCATTTTCACTTTTACTTTACGAGCTGCAGAATGATTTTTGCTACCTGCCAGAATTGCACAGACAACAGCATTCAACAGCTCTTTAACACCTGCAGCCTCACCAACCTGAATCGTGAAATACTGAGCAACGCCGGTGATGTTATGTCTGGTCCGTTAATATAAGTGCTTCTTTAAGTTGCCCTAATTACTTCTGACCAGAAACATATTATTTTTTATTGCCCGTGCTGCCAGCGGCGCGGCGCTGCGGGGAGGAGGGGGGTGCCTGCAGCAGCTCGGCTCCCCGCAGTGCGAGAGGGTGGAAGCTCTACCTGTCCCCGGCTTCACCCTGCACATCAAGGGCTCACAATAAAACAGTCCTGACACTGACCTCTCAGAGACCCAGCAGCCCAAACAGCCTTAACAAGGTATTAACACAGCAACATGCCCCGTAAACTATTACCAGCTGCAGGCTGGGGAGGGGAGCGAGAGCAAGAGGAGGGGAGGAAGGGAGAAGGGGAGAGCGAGAAAGGGGAAGAGGGGAAGAAACAGAGAAAGGGGCTGTTTCACAGCTGGAGGAGTCTTGTCACGTTCTTTTAGCCTCTCTTCTGAATTTACCTCGTAGTTGCACGGCAAGGTGTCCTGAGCTGAGAGTAAGCTATGTCTTATACCCTTATGTCCTGCAGTGCCTGATCTGGTGTCTCTGCTGAGCCCCCCCAAACCATGCCACGCTGCTTTAGCAACAACAAACATTCTTAAAACAACGCCAGAGAAAGCAGAGCTTATTTGCCTTAATTACGGGTGTCTAGGAGCCTGCTGAGCGAAGAGAGAGAGAGCAGCAAGTGGGAAAACGCCAGCCCTGCACAGTTCCATCAGTGTTTTACGAGTCTAGCACATGGAAAAGTAAGCTTCCAGTGTAATCCAAATTTACAGTTGGTGTACCTGCAATATATTAATGAAGATAGATCTACTTCACTGGCGATTCCGCCTTTGGGACTCTTCGGGCTACACCACTGCACTAATCAGAAACACTTAAAAAATGGCACCTTAATTTCCTATTATGTTCAGCCAGGTACCATCCTCAACGCGGCAGTGCTCAGCGCGGGGTTGCTGCTGCAGTGTCCAAAAACATGGTTTGAAGGTAGCCTGCCTGTCGCAGCTGTGCCACCAAACTTCAGGGACAACCCACCAAGAAGCTGAAGCTGCTGGAAGAGCAGCAGATGATGTTACGAGGACTGGAAAAGTTAACATTTAAATATTTCATAAGAGTATCAAGAGCGAATGTAATAAATACAAAGGGAAAGATTGCTGGAAGGAGAAAAATCCTTGGGTTTCAGCACGCAAGGTTAACACTCTTTAGGCTTGAAAGGGCAATTCATTCCATACTGCAGTTCATACTCTGACTCCACCAGTTCTAGCTTGTGTCTGGTCCAGTGTCCCCACCCTGACAAAGGCTCTTCTGACACACTCTAGCGATGCCAAAAAAACCTTCTCCTTCGAGCTAAAAACATTTACATGAACAACACGAAGACGAAGAGCTGAAATGCTTTTCACTGAGGGCCACGACAAAGGAAGAGAAGGAGGTGTTCACTCATTAAGTCTTCATACGGGGTGGGAACAGAGCTGTGTCGTTATGTGTTGCAACTCACCCACTCTGCGAGCTCAGATGAATTATTTATATGTATTTCCTTTCACCATCTGATTGGTCGTCTGATGGGTGAGCAAAAACAGTGCCTTGTGCTAGAGGCTAATGAGCAATCTCAATTAATAAAGAACAAAAGCCTAAAATTAAAAATGCAGTGAAGAGCCTGTAGTCATAAAAGATTATGTCCAAACTCTTCTATGTGTGGTTATAAATAAACAAATATTAGTGGTATTGTAGCGATGGTGGTCTAAAGAGAAGATAACCGAGGTTGTAAGGGAATTTGGCCTAATGATTTGGTAAGTTTGGAAATCATGTGCAAAGCTTTTAGGCTTGAACTTTCTCTGTCAGATGTCACAAGGAACATTAAAATCCATGCTGGGTAGACATTATATATAATTTTTATTAGTTTAGACTAATGATTATAGAATTGATTAACCAGCTTGAAAGAAAACTAGTTAGCTCTTGCAGCATAGAAAGGTGTTAGTGAGGGAAGAGTTCACATTTAAGAGGCTGTCAAACCAAGGTTTTTATTTACTCACACTGTTAGCTGCCGTTTTGGTTTGAAATATCAGCTTCCAGGCTCAGGTCTTTGCTTCTAATTTCTGTGTCTTAAACAAGGCTCAGAACTGAGCAATCAGTTCTGGGAAAATTGTGTGAAATATGTTGAAGAATCATTTTCTTACTCATAACTGGATGTCCCTGCCCTTTTCATCTGTCTGTGTGTCATATGTTCACTCTGATGCCTACTGATTATTCAGTTTTGACCACTTAAATTGAACGAAGACATTTGGTGCACACATAGTGTATGTTCATGAGTAGACTTTATTAACAACAAGGAAGAATAAAGACTTTGAGAGAAAAACAGAACCAATGTAAAAAGCAAGCCAGTAAGCAAAGGAGACTGAATTCACACTTTGGGTGGTAAGACATTATTCTACCAGCTGTACTGGAAACTGCAAGCTACTAACTTTTTAGTACCTGATTGCAGCCAAAGTCAGATCTGAATCCAGTTGGCCAGGCAGTGGTCTGTCATTGTACGCCCTTTTCCGCTTGTCCCTGAACTGATGAGAAAAATAGAGTCCAAAAGTACACACGTACTTTTTAAAAGAGATGTTCAGTAAGGACGGGGAGAGTTCAGCTGACCGAGACAGAAGAATAAAGGGACAAAACAGGTAAGAAAAAATGATGAGGAAAGATGACATTCAGAGAGAGCACAAAACAGGAGGAAGACAGGAAAAGGAAACCAAGGGGCGAGGAAGAGGAAGGGAAATTGTAGTTTGACGAACCATGGAAAAAGGTGGGCAGAGTAAAACGTTTAACACAATGAAGTAAAGAGAAACATGACAGAGAAGAAAATCCGGCTGAAAAAACCAAAGTGTAAAGGTCATGTTGCATCCAGAAACGGAACATGACCAAAAAAAATGAACGAGTTAGAAAAGCAGGAAGGAGAGAAGAGGTTTTTCAAAATACTAAACATGTGCATAAAGAGTGAATGAAAGTGAGTTTTGATGATGAGAAAGTAGCCTATACAGTACAGATAGGAAAGATACATGACAGCATGGAAAGTGAAAGGTGGAGAATATATGGGGAAAAAAACCATTAAAATTCATAGAATAAAATAAATAAATTAATAAAATAAAAGAAAGAAATAAAGTAAAACAAAGTCTTAAAATTAAAATAAATAAAATGAAATAAAATAAAAACACAAAATAAAATGAAATAAAATGAAATAAAATGAAATAAAAGAAAATAAAGTAAAACAAAACAAAACAAAACAAAATAAAATAAAATAAAATAAAATAAAATAAAATAAAATAAAATAAAATAAAATAAAATAAAATATAAAATAAAATATAAAATAAAATAAAAATTTACAAGCTGAGGTCAGCTTGATTTACTTTAGGTAAAAAACTGTAGATGATGTTAAAAAATTGGCAAAGCCCCAAGTCTTGTATTTAACTCTATTGAACAGAATAGTAGACAAACACACTGTTATGCCATGATTGGTAACTTTGATTTTACCTGAGCAAGTTCTGTAAAAGGCTCCGGGAGCTAAAAACAGCAATGTCTTAATAGCGCCAATCAAAAAAGATTATTTCCGTCGGACAGCTGTTTTCACAGCATTTACCACGTCCTGGAACTCACCGGCTCCGGGGCAGAAAATCCCGCGGAAAGATGCGGAGCCCCGCGGGAGGATGCGGGGGGACCCGCGGGAGGATGCGGAGCCCCGCGGGAGGATGCGAGGACCCACGGAAGGATGCGGAGCCCCGCGGGAGGATGCGGAGCCCCGCGGGAGGATGCGGGGACCCGCGGGAGGATGCGGAGCCCCGCGGGAGGATGCGGGGTCCCCGCCCGGCCCCGCCGCGTCCCCGGTCCTGCAGCGACATCTAGCGTCGAGGACCGGGAGAGCCCGGCTCTGGAGCATCGCTCTGCCCGCCCCCGCCTCCGCTGTTTCGTGTCGCCGGCGTCATTTTTCTCCTCGGAAGAGGGGCGGACAGGGTGACAGTGCCCGTCGGGTCAGGGCTTGATAAAAGAAATGGGATAACGGCAGACTGGCATAGAAGATGCACCCGAGATCGAAAGCAACCCGTACGACAGCAGGCGCAGAACAGAGTTTCCTTTGGATAACTAATCAGAAATGGGAAAAACAGAGTGCAAATTCATCAGCAAAAGACCTAACTTTCTGGCCGTTTAATGTCTTGGAAGAACTGGCACCGACTGTAGCAAAAGCAGTGATTATTTGTTTTGTTTTGTTTTGTTTTTCCCATTTGATTCTGCATAAAATGGCCAGGGACAGCAGAAATAGCTTCATGACACTCTGTGATAGGAAAGACACCTTTCTTTTTAACTTCAGGAATTGGTATTGGTGACGGGACGAATGTGCTGCATAAATCCAGAGTGCACTGGTCAGGACAGGCAAAGTACAGGCAGGCCACCAGCACGCTAAAAACACCTCAAATTCACAGAATCACAGAATGTTTGGGATTGGAAGGGACCTCTGTGGGTCACCCAGCCCAACCCCCTGCCCAAGCAGGGTCACCCAGAGCAGGGGGCACAGCACCGCAGCCAGGTGGGGCTGGAATATCTCCAGAGAAGGAGACTCCACAGCCTCCCTGGGCAGCCTGTTCCAGGGCTCCGTCACCCTCAGAGGGAAGAAGTTCTTCCTCGGGTTCAGCTGGAGCTTCCTCTGCTTCAGTTTGTGCCCGTTGCCCCTTGTCCTGTCGCTGGGCACCACTGAATTCTTGCCACAGGATCACAAAGACCTGGGTTAGGCCTGTAGCAACCTAGAAGAAAGTTCGTGACAAACAAGCTTTCAGAGTGGTCGGATCGTATAGGAGGAAAAGAAAACTTCTACGAAACCAGACAGCTTTCCAGCCTCCCACTTTGCTCTGCCCACAGAAAACGCTGGCCCTCCAAAACTACTTGCAAAAAATAAAAATATCTGGAGGTGTTGTTGTCATTTTCAAAATTTACGGCTCCTACGGGAAATCTGAACGTTTCTCCAGCCCTCCGCACATCGCAATGCTCAGTAGTTCTAATTACGAGGCACCCTGATTGTCTTCGCTTTTAACGAAGCGCAGGTCCACCTGCGTCCAGTGGACGTGTGAGGAAAGAAAAGAAGTCTGTAAGAGAGGAGATGACTTTTGGATAGTTTCCACAGATTTAGGCCGCTGAGGTACCTTAAGCAGGCCTTAATAATCTGCCCCAATTCACAAACTCTTATTTTTTTTTAAGATGACGGCTACCCGGCCCTTCTGTGTTTGGCAGATGCGATTTGCAAGGGCTTTATTCACTCGCAGCAATCTGCAACCTTTGATGTGAAAGCGGCTGTGGGGAGGCTGACTGCAAGCTGCAGAGGGTCACAGATCTCCGCTCCGTGCCCAGCCTTACCTATTCATCAGAAATTCATCCGGGCCATGGAAACTTCTTTACTTCCACTGCGCAGGCGTCAGAAAGCCAAATGGCATGGGAAATTTAATGTAAGTCAGTCTCACGTTCCCCTGACCGTGAATGCGAAAAAATTAATCCTCTGCAGCTAAATACTTTTTGTAGTCATTTTGTATAAAAGCCAACGGTCTGTTGCTTACGCCCCGCGCTAAACCAGTAACGAAATCTTGAAAGGCGACGCGGGGGGAGGAGGGATCACTGCCACAATGAAGCCGAAATTAGGCGGCTGCTTTCGTACCCCGAGCCGATTTGGGAGACAGCTCAGCTGAATGCACGGTGTCATTCTCAGCAGCGCAGGACGCAAGAGGACCTGGAGAAGGCAGGTGTGACGGCAAGCGGTTTCAGAGACATCTGCAGAGCTTCTGCCCGTGCTTCTTTTCACGCGTCCCCACCATCGACTGGCGGTTCTGTGGTGATGTTCAACATCCGAGTTGTTTTCACAGAATCCCAGCATGGCAGGGGTTGGAAGAAACCTCTGTGGGTCATCTGGTCCAACCCCCTGCCAAAGCAGGGTCACCTACAGCAAGCTGCACAGGAGCTTGTCCAGGCGAGTCTTGAATATCTCCAGAGAAGGAGACTCCACAGCTTCCCTGGGCAGCCTGGGCCAGGGCTCCGTCACCCTCAGAGGGAAGAAGTTCTTCCTCGGGTTCAGCTGGAGCTTCCTCTGCTCCAGTTTGTGCCCCAACTCAGTCGTAAGAATATCAAAAGCAAGCGGAGCCTTGAGGGGCTCCACCAGGCACGCACAACCAGCACTTGCCTACTATGTCTCTTCTTGCTTTGCAGGCTCCTTGGGGCAGGCAGTTTGGTAGAAGATAAGAGCCACAGGTGACAAATATGGGGCTTACGGTGCTCTTCCGGCCACAAATATAAATAGCAAATACAATGACAACATGAGAAAAAGTTCAGCCTATTAGAAGGAGGAAATAGGAGCACACAAGCAGCGACAAGGCTCCGTGACTGCTGCTTCGAAAAGCCCATATGAGTTACGACTGTCCTTAGCATTCCTGACACCAATTATCTCTATAAACGGTCATCAAAAATGAAAGGAATGTGGTCTTGTAAATATTACGCACTTCATATTCTAGGAAATAAATATGCTGAGATTGTGCTTTACGAAAAATAATGTATTTTTGTCCTTCTAATTTAAAAGAGAGCAAAAGATTGCTACTATCGTGAAATATGGGAGATCAGCTTCTGATGAAAAATCTAAATGTTAAAAAAAATCCATAGCAAAGATCAGAAACATTTATCAGAAGAGTTCATGTTTCTGATAAATATTTAAGTGTGCAAGGCAGAACCACCGAGAACAGTAAATACTTTATAGCTGGCACTTTGTCAAAACTATAAGTGGCTCTGCCTTCGAATTTTACATCATCACTAAATTTACAGTCATTTTATAAGTGGCACAAGACAAGAATTACTTCTTTCTAAATCTAAACCAAGTAATAAATCTAACATCAGGATTCCTCTTATTGTCCGTTATCGTCTGATGACAATGCCTTTTACCTTCATTGTCTTGACAGAAATATGATATGTAAAATTGTAATGTCACATCGCTCACTGTGATTTAACACTATCCAGCCCATACCATTTTAATCAATCAAAATTGTCGCTTTTTAGTGTAATGATTTTCTGGTGGATTCCCTGTGTTTAATATGATATATATGTCTTATCAGCAGCTGATTTACTATTTCATTTCAAAGTATAACAGCTCAGAAGGCCATTCTTGCCTCCTTCAGACACCACCAGAATTAGCAAACAAGCATCCTTTTAGGTTCTAACTGATCACTAATTGTCATGGAAAGCAACCGGAAGATACAAAATTATTTTTACCCCAAACTAAAGACACCTGGGAGGAAAGGAAAGCAAGTAAATATTGTCAAATAAAGGAACTGGAGGAAAATTCCTCACTAAAGGCAGTAGAGCTCAAGCAGGAGCAGTTTTTCTGTCTTCGGTACGCTGAGATGGGCACAGGCGTCCCTAATTGGATAATGCAATTGCTGAGCTCCACGATTTGCTTTTAAAACAATCTGAACTGCGCAGCAGGTTTCTCTAAGCAAAGCAGCTCTTTTCATTATGTTTTTCTACGTAGTCTATAGTCTTCCTATTTATTATTCACAGAAAACTACTGCATTTATTTCTTAGACAATTGCAAGAAAAACAATTTGTGCTTGCAAAGCTCTTTCAAACACTATCCGAAATATGACTGGAATAACCAACCTACATTAAACACGTCTTTACATTAGGCTGCAGCAAAGCGCGGATGCTTAGAGCTATCAAAGAACACCAAAGCAACAAGGTTAACATGAAAATTTTGCTTTTACGTTCTCTCGATGAATACCCAAAAGACTACACGCTCATGCACGGGACAACGCACGTGCGCACGTAACAAAGGAACAGGAGGAAATAGTTAGATTTCAAGGCAACAAGTTAGATTTCAAGTTAGATTTCAAGTTAGATTTCAAAGCAACAGGTTCCTTGTCTGTACCCTCAGTCAGCTAATGTCTGACAACGCATAAGACGTAAAATTTTAAGTGGCAAAATCGCTCCAAACTGAATAAGTATATTGCAAGCAAAAGGGAGAGGCAACAAAATCCTTCCTTGCTTCGACTAAAGATTTTAGAGGCCTGTCAATTTTCATTCCTGTTACTAGAACTTACATGAAAAAAACTTGGCCAACACAAACAGTTCTGCAAGCACAAACACATCTCACTGGGCAGGTCAAACACTGACCACCCAGGTTTCCCAGACTGTGAACACACGTGGCTCTGGGGCAGCAAAAGTATTGCATCTCTCTCCACCACGCAGTCTGTCAGCCTGAGGAGCACTGCACACCAGAATGCCCCATGCCTACCTTCTTCATAGGACAACCGCGGGTTGGTCTCCTGGATTCGCTGGCAGCAGTTTTAAAATCCACAATTTCGTTTTGTTGATCCAACAAGCACGGGGCTGAGGGGCCACCTGTCTTGCTGCAAAAGTTGAAAGGGTGTTACGTAGACCAGCTGAGATGAATTATTTTCAATCTTCAGGAACAATTAGCCCACTCTTAGTGACAGATAAAGAAATAAATGCAAGACAAATGGTGTGACAAGTAGTGTTCATGGGGAGTGGTGATACAACATGTTCAGGTTGCATCACAGATCATGTAGCTAACGGAGGAGATGTGAAAGCTCTTCCATCAGTTCGGAAACAGGCACACACTCCATAGAATCACAGAATCACAGAATGGTAGGGGTTGGAAGGGACCTCTGTGGGTCATCTGGTCCAACCTTCCTGCCGAAGCAGGGTCACCCAGAGCAGGCTGCACAGGACTGCGTACAGGCGGGTCTTGAATATCTCCAGAGAAGGAGACTCCACAACCTCCCTGGGCAGCCTGGGCCAGGGCTCCGGCACCCTCAGAGGGAAGAAGTTCTTCCTCGGGTTCAGCTGGAGCTTCCTCTGCTTCAGTTTGTGCCCATTGCCCCTTGTCCTGTCGCTGGGCACCACTGAAAAGAGCTTGGCTCCATATCCTACTGAGAATCAGAGAAATTAAAACATCATTTTTCCTGTGAAAAAGCAAAAATATTTAGGAATGTTTTTTCCTATAAAGCCCATTTTTCACAATAAGAACACGTGTAAAATGTTATCGCTTTTCAGTGGACTTTTCCTTGTTTCATAAATTCTTTCCTGTAAACATATGATGTTAGTTACTCAACTTAGGACACTGGAACTTTTTAGAGTAACGAAAAACACCAGTGAAAGCTGCCAATAAAGAGTAGAGTCCCAGCTGTGTCTTACTGTGCAACGGAGAAATTCGATTTACTTTGACAGTGTTTGGAGACCAGAGAATTCCTTCATAATCCTGACTCTTTTTCATTCTCCTTATAAGGAATCACATCTAAAGTCATAAAAGCTAGTTGCAAATTACAAAAAACACATTTTCCTTAGTGCAGGAAAACTGGGCTGAGAAGTTTTTAAGTTTTAGTCCACCTCTTTTGTGGGAAAACCACATTAGTCTTCCAACACAAAGGGACATTACATTAAATACCATTATATTTTGCCTTTTTTTTACTGTCCTTAAAATACTTGCTGTCAACAGTTTGACTTACAGCTGTCTAACCGCTTCCTCTGGCCCTTGTGAATAACCACCTTGACTTCTTCCTGCAGTCTCCAAGTTCACTGCAACTCAGGTGGTGGAAAGAGACTCGTCTGCAATGACACAGTGGCCTTCAGACACCACGGACTGGTTCTTACGTGCTGGAAGTAGGCAATGTTGAACAAGAATGGCAGCCACCCTGGTTAAACCCTTAGAAATACAAATTCACCTTTTCCATAGGTATTTTTCATCTCTTCAGGCAAAGTTTTATATAGGGGAGGAAGTCATGTTCAGCTTCAAAATGACCAAGATCATAGAACCATAGAATCACAGAAAGTTTTGGGTTGGAAGGGACCCCCAGAGGTCATCTAGTCCAACCCCCCCGCAGCGAGCAGGGACACTGCTAACTAGATGAGGGTGCTCAGAGCCCTGTCCAACCTGGTCTTGAATGTTTCCAGGGATGGGGCCTCCACTGCCTCTCTGGGCAACCCGTTCCAGTGTCTCACCACCGTCATTGTAAAGAATTTCTTCCTTATATCCAGCCTAAACCTACCCTGTTTTAGTTTAGAACCATTACCCCTCGTCCTGTCACTGCTGTCTCTACTAAACAGATTGTCCCCATCTTTCCTATTGGCTCCCTTTAAGTACTGAAAGGCTGCAATCAGGTCTCCCCGCAGCCTTCTCTTCTCCAGGCTGAACAAGCCCAACTCTCTCAGCCTGTCCTCCTAGGAGAGGTGCTCCAGCCCTCGGATCATTTTTGTAGCCCTCCTTTGGACCCGCTCCAACAGCTCCATGTCCTTCTTGTGCTGAGGGCTCCAGAGCTGGGTGCAGTACTCCAGGTGAGTTCTCACCAGAGCAGAGGGGCAGAATCACCTCTCTCAACCTGCTGGCCACGCTTCTCCTGATGCAGCCCAGGACACGGTTGGCCCTCTGGGCTGCCAGCGCACATTGCCAGCTCATGTCCAGCCTTTCGTCTATCAGTACCCCCAAGTCCCTCTCAGCAGAACTGCTCTCGATCCTTTCATCCCCCAGCCTGTACTGATACCGGGGATTACCCCGACCCAGGTGTAGGACCTTGCACTTGGCCTTGTTGAACCTCATGAGGTTCACACAGGCCCACCTCTCCAGCTTGTCCAGGTCCCTCTGGATGGCATCCCATCCTTCTGGTGTCTCGACCGTACCACTCCCAGAGCAAATGAAGTGACAGGGCAATACTGGAGGACAATAATGCGAAATACTAGGAAAATAATGGGAAATTAAAAGAATTAAACTGCAAACATTGAGAAGTCTGAGCTAGTTTTGAAGTCAAACACTCAGTCAAGCGATAATTGACAACTGCTGCAGGCAAGCATAATTTGTACCTGGACCTCCCCGACTGTAGGATGTTCCTGTGAAGGACACCCTGACCTGCAGCACGTCTCTGCCTTTCACACTCACCAGAACAATGCTGCATATGATATTGCTCTTTGATGCTCAAATATCTTGGCCAGCCACCGCTTGAAAAGCAAATTTGGAAAAAAAGACAAGCTATAACATAGGCCTGCGGAGTATCTCCTTCATTAATTCTCTGCTTTTCTTGTCCTTTTAGATTGAGAGTATTTCACAGGAGGAACTGCTTTACTCCTGTTTCTCCATACACAGCCTATACTTTTAGCTATCCATCACACAGAGAGAAAAGAAATGTCGTCGAGTTAGGAAGACTCTTTTTATGCCATCAGATTTTTCTCCAGTTTTCTGTGGAGGACTTCCTTTGACTTTCTCCATAGACTTTAGTGCACCCACAGCCTCAGTCACGACAGAGGTCACAGAATCACAGAATCACAGAACCACAGAATGGCAGGGGTTGGCAGGGCCCTCTGTGGGTCACCCAGCCCAACCCCCTGCCCAAGCAGGGTCACCCAGAGCAGGGGGCACAGCACCGCGGCCAGGCAGGTCTGGAATATCTCCAGAGAAGGAGACTCCACAGCCTCCCTGGGCAGCCTGGGCCAGGGCTCCGTCACCCTCAGAGGGAAGAAGTTCTTCCTCATCTTCAGCTGGAGCTTCCTCTGCTTCCGTTTGTGCCCGTTGCCCCTTGTCCTGTCGCTGGGCACCACTGAAAAGAGCTTGGCCCCATCATAAACCACACACCGCTGCATCTCAGACATAATTACTAGATCTGACTGGGGAATGCAGAAACCAGTCCCTTCTCCCTTGACCTTAAGTATAAATCTACTGCCTGTATCCCTCACCATTTTCTCAAAAAAGGGGTCTAGTGCAAATTTTGAGTTGACACATTTCAGAACTAAACCAGCTTCTAAAAACACCCACCCTACAGCTCAATACATAGCAATTAGTGTGTAGCACTTAGAACTAAATACACCTACGATGCAATTCAGTACAATACTATCAGTCTATAGAGGACACACTCCCACATCACAATTTCCAAAATACCTTCTACTGTTGAAAGGGGAGAAGATACCATATGTCATATCCAAGCTTTCATTAATTTTATTCAAGGCATGGTTTCAAGTCTGAAATGTGTTGCGATAATTTAACACTCTTCCTCCTGGTTATTATCTCATTGTTCTACTCTTCATTTTTTTGGTTATTACTTTCAGTATACTTTCCTTTAGAGATATTTGCTTTGGAAGAGGAGCTTGACCTAATTTGCAGACACCTTGCAGAGCCTTGTTCAGCTATAACCCCCTGGAACAAAAAATACACATCTGGAGAAAAACAGCAGATTATTTCCTCAGCAAGTGGATAATATTTTTATTATATTAAAAAAAAAAAAAAGAAAGCAGTAGATTTTAATTCCATTTTAATAAACCTTTGGCTCTTTGCCCTTATGAAGAGCTCATATAAGCTTAGTCTCTCTACCTTTTTTCTATAATTCTTTGATCCAAGGGTCTTTCTTACATGGTACATAATAAAAGAGCTTAAAAATGCCTAATGCAATTAAAAGCGTTAAGGCTAGATCTAGCTGACAACCCATATACAGGCTCCCACATTCATATCTATTCTTTATGTCCACAAAAACCAGATTGTGTTCTGTGTTACCTGCGGCTGGCACGGAGACTCTGTCTCGCTGCAGTGAAGTCTGATTTGAGCAGTCCCATCTTGCGTATTAGCAGACAAAGATGTAGTAATTAACCCAAAAGTTCTGTTACCATTTATGAAACACAATTAAGGCAGAGGAAGACTCGCATGATTTTTCTTTACCAAGTGTCATTTTGGAGGTGAAGGAGCTCTGCCCCTTGGAAGACTGCTGTTGTAACCCATTTTTCTTGACAAGATTTTGCTAAAATAGTGGTTTGAGTTCCTGGCTTTCTCCAGATCCCCAGGGTCAAAATAAGGTTTAGAATCCTGCAACTAAACCACCCGAACTGACTACTAGGGGCTACTGAAACTTGCAAGTATTTTCTTTGCCTGTTTGCCTTAACCCTTTAATTGGGAAAGTATTTCCTGGGTGCCAGACGGAGACAAGTATGGGATGAAAAGCAACCTACACCTTTACGTGATAGAGCGCCAGAACAGCTTGCAAGCTACGCTGGTACTTCTGTGAGGCCGGAAAGCACCTCGTTTTTAGAGCACTGCATAATGCATTACTGGGGCTAGTTGAAGGTCATTTAATGGTCCAGTGATAGAAAAAAAACCAACCCAGAATCACTTACTCTAAACCCATTGCTCCAGCTGTCGCACAACATCTGCAGATCAGGTGATTGATAAGTAGCTTCAAGATTAACCTGGAAAATTTAGATGAGTATGCAACACTACTTTCTTCAATAACATTGTATAGGGCAGATCAGTCACTGAATGACTAGGGCTCAGCGATTCTGCAAGTCAAAATCACCCCTAACAGAAAACAATTCTCCATGCAAAGCACTTCAGCTCACACAAATCAAATGACACAAAGAGGGTTTCATCTGCTTAGCAAAGATCAGGTTGATAACCATGACAGGTTGATATTGGTTTTCATTGCATCCTTTCCTGATAAAATTGGGCTGCTGGAAACTGTGTAGAGAACAGTTTGCCTTATACTGGATTACTGACACCCAGGCTAGTTGCTAAAGTCATATTTCTTTCCACTAGATTCTTTTACAACCACCAGAAAGTCACCTTTTATCAACAAATAAAGTTTGATCTCTTTCTTCCCTTCCAGAGAAAGGGTTTCAGGCCTGAATGGAAAGAACAAGTTTGGTCCTGTGCCATCAGACTTGGCTTGACAGCTATAAACCTACCCAGACTGCAGAAAGAAATAGTATCTCGGTCAGTATCTGGTCAGTGTCCTCTGGACATTAATTCTCAGAAATTGCATCTCCCATCAGCACATCACTCTGCCTCTTCAGTGCAGAGTTTGGGACTCGTTTGTGATAAACAGACAGTTAAAGCAACAGCCAAAAGACTTTAATCAGATTATTCAAATTTGGAAGCAGTTTGAATGGACTGAATTTTGTTAGAAATGAAAATATCACTGTTGATACACATGAAAAGCATAGAAACTGATCCCATTTGTTCCCCGCATCTCAGAAGAATACTCTTTCAGAAAAAAAAGACCCAAAACCTTAAGTTTATAGCTCAGCTTTAAAGCGTACGGAATATGCAAGTTCACGACCTGTATCCCAACACATGCAACTCTCATTTCATTAGACAACATAATGATAACATTTATCCAAAAGTACACAGGCTAGAAGACACGTCCAAAAAGGCCATAAGGCCACAGCCTCACGTGCTACATGACTTGGCCGTCTGTATCTGTAAAAAGACATGTATTGCACTGAATTAGATAATAAATCATCTCATCAGTGCAGAAACAAAACATTCTCACGTGCCTTTCATTCTTAAAAAAGTAAAAATAAATTCTGAGTTGGTAGCTAATATAGCATAACATAAACTCTGCAAATATCTAAAATAACAGAGAAGTTAGATTATGCAAAACGCATTACACCAAAGTCTGGTAGACACAGTGCAGGCAGTTGTAGTTGTCCCTCAGGCTGCCTTTCTGTAAATATAACACAGTATCTTACAACATCTTACACTTACAATATCTGACATTTTCTCTGCTTACATTGAACAAAATGAAATAGTGGACAGTGACTGCTTGGTACATGCACCGCAGCACTGCTTCTGCAGTGTGACATCCAGCAGGCACTCCCAAGTATGCTCCCTTCAGTAAATTAGGTTTTTTTATTGAATTATGCTCCAGCTGCTCTTCTGTCTGTGTTAAGCTCAAAACAGTACAGAAGCATAAACGAAACTTGCTAACAGACGCTGCTCCAGCAGAATACATCTTAAATATAAAATGAGCGATCACTAACTTATTATTATTTGATTTTTCTTTTTAACATTTGTAACTCATTCAGAGGTTTTTTTTTCTCAGAAAAGTAGCAAGATACAGAGTGCAAGTATGCAAAGCAAAACCCTACATGAACTATTTTATTTCCTTGCTACAAACCACTTCAGAAAAGCGCTGGTCAGGCATACAGAAGTAAATGCACAGCCTTTCAAAAAGCTTAAAAAAGATAGTCTCCCAATAATTAGCAATTTCTTTTCAGGTTTTATTTGGGTGTCAGCAGAGACTGGTGAGGAAAAGAGAGGTTTGAGCTTGTTTTGGTATAAACTCTGTATACATTGAATTAATTTGCTCTACATATGCTCTACACAGATGCTGAAAAGCTGACAGGCTCCTGTAAATTTTACCCCATAAATAATGGAACTAGGTCCTTGTTAAAAAAGCATAACTCAGAGATGTAGATCCACGTTGTCCATTAAAATTTTGTCTGTGATTACATCAAACCAGTCTGGCCTATTTTGCTCACATTTGTTAAAAACGGGTATGGAAATGCTTATTGCAAGTAGTAAACAATTAATGCTGGAGTAAGCCGTTAGAGGTAGCTGAGATTTAGTGCGGTTATCTTCTTCTGACGGTAACCTGTGATATTCAAGTAGGAACTGTGAATTCAAGTATTTTTATATTAGTTATGAAGGCAACATACTCAGCATGTATGACTTCTCTGAGATATTCATGTTTGGCAGGAGGCATCCAATGCAGAAAAACAAGAAGTTATGCCTTTTAAGTATTGGATTTTATCCAAAACAACGTCATAAGTACTTTAATTACTCAGGTAACAATAAAGTCACATTACTTTCAATGTTACATACTGGAAAACGCACACATTTAGAGTCAGATGCATCCTGCACTGGGGCATTCTGATCAGGGACTGAGAAAGCTGGTGAAAAATGTGGAATTAAAGAAGGTGACCTTGCTCTGTACACTGGCACTGCTCTAGTACTTCTCCACATTTGAAACCAGAAAAGCAATAAATCCTTTAGCCTAACGCTTATTCTCTTTTCAGAGTTTAAGGAAATTAGCATATTCCCTCGATTCTTCTTAAAAAAGTATAAAGCTGCTGCTACAGGGGTCAGCTCCACTATCGATACTTCTTTTAACTTGACTGTCCCTGCCTTTGCCAGCTGCCCTGTGCAAACGAGGAGTCCTGTAACTCCAGCAAGGTCCCTAGATCATGGCACCAATCGTGCCACACGTATTGCGTTCAGGACGGTCAGTGGGTCCTGCGAGAACTCAGCACAGGTCACAGAGTTAAGCACTGTGCTGGAGCAACAAGCGAACAAACAAAAAAACCCCACGACTTTTAAAATCACAGAATCACAGAATGGCAGGGGTTGGAAGGGACCTCTGTGGGTCATCTAGTCCAACCCTCCTGCCGAAGCAGGGTCACCTACAGCAGGCTGCACAGGACCTTGTCCAGGAGGGTCTTGAATATCTCCAGAGAAGGAGACTCCACAGCCTCCCTGGGCAGCCTGGGCCAGGGCTCCGTCACCCTCAGAGGGAAGAAGTTCTTCCTCATCTTCAGCTGGAACTTCCTCTGCTTCAGTTTGTGCCCGTTGCCCCTTGTCCTGTCACTGGGCACCACTGAAAAGAGTCTGGTCCCGTCCTCCTGACCCCCACCCTGCAGATATTTAGAGGCATTTCTAAGGTCCCCTCTCAGCCTTCTCTTCTTCAGGCTGAACAAGTCCAGCTCCCTCAGCCTCTCCTCGTAGGGGAGATACTCCAGTCCCCTCATCATCCTCGTAGCCCTCCGCTGGACTCTCTCCAGTAGCTCTTCATCCTTCTTGAACTGGGGAGCCCAGAACTGGACACAGTAATCTAGATGGGGCCTCACCAGGGCAGTGTAGAGGGGGAGGAGGACCTCCTCGATCTGCTGGCCACACTTTTCATTGCCATTGTTCTTGGCAGCCAGGGCACACTGCTGGCTCATGGTTAACCTGTCGTCCACCAGGACACCCAGGTCCCTCTCCACAGAGCGGCTCTCCAGCAGGTCCACCCCAGCCTGTACTGATGCATGGGGTTGTTCCTCCCCAGGTGCAGGACTCTGCATTTGCCCTTGTTGAACCTCATCAGGTTCCTCTCTGCACAATTCTCCAGCCTGTCCAGGTCACGCTGAATGGCAGCACAGCCTTCTGTTTTTTTTCTTACCTCTTATCACAGCATTTAAGTCCCATTGATTTGAGTTATTTTTGAGGGTTGGGGAAATCATGTTTCTGTTAAAAGCATACTTGGACCTGTTCTTGCACTGGCTCTGTCTTTTCCACATCACCTGAGTTTCTGGCAAAGTCGAAGGATGCAGCCTATCTGCACATTGTTCTCCCTGTCTCCAGGCCAAATGAGCTGGTGATGCACCACTTGGTAGAAATACACCATCAAAGAATGCATTCGAGGGTTGTTTCTGAAGTGTTAGCCCATGAAAGCTATAACAAGCAGTTTTATTGCTTTCCCGACAATGTGCATGGACTGTCTTCTCACCATGATGTGATTAACCCTTACCACTGACTCTTAATGAAAAGAGACACAGATAATATCCAAAGCAATTCCCCATATTCCTCAGACTTTATTTTTGTGTAAAAGAGCTATAGTTTCATATAAAAATTGCAGGTATTTTCGATCAAAAAGTGCTCACTGTAACTATAAAAAATAAAAAAGTAGCAACATAAAACCAGAAAATAGTGCAAGCTTCCAGGCTGAGACAGCTCTAACGCTGTCAGCTGGGATGGATGCTGCACTGCGGACAAAATCAGTAACCAGAACACCCAAAATGGTAACTGCAATTTCCAGCAGCCATTTTCAGCACTGTTCACTGCTGACCAGACTCTGCTCCTTCTGAAGTCTGTGGAATTTTTGCTATAGACATTAGTGAAAGTGTATTTGGGCAACTACTGAATACTTTGGGAAATACTGACCAAAAATCACGCCACGTTGCGAAGGTCACCAGTATTGGGAGCGTAACCTGAAAAAGCTGAAGGTCCTGTGACACAAACAGAATGGTGCCAAAGAGTTGTGCTAAGCACATAAGTTACGTTCTTGACCTTATAATAATTAAAAATTGATGTTTACAGCATAATAAAGCTGTGCAACCATATTTAAACCTACTGATTTCATAGAAAGAAGAAAGTTGTATCAAAAGGTCAGTCTAATTTCATGACCATATATTTACTCTTTATTCCCACAGTGCAAATGTCTGATTTTCAAAAGAGCAAACCAATAATTACTTATTATGAAAGTATATTAGTCAATACCTAATTTCTTCGTATTGATCACTATTTAGACATTTTAAATGTACCCTACAGCACCAAAAATATGTTTACCATACAATTCTTTTTGCTTGTGCTTGTAAGTATTAAAGATATTGATTAAAGGCAGTGGTCTAAAATGCCAGCCATTGCATTCATTATAGCACAAATAAATTTTATGTAGACATCTCAAAAATAGAATTTAATTAGCAAGCAATTTAAACACTCAACAGCTAAAGATACATTGGTGAAACAATTTATGTTCAGATTTCAAAATGCTTGTAGTCCTTGACTGGATTAGGCATTATGAATTCCTATTTCTGTTTCAGGGTGCATTACAGGAGGCAGACAGGGCCAGGTGTTTTTTTGTTTTGTTTTTTCCTTGGGTGGCAAGGCATTTGGTTCCTTGATGGCAAACTTTCAAAAAATTACAAAGAGTCATTTAATTAAGAGGTTCCTTTAGTATCCAATTTTAAATTACTGGCATCCTGCTATATATAACTCACCTGTAATTCATTACGTTGTGTGGTAGGTATTCAGAAATCGAAGATCAAAAACTCAGTTCAGTGAACGAAGCTGAAAATGAGCGAACCAATCCGATGAAGAAATTCAGACAGATATGAGAATAGCTTCGTAATTATTACTGCTGAATATTGACCTCAAAGAGTGAGCAGATACACTGTAAAAATCAAAAAATGGGAGAAAAATCTTGTTTTTTAAATGTTAGAGGCCAAAGTGAGTTAGTTCAAATATTAAGAGTTCTCACAAAACCACCACCCCAATATTTTTGATGTTTTTTGAGGCTTGAGTCTACTTCTTACTATCTCTAGAGGTAAAGGCCAGAAAGACTGCTGCTCATTTTTTCTGTCTCACTTGGAAGAGTGAAGAAAGCATTTGGTTTGTACATGTGTATGCATCTCAGCAACCAGTTAAAAAGTCTGTCTCCCATATTTTATCTTCCTTGATTCCCTTGTTGATATTGTCTGAAACTACGAAAAGAATGTCCTCAGAGGAGATTCCTCAGATGAGAAATTTCCAGAGCAAGTATGCATGCTCCTTCCCTGTGGAATAATGCCAAAAGTTTGTAAAAGGAATACGAAAAGGAATAAATGTTCAGAAATGTATGAAGCTGACATACAAATACTAAAGTTGTTTGAAGTTCTTACCAGCTTCATTTAATGTACATATATGTTCTGGTGTTTTACAATGTCTTTTGGCCATTATGAACAATAATTGACCTTTCTTCTGCTGCTGAATACTCGCAAACTTTGTTTGTACCTAGAGATATAATTAACAGCACTAGTCAGTAATTCTGTTTTGTGCACTCTGCAGAGACGAATTCTACCCCAAGGGAAAATTAATAAGATGTACTTTTTAGCAGAAGACATGTAAAAACACCAGTCTCCATTTCCTAAGAACTGAGTAGAAAAAGCACAGATTGCACAGTAAAAAGTCTATCTCTAATAGAAGTTTATGGAAATCTTACTCAGTTTTGTGATGGTGTTCTGAGATTCTTCTAGAAATGCATAGTACATAGATTTTTTAAAAAAACTTTACATTAAAAATAAAGCTAAGTGTAAATTCCTATGTTTTGAAAGGTACCATAAATTTAAAAACTGTGTGAGCTTATGTTTATGCTGTCTGTACGCGAGGTCAGCAGGACAGGTGTTACATCAACTCTTCCAAAGCCAATTTCTAAGCTATAAACAAATACTTCTTTCTATAAATACAAGTATATACAAAACCAAACATGACTTACGATCCCAGGAGATGCTTTACAACATTTTGCTTTGAAATAGAATATAAAGTAAGTTCTAAATTTTCCCTTGTTTCAGTGATATTTGTGCTTTACGAAACACGCCAGCCTGACTGCGTATCTTTATCCAGAGAAGAGTTATGAAGATGGTACACAGAGCAAGCCAAAGCACAGACTATGAACACAGGGGAACAAATGTAGCCATCCAAGATTCCTTTCAGGCTAAATTAGAACTTCTTCTGCAGTTTATCAATAGCTTTGAAGAGACTCCCAACTGTGCTGGTGATACAGTTTTACCTTTCAACACCAATACACGAACAGGAACCTGAATCAAGAAGTAATTCATAAAGCCACTAAAAAAAGTAACAAACTATGGACACTACAAAGTATGTCTTGAAATAGTAGCTTGAAATACTCATTATCAGGCTAAGAGTCTACAGAGTCATCAAGTATCCGTCCTCTTTTACTTTTTTTACTATTCAGCTTATTAGAAGTATTCAGTCTATTTTAACTATTCAAGTTAGGTCCTCTGTGTAGCGAGAAAACACACTTCTTTCTTTTTTTTCCTACCAACTTATAAAATAATGAATTAACCCAAAGATGAGGTCTGGGGAGAATATGCTGTGCATAGGTGAAGGAAGAGAGAGAGGAGCAGTTCATTTCAAAGCTGAAGGCAGTCTTCCCATTTACTTTGCGTCAGGTCTTGTAAATGATGGCTTTTCTAATTCTTCCTGAATTAGCACTCTACTAATGTGCCTTTTGTGACTGGAACAATCTTCAGCAGTCAGAGTGACAGACCAGAGTACAGGGAAAACAGCTTTTACATTAAGGATGGGTCAGACAGTTAAACAAAAGCAGCAGAGAGCAGTCCATTGCAGACCGTAAAAAAGGTTAAAAATTGGGATCTGCTTGTCTGCTGCTGGGCAGGGGGAAACCCTGCAGGTCAGCTGCCTTATTCATCATTTTTCACACAGTCTTTTTAGCAAAGGAAATCAACAATTTTCACTAGGCACCAGGGGGAGTTGAAGAATGCAATAAAAACATTGACATTAACTGCAAAGTTTAATTAAACATTTTTGTAACAGTAACAAGAGTTCAAACAAAGTGCTTCTCTAGTTTTCACCAGCAATGCACATATATGTTTCATGCTATAAAATTCTCCACACAATCACAGCCAGTCAGGGAAAATTCCACATTAATGTAGCAGGTATTTTTATTACAGGTGAATGAGCATGACTATTGAGTTTTGCGAGACTCCCAGACCTTGCTATGAGTTCGTAACCAGGCTCCAAGTTCACAAAGAGAACTAGTCAAATTATTAATACAAGTAAATAGTCTGTCTCCTTGCAAAGCCAACCATTCCTGACTATGTATATCACATATATATGATATATATATCATATATATCATAGACAGTTGTACTAGATGATGATTGTAGGTCCCTTCCAGCTGAACTATTCTATTCTATTCTATTCTATTCTATTCTGTTCTGTTCTATTCTATTCTATTCTATTCTATTCTATAAATTCTTCGTAATGAGGACGCAAACACACACTTACAGGATCTTCACAAACTTAATTTTACTTCTTTTGCTCTTCGTTGCTTCCAAAGCACAGCTGGCCAGCTAAACCAGAGGATGCTTCTATCTGGCACACAGAACTGAAAAGTAAGGAACGAAAAATAAAGTTTATAAGAAAAAAAAAACATAAATAAAACCCAGATATTACTGGTAGATAGCCTAGTTCAGCTATAAACACTGTCACTTTTAAGAACGGCAAGAATTGACCAAAGTCAATGGAAAACAGAAAAACTGTGAAATAAAAGTAGCGGATAAGATGTAGACACAGCTGAAAAGGACAGTCACCTCTTCATACAACCAAATGTTGGCTCTTCTATCTCGCTCCGTCTGCACTGCTGTCTTCTACAGTAATACATCCGCTTCTTTTCTCATTGTTTACATAACAAAGTCTGCCTGAAAAATGAAAAGTTACCTCGTGTTGGAATAGAACAGCAACCTTCCTCCTCCCCGCCATCCCCCCAGTCATTAGTCTCGCTCAAAGAATTATAGGACAGAACAGTTGGCAGAGCAATTCATAATTCTGAAAACCTATGCAAACCAAATATCTTCTGAGACTTTGAGTGTTTCTGCCTATTCATCTCCCGAATAACGAGATTTTAACAGGACTTTTAAACAGATGATGCTGAAGTGAAATGTTTGTTTAAGAAGCATAGACGGGGGTATCTGAGCAGCTCTTCTGAGCAAAGGCTCCCCTGGAAGAGGGGAACTTGGAGCAAGTCCCAACAAGTCACTCCCTCTCTGAAAAAAGCAAGCAGAAAAGCTGACAAAAACTGGTGGTGGATTTGAGTCTTGAGACTAGGTTTGCCTGACGTCTATTAAGTGTTGAGTTTATCTAGCGGTGGAGGGTCATTGAAACCCCTTCCCCTCTTCACAGTTGCCTAATGAATCTGTAGAGACTGAACGACCACTCTTTCCGTTTTCTTTGAAGATGGTCAAGGTATTCTAATGTCATTAATGAAGGGGAAAAAATGGGAGAAACTGACACATGAAATGCCATTCTATAAGCTTTGCTCCTTAAAGAACAGTATCAGTGATGTTTCCTGTTCCTCAGCTTTTTTGATAGCTATATTTTATAAACATTTCCACTTGATAACCAACTCCTTGTAGGTTTGCATGCTGCATTTCATGAACGTATCCCACTATCAGTTGTGCTCTCTTAAGAAAGTAAATATAATACAGCCACTATAGGATTCTTTATTTTTTTAAAATATGTGTAATTTAATTACATGAGCCTAAATATGAGGAGGAAATAGAGCCAATCTCCTACATTTGGGGATTCAACTGTGACTTTCCAAGTGGATTCAGATATATAAAATTAGTCAAACAAAAGACAAATATTTAGGTAGGTGAGAAAGTTAGTGAGGAAATCATATTTGACAGTGTCTTATCTCAAAAGGAAGAATTAATAGCAGTGGCTGACTCCTTTGAAACATATCAAGAGGAAAAACAGCTGAGGATTCTCCTCAAACATAATGGGCAGACTGAATGTGGGAAAGCAGCTGAACTCCACCCAAAACAACCAGAGACCAAATATTAGGTTTTGGTTGTGGAGATGTTGCAATGAAGTACTATTTACTATTACGTTTTTAACACATTTCGTTAAATCCAGTTCTCTCACGTTTTGGATCAGCATTATTACACCTCCAAAGGTGCAACATACACGAACCAGCAGTGTGCCCTTGCTGCAAAGAAGGCTAATGGTATTCTGGGCTGCAATAGGCAAAGCCTTGCCAGCAGGTCAAGGGAGAAGGTCCTTCCCCTCTGCTCAACACTTGTGAGGCCACACCTGGAGAGATGGGTCCAGATCTGGGCTCCCCAGGACATGAGAGGCACGGACATACTGGCCAGGGTCCAACAAAAGGCCACTGAGGTGATAAAAGGACTGGAGCATCTCTCCTGTGAGGAAAGACTGGGAGAGCTGGTACTGTTCAGCCTGGAGAAGAGGAGGCTCAGGGGGATCTTATTCTTGTATAGAATCATAGAATCATTGAGGTTGTAAAAGACCCCTAAGATCATCAAGTCCAGTCATCAACCCAACCCCACCATGCCTGCTAAACCATGTCCTGAAGTGCCACATCTACACGTTTTTTGAACCCCTCCAGGGACGGTGACTCCACCACTGCCCTGGGCAGCCTGTTCCAATGCTTGGTCACTCTTCCAGTAAAGAATTTTTTCCTAATATCCAATCTAAACCTCCCCTGATGCAACTTGAGGCCATTTCCCCTTGTTCTACCGCCAGTTACTTGGGAGAAGAGACACCTGCCTCACTACATCTGCCTTTCAGCTAGCTGTAGAGAGGTGATAAGGTCTCTCCTTGGCCTCCTCTTCTCCAGACTAAACAGCCCCAGTTCCAGTAGCCGCTTTTCATAAGACTTGTTGTCCAGACCCCTCACCAACCTCGTTGCCCTTCTCTGGACACACTCCAGCCCCTCACTGTCCTTCTTGTAGTGAGGGGCCCACAGATAAACACAGCACTCCAGGTGTGGCCAGGATGCCATTGGCCTTCTTGGCCACCTGGGCACACTGCTGGCTCACGTTCAGCCGACTGTCGACCAACACCCCCAGATCCTTTTCCACTGGGCAGCTTTCCAGCCACTCCCCCCCAAGCCTGTAGCATTGCGTGGGGTTGGTGTGACCCAAAGGCAGGACCCAGTATTCGGCCCTGTTGTTGAACCTCATACAGTTGGCCTCGGCCCATCGATACAGCCTGTCCAGATCCCTCTGCAGAGCCTTCCTACCCTCAAGCAGATCAACACTCCCGCCCAGCTTGGTGTCATCTGCAAACTTACTGAGGGAGCACTCAATCCCTCATCCAGAGAGTTAATAAAGATATTAAAAAGACTGGACCCAAAACCGAGCCCTGGGGACACCACTCGTGACTGACCACCAGCTGGATTTAACTCCATTCACCACCACTCTCTGTGCTCGGCCATTCAGCCAGTTCTTTATCCAGCAAAGAGTACACCCAACCAAACCATGGGCAGCTAATTTCTCCAGGAGGATACTGTGCGTAACACTGTTAAAGGCCTTACTAAAGTCTGGGTAGACAACATCCACAGCCTTTCCCTCATCCACTAGGCAGGTCACCTGGTCATAGAAGGAGATCAGGTTGGTCAGGCAGGACCTGCCTTTCATGAAGCCATGCTGGCTGGGCCTGATTCCCTGGTTGTCCTTCACATGCCCAGTGAGCACACTCAGGATGAATCACTCCATAGTCTTGCCCAGCACCGAGGTCAGGCTGACAGACCTGTAGTTCCTGGGAACCTCCTTCTGGCTCTTCTTGTAGATGGGGATCACATTGGTGATCCTGAAGGGATAGTGCAAAGAGGACAGAGACAGGTGGTGGTTTCAGCAGTGCCCAGTGACAGAACCAGAGGCAATGGGCACGCTCTGAAACACAGGAGACTCCTTCTTAACATCAGAAAACACTTTCACTGCGAGGGTGACCGAATGCTGGCACAGGTTGCCCACAGATGTTGGGGACTCTCCATTCTTGAAGATATTCAAAAGCCATCTGGACATGGTCCCAGCCAACCAGCTGCAGGTGTCCCTGCTAGAGTAGGGCAGTTGGGCAAGATACCTTCCAGAGGTCCCTTCCAACCTCAACCATCCTGTGATTCTGTGGTTCTGTGAAAGGTGGTCAACGTCATTTTTAATGCTTATTCATAATCATCCAACAAAAAACACCTTGGAGGGAATTCAATGGGTTCTTGCTCTACAGGAGCAGGTGGAAAAGGAAGGAACTTGAAGGAAAATCTTAAATTAGCTTTAATTGTTGATGTCAACTTAGATGTCTCTTTCAATTAATGATCCACCAAGTATTTTGTCGAATCATAATCTCACCTAAAAAGAGAAGATAGTAAATTCTCGTGCTCTTATTTCAGCAAGCTAAATCCCTGTACATAGGGTGTAAGAACATCATCATGTAAGCAGAGTCTCCAAAGGCCGTAGTCATAAAAAAAGTATTTTGCTGAGAAACATACCTGTAAAAATACACTTGATGGAAAATATATGCATCTTCTGAGGAGATATTTAATGCACTGAGAGCAAGCCTGAGCTTTACCAGCTACCTTATAATAATAGACTCAATCATTCTAAACGTTTCTTGCTGTTTATCAGCAAACTAGAAAGTCATATTACCAGACTCACTTTAATTGTCTACGTATGCCTTTATTTTTTGATACGCTACATCACATTCTCCCTCAGACATTTATTATACATCAGTTAGTCTGATTTTGTTGCATGCAGAACACAAGGAAAGATACACAAATATTCAAATAGTTGTTACATATAAAATACTCTGCATACTGGAAGAAGCATTTGTATTATTTTCTCAGAATGCCACGGTTTTCTCAGTTATAGCTCTTATGAATTTATGTTTCTCATTATAAAGTCATTCTGATGGAGTCTGGGGATTAGGAACCGTAGTCATTAGCTGTTTCTTCAGAGGAGAACAACTGTGAACTAAAAAAGGCAAGTTGTAAATAATAATTTCATTTTTAATATGTATGCCATGTTTTATTTACAAGCAATGTTCCTGCTTATCTATTAACCAGTCTCCTTGAATTTGACCATTTTCAAAAGATTGACCTGATCCTGATTGTCTAAGTTTGAATAAACCATGACATGATCCTGGAAAGTTGGCAAGTACATCAATGATTTTACATCTGGCATCACACACCAACTACATGTTGAGGGAATGAAAAAATTTTTGATTTCTTTACCTTGCCTCATTAGTCATCATGTGGTGATGCATGCATTACCAAGCGTATGCAGTCTGCAGCTCCCATGACGTTTAGAAATCCAACAATCTGATAAAATTCATGAATTACTTGCTGCAGTGCTGATTATCTCGTGCAGAAGCTAATAAGATTATTAGCTCTACGGAAAAGTGTATTTGTATACTAATATATGCACCGTCAGTGAGAATATTAACTTACAGCATGTTAGAGGAACCTGTTGAAGAAACAATTAATGTAGGGGTAACCTTCAACTGTTACAAGCACTCTGTCAACCTTAAAGCCATTGCATGGAAGGCAGCAACAGTTTTTTTGCCAAATCCGTGCCCACAGATGTTTTTCAATTAGCTGTCAGAAACACTGTATGCTCAAAAGTCATCTGATAAATTGACTTAAATGGATTTGATGAAGTATTCTTTAAACTCATAGAACAAATCTTTTTATTTTAATTAGTGACCTAGGGTCCTGAGTTACTGAAAAGTTAAAGGTTACATTTCAAGCTGCAAGTCAAAATGTTTATAATGCATTATTATCCACAAACTGCGTAGTCATCTGAGAAATTTCCAACCTGCACAGTTAATTTTTACAACTACTGTTAAAGTTAGATCATTTGTGAACACAAGTGACTGTCGTTGTCCCCTGCTACTGAGGGCTGAACACTGTTTTGCAACATCACTTCTTTTGTTTTATTTTAAAACTGACTGCATAAAATAGATCACTCCAGTCCATGTGTTAGTAAAACTAATATTTGTAAAATGGTAGTGGTTGTCCACATACTTCAACATTTTCAATTTTCATTGCATTTCGTGTAACAAGTCATCTTGTCTCTTCAAACCTGATTCTAGACAAAGCCCCATGTTCACTGAAATCAGTCAATATCTTTGTATGCCTTCCCACAAGTTGTATGTTTTGTGGACACAGAATCACAGAATCAGTTCTAGTGAGAAGTACGTTTTACTGTAAAAATTAGAGGAAAGAATTTAACCAATTCATATAACTCTTCATAATAAAAAAGATGTAGTTGCAGGTTCAACAACTTGTCCTCAGCTATGCTTGTTATTGACATCTACTCTTTTTAATTATTTGTTCTGTGAATTTATCACATATTAATACTGACCAAGCTTTGCTGTTGAGCTTCAACTGGTAATGGAGTATCTTCTGCTTTTCACAGCGTAAGGAAGCGCTTTCCAGATGAGTACGCGCAAGGGTGAGCTCAAGATGTAGTTCCTATAACTATTCATGCATGTGACTGATAACTTGCTTTTCTCAGTCTCTTGCCAGCAAGTCTCACAGCATCTACTGAAAGAAAATATGAAAGAGCAGTAGGATGTGTTTTAACATGTACATAAATATTTGTTTGGAATTGGGGGGGGGGGGGCAGGTTTTTGTGGGGGTGTTGTTTTACTTTGGGGTGGGTTTGTGGGTGTTTTTGCATTATTCACTGAAGTCTAGCTTCAAAGCAAGCAAGCAGACAAAAGGCCAGATCCTAAGAAGGATCATAGTGCAATGAACCTTCATGACACTCGGCTAATTTGCATCTGCTAAAGAGTCACAGCCCAATATGTTTCAGCTCATAATTCATGAACAAGATGTATGAAAGCGCTGTTGACTGGAAATGGGTGGGAGGGGGTGATGGGAGGGGGTTATTTCCCGGGCTCTTGGGATTGCCACACTGAAATTCTGCAATATCAAAGTTTGAGACAATTTCTTTTCTCTTGTTGTTTACCCTCTCTGGCTTCTGCTAATTCACCTCTGACAGAGACTGTTTATCACTGCAGCTAATAAAATACTCCAGAAGTCTCAGGTTTTAAGCTTCAGTAAAATAAACTACAGTGAACAGACTGTCAAATCTTGCTCTTGCTCCTTTCCTGTCACTCTTTTCTAGGATGAACAACCAAACAATCCCCAAAATATTCTAGCTGCAGTCACTACTTAAAAAGTAAACATGTCAGAAACTGCATTAGGTGTTTACATACAGTTGTTTTAGGATTCAGGTTCAAAATGTGTGTTTTTCTTATGAATATAATTATCATGCCTTAGCTCAACCAACTGAAAATTTAAAATCAAAAGTTTTTCCCCAAAATAAACATATTAATATCACTACAACATTGTGCAGTTGCTGCTTTTTCTCCTTACAATGAAATAATACGTGCATATATGTATAATCTATTTTCAAGTATACTTAGCATTTTTCATCAGTAACACTTTTTTCCTTCCTAGCTGACCAAAAAAAAAGGCAAAAAAATAAACTTTCCTTATGATTCCCATGACAAGTTACAAAAGTGTGTTCTCCATCAATTCTGAGAAGGTGGGGGGATGTATTCCAAAATTAAGGAACAGGTTATCTAATTCCTTTGTTCTTCGTCTAAAAGAGTTGTATGGAAAAGGCTTTTCGTAAGATAGGTTGCTCTTTATTCATGTAATGCCAGATCTCAATCTATCTGTGTGTTCAGTGGCAATTTCAAGTTAAAGAGAGAAATAACTCGGTATGATAAGTGGCAATAACCGCTATCAGTAATAAGGGAAAAGAGTGATTTATAAACTCTACTTTTGATATTCTTGTGGCACTTAATTCAGCCATCAGTATTCAAATCCAGCTGATATCTGTGGGAGCTCAGAGTGCTCAGCAACTTGCATAAGTACTCAGTAAATTGCTAGATTGAGCTCTAGTCCTCCAGTCAACGTTATGGGTAAGGGAAAACCTAATTACAGTGAGACTTTTTTTTTGCAGGTTTATTTACTGGAGGAGTTCAAAGCAAGATCACATCATTGATCTCAAACTATAATACAATCAAACTCAAGAAGTAACAAAAAGCTTCCTTCTAGGTCTGATCCTCTGAAAGCCTTTTATGAATTATGAGTTAAGAAGAGATAATAAACACTTGTAGGTCTCTGAGGGATCTTTTTTAAAAAAAAAAAAAGTTGATAGTATTGCAAAATAAACCTTCACGATTCCGATCCGTGAGCTCCGTGTCGCAGCCCCTCTCGGGCACTAGTTGTATGCAGGGATAGAGTTCTCTGCTGCTGGCTGAACTTGCACTTGCTGTGCCCATGCCCAGCTAGACTCTGCCTCAGGCAGATTCAGGCCAGGAGCTTTGCGGTGCTTGAGCAGCAAGTTTTCCTCGTGGTCTCACTTGCAGACTCCCACCAGACCGAGTCAGGCGGTGTGCAAAGCTTGTCTCAGCTGGAAGTTGTTCTCTTGCGACAGCAAAAATTAGATCCACCTTATTGCTGGATAAAAAAGACATGTAATCATGCTCCCAGTTGCGTGTGTCAAAATGAAGCCTGTTTTTCAGGCTTTTAGCCAGTTCACTGAAACGAAGCTTCGGTGGAATACGAAGCATCTTGTCACGGTACAGCCTCAGTTTCAAAGAACACGAGCGTCAGCCAGCTTGTCTGAGCTAATGGAAGCTCACTTTTACTTTAATAAAAGGAACTAGACATAAACATAAGGGTTAAAGTACTATTTTCCATAGAAGTAGTAGGAGTTATACACGAAATACTTTTTTCTGGTTTGCAAACATTTACAAATAAACTGGGGGCCTGATTCAGTTATGCTCCTAAGCATATGAATAGTCCCACTGTAATCAAAACTGGAAAAAAACATAGAGACAAGTATAAAGATAGTAGTCTTTCTTTGTGCTTACTCACCTGCTTAGCAGCAGCACAAAATTCTCTTACTGAAACTACTGTCAATGGCTTCTTTCTAAATCTTGAAAGAATAACACTCTTTGGGGAAAAAGCAGTCCAAACGGATAATAGATTTTAAAAACAGATATTGTCTTTTATGCTCTGGCTACCTTATCCATCTCTTTGAGAGAGTCCAGCGGAGGGCTACAAGGATGGTGAGGGGACTGGAGCATCTCCCCTACGAGGAGAGGTTGAGGGAACTGGGCTTGTTCAGCCTGGAGAAGAGAAGGCTGCGAGGGGACCTTATAAATGCCTACAGATATCTGAAGGGTGGGGGTCAGGAGGATGGGGCCAAGCTCTTTTCAGTGGTGCCCAGTGACAGGACAAGGGGCAACGGGCACAAACTGAGGCACAGGAAGTTCCGTCTGAACCTGAGGAAGAACTTCTTCCCTCTGAGGGTGACGGAGCCCTGGCCCAGGCTGCCCAGGGAGGTTGTGGAGTCTCCTTCTCTGGAGATATTCAAACCCCGCCTGGACGGGGTCCTGTGCAGCCTGCTGTAGGTGACCCTGCTTCGGCAGGGGATTGGACTAGATGACCCACAGAGGTCCCTTCCAACCCCTACTATTCTGTGATTCTGTGATTCTTTACCTGAGGCTGAAGCTGTTGAAGTCTTTTTTTAATTTTCTGCACACAGCTACACTTTTATTCTTCTATTCTAGTCCCAATTTCAAGGGCATATATCAAAGTTGAAGTAGTTGCCCAAGAGTAAACATCTCCTTAAAATACAAAATACCTTTCTTTTTCAGTCCTTGAAGAACTGAGATGAATAAGAACACAAATTTAGATATCTAAAAAACTGGATACAAACTTGAGGAATAAAATGTAAAAAACCCCACAAAATAACCAGCCACATTCTACCACTTGTAGTGTGAACTTGGAAGAGAAAACCTGCTCTCATAGGTCACAGTGTGGAAAACATCACATCTCTTCTAAACCAGTGGGACAGCTTTTAACGAATCAATCTAGTTGTTGGGTTTTAAGTTTTTCTTTTTCTACAGAAACAAACACATGCTACACCGTATGCGTGCTGACTGGGCTACAGTATGTTGCGTGGTGATATCTGGAATCAGCCTCTTAAGGCAAGGTCAAGGTGACAATGTCCAGCCCTGCCCCCTGACGCTGTATCCACATGCGACTGTGAAAAGACACCTGAAAAACATGAAAAGATATTCCCAGGTCACTGGAGGCACCTTACATTTGTGTGTAAATATGTTTTGCCCACAGCTTTAGTGAGGGTTTCAGGAATCAAAATATGAATTAAATATGAAATTATGTATTCCCATTTAGCAGGGATGGCCACCATCTTTACCACCAGATATTTTGCAGCCCACTTCTCAACCCATTTCTCCTGTTTCTAAAGAGCATGGGAGCTATTGCAGCGAAACAGGCAGCAACATTTCAAAACAAATCCCTTTACAGACTTTAATCTGAGGAAAAGAGATTCGAGGTCTGTCGCCAGTGGTAGGAGATAATCTTGCAGGGTAGGAAGAATAAAGTGCCTGAGCTGTAGATAAAAGACGAACTCCTGCCGAGGAACATTATACAAGCGCTGAAGATGCTGGAAAACCGCCAGGGCTCCCCGGTGATGCCGGCTGGAGACACGAGGTACGCAGCCACCGTCCCGCCGAGCGACGGAGGAGAACAGTCGCAGAATTCGATCAAGCACGGCTACAGCAAGTGTCAGTGGGGACCTTCATCTTCAGAGCTGTCAGAAAGCACGGCCGTTCGCGGAGAGCCTTCGCCGCAGTGAACCGTCCTTTGTTTGCCGAGAGTGATGACAACTTTGACAGGGACGAAATAGGAGGAACAGAAATAACGGGACAATGACTTCTTTTTTATAAACCATGCACTTTAGCTGCAATGCTTAGCCTGTGCAAAATAATCCGGCAGCCAGAGCTGACACACTGTGTGAACATTAACTTTGTTAAGAGCCATTTACCATAATTTACAGAAAAACGAAGAGGTGTAAAGCACAACACTGAGAGAGCTATGCTGAATGAAGGAGCTGTGTGTCATTGTCTAATGCAGGTAAAAGGAAGAAACAATAGAGTATGTAAAATAAGTTTGCAGATCAGCGAATTCATAGGTAGTATAAATTGGTCAGAAAATGGAAGCAAGTGACAAAGAAATTGTATCTGTAACACTTTTTGCTAGCTATTTAGAAGATGTTCTGCACGTGTAACCTTATGCCAGGCAACGTCCTAGAAAAACAAAAAGCATGAAAGACGAAACACCCTCTGGAAGTCTCGGCAGGTTGATACTATTCAGACTTTGTGTTCCAAATGAATCTGAAAGAACGGTGATATTGTACAAAAAAGTACTGTCAAGAGAAGCCTGAGGTTCAGGGATGGGGTGGGGTTGGCAGTAGACAGGTATGCTGGTGGATATGGGGAGATGCTCCCCACAGTGTCTTCCCAGAAAAAAAATGTGTGTTAATATCTGTTTCATCTCTGGATAAAACAAACTCCTTAAAAAAAACAAAACAAAACAAAACAAAAAAAATTACAATGCCTGCCAACACATGCTGTAGTTCACCATCGTAGTGTTTATGTAGGCCATGCACTAAAATCAGCAACTCTATGTATCATCATTACTCCATTTTTTAATTACTATGTCAGTAGAAATCCACAGTACCTATGGCTCCAGCAAGTGCCGCAGTTCTGTCAGAAAAGGCATACTGAGGCAAAAGACTCAACCCTGAGACGTGCGTGACATATGCACAAACATGATATGGGAAGGTTTTTATACAAATTTTAAAATCACATTCATGTACACTACTGTAAAATCTGTTTAGATTCAAACACCTCATTGTTTCAGGCCATTGTGGGGTTGCCGTTGAAACCTATTGACTCCACTTGAGCACAAACATCCATCTGGGTAGTTCATTAAAATCCACCCTTTCGTAAGCTCAAAGGGACTTCTGACTGTTTAGTTCCCATGGGAAACATTAAAAGAAAAAAAATGCAGAGAAAAATCATAGCATGTCACAACACTTAATAAGAGCTACAAATGGAGTAATTTCAAATAGTTTGCTGTAACTTGATGGGATAAATATTCTGAGGTACTCAAGACCCTCAGGGAGAAGTGTCACAGGGATAAGCCACAGTGTGAAATTGCTGTTTGAGTGCTGAATACCAATTATTTGTGATTTAGTGTAATTTACTTTTAAACCCAGGAGCTTACCCACAAGCAGCTGGTGTATGTTTTAAATGATGTATCAAGGACTTGAGATGTGAAACATCCAGAAACAGCAACAGAAAGAGAAAAGCCCTCTGACAATGTTCTAGTTACTCTCAACCATCATATGAAGAAAAACTACAGGGAAAATGTGAGGAGTGAGGGACTGAGAGTGACACGTACGTAGACTATTCTGGATCTAAGAAGCTGCAGTACTGCAAATACATACTAATACAGTTACATGACCTGATTTTGAGCAAGTTTACTCTTGCAAAGAACTGAAATACAGTAGAGTGGGAACCCACCCACTCACTACATGCTCGTTACATACAGGCAAGAGGCTGAATTTTGCCCTTTTTAATGAGCTGCTAAATGGAGTTGGTCAGAAAACAAGAGTTTCTGCTCTAGGGAACATGCTTCTGGTTGGATCTCTTGAGGTCATTGCATCTTGGCCTTTCGACACCTTTCTCACGCTGGGAGCCAAACTTTCCTCCTTCAGCCAACTCCTTGACCAAGGAACTTCAGCGTAGCTGTTTTCCCCAGTTGTTCAGGGAGCAGACATTAGGTCAGAGTGGGACTCGGTGCACCCAGCTTCAGTCACCCAAACATCAATTACGCCTGCCAAGCTGGCTGTCATAGGCACCCAGCGTCATCCGTGGTGAGAGGCAGGTGTCAGCGGGAAGTGACGCACTGCAGCTCCTCATCCTAAAATCAAATGAAAATATGTCTTTCTCCATTAAAGGCGAGTCAATAGCTTGGCTATTGTTGATTAACTGATTTGAAGTCAGGTGAGATGAATCCAAAGCACAATTACGTGCTTCCACAGTGGAGGCAAGACAATCCAGCTTTCAGAAAGCAGGATATTAATTATTTAGAATAAATATATCTGTTATATAACAGTCTACATTTGCCAAATTTCTTCTTGAAGATGCCAGTAGTTTAAGGCTAAATCCACACAGTACTAGAAATGGAAGCTTCTACCTATGACAAGTCCAAATCTGTTCTGTCCCCATGTTGCAAGAAAAGCAGACCCTGAGCAGGCACAGGATTGAAGAGTATTGTGGAAATAACTAGTAAGAAGTTTTCAGAACTCTGCCGCCCAAAGCCCGCTAAAGGAACACAATTTTGACAGCTGCCACCACGTATCCTTTCAGCAATACCATTGAATCTGTAAGGAGCTTCCGGACGATGTTCTTAGTCATGTGGCTTAGTTTTAGGTAGTCCTGCAAAGAGCGGGGAGTTGCACTCAATGACTCTTATGTGTCCCTTCCAACTTGAGATATTCTCTGATTCTGTGATTCTGTGAATCCTACACCAGGTCAGTTGCAGGATAGTCCAGGTAATGGCCTTTGTAGGCGCAGATCAAAGGCTAGAGTGCTACTGATCCTCGTCTTACAAGCTCTCCTGGTTGTGCACCCAAATGCTTTCTTAAGCCCAGTAAGAGTTATTGCTTGCACAACTCTGTGCACTTTTATTCTCTTTGTAACCAGTGAACTAATCAGTATTTTCTCAGGTTCTGTTTGCATTGAAAGAGCAGATCCTTGCAGAAGTTACCTAATACATAATTTTGTGTTATGAAACAACCATCTTTTACCTGATCCATCCTGTCAGAAGTACAAACCATTAGCAAAGCCATCTATAACACTTGCAATACTCCTACAGAAGACTCTGAGTGTCTCACAAAACCTTGCCTCTATACTTCATCACTACATGTCTGAGTCTTCTTTGATTTTACAACATCACTGTTACGACAAGTCATGTAAAAATAAATGTCCTGTGAACTAATTTTAAATAGCCAATACTGGAAACTGCAGTGATTTTGATTGAAGAACTTCAGTTCAACAAGGTGAAAGAGCTTCATTCTACATTTTTAAAGCTATGGAAAAATTGAACTACTGGACTCGAAGTGATTTCTAAAGAACCTGAGGACCAGGTGAAGCAATCCATCAATCTGCTGTTGTGGCAAATGAGACCGAGTGCTGGGCTGCATTAGCAAGGTGGAGGGATGGGTTGATCAGGCTTCATCTGAAATGTTACATCATCTTTTGCATCTCCAAGTAGTAAAAGAGACAGACTCACATATTGGAGAAAGTCTAGAGGAGTGAGGGCCACTAAGATAGGGGGCTGGAGCACAGTGACCGTGAGTAAAGGCTGAAGGAACTGGAGTTTTGTAGTCTGGAGAAGAGAAGGCTTGAGGGATATCTAACTGCAGTCTTCCACAACCAAAAGTGGAGTTACAGAGAAGATGGGTGCTTCTCAGAAGTGCACAGAAAAAGCAGAGAAGGCAACAGCCACAAGTTAGAGCAGAAGGAATCCAAGCTGTAGGTAAGAAAAAAAAACTCTTCCACTTTCGAGTGGTTAAGCACTGCAACAGGTTGCCAAGAGTGGCTGCAGAGTCCTCATCCCTGGACATACCCAACACTGGACAAAGCCCTTGGCAACCTGGTCTACTGTTGAAGCAGAAAAGGAGGTTGGACTCCATAGGTGCCAATGGTGCCTTCCAAACTGAATCTTTTTTTATTATTATCTGTTTCTGTTGTCTTTATTTCATGAAGTTAGCACTTTGTCTTACCTCCAGATGGTTCTATTCCACATATTTTTCCATTGCTAAGTAGTTTGGTCTAAAATGCAAGAAGCTTTCATGTGCTCCACAAACTTTGTTTCCCATCTGGTTTCAACAGACCGTGTCATTAGTATTTCCTCACATTTTGGAATGAGGGACACAAAATTCATGTCGTGAGAGGAAAAAATTCCTTCCTTATCCAGCCAGCAACAGAAGACTCTCCACGCTATCAACTCACCAGAAGCCTCGTCTGGAGGAGCAGACAGTACTCCTTCAGTTTCACAGCTGCCCATGACAAAAAACCCTTCTCAAAGTTTTTCCCATGCTACATTAACACTGAATAATAACCAAGACAGGATTTTAGAATAATTTTTGTGCAATTTTGAGTAATTTTAATAGAAGTAGTAAAGGAGGACAGAGTTGGTAGAGCATTTCTAACTTTCACTGCAACCTCATACAGGATGAGAAGTTAATCCTCTTCCCCGCCAGCTTAATCATGAAATGTCAAAAATAAATATTAAAGTTTCATAAATTTTCCTAACTCTTTTTGCCTCTTAAGTCGGAAACTTGAGCAGATTTTTAATCTAACTCTTCTGATTCAACCAATTGGCTAGAATTTTTCCCACTTCACAAATTTCTTTAAAATGTTCTAGGCTAGATATCAACAAATACAATTTTCCCTATATAAATGGCAACTGATACACATATCTGCATACATATAAGAAATAAACTAGCCTTCAATGTGTGAAAAACTCTATTATCTCTGAAAAAAAATCCTAAAGCCTTTTTAAAAATATATTTTTCACAATTTCACCATTTTTTCCCAATTTTTTCCCTTAATTTAAGTAGGTATTTTCATTTAAAAGAACTAAATTTGGTTGTGATGTATTTCTTTCACTGTAATAAATGCTATTCAGTTTCATGGTCCTGAACGTCCTCTTCATTCATTTCCAATCCTGTTGGACTCATTCTATCTAACGGAAACAGTATGAGATTATAAACCTCTGAGTAGTGCTGAATTATCATTCCTTTCACACATTCTGACTGCTGTTGGTGTGAAAGTTTTTTATGCTGTAGCTCCTATCACAAGGAAAAAATTTCTTATGCCCCTGTCCTGTAACATGCATTTTTCTTTAAAATTTTGAAAACAATCTCAATATTTTTTCTCATTGATTACTCATAATTTCTTTTTCAGCAATATTTACTTCTATGTGGCAAAAGATTTTGTAATACGTTCTCTGAAAAAGATTGTCTGCATAGCTTATATATATTCACATTTTTTTCTGCCCGATTCCTTTCTCCCCTAAGACTGCAGTCACATCATACAGCTCTATAGAAAGGTATCATCTAGGTCTCCATATGACTTTATCCATAGGTAGGTTGTACCAATGGATAAAGTAGGCAGGTGCGTATCTACCAGTGAACTCCTATTCTTTTACTCTCGTCCAGGCTGATAACTACTGCTGATAGTTGATAGTTATTTAAAATTCCAAACTGGATTTCATAGAAAGAAAGAAAGAAAAAAAAAAGATATCCTTATTAAAAAGAAAATTGTATTTACCAAACATGTGAGGACAGAGGAATGGAAAAGCATCTGTAGATCTACCAGTTAGGTCTCAAACACCAATGCAAATAACTACTGCTTGGAGAAAGAACGTTCCCAAGAATGTCACATTGAAGACAAGTCATCCTAAAGAATAGGTCATCCTTCCTCAGAGGAACAGAAATATAAGGTATGAATATTTCAGGAACTCTCACAAAGCCTTTGGAGCTCATCTGCTTTGTCTTGTAGGACAGAATTTTTTTTTTTTAGGATGTGTTCCTACTCCACCTTAGTGCTTATAATTAATGTTGTATTGATGAATGACTCTTTCTTGACTGGTTCTACCTCGAGAACTCAACCGGTTCAGTATCCAAGTCTTTTCTTCCTTTATTTCTATAGAAGAAGCTGTAAAGGTCAGCTACTTCTCTTGCGGGTCATTTTTTGTTTTACTGTCCCTTTTGAGGAAGAAGCAGCAACTTTATGAGACACCCTAACTCTCTTCTCCTCCTTTGTACGCTCTTCCACAATTCACAGCTGCAAAGGCTCTAGGTCTTATCCTGTGAGAACAAGGGTCTGAAGTTTAATGGCAAAACACTCTAAAATGTTCATTTTTATAAAAATTGGTCAAGTAGTTACATTCAAAGATTTTCACTTATGCAAAATGGAGTTAATGAAGGTCCTTTTAAATGGTGCTGCCCCATTATTCATTAAGACAAAATACAAACCTGGCTACGGCAGACCTTTGCAAGTTACTGCATCACCATTTTCCACAGCACAGTTAGGCAGTGAATATCCTGAACTCTAAATAACATGCTTGAAATAAATACCTTCTCACAAAATATTTAAAATCACACTAAACCAAAAGCTGTAGCTTATTATCTATTAATACTGTACGTGGTATGCAAGACTGGTTAATATCTGTTCAATATCCATGAAAACATATTTAAGACCTTAATACTCTAATGAAGTATTTTATAATTTCATTAATTATATTAAAAAACCAACATTCAGTGATCCCAGAACATATAACACTACAAGAATTTCAGACTTAGTGTTAAAATATCTACATATGTTACACATAAATCAAGCACTAGTCATTGTTTTACCTTTTCTTTGTCATGAAATCAAGAAAATAAGATAAAGACTCTTGTTAATACTAAAATAGATTTCTCTTCCTGCTACAAAATTAGCTTCTCCTTTCCCATGCCTACACTTTCTTTATCTTTGAGATGCAGCCAGATTCCCACTTTCTGCAGTAAGAGTTACTGACTCCCAGGACAATCTAGTGTCCAGCTTCCTTGTATTCAAGCATTCTGTTTCACAAAACTGTGCAAAACTATATTTGCAAGACTTGTAAAATTTTTACACACAGTTTTGATGCATTTATGGTATAAGAAATTTTCCCATTATGTGATCTTCATTTATTTGCATTCAACAGGTTTTTTCTTTAACAATCTTTTATTGAACCTCCAGTTGTGAAAATAAGTTCTATATCAATACCCAACCTATAAATGATCAGGGTGATATTCCTGTCCAGGTTAACACTCCTAGCTGATCTTTGGGCAATTTCCACACAGGATGTTTCTTCATCTGTATTGCAGTCACTGCCTTTTTAACTGAATATGTATTTCTTCAGGTATTGATAGTTTATTTTTAGGCATGTAAAAATACCTGTCCACGTGCTTTTGCAAAATGCTCCTCTTTTCTGTGGATCTTGCTGCTCTGCACGAACACGCGGCTCTTTACTCTGGGTACAGTTCTTCATGCTGTTTCTTGAAAACACATTTCATCTACATTCTCCAGACTCCTCTGAAGTCTCAGCTTTTGCTTTGTCTAGCATATTCCAATGGGTTTGACATTTGCAGTCCAGTATGGCACCGCCTTATTTCCTTTCCAAATCTAGTCTATTTTTATTCTTATGAATATTTTATTCTTATGAAAGTCTGGCAATTTGTTCACACTTTCCTCTAGCCTTTCCCCTCCTCCCACAAATTTTAGTTAGGAACTTATAGTATTCTTTTTCTTAATATTCTTTCTTTTATTTTTCTTGGATCTGTGATTATAATTACAGCCTTGTTTAAAATAAGGAACCACGAGCCTTACAAATTGGCTTAGTACATTTACATATGCTATAAATGCCTTAAAATTCTTTCCCTCTTGAGTGAGATCAATACCAGAACTCAAAAGAACTATGTTGAGGGCAGTTCTACCATTTCATGATTGCTCTGGCTTCTTAAGTTAGGTCTATTAACCGGTCTACTTTACCTTATTTAAATGCATACTGCTAAGAAAACACAGATTGTCTACCTAGGACTTTTCAAAAAATGAAATACCCTTTGCTCCCAATATTCTTCATTAACACCATTCAGTTTCATAAGGAAACAATTTCCGTATTCAAAGTTAATTAAATGATCTGCAACACACTTTGAATTTGAGCTTCTTTGGAGTTTTTACTTTCTCTGCAATATTTGGCTATCATCTTCTGGTTCTACTTTCATTCCTAGTATCGTACATTAGCAGTTAATGAGGTTACAATTGAAATATCATTTCACAAGAGCCTTGAGGACTGTTAGACACCGATGCTACTCTTAGAGGAAGAAGTTGAGGAGAGCAGAGATTTAAGTTTCTCTGCAAGGCTAACTGACTAATTGACACCTGATAATTAAAGCTGATTGATCTAGACTCTCCAGGGGACATCACACTGCAACCCAAGCCACTTAAGGGGATGATTAAGCTTACCTCCTACTTTACCCTTAGAAGTTTTGACCATGGAATAATATTGCACTGCAAGTATATTTTGCAATACACAGGGTGTATTTTCAATTCCTGTCAAAGAGTCAGGATTTTAGGTCACAATGTTAGAAAAAATCAACACACTGACACTTCAAAGAGTTAGTGGTAGAAGTTGGATAATCAGTAACTGTTTTGTTTTTAAACTCCAACTAGAAACACATCAGTGTAACTCTGCAGTCAACAGACAGGGAATTGCTCATTTTATAATCATGAATATTTCAAAATCATTTATGGCACAGTACTGTAAGATTAAAAATGTTTTTAATGAGAACAATTCTTAGGAGGATATACTGCTACACTGAAATTCTGCTTACACCGTACCCAAGTCTTTGAAAGCTACACATCTAACATGTTACTTTCAAGTCATTAAAAAATAGACCAATGATACACTTTATCAAAACGAGTACCACGTTTTTATGAAGCTTAATAGAAATTAACCTTCTTGCAGCAGACTTCTTCGCGAGTGACTGCGTTGGCACGTTTGTTAACCCTGACCTTCAGCATAAGGGACGGGAGTTTGCTTTGAGGGTTTGAATGGGACCTATCTCGGAGGCACAGGAGGCATGGCTGTCGCACAGTTGGCCAGTGCATTCCCACATCCCCTCAAATTTTTAAGGTGAGAACAAAGAATTGCAGATTTTGTAAATAATTTAAGCCTTTGGCTCTTTGTCTGGTCCTGTGGGGAACAGTACGTGCGTGTGTCTGGTGTCAATATGACCTACCCTGTTCTACATAAAAGAAACCAAGACTCCAACTTGCGGTAATTCAGGTGCCCTCTGCTGAACCTTCGCTGGTGGCACAGATGGTTCCTGAATACCAATGCCCATCGCACACTTTGTTGTTGGTAAGGAACGACATATCTGACTCTGTAATCAAACGGGTGAAGGGACTGCGAGCAGCTGACTGCCGTTGCTTCTTGCTGAGGAAAAAGGAGGGGAAAAAAACCCCAGAGCTCTTTTATGCAAGCTTGATGCATCACGGTGGGATCCAGGTTTCAGTACAGGAGTGGCTCTGTAAGTATCACAGCTTGTGCACAAGCATAATGTCTAAACTGAGGGTTATATTTTGAAACTTCTGCTATTCTGACACAAGGAGTGGTGGCTAGAAGAGAAAAAGTCACGTCTGTCTGTGCCACATGGTCTCTCCTGCCTGCTCATGTCAGAAACTATTCTCCTTCCCAATTTAAACCAAGGATCATTTTATCCATACACTGCCTCAGCAGTTCCTGGAGCGGGAATCAGACCGTCCTCTCTACATTATTGGTTTGCGCTAACACCTCCAGCCCAGTGAATCTTGATTTCTTTCATACACAGGTGAAAAAAAGGAGTAAAAACACTCTGATCTCATAGTAACTGGTAAAAGGGGAGTGCTGCAAGTTTTAGCACCATAGGATGAGGAGGGGACTGCCAAGCCAAGCGGCGTGTGCTGTAAAAAGGTCGTGATGTAGGTGGAAAAACTACTCACGCTGAGTAAAAGCAAAGAGTGAGCTCTGCTGTGCTGCTGAAACACACATTTTAGTATGTGTGCTGTGTCTGAAATCCTACCCCTTCCTATGTCGGTCCTTCTGTTCTAACTTGCCGCAGGCAGCTCAAAATTTTAGAGGTTCTGGGTCATTCCCAGGAAGCTATTTGTTCTTCTGGGCTTAGCAAAGGGTCTGTCTCGCTCTCCCACAGCAGGCACGCAGAAGTACAGCACTGCAGCTCTCACTGCTGGGGCACCACAATAACTTCTTTGGATTTACTCCAGAAACAACATATGGGAAGATGAAGCGTTGTAGCAGATGTATAACGGGCAGAGAGACAGACTATAGCGTTGAGACAGGAGGAAAGGGAAAAGATGAAGACAAAAAAATAAAGGAAAATAAAATACAGAAATACAGTGATGGTGCAGGAGAAAAGCCACACAGGGGATCCCGCCTCAGGAATAAACAGAGGAGAGAAGTGAATTGGAAAAGCAGAAAACAATACTATAGAAGGAAAGATACACAGAGATAGAAATGTGTCCCAGGGGACAATCTAGACTGAAAACACTACATCCCAAAGAATGAAAACAGGGAAGAAAAATCATCCCAGCATTCCTTGAAAGGAAAATCAGGCTGACAGGTGAATGAATTATTGAACTTTGTTAGCTGTAAAATAAAAATTAGACACACACCGAGGCACGTAACCTTCTTCCATTCCTACATCTAGATTAAGACTCATATCCCTAAGCCAGATACATACAAGATGAATCTCAGTCTCTTCCCCTGACGAGCTTTTGGTCTAATTTATGTGAAAGAAGCATAGCTTGGAAAAAAGAGAACTGCCTTTTGTGATAAAATGGGACCTTTTTTCCTGCCTTCTTCCGCAGCATACACACGCTTCCACCACTGCCGACCTGCGTGTTTAATGCTACTGCTACAGGCTGTACCACGCGTCAGCCCCTTGGTGAGGTATCTCTTGCACCTTTCCTCCCCAACTTCCGAGCACTTCTAAACCCAGCAGCCAGCTGCAGTCCTTGTGCAAAGACCTGCTCAGCAAGGCCCTGCTGCTGGAGAAGAACGTTTTAGTTCTTTCCACTGAAAAGCTACCCCACCACACTTCCAGGTCATGAGGTTCAATAATTCAAAGCCAGTATTTTCAAATTTTCGGAGATGTAAAAACATCCTGCCTATGCAAGTGACATCCAAAAACTTAATCAGGCCAAGCAGCAACCTGATGCTATAATTCCTCTTTTGCTTCATTTTCTACCACAGCATCTAACTTAGCACTATCTCTGTGGTACCTCTTATTTGCCTTTAAAAAGATTGTTTTACTGGTTTTTCCATGCAAAATAAAAAGCAGCAATATTTCTATCACAGAGAATGGCAAAAAAAGCCTAACCAGGACCCTTCTTGAAATACACTCCTTATCTTTACCTTTCATCTGGATCACAGATGGCAACTTCTTTTATAAAGCATGTATTTTACTGAACATAAATATTGATAAAAAGTTGTCTGTACTCATTATATCCTGATATTTAAGTCAATATCGAGCTAATAAATTATGGAGAGATTCCAGTAGAAGTACTTGAACTTCAAAAGAACAGTTATCACAAGTGTGCCATAAACAGTGGTAGCAAATCAAAATTGACAGGGGAACTTGTTCAGAAAGCTTTTGCTTGGAAAAGCAATCATCAGCCTGGTCCTCTGCCTTGCAGGAGCAGGGCTTCAGGGATTGCCTTCAGATTAGGATCAACAACTGCACAGCTTGAAAGCACAAGTAAACCCAAGAAACTGTAGTAGGCATAGTGTCTGGAACATAAAGCACAGAAATCACGAAAAATAAAAGGTAACTAAGTATACAACGACCCCTGTAACACACCAGCAGCAGCCAACGAAACAAAAGAGAACAGCAGGCGTAGGAAGGAATGTGAAACATTTTAGTCCTAACTGAATGATTTGTGCTCCGAGCTTACCTTTGTTGGTACATAAATAGCAGCATTATTAATAAACATTGTTCCCGGGCCACATTTTCAGAAAGATTCATGTATACCTTTGTGGTACTGGCTACCCCACTGCTGCTGACTCTAAATGTAAAATATAGAAGCACAAAGGATTTGCATATGTTAAACATACTTGCCTATAAATGTGGGTACCTAAACACATTTGGTATGTATTTGGTATGCAAACATCTTGCTGTTTCCTTCACACTAGTACAAGTTTAGCTGCTACTGAGGCATTAGGTTTTTGGGGCAGAGGATTTAAAAATCAGCAGCCTATACCATCTATATATGAGCAGGCTGATACAAGCTTTAAATAAGCAGAGCACTCACTACCTTGATCGTCCCAAAAATACAAATGCAGTTTTTAGTAAAGACCTACTACAACACACAAAGCTGTGAAAAATTAAAACTTCATTGGGTCCATTTACATTACATGATCAAAAATCATCCTTTTAATGAAGTGAGGGACAACCTTGACTGAGCAAGGCAGAATCTCATTTGCTTTTGTATAACATTTTTACTGTTGTGACACTTTCAGTCCATTTAAGGAGAACTGGACGGTTATCCCAAACCACCACAACAGGAACGAGTACACAACCAAAAGGATGCAAGTAACGCACATTGAAATACTTGGCTGAAGTTTTGGCAGCAGGAAAGAGAGCTGGCTGGACAACTCTATATGGAATGGCTAAGGAGATGCCATTTGCACAGCAGGAGAGAAATCAGCTCCTGAAATGGTTACAGAAAGACCACACAGAAAACTACCTGCCTGGAAAGGACAAAAAGTATTTTTGGCCTTTGTAGTTACTGATTCTTAATGGTGCAGTGTACAGGCACAAATTATTTAGACAGAACCCTGCCTGAGTCGGGCTAGAAGGGAAGCTAAGAATTGTGGTATGCTTCGGGCTTTGATGTGATCTAGAACTGTTTACTCAAAAAACAGGTGTTTTCTTCTGCCTTTATATTGTGACTTCCATTCAAAGGACACAACATGCTTTACAGACACATGTTTGCCTTAAATTATAGGTCCCACCGCAGGTATTTGCTTTTGCATTTCTATCGTGGCGTCCATGCAAGGGCCACTGTGTGCTTTACAAACACTCATTTTATTAGAGCCATAGGTCCCACCACGGATAGTCAGCATTTAGAGCTTATTAAAAAAAAGAAAAAAAGTACAAGAAGCACCGAGAAGAAAGCCTGGCATTTTACCCAAGGCTTTTGCTGCTCCTACCTTCACAAGGGTATTGTCGACCAGCAGTGTGATGACCTAGAAAAATCTGCCTGGTTTTGTGATGAGCTAATTTCTTGCCCATTTCACATTTCCAGAAGGCTAGAAAAGCTGACACAATTTTGGTTTATAATAGTATACATTGTAGGCTCTTGCTTTGTATTCTATCTTTTTCACAACAGTGTCTTATTGAGAAATCCACCTTAGGTGCTTTGAGGTGTCCCCAAAGGCAAGCACCTATTTTTACTAACAACAGAATTTAGAAGATTAACTTCTTTTTCTACAAATGCCTCTAAAGAACTAAGTGAATATTGATGTGACAAAGCTACTGGAGCACCTAACGTAACAAACAAAATAAATCAAAGCGGCACAGGAAGGACAAGACTGCCTTGTGCCCAGTTGTGTTTCTGCAGGCAAACTGGACAAAATGTGCCTTGGGAGGAAAGCTGGGGCTGGGGGTAAAGTGCATACAATATGATGGCTACAAAGAAATCTGCTCAGTTTATGAGATCGTTAGGAGAAGACCTGCAATTAAGGTTTATATTTCATGCTTCTAGGTAAATCAGAAGATTTCCGTAACACCACAGCATACTGGATACTTGACTATTTTGGAAATCCAAGTGCTAGAAGTTTCTTTGTTCCCGGTGGAATTTCAGTCTGTAAGTATTTTAATAATTTATCATCTTAAAAACAGAAGTCAGTTGTTATTACTTAAATTTATTATATAAGCCATTTTAAAGCTGCTATAATCTCTTTACTGATACCCTGCAGCAGATAATTTTGTCACCTACCATAAGAAGAGTTTCTCAATAAAACTCTTCCTTAAACAGGACTGGCACTGGAAAAGTCTTTCATAGCACTGCCTGTTATCCAAGGAATTTTTTTCCTTCAGTCTTAGGCTGTAAGTACTGTAAATTAAGGGGTTTACATAAACTAGTACTCAAACTCCTCCTTACCACCTAGCTTCAGGCTACCACCCGTTCCTGCAATGACAGCAATGCTTCCTCAGGCAGCCGGCTTTAATACAATTCCTGTTTGAGGTTTCGGTCCACACCCATGTTTTTTAATCCCTGAATGAATGATGGAATCAGGAAGTTTCTTCTGGTCGTCAAGGTCAAGCAGGGCCACTGCATCTCAGCACACTACTGTTTCGCAGCCTCTTTAAAATTCAAAGCTTCTGTCATCCTTGCTTAGGTAACACTCCACCAGTCACCGGGAATATAAAGGCACACAGAACAGTATGAGCAAATCAACGTCTTTCTTGCCCCAACTGAAACTTTTCAGGAGGTAGCTTACAAATGGCAAGCAAGTTCTTTACATATTTTGTACAAAGTGCTTCTGCTGGCATGAATGCTCCTACAAATGCTCTACCAGCCCGCTGGCGGCAGCTGAGACAGCTCCTCTGCTGAGCAGCAGCATGACCTCTCGCTATCAAAGATTACAGCAGCATGAAATTCTGACTCTCTGGCCTGATGCTAAAGGGTACTGGTTTAGCCCCTGATGTGCTGGGAAAAGACACTACCATAGACCTACTACACTGAGCCGTGAGGTACATGTCCACCCTCTTGTTAAGGACTAACACGTAAATGAACACATTATCGCTTTATGCACTACATACACGCCAACACCCAGTGATGGACTAATTATCTTTAACCTAATGTGTCACTTCAGGCATCAGCTCCAAGATTTATGTAATGTCATATATAAAGTTTGCTTTGGCCTATCATCTACTCTGACAATTTTTAATCTCACACTACTCCCTTTTGTTCCTTTTAACCGGATGTGTCACCTCAGGCATCAGCTCCAAGATTTATATAATGTCTTACATAAAGTTTACTTTGGCCCATCTACTCTGACGATTTTTTATCTCATACCACTGCCTTTTATTCCCTCCCCTAATGACTCATTACAATTACTTGCTCCTCCCTTGGGACAGGATCTGGAAACAGAAATAGAGAGCGTAACTCTGAAATCTGATGTAGCAGGCGCTCAGTACCGCTCCTGGTTTTGGCCAGGACACATTCCAGGTAAGAGCTGAAGTGCAAGGGCATTTTGCACATTTATGTATTTACAGTAGAAAAAGGGATCATCTTCAGTATAAATGTGAAAGGACCACGTCCATCAACAGCCCCGCAGCTTTCTCTAAATGTAAAAACAATAGTAGCCCAAAAATGTTACATCGGGCAATGTAAGGAGGCTTTGCACAAGCAGTGCTGTGTGATAGGAAGGAATCTGCCTGAAAAAAAAATCAACAGGAAGAGGGCTTTTTCAAAATGTTTCATTGTTCTGGTAATGAATGAGTAGAGAATACCAAGAAATGTATTTTTAAAGGATTTGATTAAACAACAGTGGCAGACAGAGTGGCTTATTTTTTTCCAGTATAGACTGAAGAAACATGGATGACACTCTACAGGCCAAAAAAAAAAGACTGTAGCAAATGAGGCTTGAAGTACCAAACGGTGTGAACAGCAGCAGAAATAAAGGCCAGAGTTTTCATGAAGGCAAACCTGGCAGACAATAATGTCAGCGTCAGCAAAGGGAGAGAACAGGCCAATGAAAACAGTATCACAAGCCGAAGCAAGAGCACAGCGAGGACGCTGGACACCACATCAGTGACAGAAACGAAGAGGAAATGAGTCGAGCATAGTCCATGTGGTTCATATGCTCCAAACACAGACACCTGTCGTGGGGTAGGCATAGGGAGCTAAAAACCATACAAGTTATACTTTAAACCTACATTTATATTTGACATCCTCAAAGGGATCTTCCCTCGTATTTATCTTCCTCTTGCCAGAGTGCCCTGTTGTTAGATTGGGGACCATGATCAACCTCCGTCCGGAAGTTTCCGTCCATAGAAATGGACACAACATTTTCTGGGTTTGCATTGAAATGAACATCTTTTCTTCTCCCTGTCTAAAATATATTCACACAAAACCTGATCAGAATGCCTATCCAAACTATTTCCTGAAGGATTTTGTCTTACGAACACGTGGAATAAATAAGGTGAACTATAGAGAAGCTGTTAATAATTGTTTTTAACAAGCCATAAAATCAAAACAAACCACAAACTTTACACAAGAGTGGAACTTGTTTCTGCCTATGCCGAATGAAATGGAAATCTCAAGGTGAGCCCTTTACTTACACTGAAACTTACTTTTCTGATAAAAGTACAATCTTGCATGAAACTAAATGGCAAAGTAACACACAAATATATCAATGAGATTAACAAACAGCATCTGTTATTAGCACTTGAGTGTAGCAGACTGGATAGCAACTGAAGATGCTGAAGTAGAAATACAAGCTGGGTTTGAGGAATACTGTACCATATATATCCTTGCAGAAAAAAGGACTAATTCAAAGAGCACTGCGGGATCCCAAGTATCTTCTTTAACTTCATGATATCTGAAATTTTCTTTTGGCCTTCATGTTACAATTCTAGAGAGTTGCAAATACCTGATGCTGCATGGCATGTTGTATTTTTAGTACTACTGGTGTCTACAGGACTTTTAGGCTGTATTCAGTCACATGTATCCTTATCTCATAGTATTTACCTCCTATGTATTAGTACAGAGTATTATAGATAATATTATATAGGTGGTCATACATAATATCAGAGCATTTCCTAAATACCCTCAACAGTGTTTACACAGCTGCTGATTTAATGATTTCTTTTCAAAACGATACGAGTACCAGCACACAGAACATGATCGATTCGCAGGGGCTCTTTCTGAAATACGCACAAAAAGCCACCAGATGGCAATAAAACCCAGCTAACGAGAAAAGTTCTGCCTTTACGCAATGTTCAAAATCATTTTCAATTGTTGCCTTGCTTTCTTACTGCTAGCGGACATGCAGAAAAAATCCACTTCCATGGTTCAAGTAGTGTTCACAATTCAGAAGCACCTGAAATGAAAACTGGCAGTAGTCACATATTACACCAACACTAGTGAGTTGAGTGAAACAGTAGTACAACTGCCCACCATAGACAAATGCAGCACAGAAATGCTAAATATTCAGCATATCTCTCCTGAATTGCTACAACAACTTTTCACAATATTCCCAGTTTCTGTCATATCCTCATTCTTTTTCTTCTTCTTTATTTATCCTTTTAGTATTTGCTCAATTTAAACTAATAACATTAATCATCAGGACTGAGATCACTACCTCTTTACATCCTTCTTTTTTCCTCTGTTTTGTAATTATAGATTCTTTCAGCGTAAGTGGTAACAGTGCGATCTACAATACACATTATTACCTGTTTTAGCTGCTCTCCTTTATTTACAAAAGCTTCACAATTTTAATGTGTATTGCCAGACGACACACAAACACTGTTTTTTCTCCTTAAAAGCAATTGCTCTTTTTCCCCTGTTACTTGCGATATCATCACACATATCTCAGTTTGGTTATTTACTCAGGCACATACGCAAGAACCTATTCTTGGTGAGTATATTGTCATGTACATAAGAAATTAACTATGGTTTAAAAAGAAAAAAAAATTGCATCTATATAAAAAAATCTACACTGGTAGATGAGAAAAACTCTAGAACTTTCTCAGACACAACAGTTAAGCAAAAATTGCTAGCTAGGCTTTATTTTCACACAGAACTACACATAGTCATGTGTAAAAAGAAAACAGTCAGAGTGAATGTCAATGAACAGCTCTGCAACTGATAGAAGACTTCCATGAACTTTGCCAGCGCGTGTCAGCCAAAGACCTTGCACCGGCACTTCTTGTTCTTCAGCAGCTTTTCCAGAGTGTTTCTTACACGCTTTGCCACTCAGGGTTAGTTTCATAACAGTTGCTTTGTCTGCTGGGAAGGGCGTTATGCTGAACCACCAAACTGTACGTCACATCAATCAAGCTTGTTCACTTTTCCAATGCTTCATGAATTTGGGCCACTTGGCTCTTCCGCTCAGCTAATTCTTCATCTCCTCATGTAACAGCAGAATGCTGAGAGGGCTTTGCTCCTTATCCAATTAAAAAACAAAAAAAAAAAAAGAAAAAAAAAAGGAAAAGGTGGGGAAAATGCTAAAGTATCTTGTCATCTCTTGCAGTAGGAGAGGTGAAACTACTGGGTGATTTGGGAATCTTTGTGTTCCTCCATTTCCTCCACAGGAAAATTGGACTTTCTCCCTCTGCAACCCTCGCTGAGAATTGCTGCTGAGGTTGCTGCAACAATTAATTTGTTAAACCACTGTACTGAAGCCACACTAGGCTCACCGACAAACCCTGGAGGAGAACTTGGGCTTGAAGGTCTGAGAGTTGTTTGGCCCTAATGAATGGAAATACGTGACAGCAACACTCGTTATGTTTTCCATAATTCAGCTGCTCGACACTACCCCTCCCTGCACTGCAGCACTTAGTAAGGCCCTTAATGTCCCCTTAATCAGTCCCTACTCAATGTTACTGCTCTGCTGCCTTCTCTGTGTGACTCTTTTCCCAAAAGATATTAATAGCAGTTTCAAAAATAAAAACTACTGACATCTCCATATGTTGTACAGTAGCAAGCTCCTTCCTTGACTGATTTATTTAAGTACAGAAGTTGCTAAAATTTCTAAGCTGTTGTTGAAGGGAAAATCAACACCTCTACCAGTGAAGCATTACATCTTTTGGGACTCCTTCTGTGCACCAGTCACAACCAATCAAAGAAATAAGTCTTTGTGTGTCCCTTTGCCAGAGCACGGAGAATTCTTCTTGGCCAAGTTCTCAGCAAGGACCATGGGTCATTAAGCTTAACATCTGCTCTCCTTCTTCAGTAGCTATTTTTAACGCTTACCCATGTTGGGTGAGAAGGCAGTATGTAGCACACCTGAGATTCAGATTTAACCACACAGGTGTCAGAAATTTAGTGTAAAACTGTGCCACAAGTGATGGTCCTCTTCAGGAGTTTCAAACAGGAGGTTTGTTAGCTCTGTCTTCGGTGTGAAAGTGATTTTAAACGTCCCCAGAAAGTCAGTGAAATAATGATTAACAGTCTCAGCAGAGCACCGTCTTCAAGCCTGCTCAGCTAAATATTTTTTCTCAATACAATTTTGCCATCCTGCTGAAAAGGACTCTTCTTTTGCAATCTTCACAGGGTGCAAGACTAGCTGGTGGAAGACACTTAAACCAATATGTGTTAACAATTTACCTTTCAAATGAGGTTACCCATTTTTACAGAAATTTCAGGTATAGAAAGGTCTTAAGCTACAACACTTACATCGATCTGAACACATGAATGCCATTACAAGCTTTGTCACCTAATATTTCACTTCTTTGTAATTTCCACGTTCTGTATTCTACTGTATTGCTGATTTCAATGAAATGTATGTAACTACATCTGGAAGAAAGTTTTAACCTGCTGGAATAAGAGGAAAGCCTGAAGCATTCCTTCCATCACTTAGTAATCACGTCATCATCACATACAAAAAAGGGAGTGAAGGAGAAAACACTAATGCTACTAGCTTCAGTGTATGAGCTCATGTAGACCAGCATTGCTCAGCTTGCCTTGGGTTTTCATAAAAATGCTGTTCATTTAACAAAACCATTCTTCAGGTTAAAAAAAAAAAAAAAAATCTCCACATTATCACTCACTTTCATACTTCCCCCAGCACGGTGGTGGAAAAGTATGAGTCACTACAACTCAGCAAGAAACTCACAGTCCAGGAAAATGAAGAATGCCATTGCCAAAGCCGGTGGTCGCTGGAAAACCAAAGAGAAACTCTAATTACACATTGCACTTGAATGCCTTGCTCCAGAATCGAATCCAGACACTTCTGCTAGATCCAAATACAGTATGCATACGGAATTAAGCATCCAACGAACTCATAAGCAATGTTATGCTGAATCCACCACTATCTGTGGTAGCCCACAAACTGTCCTGAGGACACAGATCAGTCTTGGCTCGCTGTGGCATAGCTGCTGACTTGGGGCAGCAGGGAAACAAATATGCTGGCTTGGGATCCACAGCCAACTTCAGATGGGTTAAAACAAAAAAAAGGTGCATTTTCTGGCATGTCAGGTTGCGTGAAAAGATGCGTTGTGCACACGTTGTGCCACACAACTGCAATGGTATGCATTTCCCTGAACAAATTACACTCGGTACAGTTTTACTTCTTCCTAGACCCCCTCCTGCCTTTATATGGCCTTTACATGAAAAAAAAACACATAACTTAAAAAAAACAAAACCGACAAACTCTAAAAAACCCTAAAGAACTATAAAGGCCAGTCACCTGTTTTTTTAAAACCAGAGTACCTGAGAGGAAGCAGGTGCAGTATGAAAGAGTCACCTTTAGGGACCTTTAGGGACCCCACTGCACGTCACCCCGTGACGATGCCCGAACTCCACGTGCATACAGCACCATGCCAGGGGGCTGCCCGCCCTCTGCCAGTCGCCTGCCTTGCAAACTGTCCCTAACAAATCTGATGTACCCATGGACATACCCGTCATAGGACCAGAATGCCATCATGGTATAATTGTGATGTGTTTTCAGGTTGTGTCCCTTACGGGTGGTAGTCAATAAATGCCCACCTTCTGGATCCTGATCAGCTGGAATCATCTATCGCTCTCTCCAGTTACCTGAGAGGAGGTTGTAGTGAGCCAAGCATTGGTCTCTTCTCCCAAGTAATTAGCGGTACGGACGAGAGGCAACGGCCTCAAGTTGTGTCAGGGGAAGTTTCGTTTGGATATTAGGAGCAATTTCTTTACTGGAAGAGGGGCCAGGCATTAGAACAGGCTGCCCAGGGAGGTGGCTGAGTCACCATCCCTTGAGGGGTTAAAAAAATGTGTAGATGTGGCACTTCAGGACATGGTTTAGCAGGCACTGTGGTGTTGGGTTGATGATTGGACTTGATGATCTTAGAGGTCTTTTACAACCTCAATGATTCTATGATTCTGTGATTCTGTATTTGAGAATACCAAGCTGCTCAACTCTGGCAAAAGTGAGCCGTGTAAAACTTTCTAATAAACCTTTGAGGTGCCTCTAAAACAGGGTGTCTCAAAGGACAGCCAGGAATAGGGCAGGGATTTTCCCATGATAACAGTTCTGCCTAGGCTCCACTTTGAATGCCTACACTCTTTCTTTCATCCAAACTCGGCCCACCCTGTGGAACACAAGATGCACCAAGGAGCTGATTGTGAGACACACCTCCTGCTCATCTGTGAAGCATTTCTGCCAATGGCTCGCTCTCCCATAAATTTCCTCTTTTCCCCAGCTCACAAGCACATTGCTGTGACCACTTTACCCCACTAAGAGTTACCAAAACTCCCTGAAACACCCATGCTTGGTAGACCATCCTACATTGCGGCTCTTACACTCTTCTGTCTGAGCATCTTCACACCCTGAGGTTGCAGCCCAAAGCCACGTACGGCTGTCACCCCCCGGAGCCGTCACCCCCTGCCACTTTGGTCTCTGCGCTGAGCACACTGTGTATATCTGCACACCTCAGAAACCCTCCCCGTGATCGCCAGCAAAAAGGAGCCAGGCATCACTTCCACGTCGCCTGAGGGGCCAGAAATGAAGAGAGCAGCATGACTTCCCCAACAGTGACAGCCATCGCTCCTATCGCTGAAACGTTTATCTCGCTAATGAAGGCAGGTTGGATGTGCTTATCAGTTTAGCTGAGAAAGCTGAAGGAAAATAGATGGTCTAAAACTGAACTCGGATCGCCTCCAGGTCACTTTCTTTCTAAAAAGACTGTGTTCCTAAAGGTCTGAAACTAAGCTAAGGAAGAGCTGGTGTGCTGAAAGCTGGCCTGTTCTTCTTCCAGACTATAAATTAATCTAATAAAAGATACTACCTCTACTACAATCCTTGCTTACCAGAAAGCATAACAGCTTATTTCTGGAGATAAAATCACAGCATATAACTTTCCATTTTAAAACACAATGCTGACGAGTGTCCTTTGATGAAACAAAAGAAAGGGGAATAAAAAAATTCCTACTAAGCTCCAGTCCAAATATTTTCAAAACCTTCCTTCTGCTTTTGGGGGATGTTGGGAAAGATCCTGTGACAAAAAAGCAAAAACATTCCCCAGGGATTTTGTGTAGCCACATCTACTACAAGATTTCTCTGCAAACTGCTGTCAAGAAGAGATAAACATGGAAAGACAGGGTGCAAAAGCAGTTTCAACGAGAAAATTCTGGAGCCCAGCCCCCAGCACCGCCATGACCCACGCACAAAACCAAGTCCTGCTTTCCCTGGCAGCATGTGCTCAAACAGTATCAGAACAGCTGTGTAATGTGTTTTGCCTTCAGTATGGTTCGTGGCCTTTTTTATTTTGTGGCTTAATCACTCATAGGTCACTTGGATTTCATAATTTTGCCTTTTCTCACATCATTACAAACGACCTTCTAGGAAGGCTTCAACAAGATTTCAGAGCAACAAGAGGGACCACCAAAACCAGTGCAGAACGTGGCCACGTCCCTTCTAAACTGTATTCAGTATTCTGTCCCTGGCCCCTGTTTGGCTGGCCACCGTCATCTCTGAACTAGGTATTTCAAGCACGTGCTTTTATACCACTGGCTGCAGCTGTAAGCTTGTCCTTTGGTCATGTTTTCCAGGAGACATTAGTTTAAGCGTATGTTTCACTCAGTTTTAACAACACTAGCACTTATTTTCTCAAACCAAAACTTGCAAACCTTCAGTTTAACATGTTTAATACAGAACTCAGGTTCTGTTTTTAATAGTAAATACACCTCAGAACTCAAGTTACCCTAAATTTTAAATTTGCTCAGCAAATTTTAGAAGTAAAAAAAAAACCTAACTAAAAATTGCAAGCAAAAGTCTCAGTTTGAACACTTTCCTTACTTACAATATGTAGCTTTGGAAAACAGAATGATCAGAAATGGAGCTCTTTCTTGTGCACTTTCTTTCGCACTAATAAATACTATTCCACAAGGATACAGATAGGAACTGGGGGAAGCTGCTCCCAGCTCCTGATTCCTCCAAATTCAGGAACGGTCTCCACCCCAAACCAGATAATGCAACAATGGGTGAAGAATCTGGGTCTTCCTACTAAACTAGTTCATTGATTAATGAGTCAGGAGAGCATTCAAGCTTCTTTGGCACTGCCTTTAGAAAACGTAATGACTGTTGTCAAGATCATTGTGCAGATTCATCAAGTGCAGGGTGAGAAGTCAGATCAGATAAAGACACTAAAGGGGACAAAACAGAGTAATTCCTAACCTCTGCATTTTGAGATTCCTTCTCAGCAGGAACGTACTGCTCGGTCTCATCGAGACTGGGACAGCCTCTGGGGATGTACAAAAGGGAAAATCTATGCATCCAACAAACGTCCTAATAATAATAATCATAAAAAAGCCCTGCACGGCTGAATGAGAGCTCATCAAGAACTTTTAGTATATTGATTTTGGCCTTGGTGACCTAAATCCTGCCCATTTCTACACCCGCCTCCTTCCACTGGATCTCAGCCTGCACAGCAGTCTGCCGTGTAAAGGATTATCTGTCTAGATAAACCCTCCAGCTGAGATCTGAGCCGTGTGGACCTCACGGAATCGGAGCAGAGCGTACTGACACCGTGCAGCCATCGATACTGGAATAGTTCAGATGAATCAGTACTGATTTTCAACGGCTACCAAGGAGGATTCCCAGGGAACACAATCTGTATTACCTAGCAGGCCAGTCTATCTTCTTCTTTCTTCCCATAATTTTCCATAACGTTCTAACAAACTTTTCTCTCCCCTTTTCCCTCTTTCCACTAAATAAAAAAAAAAAAGACATACAAGGGAGACCTTGGTGGTTTCAGGAAGTGGTTTGTTAAGTGAGGTCTAATCTTTATCTCTTCACAGAGGCTGGAATATTGCCATTTTCCTTGGAGGTACTGACTCCAACAATAAACTGAGCATCATCTTCATGGTTTTCATCAGCCAAAAAAAAAAAATGTATGCAGTTTTTTTTAGAATTTATGCGTACTTCTATGCGGAGTGTAGCATGTACGAGGCCTGAGAAAGGTTATTGGAGGCACTTGACAAATAACAATTACTCTAACTTTGTACAAACTAAGTATTGACTGACTATTATTCCCCTAAATTGATAACATTTGATCAACTTTGCATTTAATTTTTATAATCCTGTTTCAGGATCTAAAAAAAATTTAATATTTAACTAAAGGACAGTTCATCTGAAAAAAAAAATGTAAGTCCTCAAAATTAACTAACATTTTCAGTTAAGAAAACATCTGAAAATAATTGCTAAATACCTCTTTTAGTTACACTTCTTAGCATGCTCTCCATGTAAATAAAAGCACAGAATCACACAGAATCACAGAAGCACAGAATGTTCAGGGTTGGAAGGGCCCTCTGTGGGTCATCTAGTCCAACCCTCCTGCCGAAGCAGGGTCACCTACAGCAGGACCTCGTCCAGGCGGGGCTGGAATATCTCCAGAGAAGGAGACTCCACAGCCTCCCTGGGCAGCCTGGGCCAGGGCTCCGGCACCCTCAGAGGGAAGAAGTTCTTCCTCATGTTCAGCTGGAACTTCCCATGCTCCAGTTTGTGCCCGTTGCCCCTTGTCCTGTCGCTGGGCACCACTGGAAAGAGTTTGGCCCCGTCCTCCTGACACCCACCCTGCAGATATTTGTAAGTATATATTAGGTCCCTTCTCAGCCTTCTCCTCGTTGGCCTGGCTTTCCTAAAGAGTCTGTAGCCATCCATGACAGCATGCCAGTCATGCGAGTTGTCCCACCACGTTTCTGTGATGGCGACCAAGTCGTAGCCGTCCTGCTGTATAATGGCTTCCAGCTCCTCCTGTTTATTGCCCATGCTACGTGCGTTGGTAGAGACACACTTGAGCTGGGCTGTCAATCTCACCCCTGACCCTGGCACGCCAAGCCTGGGCTCGTCCCTAGTGAGCTGGGCAATGTCCCCTTCCCCCTTTGAACCTAGTTTAAAGCCCTCTCAATGAGCCCCGCCAGCTCGTGGCCAAGAATCCTTTTTCCCCTTTGAGATAGCTGAGTTCCACCTGTTGCCAGCAGGCTCAGTGCTGTGTGCACCTCCCCATGATCAAAGAAGCCAAAATTTGACCGATGGCACCAGTCCCTGAGCCACCTGTTAACCAGGTGAGTTTTCCTGCCCCTTTCAGTGCTGTTCCCTGCCACTGATGGGATGGAGGAAAACACCACCTGCGCCCCTGATCCCTCAACCAGTCGCCCCAGTGCCCTGAAGTCCCTTTTGATGGCCTTGCGACTTCTTTCTACGATCTCATTGATGAAGAAGTTGAGTAAGACTGGGCCCAGTACTGACCCTTGGGGGACACCACTAGTGACAGGCCTCCAACTAGACTCTGTGCTGCTGATGACAACCCTCTGAGTTCTGCCATTCAGCCAGTTCTCAATCCACCTCACTGACCACTCATCCAGCCCACACCTCCTGAGCTTCCCTAGAAGCATGTTACAGGAGACAGTGTCAAAAGCCTTGCTGAAGTCAAGGTAGACGAGATCCACTGCTCTCCCGTCATCTACCCAGCCAGTCATGCCATCGTAGAAAGCTATCAGAGTGGTCAATTTTTAAAGGAAGATTTGAGTTTGACACAAAGACGTCCCCGATGAGCAGCAGATTTGCAGGAAGGCACAGGCAAAAGGCCGGTAAAACGCAGTGCAGGCAGTTCACCGTGTTTGCCACAAGATGGCACGAAACACAAATTATGAGGACGAAAATAAAATTGACAGCACACTATCAGAGATATATTAAAAAAAAAAAGCTACACTGAATGCACGTGTGACTTTTGGCAGGATGTGGGAAATACATGAATGCACACGAATACAACATCATTCTCCAGGCCGGTCAATCTAAAGCTTTTTGTTCATCACAGACACTTAACCAAATCACACCAGCCTGCTCGGGGCTCCAGATTTAAATCACATATGACCATACACAACCGTGCAGTGATCTGGGCTGAGTCACTCCCCGTTACAGACACAGGCAGGGGAAAGTTGATGGGCGAGTGGGTGAAAGGCAGGCAGGAGAGCAAGTGCCAGTGGACAAAGGGCAGATATCAAGGGAGATTTTTGTATAAATTTATACATATGTGTAACACAACAGACCAAGGTACGGATTTCTTCACTGGTGTGCTGATTTCTGAGCTGTTCTGGTGAACTCAAAGCTCTTTTCTGAACTCATCATGTCTGAAAGAGTCTGCCTGAATCTGAGACTTTATGTTAACATACCAAATACCGCCAGATTTGTAACAAAATCTTGCAATTTGGGAGTTTATAGCTGTGCCCACGATAAGCAACGCTATGCAGCACAGGAACTGCTGTTCCAAATCCATTCTCTTTACCCAAAGAACACGGAGGTGAAGGGCTGCAGGAAGGAGACTCGTGTTTCAGGGAAGTGAAAAAAAAAAAAAAAACACCACAGGAAAGTTTACTGCTTGGGGTACTAGCAAAAGGAGGGTCATTATTTCAAACATGAGCAGATCTCAGCTCAGATGCTTTGCATATATGTATGTGCATAGTGCAGAGTGAATATGAAATTAATTCATTTTTTTTCACCAAGCTTTAACAGGAATTTAATATTAGTCTTGAAAACTGGGTCAACTTTCATGTAAATCAGCACATCTGATCACTTTGGATATTTTGTAATTAACTCAGAACAACAATATAGTGTTATATGGAAATTAGAGAGCTTCACAGACTGAGGGATTTTGCGTTGCATGGCTAGCCACATGTCCCACTAATTTCAGTGGACTCAGTCCTATGCATTCAAAAAAGCACCCAAGAAGGCTTGACCAGGCCTGCAGCCCTCCAAAGCTGCCCCACATTGCAGCGGTCTCACTGTTGCAGCAAAAGTTAGATTTACTGTTGGTGCCTGCAACACGTCCAGCATGCCCTAAGAAGCAGGGCTACCAGCCACTGCCTGTTCCCTCAGACAGCAATCCAGGAACAGGAAAGATCTGTCTGCCACTCAGGATGACGCATGGTCAGGACCCAAAACCGTCTGCAGACAGGCAAAGCCTAACATCCTGGAAGATGACCCAGAAGCTCACAAGACGGCGCGATCCTCCTCCTCGCACGGAATGCTTGGCGCACGTCCCACATCCCAACAGCAGCTGTGGCATTCCCAGCTCACAGAATCACAGAATGGAAGGGGTTGGAAGGGACCTCTGTGGGTCATCTAGTCCAACCCTCCTGCCCAGGCAGGGTCACCCAGAGCAGGCTGCACAGGACCTTGTCCAGGCGGGGTTTGAATATCTCCAGAGAAGGAGACTCCACAGCCTCCCTGGGCAGCCTGGGCCAGGGCTCCGTCACCCTCAGAGGGAAGAAGTTCTTCCTCATGCTCAGACGGAACTTCCTGTGCCTCAGTTTGTGCCCGTTGCCCCTTGTCCTGTCACTGGGCACCACTGAAAAGAGCTTGGCCCCATCCTCCTGACCCCCACCCTGCAGATATTTATAAGCATTTCTAAGGTCCCCTCTCAGCCTTCTCTTCTTCAGGCTGAACAAGCCCAGCTCCCTCAACCTCTCCTCGTAGGAGACATGTTCCAGTCCCCTCCTCATCCTCGTAGCCCTCCGCTGGGCTCTCTCCAGTAGCTCCTCATCTTTCTTGAAGTGGGGAGCCCAGAACTGGACACAGGACTCCAGAGAAGGCCTCACCAGGGCAGTGTAGAGGGGAAGGAGAACCTCCCTCGCCCTGCTGCCCACACTCCTCCTAATGCACCCCAGGATCCCATTGGCTTTCTTGGCAGCCAGGGCACACTGCTGGCTCATGGTTAACCTGTCGTCCAGGTCGTGTGTCCAGAAGCAGATGGGCAAAAGGCAGGAGTCCTAGCGAGGGTGGAGGCAAGTCAGGGCTACAACGTCTGCAGATGATACGCAGGGGAGTGTTTACAGCAGTTTTGCAAAGTTTTTTATCCTTCTCTAACAAGCCTGGAATGGGCAATCTGTACACAAAACACATCACATGTCGCAGAAAATAAATGAGCACTTGTTGTAGTCTGATTACTTAGGAAGGTCCCTTATCTACACAGATACAAAAAAAAATCTATGTGAATATCCACTGGGCTATCAAGTTTTGGGCCTCCAGCTTCCCAGCAAAGGGAACTGCTGTGCTCTTCATCACCTTCATCACCCAGAGAACGGTGGACGGTGGGAACGAACCCAGAGGTGGAAGGACAGGAGCTGCAGCCGGAGCTCCGCAGCTGGAAGCTGCATCCCATCCGGCTGCCAGCTTTCCCATGTCCTGCACCGGCTGCAGACCCCAGAGTTGGGGTTTCGATGACTTGCGGAGGACACGATTACCTTTACTAAATCTCAGAAAAGAGGAAAAACGTGCAAATAAATATATGCATGAGGCTATCTGCCTCTAAAGACCTGAGAGCAACTGGAGAAACACTGGAGGAATAAAGCACCTCTGCTTCTCTCGCAAGTTATCTTTTTGTGGTCAGACTCGATGACCTTAAAGGTCTTTTCCAACTTCAATGACTCTACGATTCCAGCAGCTGAAGAAGCACGAAGGCTTACCACAAGATGGTGCAAAAACATAAAAAGTCCTAACACACCCACAGCACACACCTGAACGTCTTCGCTCATGCAGGAGCATAAGAACCTCCACCAGGTGTCGGGTGGAGGAAAGTATGAAAGATTTTAACTTGAGAAAACCGGTAAATAGTGGCATACGGTTTGAAAACCCAACTTATAGCAGCGCGTCCCAGCGCAAGCTCCCGCGGCGCGGCGGCTTGCGGGAATGTTACCCACCACCTCACTGAAAGCCTTGTGCCGCCGGGGGAAGGTATCAATAATTAGCAACGCGGCGTTCCACAGCCGAACCGAGAGGGGTTCACCCAAGAAACCGCACCGCGCCAGCGGGTTGAATGAAAGGAAAAAAAAAGAAAAAAAGCGCAGCAGCGGCGAAGAACCCCACGCCCCGTCACGGGTGTCTGGCGGGGCTGAGGGCGGGGGGATCGCCCCCCGTAGGGCTCTGTCCCCGCACTCACGACGCCCCGAAAGGAGCCCCCCCCCCCCCCCAACTTTTCCTGTCGCTGCGGCGGTGGCAGAGCGCTGCGTGCCTGAGCGGCGGCGAGGGGCGTGGCTCTGCGGTGGGGGGGCGTGGCTCTGCGGTGGGAGGGGCGTGGCTCTGCGGTGGGAGGGGCGTGGCTTTGCGACGGGAGGGGCGTGGCTTTGCGACGGGAGGGGCGGCGCTGCGCCGCGCATGCGCGCTGGGGCTTGTTTGTCAGCCGGCTTATAAGGCGGAGGCGGCGGCGGCGGGGGCATCGCCTTTGTGGGAAGGGAGAGCGCAGCGCGGCCCGGGGTGGGCCGGGGCTCCCCGCCGTGCCCATGAGCGGGCTGTAGGGTCCGCGCCTTTGCCCGAGGGGGGGGGGGGGGTTCATTTGGGTTTATTTTTGTGCTTTTTCTTTTTTGTACCAGTATATTTTTGTACGCTTTGCTACACAACCATGGTGCTGGGGAAGGTGAAGAGCTTGACGATAAGCTTTGACTGTCTGAATGACAGCAACGTCCCCGTCTACTCCAGCGGGGACGCGGTCTCAGGAAGGGTCAGTTTAGAAGTGACGGGGGAAATCCGAGTGAAATCGCTCAAAATCCACGCCAGGGGACACGCGAAGGTGCGCTGGACCGAGTCGAGGAACGCCGGCTCCAACACCGCCTACACGCAGAACTACACGGAGGAAGTGGAGTACTTCAACCATAAGGACATCCTCATCGGCCACGAGAGAGGTGAGGCTTTTTTCCCTGCACAGCGCGGGCTTTGGGGGCTTTTCTTGGTTTTGTTTTCCCCAAGGGAAAATGCCCCGTCTTTGCCTCGCCTGGGTTGAAGCCCGGTTTTGTGTCGCACCCCCCCCCCCGTGTGTCGGGACGCGCCGAGGGTCTCCTGGTGATGCTGAAGCTGCGGGAGATGCGGGGCCGCCTGCCCTCCCGCACCACCGCCTCGTAACACCCTCTCTATATATTTTTTTTAACAAACGCGCCGTCCGTGATTCGCTTTTTTCTTTTCTTAGTAATACTACCGGGGTTTTCCCCCTCGGTGGGGGAAAACAGCTGTAAAGACCACAAGCCGGGATCGGCTTCGCGGGCAGCATCCTAACCGAATCCCTGAAGCACAATGAAAGCCTGAAAAGGGGACTTCTTGACACGTCGGGGTTCTGCCTGCCGGGGTGATAATGTGACGATTTCAAGGGTGGCTCGTTCCTGCCGGAGAAAAACAATTCTTCCCGTGGCTTATTCCGATATGTGCTATCACAACCCCCACGTGTGGGGTTTTTTAACTCCTTATTTTTTTTTTAGATGCGTTTAATTCCCCTCACCCTGCACACGACACGCACCCTGATGTGTCAAAAAGAAAAAAAAACCCTGATTGGGGAGGGGGAAGGAGAGGCGGCTTTGCCATGGAAGCATCCCTCCGCAAACCACCCCCCCGTCCTTGGGGTCTCCCCGTGTCCCCCCATCCCCAGTCACCAGACCCCCCCCCTCACCGGCAGCCCGAGGCCGCCGTGGCCCGGGGTTTTTGCGGGGAAGAAGGGGTTTGGGGTTGGTGGTTTCGTTTTTTTGTTCCCCCCCCCCCCCTCCCTGAAGTTTTTCAGCCTTTGTTCGAAGCGGTTCAATCCTGTTTGGGACCGGTCCGGGGCGGGGTGCGCCGGCTGCTCCGCGCAGATTGGCCGCACGCGTCAGGTGGTGGCGATGACTTAATTCCTCAGCAGAGGGAAATAATGTTAAAAAACCAGTTATGTAATTGGTGGGGGGGGGCTGCTCGCCCCTCTTCCCCCCGTTTTTATTTTATCCCCGCGGGGATGGGATATTTCCCTTTCCCTCTGTGGAAAAAAAAATTCTTGGGGAGCTCTGGCAGCAGGCGGTAGCGAGCCCCATTAATTACCAAGCGTTTCCAGCCGGCTTTGTTGGTTTGAGGGTTTTTTATTGACTTAAAACGCAGCTCGGTAGCGAGGTGACTCGTGGCCTGAACCCACCTCAGGACCCCCCCCCAGGGAAAGCGCTCCCCCGAGCGAAACTTAACGCACCTCCGGGTCGCGGGTGACAAGGCGGCTGCCGTGGCGTGGCGGCGGGGGCCCGTGCCCACGAGTGGGGAGTGTGTGTGTGGGGGGGCTGCTGCCGGGTTGGGGGGGACGGGGACGGAGGAGTCGCCGGCGCCCGCGGCCCGAGTTTCAGTGACGGCCGCCTGTTCCCCAGAGCCGGCGGCCCAGGCCACGCCCCCCGCCCGCTCGCCCCCCGCCGATTGGCCGGCCGGCGTTTTGTTGGCCTGTTGCTAAGGCGATGCCCGCCGCTGATTGGTAGGCGGTGAGGGAGCAGGTTGCCCTGCCCGCGGCCGGAGGGGGCGCTCCCCTGAGGAGACGGCGCGGCGGGAAGCCCCTTCAGGGACCCTGCGGCCGCCCGCGTCCCCGCCGCCCCCCTCACCGCGCCGGTAACGTCCCCTGAGGGGACCCGGCGGAGGGAAGGCGGGGGGCGGGCAGCGCCCCGCCCGCTCTCCCTCCCTCCCCTCGGCCGGCGGGGAGCGGAGCTGCCGAGCGAATGCGGCGGGTGTAACGTATACTGTATGTATATGAGCGGCTGGCTGGGGATCCGCTCGCACCGGTTTAGGCCGGTCGGTTCCTGCTCCAGCCTGGCCCCTGATTGACAGCTCAGCACTTGTTTACCACAGCCTCGGCGGGACTGCTGAGCTGGCAGAAAGGCGGGGAGCCCGGGCGGGAGCTCGGCTGCGAGCGAGCTGGGGGGGGGGGGGGAGAAGCTTGTGAAAGCGACGGCGTCCTCCCTCCCCGTCTTTAAAAACAAACATAAAAATTAATAAAAAATTGCAACGCACACGCTGGTGCTCATTGTCTCGCCCTTTTTCCCTGGCGCTTATTTCGTGGTGCTGCGTGCTGAGGGTGCGTTTGTGTCGGTAGCTTTGCCGGTGGGGGCTTTTTGCTTTTTTTTTTTCTCTTTTTTTCCTTTTTTTTTTAGAAAGACTTTCGGTGCTTGCGGTGCACTGCAGGAAGGGCAGTGTCGGCGTTTCTGTGGGACAATGGGAATTTAAAATCCTCCCGTCTGCCTGTGTGCCACCATTAAATATAAGCAGTTGCCTTTCGCGTCGTCGCACTGTATCCCCTTCTGTTACTCCAGCCGTTTTTATGTGCGAGATGCTCAGTTATTTTTCTCTCAACTTTGTATTTTGACGGAGTCAGCGTTTTTCTGGCTTTATGGTAATTACGTCGGAATAAACCACAAATTTGTTGCAGTGCTTGAAGCACAGCAAGAAATCATGACCATAAACAAAGGTCAACTTTCTCAGTGGAAACAGCAAATATCTGGGTCTTTGCTATTCAACCAAGGTCAAGTTAACATGCCAAAAAATAAAAAGTTTAGCTCTAGACTGTGTTAATGGGGTAGGCTGCTGTTTTTCAGTGCCCCTGAATTTGTCTGATACCTTCCAGGTGGTGCTAGTACACCCCCTTTTTTTCTCCTTTCTTTTTTTGGTGATTAATTTCTGGACACTGTTGCCAGGCAGGACAGAAAAGGAAGCTGAATCACTAAATTTAGTCTTATGCAGCAGACTTCATGCAGATTGCTTAATGCAGTTAGAACCATCTCTATTCATTTGAACTAAGAATCGCAGTGGAAAGCACGATTTCCATTACAGACCTTGCAGGCAGGGCTTGAAATGGCAGCAGTTGCAACTGTGTCAGTGTTCACAGGCGGGGTTATAAATTAAAGCAAATTAAAACCTCTGCTTCTGTGAGGTGAATCTGGCAGTCTCCTTCTATAGGTGAGATCTGCCCCTGTATCCAGCAGTGAATATGAATGGGGCAGAGACCCCTGTTTCTGGGACACCATGTTGCTCAGTGCTGTAATGAGTGTGTAAATCGCTCTTATTCTGGAAGAGAAGCACACATAATGCATAAAATGTGTGCAGGTGAAATAGCATATTTTTTTTTCCCCTTCTAGATGATGACAATTCAGAAGAAGGCCTTCACACCATCCATTCGGGAAGGCATGAATATGCATTCAGCTTCGAGCTTCCACAGACGTAAGTGCCCTCGCGCAGTCCTTGGGCACTGCTGCCCACCTGCCTGAGCAAAACTCCTGCTGTGGGTGGAGGGGAAACCTTTTCAATGGTGGTAGGAATTGTGCTTCGACATGCAGCAGAGGACATCATCTCATTAAACTGAAGAGGTTGCTTTTAAACTGATACATGCTTTGCTTTTTTGTAATTTCCACAAAATGGGAGCTCATTGCTGCCCAGCTGCTCACTTGATTTTGACTGCATCCTACAGACTCATTAGGTTTTCTAGTATCTTACCCCTTCCAAAGAGGAGGGAGAGGAATTTGGGCTGTTACTGGAGTCCTGCAGAGTGGCTGAGTTACCTTCTAACCCAACCAGCAGTTTACTGGAGCCATACAGACCAGCAACTAGAGATAAGATCACAGCTGAATTGTGATATGTTGAGTTTAACTACATCTGAACAAAAGAGGAGGTTGTTCTCGTTCAAACAGGATGTATGTACCCAGGCTGGCCTTTATGCTGGAAGCCTGGATGGAAGTAAGCAGAAGGATGGGTGGATGGAGCCAGAAAAATTCCCATACCTAATCCCGTTTGTCTTGGAAAGCAAAGGTGAAGCAAGAGTTGAGAGCAAAATCATTAACAATAAAGATTGTTCCCCCACCCCCCAAGTCTGAAGTGTGTAATGTAGATCTTGTGAATGGGCAATCTATACATAAAGGAGTCACCAGTATGGAAACCGGCTAAAAATACAAGTTGCAATAAAATTAAATACTTGAACAGAGAGGGTCTTGGAATGGATTGGGAAAAGGAGGTGTTTGCTGTAAAAGGCAAGTGGTGAAGTCATTAAGGTTAAAAAAATTTGGCAGTGTGCTATGTGGAATAGCTCAGTACCTAATATTAAAGCTAGTAAACCATCTGTTTTATTAGAGGTGCTGGTTTTAGCAGAACCTGCAGATGATAAACACGGGTCAGTTTCAAAGTGAACAGTGCAGGACTTCACAGTTGATCTTACTCGAACAGTGGAGAAGACCTGTACACATGGAGATTTTAAAGACAATCTAGCATTCTGAAAATCTCAACCTGAAAAAGAAATAAGGCTAATGCTGATCTTCCCTGGAGTTGGAAGGGGCATTTAAATATGAAAAACCAAAACATCATACATGAGCATGAAATGCTGAGCTTGAAGTGAAGCAGATAGCCAGCAAAGTATCACAAGCATTGGTCAAAATGGAGGTTCTTTTAAAGTGACCTAAAGGAATAACTGTGAAACCAGCTGTTGATAATACTGGAAAAATGATGGCTGGTGTTAAAACCTGAAGTTTGACACTGCCTGCTTATTTTGTTGTTTTGAATCCATAGAATACTGCCGAAATTTGCTTAAACTACAGAGCAACAGCGGAAAGGAAGACATGCACTGGCCTTACTGATTTTTGCCCTTGGGAGTATGGGGCAGGATGAAACATTGAAGACCAATTAGAAAATCCTTTCATTTGAATTTCTAGGAAGAGTAAACATTTCAGATTTGCAAATAGAGAAGTCAAACCTGTAACTGAAGGAACCATTCTAGTAAAGTACTAGAGTGGCTATTGCCTATGGAAGATAACTGAAGCTTTGAAAATAATCTGTTTATATATTACAATGTATTCAAAACAGTACAATAGAAAAATCAGTTCCATAAAAATAAGGATAAAAGTTATAGGAAACTACTGTTAGTTGAAGATAACTTGAATATAAACAACTTTTTTCTTTCATTTTATGATGTTACAGGAAAAAAAGATGCTGAAAGGTTTGGAGATCCTTTCCACATCGTTTTTCCTCCAGCTCCCAAAAAGAACTTCTTTCATCTGTCAAAGTTCAGAGCAGAATAGGCTTGAAAATTCTATGTATATATATGATTATATACGTACATGTGTGTAGGAGAGAAATGGTTTAAACTGGTCTCATCAGGGTAGAGGAAAGTCAGAAGGTACTCAACATAGCCTACCTCTTCAGAACTCTAAACTGAAATACTTACTCTGCTGAAGGCAAAACAAATGGCAAAAGTCCTGAGTTACAGCTAAAATTAACCAGACACTGAGATACCAGCTGAGTAAGCTAGACAATGATTTACAAAATACGATATCCAAAACAATAATTGCTTGATACTAATACTAATTTTAAGTTGGTAGTCTTAATTTGGCCTTATCTAGAGCAAAGCATGCCCTTTTGTGTAAGTGGCCTCTTGACTTTAAAAGGAAATGTGTACTCTCCTGGCATTTTTCTAGTACAATTCTGTAACTGATTCTTAAAATCTGTGCAAAACTGTAGCAGGGTGAATTGAAGATGATTTTTTCTCCCATCTTTAATCATGAACTTTTTCTGAGATATAGAAACTTTGCAAATAAGTTATGCTGCATTAAATACTGCAGTACATTAAAAATGCAGTTGTACATACTAATCCCTGATCTGATCAATTGTGTCATTATTAGACAGAAAGACTTTACTCAATTTTGACCTTTGTGTCCTGCACAGACCACTTGCTACCTCATTCGAAGGCAGACATGGCAGTGTGCGCTATTGGGTGAAAGCCGAATTGCATAGGCCTTGGTTTCTACCAGTAAAATTAAAGAAGGAATTTACAGTCTTTGAACATATAGATATCAACACTCCTTCATTACTGGTAAGAATTGACAGAATTACTCATTCTTTATTTCTGGCATAAAAATAATGAAGTATAATAACTGAAACAATACCAACACCTAATTTTACCTAATACTTATTTGCTAGTTTAGTTACAGCTGATGTTCTGTTACATCTGTTCAGCAACTCTGTAACTACTGGCATTTTGAAAACTACCTGTTTATGTACTTGGGAGTTGCTTCACGTTTAAGATGTGTAAAATGGATTTATCAAATTAAATTGATAATACTGAACTGTAAAATGTCACTAAGAAGGAAAATTTTGATAACTGTTCCTCTTTGATTTTTTGTAATCTATGGGAGGAGCAGTGGAACTTAAAGGAATACTGTAGTGAGAGACTAACTTAAAAATGCAAAGTGAAAATTGTGCTGGCGTGCATAATTGATAATTTCCATATGGGTAGTTTCCTACCAATGGGGAGAAATTATCACAATTCTATACAATCTTCTGAAATGTCATTTCATTTAGAATAATTTCAGTATCACAACTGCTTTCAATGAGGAATTGATTTCAATCTGGCCTAAAATTCTTTTTCTTTTTTTCCTCCTCTTCCTCAATTTCTAGTCTATGGAGGGGGAAAGAAACCTCAAAGTCCATTGAAATAGGTTTCTTGTGTGTATGGGTGAAACACCAGACTTGAAAAGGGATGTTGGCCTTGCACAAACTCCATTAAAGGACTCCCATTTGACTTTAGTGGGCTTTGGATCAAGTCCTAAATCCGGATACTATGTAACATGACAAAGTCTGTTTAATGTAGATGAAATGGGGTCATTCCGAAACAGAGGAAATAGCAGGAGTCAGGGTTACAGTACTTCAGCTCAGTTATTGCTTCTGCAATACAGTGTACTGGAAAGATGTTCTGGTTTACTGACAAATGAAAAGGTCTGCCAACAATATGTTGGGATCTGTAGGCTATAAAGCCTTTTGTTACACAGTGATAATGTATAGAAACTGTTTTTAAGTGTGATTGTAGTGTGAACTGTGGCAGAAAAAGCAGTGTTGATGAGTAATGGAATTAAAATAAACCTTACATCTGCATAGTTTCACTTGAGTTTTTTCCTCTAAATAAAACTAGCTATGTTTATCAAAATACCTAAGTACATTATGAAAGTCATTTTTTTGTCCTGATAAAATAGATGAAGAGATTAGTGGAACTCTTAATTAAATGGGAAATGTTATTCTTTTCTTGCAGTCACCCCAAGCAGGCACAAAAGAAAAGACTCTCTGTTGTTGGTTTTGTACCTCAGGCCCAATATCCTTAAGTGCCAAAATTGAAAGGAAGGGCTACACCCCAGGTACGTAACAGAAGTAATTGTAGGAAATGTTTTTCCTTCCCTTTTCAAATGACAGTTTGTACTTAGTGCTTTTTATATAAACGAAATATTTAAACTACTCTTACCACCTCAGTCTGCATTCAGCAGTCCTCTTGTTGTTGTTAATGGCGACTAATTCTGTTAACTAATGCTAGCTCTGTCTCCAGATTGTCAAAGGACATCTGCTTCTGTTAGAGCTGTGCGTTTTTGTTTTGGATCCTATTCGTGTTAGTGGATGTTTTTCAAGGTAGAGCATTGCTAGCAGTGTCCAGTGTGTTACAACAATGAACAGAATGTGTCAATCTGCTTAAGCTGCCTTATAAAGAGAACATGAAATTCTGGTTTGTTTCAGGTGAATCAATTCAGATCTTTGCTGAGATTGAGAACTGCTCTTCCCGTGTGGTGGTGCCAAAGGCAGCCATTTACCAAACGCAGGCATTTTATGCCAAAGGGAAAATGAAGGAAGTCAAACAGCTTGTTGCAAACCTGCGTGGAGAATCCTTGTCATCTGGCAAAACAGAAACCTGGAATGGCAAACAGTTGAAAATTCCACCTGTTTCCCCTTCAATCCTCGACTGTAGTATAATCCGTGTGGAGTATTCACTGATGGTATGTCAGATGGTCTGTTTCGCTTGAGCATGAGTAGTTTCCACCATTCCTTGTAAACTGCTAGCCCAGCATCCTGTGCTGACTAGTTAGAAAAGGAATACATGCCCTCATCTTAGTGTCCTGACAGGAGTTCTGTAAATAAATTTAGTTTAAATCATGCATTTCTTAAGAGTTATGGTGTGCCAGCTAAGCAAATGTGTTACCAGTAAGTGACACTTCTATGTGAGGGCTTATGTTAAGAATCCTGAGCTGCGTTTGACTTGAGGAGCTTTTTGTCTCTGTAGGGGGCTTGGCCCTAAAACAGACAGTAAGAAACTTAAGCTCCTTGTGGAGAATTCCGTGAGGAGAGAACTTAGTTTAAAAATCATCAAGTGCTCATACAAACCTACGTTTTAATGATACACCTCTGTTGTTGTTCTTTAGGTATATGTTGATATTCCAGGCGCCATGGATTTATTCCTTAACTTACCACTGGTCATTGGTACCATTCCTCTACACCCATTTGGTAGCAGAACATCAAGTGTGAGCAGCCAGTGTAGCATGAACATGAATTGGCTTGGTCTGACGCTGCCTGAAAGACCAGAAGGTAACTTGACAATACAAATCTCAATCAATTTGCTAGTCTGTCTTCATTTTCATCTGCTTTATTCACTGCTGTCGTGCAAACAGACCCAAATTACATCCTTCGTAATAAAGCCCACAGGAAATCTCTTGTGGCTGTTTCCCTGTCGCCTGCCTGTCTTCTGTAGAAGAACACGGTTGCCTCCCTGCTTTCCTCTCTCAAGGACGAGTGGTGAAATCCAGCTGCTTGGAAGCTGGTGCAAATGAAGGCGCAGAACGCCGTTGTACCGGTGCGGTGTTAATTCTGCCCGTGGTATCGCAGTTGCATCCTTGGTTATAAGGCATTGTAACCTGTCATGATAGCAGTTCATGGTGTCCCAGCCTTAGTAGCCAAGGCTTTTGAAAAGAATGTAATTTGTTTCAGTGGGAAATCTCTACTGTCAAAGGAGAATCTATCTCCTTACCTCTGTTTTCCCATATCTGATAAATGTCCCTTTTTTATGTACAAGTCCCAGACGTGGATTTGTGGAGTCCAGAGGAATGTGATGTTCTAATCCTTCCTACCTGTATGGAAATTCAGTATTCTGAGTATGCTTCAGATTTTAAGGGGATAATTAAGCCACAATAAACAGTGGTCAGTCTGATCTTGGATTTGAGCATGATCTTAAAACAGCCTACTTTCGCTTTCATGTTCATCAACTGTTAAAAAGTCACTGTACTAATTTACCTATGTGCTGGTGCATTTTACAATGATAAAAGTTTAATATTAATCTTGTTACATATTTTGACATGCATAAGAACTTGTTGTTCGAACTGCGTGTACCTTCTCCCTGCAGCACCTCCGAGCTATGCAGAAGTGGTCACGGAGGAACAACGACAGTCGAGCCTTGCACCCGTAGGTGTGTGTGATGACTTTGAGAGAGGGCTTCCAGGACCGTTGTTTGCATACATCCAGGAGTTCCGTTTTCTGCCTCCACCCCTGTATTCAGAAGTAGGTACCTCAGAATATGATGGTTAATTCACTGTTCTTCTGAATTCTGTCCTCTGGAATAAATGTAGGAAGTTGTTTCTCCGTCCTAAAACCAGGAGAAGTCATTGAAGTGAACAGGGGATAAGGTGACTTTGTTTTAACAAAGCACAGGTGAATTGCATCTAGAGTTTTCAGGATTCTTCACAGTTCTAATGCTTTATAGAAAATGCCAAACTGTGGAGTAACATGATGATATCATTAAAACTTTGTGTTGCATACATAAGATACCGTGTTGGTTAACACCAGCGTTTTGGGTCTATAGATGCACAGTATGCTATTGTTTTTCAGCTCTTACATCTTTCTGAAACCACTCTTGTGCAGTTTTGGTTCTGTGTATGCAAGGGCTTTCAGAAGTTCATGTAGAGAAGGTACAAATCTATTCTTTCTGACTTCGGTTTCTGTAAATACAGTTTCCCCAACATTTCTGGCTGCGCTTTTAGTTCTGTGAAAGCCATTTGATAACTGTGACAGCTTCAAAAGCTTTCCATTTTCGTATTTTTCAGGAAAAAGCAGTGGTATAGGACAAAAGTAAAATAGTGTCCTTTGGATAAATCTTGCTTGAATTCACCCACAGTTGATTTTTTTCTTTTCCCCTCTTGAAATGCTAATCTGCTATTGAGTGAGCAGAGGGGCATGGTTTTTGTGTGCTGCAGACTTCTCTGAGGACTCTTCTTTTGTATCTTAACATTAGAATACAACTCCAGTCTCTTCATTTAGGTGCTTAGAGATTTAGAAGGTTTTTGTCCTCAGAAATGGTTGTGTGACATCAACTGATAAGAATGTTGACTAAACTATATACTAAACTATATACTATATACTTAAACTACTCTTACTATGCGGTTTTGGAGACGTTAGCAAGTTGTTCTTCCTTCTGTGGAAAGGAAGAAGGTGTGAGATGTGGAACATGAACTTCTAAGGTGTTTTATGGGGTGTTTAAGGATTAATTACTTGTAAATTAAAACTAGAATGACCTTTTTTGAAGCAGAATGTCTTCTGAAATGAAGTATTTGAAGTTGCGTATTTAGTGGCGAGTCAAGCTGTGGTTTTAGTGTACAGTAAATAATTCAAAATATTTCTGTGTTACTAAAGTAGATTTTTTTCGACCTTTTTCTAGTTCTTTGTGCTTATCCTTAAGTTACCATCAACCTGTAGTTTACAATTTTCCACTGTACTTAATTACTAAGTTTTCATTCAATGTGCTGTCTAATTGACTGCAGGTTTTTTAATTACCTGAATAACCTTTGGATTGGGAATGCTATTTATTGCTACATCTGTCTTAAACTTGTCAGCTTTGGTGGGTTTCTCTTTGGATTGGTTAATTTCTAGCAGTTGACTCAAAGTTCCTTGGGTTGTGTTCTTTTTTCTTTTCTGGTTAGATTGATCCAAATCCAGATCAGTCCACGAATGAGAGACCATCCTGCCCCTCTCGCTGAAGGAATCCGTAACAAGCTGACTTCACTTGGGTTTTGAATTGTACCTGCCATGTTGAAGGTCGAGGCGATGTAGTGGAGACACGCTTTCAAAGGAAGTGGTTTTGCTCTTGCCAGTATGGCAAATAAATGAAAACAACCTGTGATCATGCTTTGAAGCCTACAGTAACATTGTAGGACTGCTCCACATGCTTGAAGACCTGAGCTTTTTTTTTTCTTCCCCCCCTGCCCCCTCTTAAATACTGGCACATACTAGGAGCAGCCTTACTAACCTACAGTCATGTGTGTCAAAACACTCAAACCACATTGTAAGAGAGGGATGGCTTCCTCTTACAATTTGGAAATTTGCACATGCTCATTGCTTACGTTGTGCGGTTCAGTGTCACTACAGCTTTTTCTCATTTATGCTGGACGGTTTTTACCCCCCTCTTGGTTTGTGGTCCGCACAATAAGGAGCAAAAGAAAGCTTTGACAACAAAACAACAGCAGCAGACTTTGACAAATGCACTGACTTTTCTTTTTTTAATTTAATGTAGCCTGGACTTTACCTGCATATGCACATGCTCAGAATTGTCCTAGTAGGCTGATCATGTATCACCTCTTCAGCTTGGATCCTGTTGTGGATTTATTTACAAACATCAAATGCCTTCAAGCCAATCCTTCTTGCTGTATGTTTTGCAGCCTACTGTAGTAGATAAGCAACAGAGGTGGGGCTGGGGTGGGGGTTGGAGAGCTAATAGAGAGAAACTAATAGACTTCATCAAGATTGTATACCTTCTTGATTTCTTTTAAGAATTTGTTGCCTTTCTACTATTATCGCAAAGCAGCATTTTGTTACAGACTGCCTAAAAATCACTTAATCTCAGGTGAACTCATCACTTGCCAAACTGTTGGAATGCTATTTGTTTTTTATGTTGCACTGTTGAGTTACTTCTTGTTTTTTTTGTTCTGTGTTTGCGTTTCATTTTTTGTTCTTTGAGAGGGGGATCTGGAATAGGGACATACACAAAAGTTAGAAAACCCACCCTCATTCCCATTGCTGTTTCTGCATTATGAAAAAATGTTCAAGTTGTGAAGCTTTAAAAAAAAAAACAAGGCACAAATGAAAGGAGCACCAGCAGACACCAGCTCAGCCTCAGAAAATTTTTAAAAGGAAATAGTCATATGCTGTCTAGGATTCATAGGCAGATTGATATCTCAAGTAGTAGGGATGGGAAGGGAAAGTAAATTTATTTTTGTATGTAGTTACCTAATCACCAAAAATTCTATATGTAATGAGTCTCTAGTAGAAAGTATATTTCAAACTGCAGGAAAAGCTTGGACTATGCTAAGAGCTCAGTTTGTGCACTTTGTATTATCTTCAGGGTTTATGATACTGTAAAAATAGTAAGACTAGAAGCATAATTAAACTGAGCAGGGTCAGTGTTACCAGCCATACCCAGATACTGGTTAGCTAGAGTTGCTTCGATGACTGCATCTTCTGTGGTGCTCTCGAGCTTTAAAACAGGACAGCGAATTTAACCGTATGTTCCTTCAGATGGTGAGAAATGGCGTGGAGAGCGCTCTCACCCTTGAGTGTGCCCCGAGGAAGCAGAGAGTGCAGTGGAGCCATCAGATGTGCTTACAGCGATGCCAGCACGTCGATGCTAGAGATGTACGACAAAAGTCAGCTTTCCTTCTCAAACTGTGTGACACGGACCATTGACAAAGGGACAGGCTTCTGGTGTTGACGGCTTGAACAAATGGGGATGTAATCTGTCAAGCATGTCTCTCCTTGTGCAATAAAACGGCTCGGAAGGGAGCGGGGGAGGGGAGGCTGGTGTTGCTGCGTGGTGCTCGTTCGTAAAAACCTCCGCCTTGTTTTTGAGGCTTCATGAATGCGACAAAACAATAGGCTTTTTCCATAAGTGGCCTTTATGAGAACATGAATGATGATTTCATGTTTCAAAAATGACAACAGGGTGATAAAATATAAATGAGTCGCGTTTTAAGTGATTCAGTTAAAAGGCTTGGGCTTTGAGCAAGAGTATTGGACGAGAAGGAAACTGGGTGATGTCTTAGGTTTCTAGGCCAATTTTGTGGATGTCCCTTCCCTCTGCCTTCTCCAACCAGACAATTTTAAAAGCTGATGGGATCGTTGGCATAAAAGGGCATTTGGTGGTTTTACTTTTTTTTTCCTTTTTTGTTACTCTGTTAACAGACTAGGGAACAATTGCTGGTATACATAGCATTAAAGTACGTATCACAATATAATGGAAAATTGCATATGAAGCAGGATTGACCAATATCGTAGTAATTGATGTGGCATCACAGCCTGTGTGATTAGAGTGAAAAATTCTATAACCTTACCAAATAGACTTTTGGTTCGAATTACGTTGTTAGTTGTTCAGAGGCATTACTCTTCCACAAGTATTGGTCAATTCTCAGCGTTCTAAAACATGAGGTTCACAGTTGTAGCCCAGTATTTGGTATAGAATTCTGATCTGAATTAGGAAAAAGTAAGTAAAATCCAAACGTTAGAGAAACAAAGTGCAATATTAAATGTTTGCTTTATAGATTATATTCTATGGCTGTTTGTACTTTTCTTTTTTTTGTTTAGTTTTGGTGCTGAACATGTCCTTGTAGACTCTGTTTCAAGAAAACATGTGGAAAACAATTTAATTTTTCCTATTGCTCTTCCTTGTGGAAAATAAACTTTTGTAAAAAAAAAAAAAAAAAAAAAACACCACCTTCTAAATGTCAGAACTTTTTGATACTTATATATCTTATTCAAAACATGTCTGTGTATAAAATAATAGCCACGAGGGTCTTGCAGTACAGGCATTTAGCACAGGGACACATGCACTGTGTGTCTCAGACGACACGGGTGTTTGTAGAACTACACTGAGTACCACAAAGTCCAGTTTTGGCACCCTTGGTCACATGAGTGACCTCCGAGGCCAGGTCTCCAGTGGCAAACGGTGATGTCCTGCATCAGGAAGTGCCAGTAACCGTCAGGATCTGCGTCCCTTCCCCTGATGTCTTGTTTGCGTGTTGCTGTGGTGGTGGTGACCCTCGCTCCAGCTGTCCGCTCCTTTCCAGGGCGTGGGGAAGGGGGACAGCTTCAGCGGTCCCTCGGGCTATGGGGTTTGGTGGTGTGGGGTGGAGGAGGTGTGCTCTCTGCTGTTGCTGTGGCGTGAGCAGACGCTGGCCCTGCCGGCCCGCGCTCCGCGCCAAGGGCTCGTGGAGCCCTGCGAGGGGTTGGTGGAGCTCTGTGGCGTGCCAGCACGGCTGAACCTTCGGCGGGGCGGATCGTCGTCACCCGACCTCGGGGAAGGTTCAGCAGGCCAGCAGCCAGGTCCCGGTGCTGGGACCCTCGCTTTTATGGGGCAGCTGCTGGTGCGGACAACTGGGGTGCTTCACCTGGTGCCGTGGTGCCCAGTGACAGGACAAGGGGCAATGGGCACAAACTGAGGCACAGGAAGTTCTGTCTGAACATGAGGAAGAACTTCTTCCCTCTGAGGGTGACGGAGCCCTGGCCCAGGCTGCCCAGGGAGGCTGTGGAGTCTCCTTCTCTGGAGATATTCAAGACCCTCCTGGACAAGGTCCTGTGCAGCCTGCTGTAGGTGACCCTGCTTGGGCAGGGGGTTGGACTAGATGACCCACAGAGGTCCCTTCCAACCCCTACTATTCTGTGATATTCTGTGCGCAACGCAAACAGCAGCACCTTCCTGTGGGAAACGGAGCCTTCCAGCCTGGCCTTGAGTTCGTCAGTGGTGGAGAGCCCAGGCAGGCTTCGGGAGGTTTCGTCCCCTCTGAATAATGCTGTTTGTCATTTCTGCCTGATTCTTGGTTCTAATCAATAAGCAAAAAATAGGTTGTCTCCCATCTTGCTCGTCTGCTTGGAACTGCTTTGCTGAGTGACAGAATATTTGTTTTCTGGTATCAGCACAACCCTGCTCAGTAACCAAGTTTCTGTCGCTGCGTAGCAGTACTAGAAATCAAACTCGCATCGGCATCATTTGCGGGGCACGCACTTCTAGCAGTTCTGTGCAACGTTTTCCTGAAATCTCACATTTTTAGACCAACACCTCCACTTAATGATTAGACTTAGCTTTACTGGCGTTATTATAAAGTTGAAATATCAATGTTTTATTCTTCACGATCTGATTTCTTAACGCAAATGTTTCTTATTTTTTGACATAACACACCCGTGCGTACGCAGACATCTGTACTACACAAACGTGAACACCGGCGGCTCTTCCCCCTCCGCTGTCCGTAGAAGTGCCTGAGCACCTGAGCTGCTGAGAGGCACAAGGCAACGCTGCAAAACTGAGCAATGCCTCTTCTGGCAGTTCTCCAGCTGAAACACGTACCTAGCACCTTCTGGCCCCTTTCTAGATTTAAGCCTTTTTGTCATTCACGGAAATGAACCCATAACTCGCCACAGACTCCAGCTGCCCCGGCTTCCCACAGCACAGCCACAAGCGCAAAGCCCAGCTGCAGGACTGTGGAAGGGTCTCCAGAAGCACAGAATCACAGAATCACAGAATAGTAGGGGTTGGAAGGGACCTCTGTGGGTCATCTAGTCCAACCCTCCTGCCGAAGCAGGGTCACCCAGAGCAGGCTGCACAGCACCGCGTCCAGGCGGGGCTGGAATATCTCCAGAGAAGGAGACTCCACAGCCTCCCTGGGCAGCCTGGGCCAGGGCTCCGTCACCCTCAGAGGGAAGAAGTTCTTCCTCATCTTCAGCTGGAGCTTCCTCTGCTTCAGTTTGTGCCCATTGCCCCTTGTCCTGTCGCTGGGCACCACTGGAAAGAGTCTGGCCCCATCCTCCTGACCCCCACCCTGCAGATATTTAGAGGCATTTCTAAGGTCACCTCGCAGCCTTCTCTTCTCCAGGCTGAACAAGCCCAGCTCCCTCAGCCTCTCCTCATAGGAGAGATGCTCCAGTCCCCTCATCATCCTCGTAGCCCTGCGCTGGACTCTCTCCAGTAGCTCCTCATCTTTCTTGAACTGGGGAGCCCAGAACTGGACACAGTACTCACACAGCACACAGCGTGTGAAGCTGGGCTTCCGCCCACAAACGGCGTTCCATGGGAAAACATCTTTGCCGAGGGGAATGCTGCCGGTTTGCTCCCGTGAGCCGAGGTACATGGCTGTGGGCAACTCTGCAGAAAGTCAAATGCCCAGCGCAGCTTTTCAGTAGGCTAGTGTTGGAGAAAGGCAACGGCTCCTGGAGACATGGAGTCCAGACTTCCCACGTGTGGTGGATTTTGAGCAGAGCCCCCCCTTCAGAGGTCCACAGAGACTTGAGAAGGTACCATCAGTTGTGCTGCATGACCATTACTGTGGATTTCAGCTCCTAGATTTTGTTTTTTCAGTGAAAGCCACTTGCAAAGGCATGTGGTCAGGCACGTTCCACCAGACCATATCCTGGAGACAGGAGGAAAATAACCAATTTCTACTCACAGCAATGATTCACTCCTGGAACTCCCCCACCTAGCTACAGCGTGCTATTTTTAGGGCTGGATCTCCCTGTCTCCTGACCTAGTGGACATGAGGACAGAGCCGTAGCTTCTGAGTAGAGGCCAGGTGCTGCCACGAAATCCGAGTTGGGCAGAGTACCTTTCATCTAATCCAGCTCGTAACGGGGAAGATCCAGAGTTTAGAAGGGCGCTGCGTTTTGAGCTTGCTTCAGGCAAGAAGTGTTTGTCGTACTGGCATAAAAGGCAAAGACCTAGAACAGAGAAGGTGAGAGCTTTAAGTATAACACAAAAATTAAGACATTTAGGACATGCATTTTTAGGGGTGTAGGAATATATAATTTTTAAAAAAAGCCCATCCAGAAACTAACGTCAAAGTGCGAAGCCTGGCACTATGCGTTAATTCTCTGCTGCGCCAGCGGTGGAGTCTGATGGCTCACACAAGAAAAACTGAAATCTCTCCAAGATGGCACGTTCTGTCTACCACGAGCAGCTCACTGCAGGGTTTCCGGCTGGGGACACTGGAGGGAATGACCAAGTGCACAGTGGTCCCCGTCGCTCCCGTGCACCGCTGCCGAGGGACTCCCCCCTTCCATCTCACATCTCGACAGGCTAAAGCGTGCCTTGGACTCGCCAGCTCTCCACGAATGCCTGGGGATGGAGGGGCCAGGACCCCTGAGCTGTTTATTGGTTTAAGAAATCACAGAATTACAGACTGGTTTGGGTTGGAAGGGACCTGGTGGATCACCCAGCTCCAACCCCCCTGCCATGGGCAGGGACCACTTCCACCAGCCGAGGGAGCCTGCTCCAAGCCCCGTCCAACCTGGCCTTGAGCCCTGCCAGGGAGGGGGCAGCCACAGCTTCTCTGGGCAACCTGGGTCAGGGCCTCAACACCTCAGTGTCCATTTCACCACAGTGAAGAATTTCTTCATAAATCTAATCTAAACCTACCCTCTCTTAGTTTAAAGCCATCATCCCTTGTCCTACCCCTACAGGTCCCTGTCACAAGCCCCTCTCCATCTCTCTTGCAGCCCCCCCAGGCACTGGCAGCTGCTCTAAGGTCTCCCTGCAGCCTTCTCTGCCCCAGGCTGCCCAGCCCCAGCTCTCCCAGCCTTTTCTCCCAGCAGAGGGGTTCCAGCCCTTGTGTCACTGCTGGGGCCTCCTCCGGCCCCGCTCCCACAGGTTCCTATTATTTCTACAATGAGCTGATGAGTGTGATGCCCTTCAGTCTTTCTCAAAGGAGATGATGATACTTTTGTTTTCAGCTGAATACATGGAGGGAAGATAGGAGGAGGGGAAAAATTATTGCAAAACCTAACATTATTTATCTGAAGATTAATGCAATTGCCCGGATCTAAGCACAGCCTTGCTGTCATTGGGCTCCCTGGAATCAAAGCAAGACTTCCCACTAGAGATGGCCATAGCAACATTTAGGGCAGATCTGTCACCCTTGACCATCAGCTAAGAAGCAGAATTCAGTAAATCCCTCTGTGGTTCAGTAGCTCTGTAAAAGGTGTAGAGGATACACTGGTTAATGACTTCCTATTAACAAATGAGTTTTTTTATTATTTACACGCTTGTGTGGGGTCCTACCTAAAACGAGTTGAAGTCTGTCAGCACTGGCCGGTTTCTTCTGTAAGCAGCCCATTTTCCCTCGTTAGGATTGCTAAGAGAATAGATCACCATAACACCTTCATCTCCGATTTCAAAAATTATTTCAATATTAAATATGTAATATAAGCAGAGAGAAACCTGCATCAGTGTTTTACAGCTATTTAGTCATGTCCCATAAATTAAAATAAACGGTCCTCTTGCCTATCTTTTAACAGGCTAAGACAGGAAAGACAGTTTTACTGCTGCCCATTATTTTTTTAGTGCATCAAACGCCATTTATTGTGACAGAGTCGCACACCTCTAAAGCCATAAAGCGATTCATTCAGTTGTACCACATAAAGCTATCCTCCCAAACAAAACAAATTAAGAAAACAGTACCAGGCCTAAGCAGAAGTAGAACAGCGTAGTTTAAATTCACTTTCAAACCACAAGATCGTGCTTACTTTTCTTTCTGGTTTTCCCCTCTTTTTCCCCTTATAATTCAAAGTAATTCAAAGGAGGTAACAATCTTCTCTTAACCCTTTCACTGTCTTCCCTTTCCCGTATTTTATTCAAAGTTTTTAATGCTCCAAAACATCCGACTTCTTTTAGTGCTTGCATTTGCTTGTATATCCTATGCCAACAATGAAATCTCATATAAAGCTGGATTTCCTCAAAGAAAAATCCCTTTCATTTATCTCTTTGACCTGAAATGCCTTCCTAGAAGGCGTTTGAAAAGCCACTGTACATTTTCTCCCCAAAAACATCTTTTTATTGAAAAAAAACACTAGGAGGAGTAATTAGGCAGAAGACTTGTGTATTCCTAGTGAAAAACTTACTTTCTATTCACGGTATGACCTGATAAATAGGCAATTGCAGTGTGGGATCTATTTTAAAGGCATTTCAGCACCCTGAAGCATCTCACAATAAATGCAAATTGACTTACCTTGAAGGTGATTTTATCCCAGGTTAAAAGCCTGCACAGGAGCCACTCATACTGGAGTACACCGCAGTGAACTGGTATCCTTTTCACCTGTGAGGTAACACATCCTACCACTGTCTCACAATTACCATTCCACCCCCCAAAAAAAACCCAGATGAAGGTTTAAATAGCTTATAAACGTGATTTTCATGTAGGTAACATATAGAAACCCTTTTCTAATGAAGATATTGTATTACCCTACACTTGTGCTGATCCTTTTTGCTTACCATATGCAATTAGAAAGTAGTTTTAAAATACATTCATTTCTTGGGCATATATTTGGTACTCTCCCACGATCTTGCATGCCCTAATATTAACTAGGCTTCTGGCACCACCAGAAGAAAGAAAAAAGTACGCTTGGGAGCATGCTTAGGGTTGAAACAGAGTACAGGCAGCACACTGCTTCCATTTATTTGCTGCTGCAAAAGGCAAGCTCCGTTCTGCTAAACCTTACTCTCTTGGCAGCGAGTTGATAAATACAAAATGCTCCAACGAGTCATTTCTTTCTCCTTGGTTCAGCTGTGAGCAGATCTGAAGGGGACGAAGAAAAGCTGCCATTACCACACGTGCAGAGCAGCGCGGGGAGGAGGAAGAAACCCAAACCTGGCACTGGCGACTGGCCCCTCCGCTCAGAGCACCCGAGCAGCCGCCGTGCACGAGCACGAGGAGATGTTCAGCTCAGCAGTGCAATCTGCAGTTCGTGAGAGGATGGCCGCAGGGAAGTCCCCTGCTGAAAGCAGCGAGGGCCCTCCGGGAACCTCTGACGGAGCACAGGAAGTATAGAAAACAAAATATTTTAATTATCGCATAGGACACATCACTTTAAAAATTAACTATGGTTTTATGAACATAAATTGTCTTGGCACAACTTTCTTTTTTTGTTCACATACAGAAAAGGTTAAGACATTTCATTGTGTTTCCTATACTACCTACGTTAACACCAGATTTTTCTACAAACAATTCTTTCAGATACAAAGATGAGGTAAAACTGTACCATACACCGGTCACCCTCACCTCCATCCCTGGAAAGGTGATGGAGCAGCTCATTCAGGATGTCATCATTAAGCAAGTGGTGATATTTGAAGCCATCTGCTTCTTGCTGAGAGCAGGAGCCTGGGATGTAGACACTGCAACCAGTGATGACGGGACAGACCTGCAGAAAGAAGAAAAATCAGCACAGAAAAAAAAGCCTTGCTGATGTCATTGGAAAAAAAACAGGAAGTCCCCTGCTGAAAGCGACGAGGGCCCTCCGGGAACCTCTGACGGAGCACATTCCCCGTCGCCCTGCATCACCTCCGTCTCCTGCGTGAATCCGTGGGGAAGCGCCCGCACGCTCCCCAGCCACGCGCACGCGTGCACCGAGCGGACTGCGGGCAGCAACGGGCTTTGATTTGTGCGATCCAGGAGTCCTGTTGACGGGTTACACAAAACAGACCTTGTGAGTTCAGACGAGGACATTTTGGACTTGGACACGCTGTTGTATTTTCCAGCCTTATAAGAAGATGTTCTGTTTCTGCAGCCCATAGATCTTTCTAAATATGGTGATGGTTTTAATAAGTAGTTTCAAAACGCTGTTATAGGATTATCCTGGGGTGCTCTGAATCGTACCCAGGAACTGGACCAAACGCGTTTCTCCAGCCCCTGTGGAAGGCAAGTTGTTGACAGGAGGAGCATGCGCTCTGGCGACCTTTAAAAAGTTTCACGTTCGTAAATTTTATCCCAGGACCCCGAGAATGATAGAGTCATGCAATCACAGAACGCTTTGGGTCAGAAGGGACCTCCAGAGGTCATCTAGCCCAACCCCCTGCAGTGAGCAGGGACATCTTCAACTAGAAGAGAAGCCTTAGGGCTAGGTTTGCTACAAAAAGACAAAGAGTGGAAAAAAACCTAAAAGCAGTGCAGCTTGTTGAAAAATGCAAACTACTGGGATTTGTCAGCAGCAGCAGCGTGTGCCATGGACGTAGCTGGTAGGAAGTAACCTCGTCACTGCCGTCTACTTAATTTTCTCCAAGGTAATGGATGCCATCTATTTGCTTCCAGTTTATTCCCACGTCACTCGAGAATGTTGAGCATGACACAGCTGTACACCGACCAGCGTAAACACCGGCAGCCACGTTAGCAGGGGGGATAGGGGAAGAGCGTGTCTCGTCAGCAGGCTCCGGACACCGTCCCCTGGGAGCAGGGACTCCGAACGTGCACCCTCATCCGAGGCGAGGGCTGTCTGGCTCTCAGCAGCAGCTGCAGAGAAGATCAGTCCCTTGGCTACCCTTGTAACTTCTGTAAAAGGTGCTGCTGGCACTGGCCCCCTCGCCCCGTCTGGGGCGGGGGACAGGGACCGTGTCACCACGTTCCCCGGGAGGGTCAGATCTGTCCACACTTGCATGGGCTTTATATTCTTGGCTTCTCCTCCAGAATTTACAGCTGACACTGGTTATTTCTAGGAGTTCTTTCTCTCCCAAACGAAAAAGCGAGGGTGGGGGAAGAAGATGGTTGCAATTATTTAAATAAATAGCATGTAAGCAACTGGTCTTATTAAAGAAACAAAAATAATAGGCTCAGCCTTTTCACGTCTTGTGTGCTTATATGGATTATGACAAGGCCAGTTCTGCACAGTTACTTTCATGAGCGCACATTTTGCTTCTACAGGATGTTACAATGGTGTATGTAGCTACCCAGATTTTTTTTCTTCTTTGGTCTACATATTCCATAAACATAGCACATGAAAGAGGCAAAAACCATCATGAACGGTAGGATTTGTGGCTGACTGACTCTTACTGTGTTAAAAAGCTAAAATTTCTTCTACTCTGTTGGTTTTCTTGGAGTTCACTGACTTGATTTACTTTTGGGTCTTTAACTCAGTTTCTTCTAGCTCTGATTCATGACTACTGTATTACTAAACCTGCAGAAAAAAGAAATTTTAAGCTTCCCCAATCATGTTTATTTCTGTGGAGGAAAACTGATAGAGGAGTACTTCTCTCAAACCACACATGATCAACACCAACCAAGACAACCAGAAAAAGACCATTCTGGGGGAATGACTGGACACTGATCTATTAAGAACATCGTGTGTTCCCCTTCACCAACACCTAAACAGTCACTGGCAATGCGCCTAAATATTTTGGATGTTGCATGTCTGACAAATAAATCAAAGATCCAGATGCAGAATCTGGCAGTGATGACATTCTGCTGGTGACTTTCAACCCGTAACCTAGTCAGCAGGACACAGAGAAGCATAAATATCGTGGTTTTTTAATCAGAGATGTTATTTCAGGCAGCGGTTTTATTTAAAGGAAAATTGGCACTTGTTTCTTTCGGTTCATCAAACCGGTATTTCAAAGACTTTAGCTTTTTTTTTTAAAGGAAGACTTTGAAGAGGTGACCAGTCTCTCAAACGACAAAGAACAATCAATCAAAAATGAAGGCAGCAGCCTTCAAAACATCACCTCCATAGAACAACAAGGAGAACACGGTTTAAAGATGTGTATGAATGAAGGTAATGACTGAAATTTAAACTATTACTTCTGAGCTGAAAGGAATGCAGCCTGCTACGGGGCAGGCATACTGCAAAATGAAGAGATGCAGTCTAGCTCATGCAACTTGCTAATGGCAAATTTACTGGATGCATTTTTGTGCTGCATTTCGTGATCTCTTTGGCCCAAACCTGCCAATTTTGCAACCGAAACTGCAGAATGCTCCATCGGACGTGCCAGCTTCACGGATCCAGCATGGTGCACCCACCACACCCGCGACTGCTCTGCACTCACCATGGCACGTCTAACATCTCCCGGGCTGACGGCACACCGGTTGTGTCTTTGGCTTGGGCACACCATTTGCTTTGCACATGCTCTGCCAGGCTCAGAGGAACTTCTATAACTCATTAGTAATGTATTAGGCAACATTAACAGGGTTTGGTTTTCCATAGCAAAACAAAATTAACAACTACTGAAAATTATACTATATTGCAGATTTTTGCTTGAAGTCACTGTGTGTTCCAGAAAGCTGGCAGTCTTGCCAGCCAGCCTGCCCTGAGTTTTCTGATACCCACGTCGTCTCCTAATAGACATTGCTCTAATTTCCATTGCTCTCTAAAGCAACCAGTGCTCTCACCGACGAGCTATTTGTCCTGTCACTCTGGAAGGACGGCAGTGGTGTCCACCACTCCCAGCGGAGCACTTGGATAAAGAAAAGCATGTTGTTTAATGCAGCTAAGCCATGGGCAGCACGGAGGATCCCCACTTCGAAGAGCCATTATCTGAAATTACGTTTGTTAGCGTCCTCCTGACGGTACTGTGCACAGAAACACACTCTCTACGCCTGCCTAATAACAAGAGGCTGCCCAAAGTTGCGCTAAAGGAAGGGAAGCAAGTGTCCTGCGTGCCCCATGTTCATGAAACCTAGTCCCTCAAAGTGCTGCAAGTATCTTATGAGTTACCTAAAACAGTGGCCGTGGACCAAATCATAACAACTACACCTTACAGCTTACAATGACGCTGCTATGTTTGTAATACAACATGTTGCTGCCTCTCTTCAGAGCCGTAAACAGGGTGCACATTACCCATGACCATGAGGGAGTGACATTTCAAAGCACGAGGTGACTATCCTAATAACTCTTAACAACTGCACAAGGAAAGGTTAACTATGGTTAACTCTCACAACCTAATATAACCTCAGCTATTTAACCTAAGATAAACTGCAGCTGTGGTCTCCCATTTCATATACCCGTATTGGTGCCCATCTTCTCCTTTCATTCATTCTCAGGGTCAGGGCTCTAAGAACTAAGCAATGTTTGTGCTATCCACCAGAAACCTGCTTTTCAACAAAAATATTTGCTTATGAAACCCTTTTTTATTACTGAGAGTATTCAGTGTGCACTGGAGTCAATAAACATGCATAATAAATAAGGATGAGATAGAAATCAAAATCTCTAATTAGGGCTCTGAATTTGCTCCCAGTGACCTGTGTCTTTGGAGAGTGGATTTATAAGCAGCCCTGATAGCCAGATATATAGTTTAAATGGCATTATCTAATCTAACTGCTGCAGCTGTACGCTGGGTCAACCATCCACTGGAAGTTTAGCCTTGATCTTTTTTACTAAATACAGCATCTAAGTATACTTTTTTTGTGTGTGTGTGTGAATCCGGAGTAATTCTTCTGCTATAAAAGGCTTAGTGTGCAAGAAATTCAGTATTTGAAAACCATCTTAGTGATCTCATTTTACAGTCTTTATAATAATATATTAAGTACTCTGAAGACCGTTTTCACACCTTTGTATACTTTTTCCACTATGATCTCAGTAGAGTCTTCAGACTTTCAAAGCTGAGCAGGCTTAGAAACTTTAAATAACAATATATTCCACATACTTTCCATCTCCCACATCTAACAGTATGACCATAAAGTGTTAAGTGAAGCCTCGGATAATTTTGGATTTGAATGAGGTTTCATGGGAGTGAATCATAAAACACACAAGCAGCACTTTCTGTAAAGAGAAGGGAAGGGATTCTTTGCCAGGGAGAGCTACGCAAATGATTTCCTTCATTATGGTTTTTCAAGTCCTTGTGCTCCTTTTTAAGTAGAGGAAGACGAGGCAATTGCTATGATCAGCAACACATTCCAAATATTCTAGTCTTTTTAAAAGGCTTCGTCAAATAACTTGATGGTAACAAAAAATATCTAAGACAGATTTTATTTTATAATTAAAAATTAAGATGGTTTTCAAGCAAACCAACAAAAAAGATACCAGCAATTTACTTTCCGTATTTAAAATGCTTTTGCTTGTTCCCCCATTCACGAATACAGAAGACAGCCCTCTGGAGTCTTAAAACTAAAACTTATTTCCTTAAAAAAGAATTGTTTTACACTTTATTTTATATAGGGCTATATTTTTTAAATGTCCATTGGAGCTAATCTGGTAGAACATAGGGTTTAGTGCTCAGGTTACATGAATGCATATGAAATTTCATAGTTTCCTGGTTTCATATATATGCACGTCATTTGGATAGACACTGAAAACGGAATTGATGGACTGGTCTATTGTTGCAGAGTTTATTACAGATATTAACCATTTCAGATTCTTTGGTATGTATAAAAATGTGATTTTGAAGGTAAACTCAACAGATCCAGATGTTCTTTTATTTTGTTATCTGCTCTCCAAAGGTATGGCATGTATTTTTTGGTAAGTTTTGCACCATAAATCTCAAAGGAAACCTGCACATGAAATGCATCAGTTTTCTTACTTCTGTTTCCTTCATACTCATTCATTCCATATGTTTCAGAAGCTTTTAAAAGCCACAGTTATTAAATGAACAATTTTGTTAGGTTAAATTTAGAAATAAGGAAACACGTTGGGAAAAAGTGCGTTAAAAATGACAGGCCTTGTAAATGACACATGCCTATTTTTGATTTACGAAGCATTCGGGCCTGGAAAATGATTTGAATGTAGGAGCGGGAGGACAGCTGGTGTACGCATACCAGAACATGCAACTGCCGCTTGAATGAAATTACCATGCCTGTTGTTAAAGGCTAGGGCAACGTGGGACAGCTCTGAAGCTAAATCCTGCAAAGCCCGGGTCCAGCTCTCATCCTATCCTGACAAGTTTTGTTCCCAGCAAAGAGGAAATCAAAGCGGAGGAGCCAGGAACGGAATGCGAAATACCCTTTAAACGTGCTGTGTAACGGGTTGGCGAGACGTGCTCGAACACAGGGCTGACTTAACAGGAGCTGAGTCATGTTTCTGCAAACCAGTGCCTGGTTTCTCTCCCCCCTCCTCTTTTTTTTTCCCCTCCCTTACTTCTGAGTCATCTCGGTCAGCCCTGACATCTTGCTGCGCTGCCTGGATGATCGAGAGCAGCTGTACAGCGATCGTCCCGATAGCACGCGAGGCTGAGCTTCTCGCAGCTTCTCAGAAACGCTCGCAGGGAAGGGAAGGGGGGGCACAAACCAGCAGCATCTAAAAGCCTTGAGAGAGTAAATTTTCGTTAAGGAAAAGCTCCACTTTTGCAGGCTGTGTGATTTTTTTTGAAGAAGAAGCGGCCGGACAAAGTAACCGCGATCGCAACGGGGCACTGTGCTCGCTCTGCTGTTATTAAACCTGTCCCAAGCACCGGGCAATGAATTCACTAACCCAGCCTTCAGAGATCAACGGTGGGCTTATCCTCACGTTGCAGCTGGGGAGCAAACGACGCATCGCAAGCTCGGTCCGCTGCCTGGAGGAGAAATCGGAAATATTCAGTCGCCGTAACCCTTGGTGCTATGCCAGGCAAATATGTCAGTGCTCCTGACACGGCCCGGCTGCTGATGGCAGGGGGACGGCATGGGCTGCAGGCTGGATGAGGGCTGCTTGAACACACACAGCAGAAGAAACCATTCCAAAGCTGGAAGGCAGGTGTTTTTGTCTTAGATGTAAGGATGTGAGGGAGATACACAATACATCATCCATACTTTACTAAAAAAAACCAAAGCAAAACAAAAAAAAACAAAAGAATGATAAAAAATCCCTGAAAAGCAAAATATGAAAGTTTTAATTTCAATAGCTATGTTGTTATCAGAGCATAGAACACCATTCCAAGCTTTGCTTTTTTCTTGAAGTCATATATGAGCTTTAAAGACCTCATACCTCAAGTCAGTTTGTAACAGGAGAATGTCCATTTAAAAAAAAAAAATTGTAAATAGCTAATACATTGTTGAGGAAGGCTTGAAGACACAACCAGAGTGAACTCTGACATCGGAAACCAGACATTCACAATGCTAGACACATGCATATGCATCAACTTCAAACTTGCTGCTTTTCAGAAAATCCTTTCCTGGTCATTTCCTTTGAGTGGCTGGAGTTGGCGATACTGGTATTTTATGTCACATACAGGAACCACTAAGTACTAACAGAAGTGTGAATTTCTGCACAAGTAGCAATGAAATTGTGCTGCTCAGGGGAAATACTCAGTGACAGCTATGTGGAAGAACAGAAGAAAAGAGGTGAAGAAGGCAATGAGAAAATAAATGGAGATGAATTGGCCCTATCTTATTTTCTTAGATTACATTCACCTTTTTCTGTTAACTTCATTTCCCTATAAAATATAAAAGGAATTATATCAATTATATTGTCGTTGTTGATTTTCTCACAAAGTAGTGGCAAGCAGTAAATAATTCATACTTACTTCTTTTACCTTCCCTAACCTATGAATACCTAAGACAGATTTCTCTTTCGGCTGCCCTTAGAGGTGGCCTTGCGCAGAAGAGACGCATAAAACAGCAGAGGTGCTCTGCACTGGGAGATGACGCATCTGGCAGCTTCAGCTGGAGCCCTCAGCAACACCCACGGAGTCTTAATTGGTATACAAAATCAAGTCAATCTGCATCCCCAGTTGGCTTGATTGGTCATCAGCGTTCTTCAGCAAGATGATTTACAGACACCTGGGGACAACACCACTGTAGCTGCCCAGAGCTGGGTCATCCACCAGCTGTCTCTTTCAGATGAGGCCCAAATTACTCCTGAGAGAAGTCTTCCTACGTATGAAAAGCTCAGGTTTCAGCAAGAAGATTTTTTGCCCCTATCTAGCACTCCTGCCACCCATTATCTTGTGGTGTGCAGCAAGTTCACCTTTCCTCCAAATGCTGCTCAAACCCTCACGCTGCACCACTGCATGGCGAAAAAAGCCAGCAGGGCACACCACTCTTTTCTCAGTCCTCTCCCTGCCCGTTCTTAAGCTCCTCTTAGTTTTGTAGGCAGCTGTCCTGGTCTCAGCTGGGGTAGAGTTAGTTTTCCTCCCAGTAGCTGCTGTGTTTTGGGTTTAGCAGGAGAAGGATGCTGGCAACACTGATGTTTTCAGTCGTTGCTATGAAATCAAGGACTTTTCTCCAGTTTCTCACATTCAGCTGGTGAGCTGGAGATGGGAGGGAGCACAGCCAGGCAGACAGCCGAGATGGCCAATGGAAATATTCCGTACCGTGGACGTTGTGCTCGGCTTATGAAGCGGGTTGGCCAGGGGGGCAGGGATCTTTCCTTCTCTTCTCTGGAAGTTCAGACTTTTTCAGGAAATTCAGGATTTCGGGGCTCTGTGATTGCTGCTCAGGGACTGGCCACAAATTGGTTGTTGGGTGGTGAGAAAAATTGTATTGTATATATGGTTTGTTTTGCACAATCATTGTTATCTTTACTATTATTACTATTATCAATATTAATAGTGGTATCAGTGTTTCGTTGGTTGTCTTTATCTCAACCCACAGGTTTCCCCTTTTGTCCATTTCTCCTCCCTATTGTGCTGGGGGGGAAGGGGAGGGGTGAGCGAGCGGCTGTCTGGTGCGTAGCTGCTGCCTGCTGGGTTAAAGCACAACAGCAGCAGGCATTCTCTTTTCAGGGTCAGGATTATTTCCAAAAGCTCTTTTAGATAAGGCATACGTCTTCACTGGCACATGTTCTCAATCCTCAGTTGCGAAATTGGGTCTGACCCTCACACCTGTTAAAGTGGGGTTCAGTGAAGAAGGATGGGAAGGAGACTGAAGGGACGAAGGGGACCAACAGGCTGCATCAGACAAGTTTTCACCTCTGCGATGGTGCAGGCAGCTGTGGAGCTAACCCAGCCCCAGCGAGGTTACTCCTCTTTCTCAAGCAAGAAGTGCCCACAGGTGGGATTTCATGATGTGCCTTCTGGTGCTTCCACAAAAGCCCGAGTTCCCGGAGTGAGGCAACATGCCTCCCATGGGACCTTTGGGGTTTTGTCTGTAGCAGGTTTCTAACCACCTTGTTTCAGGAGAAAAGCTCCTCAAAGGCTAAATAAACTAGAAAAGACTTAAGCGACAAAGAAAGAACAACAACAAAAAATCAATAGTGCACCCTGAATTACATTTGAAATATTACCAAAAAAATCCAAAAATGCATTTAGCTCATTGCTGTCCAAGAGACTCCTACCCTACGCAGTGTCAGCAAGTACGCTCTGGTCTTTCTCTTGACCTCCTCATCCCCAACAAGCCTCTGCGCTGTCCCAGCCCAGCAAGATCATGTTCTTGTATGAATTCAGGGGACAAAAGTGGCAGCAGACAATCTGGAGTTTTTCCCTATCATGAGTTCATCATTAAGGCTGTGCAACTTGCCCAAGATGTTTAATTGATACTGTCAATCGCCATTAATTTTCTCAGATGATGGACAAAAATAGAGTTTAGCACATGCTGGCTATACCTTCTTACACTAATGACACTCTAACTCCACTCCTGCCGGGGGAAAGGAGGAAAATAGTCAGCTTGGCACTTACTAAACTCCCTGTTCATGAACATATTCCCTTGGGTACTTACAACAAATGTTATCTTTCCTTTCATCCTTCTGTTTGTCTTCGCTTATGTCATAAATAACCTTGCAAGCAATAAAATTCCTTATCTCTTAGGTAAATAAAACTTAGCCCGTTTTATAACTTCCACAGTAGGATTTTTCTTTTAAAGGGAAACCTAAATGCAAAAGCAGACATTCATTTTCATGAAAGTCTCCGTGGGATTCACAATTTCATAACCCCTCCCCTGTTGTGAAGCAAGCCAAGAAAAGCCGGGACATTCACTGTCAACAGCTCCAACGTGGCTCCTGACGTCGTGCATGTTGGCTTTTGCCACTCTCCTCCTATCTCTCCATCTTATTCTGGGCCATACGGAGTGGGGGAAGTATATTTGCTTTGAGAGATCAATGCACAACAGCTGAACAAAGAAAAGGTGTGGGGTAAGCATGAAGATTAATTTATGTTGGATCCGTTCCCACCGTAAGGGAAGAAGATATGAGGAGTTTGGGGAGCTCAGTATGAAATACTAAAGATGAGAAGATTCAGAGCAGAAGGAAGGACCTGGTGGGACAGGGGCAGAAGGGAAACCTCAGACGTTTTTCCTCCCTCTTCCTAGGTGTGACCTTGTGAGCAGACAACCGGCTTTGAGTTTTCACGTCACCTCTGTTCATGAAAAGCCCTCAGGAAGATACTGGGTAATTACAGAGCAGAATAAACAGCCAGAGCATCAGGATTTTCCCTACCTCTTAAACTGGCAACTTAAATGAACACGTCATTAGCGCCCAACGTATTAGTCAGTACCATTCTGGGGATTACAAACTATAACCATTAATTATCCCAATACAGGAAGTCAATTAACCACAAGCTAGCTCACTTCTGTCCTACTCAGCAAATGGGAAAAATTTGGTCACTGAAGAAAACAGTAGAAACAATGTAGGGAAAAGTGGAGGAGAAAGTTTTCTTTAACTTGGAAAAAAATAGGTCATATAGTTATCTGCAGCTCGTTACTTTGTAAAAAGCTTCACATGCTAAATTTATATTAATGACCATAACTCTCTTTCCTCTCCCTCCTTGTAGTTCTGGGACTACCGGGACTACCTATTTGCCCAAAGCGATGCCAGCAGGATTAGTTAAAAATTTCATAGGATATACTACCCCCTGCTTAACAAAGTTAGAGTGTACAAAGAAAAAAAGAGGGGGGGGGGAAAAAAATCTATGTTTCATGTTTAAAAATAGCCGAGCAATGGCTATCAAACAGCTCTCTTGAGAGCAGATTCTCCCACAGCAAATCTGTCCAAAAGTATGATATGTAAAATCTACACACTAACAGCGAGTCATCATTGCGTGGAGTCATATGTGCTAAGGAATGCGCTGTAGTTAGTTCCCAAAGGTGCTGCACTGGGGAGGAATATTTAGGGCACCTTAAAAAACAATATCAATATGCAATATTAACTCCCAGAAGACATATATGAACAGAACTGAAGCAATCCTAAAATAAGCCAGCAAGGCTGATTTTTATTATTTATTGATCTGTATGCTACAGTTAATAAAAAGGTTGAAACCACACTTCATTAGATCTTAGTTAGCACATTCTTATGTTAGGAAAACCCAGCAACTAGCACTGTTAGAAATCCTGAATCATCAGCTACCGGGGCTGAACAATGCTCCCTATATTAGCACGAAATAATTCGTACTTCATTATCTCTCTCTTCATTACTATCGCAGCCCCTCAGAGCACTAAGAAATGTACAAAAGATAAATTAGGGGAATTGTCTGAAATTCATTCAAAAACTTTCAAAAACTTTAAAAAAAACTCTTGAATATCCCATATCTTGTATATGGCACAGAAATAATCATAAAGGGGTACAATTTTTTCTTGAACAGTGTATCAGGGTTGGATACAGCAAGGAAAGACATGGAGGAAAAACTCCACAACAATTCCCTGGCCACCTCTGGGTCAGGCTCACGGGGACACCTATCCTCTCCCAGAAAATACACTCTTGGTTTTAGGGATTTATACATACATCTGCAAATCTTGAGAGGTCAGTTCATTTCAGTTAAAATAAACTTTATTGTGAATCAGTGATTGCCTTTCTGTGGCGGCTGGCACAAGTGGCAAAACACGCCGATTCTACCTGCAGCCCTACTAATGCAATCTGAGGGTGTGACACACCTTAGAAAGTCTTATAAAGAGCGAATATTGACCGGGATGTAAGGACACCACTAAAAATAGCCACAGCTTTTTATGACAAGCTGTCTTCTCCACCCTCGGCATCTGCTGTGATTCAGTCGTTACTCAGAAGCGAGAGAGCATCTAGGGAATGAATCATCGGGCTACATCCTGCAGCGGTTTTGTTTTCTCTAGTGGGCTTCCACAGAAGAAATGACAAGTCCCAACCTCTGCAAGTCAGAGGGATCCAGCTGGGAGCAACGCTGCCAGAAGCAAATGAGTAAATTAATGAAAAGGACAAGGCCATACATGACACCATTTGCATTCCCCAGCCTTGACTACGCGTAAACATACGCCTTCATGCAACGTATGTAAGTAGTCACACTGCAGTCAGTTAGGTTATCCATGCAGATAAAGTAACTTTTGTTTAATTCTTTAGAAAGCAGAATGCTTGGTAATGGGTATCCTTTAGAAACAGAGAAATGTGTTGGCTAAATGGGTTGCTCATGCGGAAGATTTCTGTTGTCGTTCAGTTATTCAGTTCACTTTTTCGCTTGCAGTGCACAATCTTAAAACATAGCTGAATGTGTGTGTATGAGTTATAAAAATACTTGAACTTTAGTCAACTCATAATAATTTCAAGTGTACAGTCAATCTAGGCACAGCATTTTACACAAACTATCTTCAATGTCTTCTTTCATCTTGTTAATGGAAAATTATTTCTAAAAGTCAGGCAAGAATAACATGAGTCTGAGACTGTCAAGTTGCAGTACATCCGCGAGGGTCTGAGGTGTGCAGGGATGCCTTATTTTTTGTTTGAGACTTATCGCTGTAAGCAATGGAAAAGGGGCCAGTTTTCCTGAATATGCTTTCCTCATCCCAAACAAAACTGTTGGTAAAAAAGGGGGAAAAAAAACACATGAAAGGCTGCATGTCTGCATAAAAAGATAGTAGGTGCTTGAGTCAGTGACATTACTATTCTACTGAATATTTTTTTTTTGCTACAGATAAAATTAAAAAATGTTTTTTGCAGTGCGTAACCTCAGTTAGCAGCCTTTATAAAACGTATCATCGTCTCATGAGAGGAAGATCTGCTGGTTCCTGGGTTCAGTCAGGTCTGCTTTGAAGCTAATTCACAAACTGTGTGAATTTTCTAAAGACAATGAAAGAGAAAACACTAAAACACTGGCAAAAAGACGCCACCCCCCTGCCAAACATCACGCAAACTAAGGTAAACAAGCTTCACATTACAGTACTGGTAATCCAGCAGTATACATTTTTACAGCCAAATTAAGTGATACTGTCTTTCTTCTTATATGTTGTCAGCATTAGCAGATCATTTTCTGGTTGTATAGACTTTATAATAGAATTCTTGCAGCTCTCTCTTTCAAACACCAACATAATATAAAGCTATCAATCAAGAAAATTCAGATACTTTTGTTTAAAATAGGTATACACGCACACACTTACACACACACACATATACATACCTGTACATAGTACATACATACAAATACAAATTCACACTGAACATATAAATATATACACATACCTACATAAAGAAAAACTAGAAAAATGTTTTCTATGTAATTTTCAATTTTACATCAGAAACATTGGCAAACACCTAGGTAGGAAAGTAATTTTTCATGATAGGAGAAAGTTATCAGCAAGATGTCTGTTGTTCAACATATTCATAAGCAATTTAGATAAAAGAATCAATGGTGATATGACAGCAACCTCTGACAATGCAAAACTGTTTGAGAGAGTCAGAATGAAGCCAGTTACAAAGTTCTGCAGGAGGACCTGTTGATGTTACACCACTGAGCAACAAAATGGCAGATGAAATTCAATGTGATAAATGCACCTCTGATGCTCAGGAAGAAAAAGATCCTAATTTCACACGCCAAGTCGATTGTGTCTTCCCTCTTCTGCTTGTGGGTAGCCCTCCAAGGACACCAGGTAGCAGCCCAGGCCCCGTAAGGTCCTGAAGCCTTGAAATGTGGGAGCGTGTCTGGGCTCCTTCACGTGGGGGAGCATATGGTGGGGCATATAGGGGCTGTCTTTTCATAGGACATAAGAATACATACTTCATCTTGTGCATGATTATTATTTCCTTATGCAGCCTGCGATCACTGGTGCAATCCCTTCACATCCTTGACATTTAATGGTTAATATTTTTTCCCATTCTTAGACTCTTTCTTAAATGTCAACTTTCTCACACTCATGATGATGTCTTCAGATGTTATGAAACCTCCTGAGGCTGAGGGGAAAGCCAATGATGCAACCTCCCTCTGCCAAATGAAATTTCACAATTTGTTCTTCAATGTTTGCTTTGACTTCAGAAAATACATACTATGTATTTCTACATCCGTCTTAAATGGAACTTAACATTACTGAGAACTGAGTTACAAAGCCTAAGAAAATATTCTCTGAAGGGATAGGGTGGAGGAGTCTGTTGAGTCTCTGCCAGCTGCTCTCCATTTTCTTTCATCCTGTGTTTATCGTTGGTAGAGATATTAACTCCAACATCCAAACAACTAATACCATCATTTCTAGCCAACAGAAAAGTCCACTGAGTCTAAACTCGTCCCTCCCATCTTAGTGAGGGCAATAAACCCAACAAGTGCTGGGGCAAGAGTGAAGGAAGGGGCACTTACAGCCAAGAAAGGAGCTATCGTCATTCTCCAGGTCTCAATCTGTGCACATAGGCAAACAAAGAAAGATGAGATGTTAGACATCTAACAGGGTGAAATTAATCACACTTTAATCCTGTTTTCTCAGCAGCTTTCTCCTGTGTGTCATCCTTCCATAATTCATTTGGAAGCTGAAAGAGCTGGAGAGCACACTGGACCCACGACCACATAGAGAATGATTGTACAGCACTCAACAGGTGAGGGAACGTTCCCATCTCAGCACTGAGACTGGAGAGAGGATGGCTGTGTTTGAAGGACGCGATGTACACCACAGTTGCTATACCTACCCCTGTCCCAATCAAATGGACACCCACAGCTCCAGCAGTTGCTGCTAAGGGGGAACAACCACATTTCTGGACCCCCAGACAAGAAACTCTGAGCTCGCACAAGATCAAAATGAGCTACAGCCACAGCTGACGCTTCTCAGGCCAATATTTTCTAATGATGTCATGAAGTTGTGACATAAGCCATCACTACAGCTCTGCCTTCCAGAAGAGGGCTGTTCTTCAACGATGAAACAGGTGTGGACATTTCTGATGATTAATTATCACTTGCGTGGTCATTGAATGTTCTGTTTTACTTCTTTTAAGTTTAGTATTTTTGCCAGCTATTTCATCAATTGTCCTGCTGTCTTTATTGGTCTCTATAGAAGTGACATACTCTCAAAAACATGGAGTTTTTTCACAGGGTGATATGAAGATATGGGCAGATTTGAACCCAAGGACACTGCAGCATCTATGTAACTACCAGTTGCACCAAGGAACCGAAGAGAACTATGTTGGATAGGTATTTTTCCCACTGCTCATGTCATTCGTTATTGCCCAGTCCTAAAACTGTGCTCTTTTCAGAAAATTAAAAAGATACCAATGCTCAAATATAAATCGGGTTTCCTCGGTTCGGAGGGGATCACAAGTACAATCAGTACTTCAAAGCAGAAGGTCTCCAGTAATGAACTGTAAACAGTAATTGAAACATTGAATAATATAGATGGGAAGGGAGCTCTCGATGTTCCCAATCAAATCCCTTTCCCTTAAATCAATATCGTAGTGCTGCAGGGCTACTTTTTCCCATAGATATTGAAACTCTTGCCTCCAACAGCTGCTGCTGTAGTCTATAACTGGTCCTCAGCATTGCCAGTAGCAAAATTCCTGTCAATTTCTCCAAAAGCAGGATTGGGTTACGCAAACAAGCTGTTGGTCTGTCTGCATCTGATGTATGTACTGGTGTAATAAATGATGGGATGCCATCCAGAGGGACCTGGACAAGCTGGAGAGGTGGGCCTGTGTGAACCTCATGAGGTTCAACAAGGCCAAATGCAAGGTCTTACACCTGGGTCGGGGTAATCCCCGCTATCAATACAGGCTGGGGGATGAAAGGATCGAGAGCAGCTCTGCTGAGAGGGACTTGGGGGTACTGATGGACAAAAGGCTGGGCATGAGCCAGCAATGTGCGCTGGCAGCCCAGAGGGCCAACCGTGTCCTGGGCTGCATCAGGAGAAGCGTGGCCAGCAGGGCAAGAGAGGTGATTCTGCCCCTCTGCTCTGCTCTGGTGAGACCTCCCCTGGAGTCCTGCGTTCAGCTCTGGAGCCCTCAGCACAAGAAGGACATGGAGCTGTTGGAGCTGGTCCAAAGGAGGGCTACAAAAATGATCCGAGGGCTGGAGCACCTCTCCTATGAGGACAGGCTGAGAGAGTTGGGCTTGTTCAGCCTGGAGAAGAGCAGGCTGCGAGGTGACCTGATTGCAGCCTTTCAGTACTTAAAGGGAGCCGATAGGAAAGATGGGGACAATCTGTTTAGTAGAGACAGCAGTGACAGGACGAGGGGTAATGGTTTTAAACTAAAACAGGGTAGGTTTAGGCTGGATATAAGGAAGAAATTCTTTACAATGACGGTGGTGAGACACTGGAACGGGTTGCCCAGAGAGGTAGTGGAGGCCCCATCCCTGGAAACGTTCTAGGCCAGGTTGGACAGGGCTCTGAGCACCCTGATCTAGTTAGCGGTGTCCCTGCTCGCTGCGCGGGGGTTGGACTAGATGACCTCTAGGGGTCCCTTCCGACCCAAAACTTTCTATGATTCTAAGAATATCCAAGCCAAAGGATGCAATGCTGAATTTTTAGACCAACATTCACAACATGTGGGGTTCTTTTTCTGCACAGAAGCCATGGATATCACAAGAAATACCTTTGTTTTGCAATATAGAGATTTCAATGATAAAGAAGCAGTTTTGTAAAGAGAAAGAACTTGCACACATCACAGCACATACTAGGTATTTCATTTGTTAGTCATTTGGTCCCCTACAGTGAATTTACATCTGGCTTCCCCAGAGTGAAGAGGCTAACATCTGTTCCGGCTCTTTTATTTGTTTAGCAGTTTCTTGCTTATAAATGTAGAAGTGTTGGGGCTGAAGTAGGTTTCGCACCATATACAGAAAAAAAAAAAGAAAAAGTATTACAGATTTTGTGAAGCATATGATATGTGTACATGTGGATGCTTATGTTTCTGTGAAATAACAAAATATCACCATATAGAAGGTCCTATGCCCTAACCCATCATTCTCCAGACTGAAGGTAATATTTTTCCTTACTTCCAGTAAAATTTGGTTCTGTAATTTCAAGCTCTGTACAAGTCAGGGCTCTTTGGCTTCTCCCCTCCTTTCCCCCAAGTCACCAGAGGACTTAGAATGATATTTAATTCATACTAGAAGTTGCTTATTTCATGATAACTCATTCCATGTAGCCCACCCAAAACCCAGATGGTAACAGCTTTCAATTACTGTTGACGTAAATTGGATATGAAACAGATGTGGAAAGCCTAATGTAAATGTGAATACTGGGTTGCCTGAAATAGAGTTCAATATTTACTGTAGGAGGTATCCTTTGGCAGCAAATTTTTCCTGCTACAATCTCAACACTATTACGAATTCCTGCTCAGGGGATGTATAGGAATCATCTATATATTAACTTCAATATAAGCTAATACATGTCACTCATTTCTGCCTGATCCTGTTAAGCTAAACCAGCACTTCACTTACAATGCTTTTCGAATTTTTACTTCAGGTCTTATCAGGGTTTCTTATGTTGTTTCTGGGATTTATTTGCCACTTGCTTGTCAGCGGCAGCTTTTAATGCTTTTTCCTCGCGTAGCCCCACCAGTTATTGCTCCAGTCCTTGCATTTTCTACCTGATGCCAAGGAAATCTCTTGGGATGTAAGTGAAACTTTCATCTCGCTGTGCGTTTGTTTTCAGTAGTGCTGCACATTGTTTTAGCTCTCTGCTTGCGTGGAGGAGCCTGAATGTTTCTCAGCTTTATTCTAGGTGATAACATGGGGTTACACATACCAGATACAATGAGGTTTTAGCTACAATTTCAGCATAACTGTATGTCGAAAGGAATATTAACTTCATTGTTTTTCCATTCCGAGTTTCTCTGCCAAACATATTTCCAGAATAATTGCAGCCATTATATTTCTAGTTGAAATAATTGCAACACAGCAAAGTACTGTACGAATATTCACAGCAGTTTGCCAGCCAATCCTTTTCTGTTGTTGTTGGTGACTTTCACTTCCACAGTTTGCATTCACTTATACACAGGCATGACTGAAAAACAAACAGCTGCTCAGAAGTCATCTAATTTCCAAAATTTCAGAATTTGGGGGCTTTGTGTTTTGTGGGTTTTCACTTGTTCAGAGCTTTGTGTCTGTAGATAGCCTGCCCTCTCCATAGACTCTCTGCCCTGAGTCACTCAGCCCTCCGAACCCCAAGGATGAAGATGCTGCCTGGTCTTCAGGGTCTACTTCCAGGTGACAAAGTCACCTTATACAACTCAACCTCTTGATATTGTTGACTGAGCCTGCAAGGTCTTGCACTCAACTTGAAGATATTGCTCCATTTGGATGTTACACAACGGCTTATGAACATCACACGTGCTCATTCAGCTCTGAAGTTTCAGGTAAAATAAAAGGGCAAAAATCTACTGCTGTCATTGGGAAAAGCAGAAACGCAGCAGGGTTGGAGACATGAGTCTACTGGAATGTGATCATCAAAACTTCAAACTCTATCAATTTTGACTTTTTTTTCCAAGGAAATTGTTCTGTTTCAGCTCTGTCAACTTTCTAATACACTTCTGAAAGCACTCACATCGTCAAAGAGGGAGTGAAAAAAGAAAAAGAAAGGGATGAGAGTGGTAAAGGGCAGAGGCATAAAGACACAAGGGAACAGGCAAAAAGGCATAAACAAGTAGAGAAATATATAAAAATCTTGGAGTGGTGGAGAGGAAGGACATACAGAGAGCCTTGCCACTGAACTACTGAAAAACGTGGATTAAACTTTTGGCAAGAAATGTGAGATTTGTCCCTGGAATTTGGGGCAAGTAACAAGCGGCACACAGGGAGACTGCGAGCGGAAAAACAGAGGAACACAAGAAGACCTTGCTGTGCACGATGAGTTGATCCTGTAGAAATAATAACATGTGGCCCTTCAGTGCACATAAGTTAGGCTTTATCACATGGGACTCGGACAAAACGATATGGCATACTTTGAAAAAACTAGTTAGTTTCCATTTGGTACACATTTTGGTAAACCGTAATACAGATCTAGCAGAAGAAATGTTTGTACTCCCCACTGACAGTGCTGGAGACTGCTGGTGTCTAAGTCCATTGAAAAAGAATCAGTGTCAGACAAACACTCGTAATTTCTAAATGCTTTTGCATGTTCCAGCATCTTGACAGCGTGGACGCTGCCTGGACAGTGGGACAGTAGAGTAACACGATAGGCACTTATTATGGGTGATGGGCAGGTTACACCATACTGTGCTGATTAGATCCCTGCTCCCTCAGGCTGTGCCACCAGGTCACTGAAGAGGAGGAAGAGGAACCCCACCTTCACTCCACTCCACCGGTGGAGATTGGGAGGAACCAGCAGCAAGGGACATCCCCACCTCCTCGCTTGGTCTGCAAAAAGCAGCATGGTGGCAAGGGTGGGGACCACGGTGACAGCGCATCGCTGAGAAAGTGGGAACGCCAGGCTGAAGCCTTCACGAAAGACAGAGCACCTGCACGGGGTTCTGGCCTCCTGGCAAGGCTAAACATCTCTGAGAAACAAGAGGAAGGTAAGGTTGGGGAGATATGGACACAAACGTATCTCCCTCCTTCAGATTTTATGGTTTATTTACCAGCCCCTTAGGATTAGTAGTACATTGTGATGTTTCAATACCTTTTCAGCATCAACACCATGAAAGATTTAGGAGGGGATCACTGGTGACAAAGAACAGGGATGCTCCCTAGGCTGCGGAACAATGGGGGAACTTCTTTGCAGACCCTGCCCCAGACTTAGATCTGAAGAAGGGCGTGTGTAAGCTCCATCCATCGTCCACAACAGGCAACTGCGGACCAGACTTTGGGCCTCAGCATGTTATTTGCCTTCCCTGACCCACACCCAAGCCTCTTACATGACTGCAGGCATGAAACATCCATGGGAGGTGTATTCGTGGCGTGCAGTTGGTCTGCAGCTGCACTGAGGACCAAGGGCAGAATATTTATGAATAGGACTGAATGGATTGTCAGCTTTTTGTGTACTGAATTATTTTAAAATACATCCTTTGGAATGAAGTTGTAACTGAATACAGAATATGTTTTCTATTTGATCAGCTGAAACACAACATTTCCAAAAGGCTGGTAAAAAATAAAAAAAAAAAAAAAGAGAGAGCAAAACTATGTTCTGAATTTAAAATGTAAAGTACTTTCATTAGTGACGTCTTACCTCACCTACAAATCTGATCTATCTGAATTCCCACTGAAGTAAAGAGGATTTCAAGGTCCTTGCTGCCTCATCACAAAGAGAATTTTATGAGATTGGGGTCTTAATAAGATTGGCCTTGACCACTGACTCTTTTTTTAAACACAAGTTAATAACATAAATACATTAAGAAAGGACATAAAGCCACCACTACATAACACAGGGCAAACATGAAAGAGAATGCAGTAGTTCCACACAGAGCAGGTCAGAAATAAGGGAGTATTATGAAGTTACACAAGTCCTACTAAAAGGATTCCCGCTTACCCAAAGTCTGACCTATGCCATGTTTTCTGAAAAAGCTGCTTTTCTAACAGCCTGTCCGAAAAAGCTGCTGGGAACAGCTGCCTTTCCTCGCTGCTTCTCTGCCGCAGAAACCGGTGAGCACACTTCACAGCCGGTCCGGAGAGCACAAAGTGATTGCTGTGTTTATGAAACCCCATTCCTGTTCGTCAAGGAAATGAGTTTGACTCACCGGCTGGGTTATGAGCTTTGCTTTGTGCAAGCTACCGCCGACCTCAGACTGCTGACCCACCAACACTGCCCAGAACTTCTGCTCGGAGGGGAGATCTGCACAAGGGGAGTTTCTATTTCTGCAAAGCGTTCCTGTTTCTTCAGAGGCAGTGGTTTTTTATAGTCTTAAAGTATCGTAGTGGAAGCGGGTGATGGGCCTCATACAGTACAGACGTGTACCCACGGCAGCGCGGCTCGGCACCCCTGTGACAGTCACAGCTCATTTACCCTGGAAGTGAGAGGGTGATTTACTCTCCCTGAGCACTCCCTTCCCGCGCCAGCCCTTGCCAGCAAACACGCAGCGGCGGAATTGCTGCCTTTAATTTTCGAGAGTGACTCCACGTCCTTCAAATTTAATCAATGCCTTAAATAAAATATAAAACTAGCCTGTCATACGCAGGTCTGAAGAGCGAGAAGGCGAACCCTCAAGGATCCGGAAGAAATTGCCATGATTGGTTTGAAACAGCCTGGGGTCTCAGCGTTGGAACAATAATAAAGTTAGCTTACCGGATAAAAGGCAAAAAAAAATAATTGAATCACTTGCAGAAATCTCAGTTTGAATGCTTCTTTTCTGGGCTCTGCTTTCCGCTTGATATGCACTGGAAAACTTTAATAAGAGTTTTACCCCTCTCCTTTCCAGGGGTACGTAACAGATGACTGAAGGCTATTGTCCACGTTCAGGCTGTTGTTCTGCCTCCTTTTGTTTTAGCTTAACTTTGCTTGGAAGCTGGGGCTGAAAGTTAAAAGCATCATAAGCCCATACAAAATACATTTCAGCACGATTCAGAGATTTTTTTTTTAGAGCTAACTGAAGGGAACTCAGAGAAAAAGAGAAACCACCCTCTATCTTCTGTACATAGAGTTCACTGATGAAGATATGATAAGAAAATTGCACATATGAATGTACAGATATATGGCTTGTGTGCACATGCAAGCTTACACACTGTTTGAATTTGAGCCCATTTTCAAATGCTTACTTCTGGGAACTGTAGCTTCTTAGGTAAGCACAACGCTTCCACAGACTATTAGTACAAAAAGAAAGGAACAACAACAATAAAAAGATCAGCATTTGTCAGCTTTTTTTTTTGCTTTACACAGATCTGAAACCTTGCTTTACCTTTCTACAGAATACAAAGATTCAAACCAATTCTATCCTTTCCTTCTTCAAAAAAGGGATGTTCTGTGGGTGCTGCTGAAATATATATATTTTCCAATGTATTTCCCTCTCACTCTCCATATACCAGGTTTCTCTTGTTTGTACCTTTCCTGCTCCTTGTTATTTCTGTGGGGATCGTAAGACAGTGATGAGGCTCGTACCCTTTTGCACTAAAGCATCTGACTCGTTGTTTTCCCTCATGCTGACGTTGGCACTTAGCTGGCCTTACAGTACGGCAGCTCAGGGAGTTGAACTGGCAAGAAAACAAGCACAAAAACATAGTTTTCTGCCAGCATAGCTCACCCGTTGGCAAGCAAGGTGAGAACCACAACACCACGGCTGATATTCAGCAGGTCAGCTCAGGGGGCATCGCCTGGTTTTACCCCAAACCCAGTTCCTGCGGACCCAGTTTGTTGTGTAACACTCGTTTTCTGGGGCTCACGAGCTTTGAGCACACAAGAACTGCTCCAGGCACAGCCCCGTTCCCGGCGGTGCCAGGGGCAGTAAATATAGAACGAATCCAGCCTGCTCACGGTTCATATTGAGGTACTGTGTCAACAGCCTGTGATCTGAGGAACGCTTCTTGGACCACCGTCAAGTTCCTGAAGGACAGTGCAGAAACCAGGTCACAGTGTGTCGGGCTGTCCCGCTTCCAGCTGCTGAATCAAACGGAAAGAAAGAGAGCAGGAATTCAGTCTGTCCGCTCCTCCGAGCTAGCTGCGCCCGCTGACGCGAGTGCTGCGCGGCTCTTCTGCAGCTGCAAACAAGAGGTCACCAGGCCTGCGTGGCTCCAGCTTGAGACGGCTTTTTTCTCAATACTTCCCCTATTCGGAGCTTGGGCAGGTTTTTAATTAAGAAAGCCAAAGGACAGAATGGTAGAATCACAGAATGGTTTGGGTTGGGAGGGACCTGATAGACACTCTCGCTCCAACCCCCCTGCCGTGAGCACCTCCCACCAGACCAGCTCGCTCAAAGATAAAACAACCCAGGAGCTCCCACACACTGCTTGTTTTCTCATTCCTGCCTGAGTCTGTGGCAACTTAATCTCCTTCATGCCATAAACCCCTTTTTTTCATCTCGTTTAGGCCTGTAGAACACTCTACTATCACTCTGCTTCCAACTACTGCCTACTTCTAGTCATCGTCAGATGATCAAGATGCTTTTATCAGCCTCCTTGCTGGTCTTTAGAATACTTTTCCCTTCCCTCCTTCCCCTCCACTTGAAACCAATCTTATCTCAAGGCTACATGGCAAGTTCATCTGCATTTCTGCTGAGAAACTCTTGCCTCATCTCTGACGTCTTTGGATCTTCAAGGTGGTGCCCACCAACAGAGGCAGCTGGACAGTGAAATCCATGAGGAACGGTTACAGCTGGAAGGACAAAGGCAAGGACAGATCAGAGGGGTCATCTAGACCTAAGAGGATGATCAGACCTTGGAGGGAGGTTGCATTCCTGGTTGGAGATAAGAGAAAAGCTGGGCGGATGAAAAGGCCCAATAATTAAGAAGGAGCTGGGAGTCACCGACTTTGAACAGCAAAGAATGTTTGATTCGTGGCAGAGGCAGATTAACACTCATCTGCAGAGAAAACTCACTGAAGAAACATAGGTTTAATAAAATGCATCCGCAAAATGTTTCAAAACCACAGATTTTAATAGCAAAAATAAAATGATCAAGTGCTTTTTTTCCAACGCACATCTTAAAATTATTAAAACTGGCCTAATTTTTAAAAAGTTGAGAGAAATTGAATACCCTGACTTCACAGTTCTTTTTTTTTCACCATCAGTCTAAAACCACTAATATTTTTTAAGGTCAGAAAAGTCACACAGTGTGAATTCAAAGTGCAACAGTCCTCGTCATTTTCTTAGCAGCTCCCCCCCCAAAAAAAAAAAAAACCACCTGAAAAACCAAAGCAATCTATTTTGTATTTACTTACCTTAAAGGAACACCACTTCAGGTATCGATACCTGCTTTCCGGAAACCCGTTGCTTCAGTCTGGGCACCCACTAATCAAGGTGTTTAAAACTACCCACTATTTTTGGAAGCTCTTTTGCTTTTTGCCCAAGATTTTCAGCAGTACGTGGAGCTGAAGTTCACCAAGGGCCTCCGAGCGCAGCCGCAGGAGACTCGGCAGCCGCGCTTTGTAGCGGTTTGCAGAAACGTTTTCACCTCCTGACGTGTGGGCCAGCTCCCCTCCAGCAGCATCAAACAGGTCCAGGTCTCTGGTAGTGCCAGTTCAGTCGGTGATCACCAGCTGCGGTGGGTTTTGCCATGAGAAAGGGAATTGTGAGAGGTGAAGACACCGCTATCCGCAGAACTGATGGCAAAGCCAGGAACTCCCCAAATTCAACCAAAGGGCTTGGGGACCTTAGAAATGCTGAAGGGTGTCAGGAGGATGGGGCCACGCTCTTTCCAGTGGTGCCCAACGACAGGACAAGGGGCAACGGGCACAAACTGAAGCAGAGGAAGCTCCAGCTGAACCCGAGGAAGAACTTCTTCCCTCTGAGGGTGACGGAGCCCTGGCCCAGGCTGCCCAGGGAGGCTGTGGAGTCTCCTTCTCTGGAGATATTCCAGACCCGCCTGGACGTGGTGCTGTGCCCCCTGCTCTGGGTGACCCTGCTTGGGCAGGGGGTTGGACTGGGTGACCCACAGAGGGCCCTGCCAACCCCGACCATGCTGGGATTCTGTGATTCTGTGATTCTGTGATCCTGTGAGTTAGCTAAGGTTGTGAACGAGCGCGTTTCACCTGCCGGGGTGCGCTTCAGCCGTGATCAGAAATCCTGCGTGTCATGTGGAGTCTTGTGTGAGGAGGGGGTGGCGAAGAACCGAGGTTGGGTTGGCGGTTTCTGCAACCTTTGCAGATGAAAAGCCAGGACTGCCAACAGGTCGTCAAGTGAAGAGGCTCCCCTGCTGGCGCTGCGCTTTAAATCTGCGTTGCACGGTAAGCAGTCATTTCTAGGTTGAGCTAAAATTCTAAAAAAAATCCATTTAAAACAACAAACGGACAAAACCAGCCGGGCAGTAATTTTTTTTTGCTTCTACGAGGTTTGTTTTGCTTCTGTTTTGCTTCCCCCCCGCCCCCCCTTCGTTTGTCTTTGCAGTGGGAGCAGAGGAAACATCGCTGGGGAGTGCCCCCCGCCCCTCCAGCCATCGGAGCCGCAACGCGACAGGGATGCCGGGGGTCCCGGGGGGGTCCCGGGGGGGTACCGGGGGGTACCGGGGGGATGCCTGGGGGTACCGGGGGGATGCCAGAGGGGCGGACAAGACTCAACGCTGGTTCCGGGGAGTCCCCGGCCGCGGCTTCCTCCGGAGCGGCACCGCCAGGACCCCCGGCAACCCCGGACACGGTCCCGCACTGCAGCGCACGCAGGGGTTTGTCGTTTCACGGTTCAATTATTTCATGGTTTCTTGTTTCGTCGTTTTACTGTTTCATTGTTTCCTTTTTTATTATTTCATTATTTCATTATTTAATAATTTTATTATTTTCTATTATTTACGTGTTCCACTATTTTCTATTCTATTACTTTGTTATTTTAGTATTTAATTTTTAATATTTCATTATTTTACTGTTTAATTTTTATTATTTCATTATTTTATTATTTGTTTCATTATTTTATTATTTACTTGTTGAATGATTTCATATTTTATTTTTCATTACTATTTCATTATTTTATTTAATGATTTCATTATTTAATCAATCTATTATTTAATTATTTTAATTTTTAGTTATTCATTATGTTATTGTCTTAGTATTTTGTTACTTCATTATTTTACATTATATTTTTATTATTGTTATTGTTGTTTTGTTGTTGTTATTGGGTTTTGTTATTATGTATTATTATTATTTACTGCTACTGCTATTGTTGCTGCTGCTTCTTCTTCTTTCTTCTTCTTTTTCTTCTTCTTCCTATTGTTCTTCTTCTTATTCTTCTTCTTATTCTTATTATTATTCTTCCTTTTTAAAATTTATTGTAAGGGCTGAAACACCCACAGAGTTGCACCAGTGAAAAGGTAACAGGCAAGCAACACCCCTGGCAGCCAGCATCTCCATCAGTCCATACCACGGAAACAAGAGAAACATAACATATATATATAAGTTAGGCCTACTTCTCTTCACCCTCATTGTCCTGCAAGCCCCAGAGCTGTAGGGTTATCATTGCCATACATCACAAAATTAGCACCGGGGCAAAATCACCTTAGAGGTGATGCCAATCAAGGTGGCACTTGGCACTGAGTGGCAAAATGAAACAACAAAGGACATTTTTGGTTGATAACTGAGTTGCATTTATTCACTTCAGGTTGCTATCTAAGTAGATAGTGTTCTCATTTCTGAAATATCTGTAGTGTTTCTCTGAATGTGATAAGGGAACACAGGTCATGCAAGTTAATTTTAGATTGTTAAATAATTTGCACAAATTTAACAATGTATCTGTTAATATCTCAATTTCTTAATCTGGGAAGATGCTACCTTAAGAATGGATGAAAATCCACAAGTGTAGGTGCTAAATGCTTAGCTGCTATGGAAATGTTGATGCCTGAGGAATGCTGGCCTGAATTTCTGGGACAGATAACGCTGCCCACAGTTCCTGGCTCTGCACTTCCACTTTAACAGTGTTAAAAGTTACTTGACTTCTCTTTTGGCGATTTCTCCATCTGTGAAATGGAGTTAACACCGCAGTGTTTTCCAACACGCTCTGAGAAGTGCTATACAAAACCCTGCCAACATCTTCTTGGGATGACTGGAAGGACAACTCATTCAAAGGTCATCTCAGTGTGTTATTAAAATATAATCACAGCATTGGTTCATGTACGTGCAACCACATTCTTCTGGGGTCATTGTTTCAGTGCTGGAAGGGGAGCAATTTGTTCTTACTCCACCTGCTTCTCCGGGAAGACATATGATTTGAAGGACCTGTGAAGGAGGAAGAAGGGACAGAAGAGTTGAGCTGGCAAAAGAGGTGCATCAGTTCTCCCAAGAAATTCCAAGGACATTCAAAGACGACCATAGCCAGCACTTGTTTTTCCACAGCTATCCCTCTACCAACAGCAGATCACATAATCATCTACGCTGGAAAAGATCTTTAAGATCGTCAAGCCCAGCTGCAAACCTACCACAGAATCACAGAATCACAGAATGTTCGGGGTTGGAAGGGCCCTCTGTGGGTCATCCAGTCCAACACCCCTGCCGAAGCAGGGTCACCCAGAGCAGGCTGCACAGGATCTTGTCCAGGCGGGTCTTGAATATCTCCAGAGAAGGAGACTCCACAACCTCCCTGGGCAGCCTGGGCCAAGGCTCCGTCACCCTCAGAGGGAAGAAGTTCTTCCTCGGGTTCAGCTGGAGCTTCCTGTGCTTCAGTTTGTGCCCGTTGCCCCTTGTCCTGTCGCTGGGCACCACTGAAAAGAGTCTGGCCCCGTCCTCCTGACACCCACCCTGCAGATATTTAGAGGCATTTATTAGGTCCCCTCGCAGCCTTCTCTTCTCCAGGCTGAACAAGCTCAGCTCCCTCAGCCTTTCCTCACAGCAGAGATGCTTCTGTCCCCTCCTCATCCTCATAGCCCTCCACTGGACTCTCTCCAGCAGCTCCTCATCTTTCTTGAACTGGGGAGCCCAGAACTGGACACAGGACTCCAGATGGGGCCTCACTAGGGCAGAGTAGCGGGGGAGAAGAACCTCCCTCGACCTGCTGGCCACACTCCTCCTAATGCATCCCAGGACACCACTGGCCTTCTTGGCAGCCAGGGCACTCTGCTGGCTCATGGTCAACCTGTTATCCCCCAGCACTCCCAGGTCCCTCTCTGCAGAGCTGCTCTCCAGCAGGTCTGCCCCAGCCTGTACTGGTGCCTGGGGTTGTTCCTCCCCAGGTGCGAGACCCTGCACTTGCCCTTGTTGAACTTCATCAGGTTCCTCTGCGCCCAACTCTCGGGCCTGTCCAGGTCACGCTGAATGGCAGCACAGCCTGGCAGTGTATCCACCACTCCTCCCAGTTTTGTGTCTTCGGCAAACTTGCTGAGGGTACACTCTGTTCCTTCATCCAGGTCATTGATGAAGAAGCTGAACAAGACAAGTTGAACAAGAAGTTGAACCACTGCCAAATCCACCACTAAACCATGTCACTAAGCACCATGTCTACAAGTCTTTTAATACCTCCCGGGCTGGTGACTCAGCCACTTCCCTGGGCAGCCTGTTTCAATGCTTGATAACCCTTTTGGTGAAGGAATTTTTCCTAATGCCCAATCTAAACCTCCACTGGTGCAACTTTAGACTGTTTCCCCTCATTCTATCACTTGTTACTTGGGAGAAGAGTCTGACACCCAAGATGAAGCAGCTGTTAGACTCTGGGATACGTCTCCAGTTCTCTCAGCTTCATAGACCTCCAGACAGGCGAAGTGCAGATAGAGGCTCACTTGATGGGAGTACATCTCTTTGTGCTGGGTCATGTGCTTGGAGGAGGGAGAAGGGAGAGCACACCTACATGGCAACGCAATGGGGGATGTGCTCAAAAGAGCCGCAAGTGTGAAGCATCCTCCTCCCCAGCGCCGGGCCACAGCTGAGGAGCAGCTACTCAGATGGACCTGAGGTCCCTCAGTGAGGATGAGACCACAACACCACTGGGAATGGCAGTACCTGTTTCTGATGCATGCAGTGGGAGAACTGTTGGGCAGCTGGGAGGTTTTCAGACTCAGGAGAAGGAGGACTGCTGTGGACGTAAGGTGGCTTCACCCAGCAGATGACTTGCACTGACTTCAACAGTGCGTGAGCAGCACCCTGAATGTCCTCCCTGATATAAATCTTGTTCCCCCTCTTCCCACACCACCCTAAATGCTGCTGGGGAACCAGTTTAGGAGAAAACAAAGCATCAAAGTTTCCTAACTTATGGCCATTTCCTCGAGGGGAAGCACGTACGTACCTCTCAAATCTTTCAGCTGAAGAGTATTTGGCAACCCGCTTTCTGAGTTCACAAACTGCATCCGTCCCTGACACGTACCCCCACGCGAAAGAAATCCAGGCCCAGCAAAATGCCTCATTCGAGCTCCTAAAAACCAGATAAGACTGGTTAGACAGTGTTTATTTTCTGGGACTCAGAGACTGAGTCACTCTCCCTTCCTGTGCTGCCTTTGTTTCAGATTAGGACATATGAAACTCATTGCCAGAAGTCATCACTACTGGGAAACTACATACTGGGAAACTACATGTTTTATTGTTGTTTTTTTGGACTCACGTGACCTTTGTTATAAAATAGCTACACAGAGGAAAAAAAAAAACAACAAAAAAGCTAGAGAACAGTCTTGGAAAAAAGAACGAGCGAGGCAGCAGTTGCACAAGGCTGCTGGTGTTGCCTCAGGGTACTCCGTCAAGAAGTTGCCCTCTTGCTCTCTCCTCCTTACGGGATGGTTGCGACAGCCCACGTGCGATGCGTTGGCATGGGGGGACGACAGCAGGCAAGCCTGCATGGCAGAAACGAGCCACCTTTTCTCCATGAAAAAGCAATAGAGGAAGGGATGAAATCACAGCTCTGTTAGCTCTCACCAGCCCACCCTTCATAAAGCCCAGGGTGGCATCGCTCTGGAGCTGGGGCAGGACAAAGGGGTTTTCCACCCTTAAAGCTGAGGCAGGGTTCAGAGTCCTTCCCTACTCGCTGCCTGCAAGGCAGGCTCCAAGTGTCTGCACTGTGGGACCTGGGGTGGTTTTGCTGAAGAGGGATGCTCTTTGCTGTGAACTGCACCGAAGCCCCTAACAGGGAAAAAAAGGGGAAAAAAAATAAAATTTGAGCTGTGCTGGTAGAGTTCTTGCATTTCAGTACTGAGTCAAACCCCCAAAATTTTTTGTTAAGGTTTGACCTTTGTTCTTGTTTTCCAATAAAAGCAATTTCTGAATTAAAATAATTTTATCTAACGATCTGCATGTTTTCTTTCAAAAATAGAAAACTGAGAATTTGCGAGTATTCACAGCATTGCTCCTTTCCACTTTCTCCTCAAGATGTAAAGAAGTGGAAAGCACTGAATTACAAAATCTGTGCTCTGAATCCCATTCTAAAAGCACATGGTCTGCCACGACATTTCTGTCCATCCAGAGATATGCTTGCCAGGCCTGGCTGTTTCTTTTTCTGAAAATCATTGAATTTGGAGAGAAATTCTTCATTTTTCTACCAAATAGCAGGATATGCTTCTCAGAAGGATATTATTGAAGGAAAAGAAACAATTGGGATCGCAAAAACTTCTTACTATGCCCAGATTCATATCACAGAATCAGAATGTTCGGGGTTGGAAGGGACCTCTGTGGGTCATCTAGTCCAACCCCCCTGCCAAAGCAGGGTCACCTACAGCAGGACCTTGTCCAGGTGGGTTTTTAATGTCTCCAGAGAAGGAGAATCCACAACCTCTCTGGGCAACCTGTTCCAATGCTCTGTCACCCTCAGAGGGAAGACCCCCACTCTGCAGATATTTAGAGGCATTTATAAGGTCCCTTTTCAGCCTTCTCTTCTTCAGGCTGAACAAGCCCAGCTCCTTCAACCTCTCCTCGTAGCAGAGATGCTCCAGTCCCCTCACCATCCTTGTAGCCCTCTGCTGGACTCTCTCCAGTAGCTCCTCATCTCTCTTGAACTGGGGAGCCCAGAACTGGACACAGCACTGCAGATGGGGCCTCCCCAGGGCAGAACAGAGGGGAAGGAGAACCTCCCTCGACCTGCTGGCCACACTCCTCCTAATGCACCCCAGGATTCCATTGGCCTTCTTGTTAGCCAGGGCACACTGCTGGCTCATGGTCAACCTGTCGTCCACCAGGACACCCAGGTCCCTCTCTGCAGAGCTGCTCTCCAGCAGGTCCACCCCAAGCCTGTACTGGTGCATGAGGTTGTTCCTCCCCAGGTGCAGGACCCTGCCCTTGCCCTTGTTGAATTTCGTCAGGTTCCTCTCTGCCCAGCTCTCCAGCTGATATATTCCTTTCTGCATCCTCATTTCAAAACTGTTGAGTTTTTGAATCCAGCATTACAACTGCACATCTCTCTTCTGTCAAAAATTAATTTCCTAGACAAGTCTTCTAGCAATTGTGAGTTTTACTTCAGGGGAACAGTTTCCTTGCTAGTATTAGTATCTCATGCCCCTGAATTTGTGCTTATTGTGTGTGTATAGACCAACTGGTGAGTCGTATTTCACGCTTACAGAGTGTAGCAGAGATCTCAAAACTCAGCACTAACTAAACTTACCACTATTAACACTGTCACGTCTGGTTTTATGCCCAGCAGAGCTGAACTGGCACTCCCTGAATTACCACATCGATATTGTAATTAAAGTTTTGAGAGAGAGTGAAAGCTTGCTTTGGAGCAAATGAAAGAATAAGCATTTAGTTTCCTGCTCTGGGGCCTGAAAAGCATTTGAGAAACTTCTAACTTTAATCCGAAAAATAGCATTTGTGATTTTTTTTTGGGCAAGTGTTTTTTTTGAAAACCTTATTTTACCTCTTCTTAAGTGAAGAGAGATTTGTGCAGGCCATCACTGTCACAGACCTGACTTTGTTTTGCAACAGACAAGTTACATATTTTAATTTGTATTTTTGGTTTTTTTGAAGCTGGAGACGTATATGGTCTAAACATAAAAGAGGATCTTTTTGCCTGGAACATACTGAAAACTGCAGTAAGAATGCATCTAACTAAAATTGCCTCTCAAATTACTGAAAAAAAAATTTGTGTCATCCTGAATTATAAAATTGCTACCCATTTCTCTGGGGAATACTAAAGTCTTTGGATACTGATTTAATCAATTTTGACCAAGTGATTTTTGGGGAGAGGATAGGTGAGTGTGCTATGTAATTTTAATTATGGTTTTATGAATAACCCCGAAGAAACTTTAAGAAACATGAGCTTTGTCTTCCACACATTCCACAATCCCAGATACCACACCAAAAAATTACTGGTTTTGATACAAGCTGCTAGGGGAAGCGTTGTGTCAACCAATGTACTTTCCTTTATTTAAGGAATGTTTAAGATTTCAAGAGAAAAGCTGACTACGCCAATTAGATTACTAAGTCATCTCAGTTTTCTGAAGCAACTTTTATGACTTGGTGTTCTGTTCTGCTCAAATATTTTGTGTTTGTGAAAAAGTCAGAAAAGAGCTTAGCGAGAATATGAATTAAGATGCGTGAAGGGACACTCTGGGAGCTCAAGACTGTGCCGATGCGAGAACTGGACAAGTGCATAGCATATCCACTCAGCAGAAACCCTTAAAAATCTCACATTTTCTAGGCAGCCTCATATCAGATGCCTGCCAGATCATGTTCCTTGGGCCAGCTGTAGAGAGGAACAATCAATTCTGGGTTTAGGCGCCAAGCACTTCAGACAGACCTGATGTCTCTTGCACATGCCTAGCATTCAGACCAGAGATCTGAAGGCCAGCAAGGTTAAAGCAGCACAGAATTGTTGAACTTGGTGAGAATCCAGCTCTTGTTTTGGACCTGGCCCTTTCTCAGAGGTGGAAGCTTGCTGAGATGATGCCGTTCACCCGTCTGAATGGTCCTCTCTAGGTGCTCATGTATTCCCACTGAGTGTGCTTGTAACACACTACACAAAAAATTAATAACGCTAATGCGTTTTCAGCCTTGCAAGTAAACATGATCCAGCGTTCCAGCTCTTTCAGGCTTACTTCACAAATCCGCCACCGACACGTGCATTTACTAGAATTCTTTGTTTTGACGGCCACTGAAGCCCCAAACCGGAGAGCAGGTCTTTATCCCATGGTGCCTCCTGCGGCTCTGTCCCTTGCACCAAGCTGGTCGCCAGCTGAGTTATACAACAGTGCGTTAGCTGAAAGTGGGAAAAGCTTCAATTACCTAAATAGCTGAAGGTCTAAAAATAGTTTCCCAGCGCCAGCTAATACAGCCACCACCGGGATCCCGACTCTGGCTTTCAAGAATGTGCTGAGTTCCACCGTGCGTTTATGAATCTGCAGAAAGATTCCACTTTAAGACACAGAACATCTGTTAATTAATTTCTCTACATTACATAAGGCAATTACACGTATTAAAGTGTTCTAGCCATCAGTGGATTGGGTGCTCAACAGCAGAAGTGTCTTTGCAGTACTGCAAAGTTGCTTCAGACCTTCCCCCAAACTCTGCTCCATTTAACCTCTCAAATAAGAAAACCAACAGGTAGGTTAAACTATAACTAGCAGAAAGACAAGAATTCTTATCGCCGGGGCGCAGTGCCAATGGAAAAAAAGGCAGCCCAAAGTAAATCTCATCAGTCCCACGATGATGAAAATCTAACGCAGCAGCTGTTTGCCTGGGAACAGTCTCTCAACACGTTTTGATTTCACAGCACCGAATTAATCTTTTCTAGAGAGCACACGAAAACAGCAGCTCTCCCTGCAGAGGGACAGGGTGGACTGTTCTTCCTTTCTGCTATGACTCAGTGGCTGCTGTAACACCGACACATTGCTGAGGACCGGGCTGTGGATGCAGCAGGGAGGGAGAGGGAAAGGACATCCACAGCTCTGAGAATCTTGAAAGCGAAAAAAACAAAGTTATGCACTTCAGGTCTGATTATATCCACTGATGAAAAGCAAATTTTAAATTAGTAACAGAGCATTTACTTGAAAAGTGCATAATTAACCTTTGAAATTCATAACGCCATTGGATTGAAGAGCTCAGCTGGAGGCAAGCAGGATTGTGTATTTATGTTTATAATGCAGACATCTATAGATACATTAGTGAAGGAAAGAGACCTACCCTCACAGATCTGTGTATATGAACTCTCTTGTGCCAGTAAGATTAAGTCAGTAGAAAAACTGATGTCATTACAGCAGTGAAAATCCCAGGTTGCAGAGCTGCAAACACGTCTGAGTTTGGTAAACTACTCCAATATGATCACAACCTCTTTGCATTTTAAGTTGCAAAATCTTCCATTCCTGAAATAAAGTGATATCACAGAATAATGTTTTAAAAAAGTTGTTACCGATGCTTCTGCAAGCATGACGACAAACGTGGATGTTGAAGCTTACATGTGAGGAAGTGTACTAGAAAGCAAACTAAAGACACCACATTTTCTGTAAACCACAATAATTGTCTATATACAATCTAGGTCCTTAAAGTGATTTTTTTAAATACAATGACAGTACTAAATCAAACTTGTGTGTAGAAATGGGGAAAGTAACTTCACCAGACTATTTCCAGAGCTTTCTGGTTAAGAAACCACAAGTCAGGGAACAATATGTGCTGGTGTTCTTTCAGATTTTCATTTATAAACCTAGAAAACTTTTTTTTCACAAATATTGTCAGCATTTTCTGATGAAGAATGGCAGAGTAAAAATAGTAATCTTGGTCTCCCCAAGTAATGTATTTTGGCAAACTTAGATGGGCTCCATTCCCCCCTCAGAATATAGTATGGTAATTTCAGCTGGACACTGTAGGTGCTGCGTTTTTGTAGCAGGATGTTGAAACAAATTTAATTTTTTTATAACAATCTCAGTCATATATTAAGTATTTTAATTACATGAAAAAATATCAATATTGTAATACTGTGGTGTTGGAACACAATGCTTCAAAGTCCACAGCAATTTGTCAGCTTTCTTGATACCGTGGTATTAAAAACTAAAAGACAGATGCATAGTTTCTTAAATAATGCTACACCGCAAAAGGAATATTCCAAAATGTCCCATATTCTATGAAGATAAAAGTCTTTTTTATGTTAATTTCCTATGGAAGGAAAGGTTTTATGTGACTTCATCTGACCGTCTGGCCAAAGCAGAAAGGCTGGAAATCAGAGTCATAAGATGCAACTTTACTAATGATAAAGGTTTTCTTGAATTCTTTAGATCTATTCTACTTTAAGTCAACTCACGCAAGCTGCTTTCTCTACTAGTGTTTTCTTTTGTCTGCCAAGATCTTTGCATTAAATGCATTTCAGAAGGTGAAGTTTGTTCTCAGCTCTGACCTTTAATTCTTTAGGAAAGCAAGTACAGACCATTTCTCCTGCTAATAAAAAGCATGAATGCCAAATTTCTATGGCTTTTTATAGGCAGTGAGGATAGCACTAGAGGGAAGCAGCATTCTTCCAATGTCAGCTTTTACATCCACATTGTTTGTATTCTCTACAGTTGCTTTCTCGGTAGCATTTTCATTTTCATACATGCATATTGCCTCCATATGAAGAAAAATCTGATGAACTGTGTATTAGTCTGTTATAGAAAGATTACCTTGAGAGAAATACATGCAGACACACACAGCAAAATCCTGTTGCTTTCCCGTGAAACTAGTGCACATTTATCTGTTCATCTGCAGACAACAAACACTCAGAATTATTAGGGAGACTAATAAAGTGCAGAAAATAGCGAGGCTCATAATTACAGCTTAAGCAAGTTTCCATTCCCATTGTTTGTGCTCTGAAAGACAAAGAGATACAATTTGAAAACTGAGAAAAGTCATGCCACCAAGATACTGAAATAAGTCATTGCATCATCTACATACAGACGATTGATCTATAGTCAACAATTTCATGGTAAATTAAGGGCCATTGGTTTCTCACTTACTGCTAAAACAAAGTGTGCTATTTTTACAAGGGACATCTATGACACAAAAAGACCACCCTTGCCAGTCTATCAATGCTTAATTCACAGTTGTGTGTACTTTAAAATCCAGGTCACAATATTTCATTCTGCTATACACATTAATTCAGCATGTCCAGTTGAGTTTTGACTACCGACGACACGCTGCTTGGGTACATGGGGTCAGTCCGAAAATCATAAAAAAGAGATAAAATGGCTATTATGCATGAGAACAGAACAGAATAGGTTTAAAAGTCACAATCTTACCTAAAATCTAGGCTCATTTTTTGGGGGTGTCCCAGCTGCTCCAGTCTTGATCTACATCCCTGCACTGAGACTTGCAAGTCAGTTTGAACCTGTGGTTAACATTTTCCTGACTACTGATCGATATCATGGACAAAAAGATGTGAAGAAACCTGATAAGGGCATCTTCCATCCTTCTGACTGAAGCAGGATCAATCACATGTTTCTTTCCTGAACAACATTTGCCTAACCTGGCAATGTTCACACTGTCTTCACAACTACAACTTGACACCAGTGCTCCACACCTTTCCTGCACAGAACTTCCTTATCCCTCAGAAAAGCCTTAACTAGTAATCAAAGCTACCTTCTTGCAAGTTAAACTCACTGCTTTCTGATGGATTTCTCAACTGTAGGAGAGAACAGACTGTCTTTGGCTTTTGCAACTTTTTTTTACGTATTAGGAGGATCACTTTCTCTTGGTTAGGTAAACCTGTAAACAATTTCTGTCTTCCCTGCAGAGATCTTTCATTCCAGATCTTTGACCATGTTGCTACTTACTTGATTCTCTCCAGATTATTATTCCTCTATGCATGGTATCTAAAACAGCACTACCATGGAAACCTTCAGCACTGAATGATGAAGAAAAAAGGTTGTTTCATCTTGTTCTCGCAGACTATCTTCTGATTTTACTCCCAGAAGAGTGTTTACTTTCTCACTCTAACAGCACTGTTGACTCATCAAACCTGCAGACCACAATGATTTCCACGTCCCTTTTTACAAAAATGTTGCTAACTCAGTTGCTTTTCATTCTGTATTTGAAAAGATGACCTGCAGTGCCCTGCACTTGTCCTTGTTGATTCATATTTGTCAACTTGTCAAGACCAAATTTTATGCCAATACTGTCTACACATTCTCATTCTCTTCCAGCTTGATGTTACCTCTAAGTTTAATGGCTGCACTTTTATTTCATCATCTAGTCATTAATACAAAGTATTGATGAGTGCCACACACAGGCCGTATTCACTGACTTTAAGCCACAGAATTCTGAGAACAATTTTGCAACTAGTATCACACTGAGCCGTCGGTACATACAGCTAACCATACTTCCTTCCCAAAAAAAGTCAGATGAAACAATACAAAAATTTTATACTGAAAGCAGAATGTGTAACATCTGCTGTTTCTATCTGTAAAGAAAATCTTTCTTATTTTCAAAGGTGGAAATTAAATTGGTTGGACATGATTTGTACATTACAGATTTGTGTTGGCTGTTTCTCAGATCCTTGTTTTCTACTAAATACTTGCAAACAACTATACTCATCCAGCATTTCTGCAGAAATTTCTAGTAATCTGCAAGACAGTTTGCCATATTTTCTCCGTCTTTAAAAATTAAAGAAGGTAGACAGTAAGTTTTTCATTTTTTCAGCCTTTCACCTTTTTGCCCCTCCTCCATAGATTTTCAAAACTAGCTGCAAATGCCACAGAGATATCAAGATCTCGCCCATGGAGTTCACAAGCAACGCTGTCATGAATTTCAGGATCCTTCAGCTTCACTTGGACCACATTGAAGAAGACCATTTTTCTCATCTCAGGATGGGCTCTGTCCTGCAACACAAGGCTGCTGGTGGGTGCATCGCACACTACAGTTCTCCACGCTGGATCTTGCTGCCTTGCACCGTCCTTGTCTGTGTAAAACCACCTACTTTCCCTGGGTCACTTGTTGACAGTAACCATAGAGTCAAAGCACACCACAACAGCCAGAAAGCAAATCCCACACACATTCTTCATGCCCTGTGTAGGCAGAATTATCTGTCTTTTTTTTGGGCACTTGTGGCATTACAGTTCATAGAATCATAGGTTGGAAAAGACGTCTAAGATCATCGAGTCCAATCATCCACCCAAAACCACCATTCCTACTAAACTATGTCCTGAAGCACCACATCTACATGTTTTTTGAACCCTTCCAGGGATGGGGACTCCACCACCTCTCTGGGCAGCCTGTTTCAATGCCTGACCACTCTTGCAGTAAAGAAATTTTTCCTAATATCCAATCTAAACCTTCCCTGACGCAACTTGAGGCCATTTCCTCTCGTCCTATCGCTGGTTACCTGGGAGAAGAGACCAGTGCCTGCCTCACTACAACCTCCTTTCAGGCAGCTGTAGAGAGCAATGAGGTCTCCCCTGAGCCTCCTGTTCTCCAGACTGAACAGTCCCAGTTCCCTCAGCCTTTTGTCATGAGACTTGTTCTCCAGAGCCCTCCCCAGCCTCGCTGTCCTTCTCTGGACACTCTCCAGCCCCTCAATGTCCTTCTTGTAGTGAGAGGCCCAGAGATGAACACCGTACTCCAGGTGCGGCCTCACCAGTGCCGAGTACAGGGGCACGATCCCCTCCCTACTCCTGCTGGCCACACCATTGCTGATCCAAGCCAGGATGCCGTTGGCCTTCTTGGCCACCTGGGCACACTGCTGGCTCCTGTTCAGCCGGCTGTTGACCAACTCGCCAAGGTCCTTTTCCACCAGGTAGTTCTCCAGCCACTCTTCCCCAGGACTGTAGCGTTGCACAGGGTTGGTGTGACCGAAATGCAGGACCTGGCATTTGGCCTTGTTGAACCTCATACAGATGGCCTCAGCCCATTGATCCAGCCTGTCCAGATCCCTCTGCAGAATCTTCCTACCCTCAAGCAGATCAACACTCCCGCCCAGTTTGGTGTCATCTGCAAACTGACTGAGGGAGCACTCCATCCCCTCATCCAGATCATTGGTAAAGATGCTAAACCAGACTGGCCCCAAAACTGAGCCCTGGGGAACACCACTCATGACTGGCCACCAGCTGGGTTTAACTCCATTCACTACGATGAAGAAATCATTAATGTAAAGTCCATGTAAATGGATAAAAATCATAAGAATTTCAAATCCTTTTCCACAATTGGCTCTTTTTAGAAGCTTGGGGGGGGTGGGGGGCGGGGGAAGCTAATGAGCCGACCCCTCAGGTTATCACAAGAAGTAGGTTTTATTAGGTAATTGTACAAGTTTTCTTTCTGTTTGGAGTACATGCTGTGTTACTTATGGGAAGTAATAGGAATAAAACAAAAATAGGCCGACCACTTCCTACAGGACAGAAGTCTATGGTAACCAATACTGTTTGGTAATGTTTCTGGCCAGAGATAATAGCTACTCCTATCATCTGCCCAGTATCATCACCCCATTCAAAATTCCTCCATAAATAATGTCTGCAAGGATTTAATCAAGGATTCAATGGGAAAACACTGGAGTTTCTTTTCATGCAGGAATGTGCCAACTCCCACCTTCAATCACAGACCTGGGAAGATAATTCGATCCAAAACTAATTTCACTGGAACAGGTTAGAAGTGAATATAAAGTCTTTTGTGTGAGTGAGGACTTTGTTTCTCCGAGGTTTCTAATGCAACCAAATGAAATAAATCTGATTCTCCAAGTAATTTTTTCCTCTCTTCAGTCTGTCTCCACTATAATGACTATTTTCCAGCTGTGTTCTCACACTGGTTCTGCCTAACCAGACTTTCCATGTCGATGAGGAGCCCGATTTCCGCAAGACTGAGAGAAATGGTTTGGCTGAGAAGGAAACCAGCTCTCCATATAATAACAGTGCATATAACTAATCAGGAATTCAGTGTTCTCAAATGATGCTGAATGGGCAAACCTGATCCTGTAGCAAAGTTAAGCCAGCTGCTAGCAGGAGTAAGTGTCTTAGGAGGAAGAGGAGATAAAAGGAAGAAGGCACCTGAATCAATGTACAGAAAATACATGGGGATCCTCTTGAAGGAGAGACAAGGCCCTCTCCAAACTGATCTGACAGATCGTGCAAAGCTTGGCAGAAGTGAAAAGGGAAAAGCTGGCAAGACAGCAGAAACCAGCTACACTCAGAACTTCCTTCACTCTTCAATGGAATGATTATCCTATAGCCTTTAATAAAAGCAAATGAAGGAGAAATCACCACCTTTGAGGGACAGCATATAGTTTCATTATTTTTCTTGATTTTATTTGTGTTTGAAGGGCTGTTGCACAAACACCTATTTACAGGATGTCAGCAAAATTACTTGGAGTCATTAAACTATGCAAGTAGTTGGGCAGATAATTGGCACATCCTACTGCTGGAGATGGGCAATTAACTCTGTTCTGTATTTCAGACATAATGTGAAGGCATTGGCCAATATCTTTATATGCTAGTTGGGTGAGTCACTGGATAATGTAAAAAAAAACCAAACCCAAAACAATGAAAAAACTATCAGCTAGATTTTTTTTTGCCAAAAAAGATCAGCTTCGTCACAATATACTAAGTGTCTCATTTTGGTACACTAAATGGATTATGTTAAAATATTTTTTCTCTGAATTCATTAGAGGGAAATTAAGAATTAAGAAAAAAACAGTTTCATTTGGCCCCAGCTGTTGTTCGGCATTTGACCATTACCATCATCTATCTACTTTTGTGCAGAGGAGTTGGATGGAGAAGAAATGCCATAATTAGCTATTCTTGCCCTCACACCTCTGAGGCAGGGACAGTGCTCTGCTCCAAGATGGGTATCAGCCAGGACCCCTTGAGCTCCTGCAGCCAGGCTTGCGCTCCACCCCACAGCCTCACGAGATCCTTCCCAGGATTCCAGGGGTTCCTCTTCAAATCCAAACAAAGGCAGAACATACTGGCAGAAAATTGGACACTTTGATTTTTGTGTGACAGAAGTTCATCATATCTTCCTCAGTGACATCCAGTGCTTTTGATAAAGGCAAACTACCTGTGCACCAGCAGTGGCTTTGCTGTATTCCATGGCAGTGGCTGCCAAGTTAGCTCTTCCAAAAAACAAATTCTGGATGCGGACGGCAGGAATGGGACTCGTGATTTGTAAACAAGCTAAGGAAGAGGCTGGTCAGTCTGGGAGAAAATGTCAGCCACGCCAAGGGAGTTTCTCTTATAAGAGGTCCCCTCTTCCCCACCTGCTATCAAGTCTGAGAGCGGAGAGGAGGGACCACTTCACCCAGCAATCGCCAGCACGTTTCTCCCAGAGGAGGTTTCTCCTCAGAGTTGGAGCATCAAAGCAGAAAGCAGCCGGTGTTAAACAAGCTCCAGATGTCTGAAGGACTTCTCGTGCCTATTATTTATGGGCAGTGTCCAGTAACACCCTCATGCCTCCATCCTGATAAAGGGTGGTGAACAGCTCTTGCCGGCGGCATGGGCTCAGACACAGCAAACTCCAACAGCATTAGTCACCCTTCTTGATAAAATTCTACAGGATCAGACTGTTCTTTATCCTGATCCCTCACCTTCAAACCAAACACCTCTGGCCTCTTAGTGAAACATACGTCTCCTGTCTGAGCTATTCTTTGCCCAGCAGTAAAGCCGACAAGAAACAAGCACAAAGCAGGACATAGCTGCATCTGGAAAAGCGTCTATTTTAATATCTTTCAGCCATCCCTGTGTGAAGGATGATACTACCCTGATCCTATCTGGTGCAAGAATAAGGTCTTTATAAAATGGTAACAAGTAACAAAAACCTAGTTAAGAAAAACCATGGCACACTGTTACAGGGTGTAGAACTTATCAGGCTTCTGATGAACTGGTGCTCAGCAGCTTTTGAAAACAAATGTTGTTTAATCTTAAATCACCCTCAGTCATCATTTCATTGGCGCAAAACATAGCAATGGAACTTTATAGAATTATATTTTCTAGCCAGCACTTGCTTTCTCCCATGCACTTCTACACAAACTACTTGTGGGTGTAAAACAGCGACCCTAACCTGACAAAATTCTCAACAAACTGCCTGAAAAAAACAGAAGAAGACTTTGCTGCAGTTCAAAATACACTGGCCTTTGAGCCCTGCTTGCATAAGGTACATGCTGACACTAGTTTCCCAAATGCTTGCAGTGTAACCACAGTGCAGAAAGGCGAGAGCAGCTATTTTGACTCACAGTTTGGGAAACAACAAATCATTCGTCTGAGCAAGAAAGAGAAAGGAAGCTCGTGTGCTGAAGCAGCAGGGAGATGCTCATCATTTTCTTCTGTATTTCTTAAACAGACAGTTTAAGAAGGTATTAGCTCATCCGTAACCTTCAGTGCTGTATAGGTTTGCCAACAGTGATGAAACCTTGAAAAGGAGGGGTAGGACCTACTTTTGGTGAAGACCATGTGTGTTTAATTTTATAGCTTTGCAGTACCTGAAGAATGACTGACCTTGTATAAATACAAGAAATATCAAAGTCCCTTCATAATGAGACATTTGTCTTAACTAAGGATCCTAATGCTGCACTGTTTTTTCCTGGTTAAAGAGGCTGAATCTCCCATCCCACTAATTGACAATCACGTCAGTTTTTCCACTCTAAGTGACTAATGGAAATTTGAATACCACACAATTGTTTGCCTGAAGTTTGCTTAACATTGTGTGATTGAAAAGTATTTGTAGATTTAGTCTTTAATGTATTGATTTTTCTTGTTAAGCTTTGTTATCCAAAGTCAGCAAAGTCTAGTTGGAAAACAGCAGTGGCCTTATCATCTCCAGGGTACTGAGACCTCACAAACCTTGTTACCTTAGTGGTGAGCTAAAGGTGTTTCAGTTCTCCAAGGGAAGAACAGTCAGGACAGAGATTGTTTGCCAAACCTCAACTATCAAGGTTCTGGCAACAAAATATATCAGAAGTGTTACGAGAAAATCATCTTTGTACCTGCAAATAATCTGATATTTATCAGAAAATTGGAAGTAATGAGGCTGTCCCTGACAACTAAAAGGTATATGAAGGTTTGGCTTTTCTTTTCAGATAAAGGTTCCAGGAATTTGACTGCATCTTGATAATCTCCTGACAATATCTGAGGATTTTTACAGCCTGAAAATAAAATATGGACACTTACACTGTTTTAGACAATTCAGGCACTGGATAAAATGATTTTCTGTATCTACTGTGAAGACTATATGGAAAGATTATCTCTTACTTTGAAAAAGATTCTTTTCCATGGTACCCCAAAAACAGAGAGGGAAAAACATATTCTGTCCCCACTTACATTTAGCAGCAGTGGTCCCCATTCAGTAGTGGAACTTGTGTGACTACATTTTCAGGCATTGGAGCAGACTGGTACACCTTTGTACCACAGCAACTTCAGCTCTTTGTGAGTTTCAGCTTAAAGTTTGATGGAGTTGACTGCATCTAGGCAAGTAATGAAGTTGGCAGATGACATTCCCAAATACCCTCTACTAAAGTTCTTCCTAAAAAAAATTATCAAATTTGAAGGGTTTTGAAGATATATGGAAAAGGTTTGAACATAAATTCATCATAGGCTAGTGGTAAACATATTCTTCACTATATATTCAGAACTCTACTCTAAACGTTGCCTAAAATTTAAGATTAATGTAGCATTCAAATTTAGATTTCTGAGTTTTGGTTTAAAAAAAAATAATCCTTTCTTAAACTTTCTGGATCATCTTTGACGTTCCTAAAGTATTGAATATGCATGATATGGAGAGTAAATCAGGCGCAGAAAAGGTTGTGGTCCACAACAGAAAATAACAAAAGGCATTTCATGTGGAGCAGCACCACGTGGTAAGCTTGCTATTTAATTTCCACCGAAATAACTTGGGCAGCCTGATTAAGAAAAGTACTAAAGTTACTTCATGTATCAAATGGGCGACATCTCCTCCCAACGAAGTTTTCCAGAGCTTTACTCATCTGGGAGACCACACTCTAACTCTGTAGATGCTGAGCAGTCTTGCCACCATGGAGGTGAAGCTGCAGAGTAAATAACCTTTCTGGCTCAACCAGGCTGGGATTAGGTCAGACAGCGACTATCCCATGCTCAGCAAATGCTGGAGGAGAGAGGGCTATTGTAACAGACTTTCTGAAGAAGAAATAGTTTCATGTTGTAAGTGACAAATAAAATGCACTGGCAGAGATGGAGGGTTGGCAGACACTTGCAAGAACATTTCATTGTTGATAGTAATTTCATATTGTTGATTAGGAAGACTGTTGCCGTCGATTTAAACTATTTAAATAAAGGCTAAACAGGTTTGGTCAGTGCATATTTTCTATGGGCCATTCTAGATTAATACATTCTTTTCTTCCCGTATCTCCTCCCCTAGAGTCAAAACACAAAAAACACCCCAACCCCACACTGGCAGTTTTAGCAGTTTGGAAAAAATAGGCATTTTCCAAGCTCCTGGGGACAGATTTTACTCTCCAAGTCGGGAAAAATGCAAAACAACTTCACTGTTATTTAAGCAGAACACCATAATAACTGAGAACAAAATTTAGCTCCTGCTGTTTTGTGTTTCTGAAAGAAAATTGTTCCCTTTTAGTCTTTTTATTCTCAAAAAGTTAAAAGGGATTTGAGGCTTGTTTCAAAAAGTTGGCTACAGAAGAGCAAATCTGGGAGCTGGATTTTCATATGACATTTCTGTTAAAGTGTGGGATTCAATAGCAGAATCTAGCCCTAAATCAAAACATAAATGTGTTTATCATGGTTCTAGCCTGCTATAAAATCTGATTTCAATTAATTAACACAGTCCTATTTGGGGTGAGAAAAATTAGGATGTATCGGTCACCTACCTATTTAAAACCCATGCTCATGACTAAACCCTGTAAGCCTTGGTCTGTGCTGATCTCCATCATGGTAGTGTCTACCCATATCAGTGAAGGCCGTTCTGGGGTAGAAATTGCAAAAACAACCCTCCCTCACTGTCTGGGAAAAAAATGTGGAAAATAGAGGAAGATGCAGAAGGATGTAAGATCGTGTCCTTCTGTTGAAAACAAGTTTTGTTTTGATGTCAATACACAATAAAAGGGATATGGAGAAAGGACAGGCTGTTTGTTTGGCCGAAGCATTGCACTGGTATGCAGCAACGATGCTGGTGTGTGGAAAAAAGCTGTGCGTTACTCATCATTTCTACCTGCTAAGGAATGGGACTGGAGGTTTCTCTGAAGACAAACAGAAAGCCCTAAAAGGTGTGGCTTGTGCACAAGCGCTCTGCCTACTCGACTCCCTCTGCCTATGGCATAATGGAAGCCAGAATCATAGTATGTATTTAACATGGAAACTTGTTTTGGTGTCCTGTGAAGGCTTTATATAGGTTATCTATATCACAGTAGAAACCAATTTGGCACAGGCAATTGATGCAAAGAAACAAGAGGGCAATTGTGCCATTGCGAGCTCATCGAGAAGTGACAAGGTAATGGGGATTTCAACAAATACACACTCTTCAGCGAACTGACAAAGCACTGAAAAAGGTTGTTTTCTCCGGCTTTAACAACAACAACAAAAAGTTATAGGTGCGTATTTTCTAAGGAATTTCCCCATCTCCCCACCTCCACCCTCAAGAAAAGTGTTAACTCTGCATGCAAAATCGTACCCTCAGTCTCAGAGATTTGGCTATGCAGAATACCAGCTTCTCTGCCTCCCGGGAGGTGCAATTCAAAATGCAACCCGCTAGCACTGTGCTAGCCGTCCTCCTCCTGCATTTGTCACACAGACGACACAGCTTTGCCTTGGAGGACGCTGCCGTGCCGCTGTTTCTTCTTTGGCTTCCACCCTGCCAAGAGGCGGGCACGGCACCACGCTCCCAGGCACAGCTTTTTGCAAAACAGAATCACAGAATCACAGAATCACGGAATAGTAGGGGCTGGAAGGGACCTCTGTGAGTCATCTAGTCCAACCCTCCTGCTGAAGCAGGGTCACCCACAGCAGGCTGCACAGGACCTTGTCCAGGCGGGTCTTGAATATCTCCAGAGAAGGAGACTCCACAACCTCCCTGGGCAGCCTGTTCCAGTGCTCCGTCACACTCAGAGGGAAGAAGTTCTTCCTCATCTTCAGATGGAACTTCCTGTGCCTCAGTTTGTGCCCATTGCCCCTTGTCCTGTCACTGGGCACCACTGAAAAGAGCTTGGCCCCATCCTCCTGACACCCACCCTTTAGATATTTGTAAGCATAAAAAAAAAAAACAACTTCACGTCACCGCAAATCTTAAGCCCACGTTGCTGCACATCACTCTTCTGTTTCATCTCATCCCGCACAGACCGAATCTCTGCAATGGTGAGCGGCTGGCAGGGCTCTGATCCCATCAGGAATTATCCTGACAGCTTTCCCTTGTGACTGGCACAGCCGAGGGGATGCTTCAGAGAGCAAATACCTCACTGGCAGCTTCTCTGCAGCAGCATCAGGGCATAGCTGTGCTCCCTTTGGTGGAAGCCCAGCCACAGGAGGTAGGAGAAGGCTGTCTCAGAGGATGGCTGAATTCCTGGAGTACAGGTTTTTTTTTGGGAAAAAAAAAAAATATTAGAATGACCATATCTTTGCTTCAGGCGCAGAGAGGGTACATGGTTCAGTCAGATAATTTCAGCTGCCTCTCTAAGGTTGATGCTGACAAACGTGAAGTCTTCCTTCATCAGGATGGCAAATGTAAAGGCCGACAGTTAAAAACATGATACTGTGCGATCACTGGTTCAAACCTGGAGTCCAAGTAGGAGGAAAGGGTCAGCAGGAGGAGTTTGTGTTCAGCCACAGTGAGCTTTGACCAAGCAGAGGTCAAACTTTTTCAGGTTCATCCTTCCCTGCTGAAAGAGACAAAAAGCAACGATAAAAGTGCAAGGGCTCATGCTGCGCCGAGGGCATCGCCACCAGCTCTTAGCAGGACCTTGGAACAGCCCTAATGGCTTGGCAAGAAATATTAGCATACTTCAGGCACTCTTGCATGACATTACGACTGCGTTACCACAGAGCAGACACCTCCAGATGCCAAGAGACATCAACGCAGCACTGAATGCTACTGAGAGTCTACAGATCACTGAGCACCCTGGAAAATCCTTCCAGACTGTGCTGAAGTGCAGTAGTTTGGCTGTGTAGATGCTGCTGTCGGAGACGTTCCCTCACACAATATCCCTCACAGATTTATTCCAAGGTGGCGTTGCGCAAGTGTGTGAGGAACACATAATCTATTTCACATGGAATGGTTTGGAAACAGCTAGGAGAGTTGCATTAGACAGATCTTCAAGATTGCTTTGAAACAACAGAAAGCATTAGTCCTCAAAACTAATAGGAGTTTAAAATAAGATGCTGTAGTCATGGAGTGCTAGGCTCCTCAGCCCTGGTGTCAAAAATGAGCATGAGATTTTGAAAGAAAATAAACTACAGCTGAATTACAAACTGCTTCACCTGCAAACTCATTAGGCATATTGTGTTTAACCTCGTCACACACCAGGACTCTTCCTAGTGCCTGCCTTACACAATCACTCTGCACATGGTGTGCTCTTCAACACCTAGCAGAAACAACAGAAAGGGGTCAGGTATACACACACAAGGGTGTAAATTTTCTCTGTAGCAAAGTCAGGGCTGGTAGGGAGAAAGGCCAAGAAGAGCTACGTAATGCCAGGTCAATACTACTTCTACCAGTGCGGGGCCATCCGGACAAGCCCAAAGCATCTGGCCGAACGCTTACAAAGCAAACTTCTTCCTCTGTTTTTTTTTTAACTTCTCAGGCTGCCTGTGGGCTCTGAATTTTCCCAATTCTTTTTGGTGGAGGGCTAACCTACTACAAATTGGTTTTGCCACCACAGGCATTTCCTGAGAACAGTACTGCCTTATAGCTCTTCTTTCATATACTTTTCAGATACTCTATAATACACTTTCCAAACTCTTTTCCCACCCTTCCCTCTGAACTCCATCACAAATTTTGTTCATGTAGCCTAAGGAGAAGAAAGTTGTCTGCTCATCTTGCTCTTCCATAGTACACTAAATCGTTACAGCCCTTCAGCAGTACTAATACTGAATGCCCTGGAATACTGGATCCCAAAACTTCTTCACAATTTATGAGGCATTTGCTTATGCTATAAACCGAAACTGCTTCTGACAAGTTGTCTGTGATAACTAGCAAGTTTTCAAAACTGAGCAAGAGTCTGATGCAAAAAAATGAAACTTTGACTTCACAACATAAGAATCTATTAAATGTAGATGTTTGGTTGTTAGGTAGTAATTTTTTGTTCTGGAATAAGCAGTTTTCCTAGTATATGACAGGGTAGTTGAAGTGTTCACTGGCCTAACAGCCAGTGTGAGCAGAGGTCCACTTGGTTGGAAGTTGATCATTAACTGACCTTTCTATCTACATAGGTGTGTGTTATTCACATTATTCATATGTGCTCACCAACTGCAAACATATTTTGACCTAAACATTGCTCATTAACACTTTACTTTGACTTGTTCATTGTGGGAGTGCAACTGTCAAATAAAACATTAATTAATTTTAAATTTATAAACACTCTGATACTAGCACATTATTTGCTTTTTGCAAGTGATAAACCTTTCAGTTTGTGCAAAAGACAATATATAGGAGCCTGATTACAGACCAACAACCAATGTGCTCTGTGCATGCGGTAGCAAAATGAAGGTCCCTTTCGGCCATTTAAAGCCTAATGAATCAAATTTGCTATCATTCGGCCAGCTCTAGTGTGAAATTTATCTGTAATTCTAGACTACCCACCTTCAAGTAAGACTTGTAAAATTTCCACTTACCAGAGTGATTGTAATTAAACTAAAGTAGATCCTTGATGTTTTGAGAAGACAGGAAAGCTCTAAGATAAAGAGGCTCCTAAACAATGCTACTTTGACAAACTTGACTTGCTGTTTTGAGAAGACAGGAAAGCTCTGAGACAGAGAGATTCCTAAATAATTCTACCCCAGACAGCTCAGCCTTGGGAGGGCAGATGCACCAAGCTACAGAGATAAAGAGGCACCACGAGGGCAACAAGACCAGAGCAAAACAACCTGGAAGGACATGGTATACATGATCTTAGAACTGAGTCTGCGCAGAAACAAAGGTCAACCAGCGGACACTGTGATGAGGAGTATAAGCCTTAGGACCCCCAAAGACCACCCGAGGATGCTAACAGACATGCATGAAAGACATTAACATACATTAATTAGTTATTGGAAAAGTCATGAATATGCTAAGCATTTCTCAGAAATATAATGAATATGTATATTGTGATTGTATTTAACCTGAAATGACAAGGTGTTTGGTGCACACGTTTGGAGGAGAGATCCCCCATGTGCCTGATGCCAAAATAAAGAATCCCTACTTAATCGTCTTCCAATTATGAAGTCTTCAACTCCAGCTTTTTACATCTGCATCTGCAGTTAACCTTAGCTGTTCACAAATTCACTGTTCAATACAACTATGAGTTTTACATCTGATGTGCAAAAAAAAAAATTAGAGAGATACACTGACTCATGAGAAGCTTATTTACTTTGCTTGTTCAATGGCCTTATGCTTGACTGAATGATTATTTCCTATTGGGCAGTGAGCTAAATTCCTGCAATAACAAAAACAATTCTTGGAAGATTTCTTCATAACTATTATTCTTAAAAAAAAAAAATTAAGCTCAGAAAACCTACACACTGATATTTCAGCTAGACTGCGAATGTTATTCCTACTGCTTGATTAATTTCTTTAAAACTGATACAATATTTTCACCTAAAAACACACAAGAAAAACATGCAGAATATGATGAATGAGTAAGCAGTATATGCCCAACACATTTGCCAAAGCTGGGAAGCAACGTCATTTATATATATATATATATATATATATATATATATATATATATATATATACACATACACACATACACATACGTACACACACACCCCAGATTATACAGGTGTTCCTACACAGGTATCAGACTCCAAGAAGAATTAGCTCATGGTTAAATCCTACATCATGCACCATGCCACAGCGTACAGTCCAACGCTGAGACAAGCAGCATCATTGTATACTCATTTAATATCCATTAATATGTTTATGTAAACACAAAGTGTGGGACAGTGCTGGGGGAAAAGCCAAGCAAAAAATCCTCAGAGGAACAATTCTAGGTAGCCGAAATTTTCTCAGTAAAAGTGAAAGCAAGAACCAAATAAACCAAAGACAAGTAAAAACAGAATCCTCCTGCTACCCTTCTTTTAGATCAAATCTACCACAAGGCTAAACAAAAAATTTTCTGCATGATACTCATAACAGGAGGTTAAATTGTTAAGAAGCAACATTTTCTATTAGCTGAATTTTCAGCTTTCTTACAAATTCTTTTTTAATTTGTTCATTAAGCCTCGTTGGATTCTTCAGATATCCAGATATCTTCCTCCAGTATCAGAGATAACTTAAGCTCCCAGACAACAGCCGCGTTTCCATTTCCAGCCCTAGGAAAACTGAATTTTATTCCTCACATGACACCTTCAGCAGTGGGGAAATGTTCTTTCCCGCCATGGCTAACTGACGAAATCATTAAGAATAGAAGGCAATTGATACTTTTTTCTAAAGGAAAAATAAGTATGCCATGTACCTGAAGAAAAAAAAAGAGTTTCTTCACCTGAAGTGGGGGTCTTTTGTTTTTTTTTTAAATCCTGGATTCTTGCCGTCCAACCTGATGCTGGAAAAATGAGGAAAATACGTCCTGTTAGAAGCAAAATAAAAAATTCTGATTCAGTGTGGTCTCTGTGCAAAGAGGATGAAAGCTGGATACAAGTGTGTTTTCAGCTTCATTTCTTCTGTGAATATTGTGCTTCAGACTCACGTTCTATTGCTTTTGAGCTTGAAAAGACACTTCTTCAGGCCATACACCTCCAACAGCCCCCTTCTTACATAAATACACAGACATGTCCTATTTACTGCAAATTCCCAAAGCAGAATCCTTCTAAATTCCAAGTATAACCAAAAAAATAAAATACACTGGGATGGAGCTGCACACGGTATCTTCAGCCCCTTGGAGACAGCCTTATTTATGTCTACAGAGGCAAGGAGAGGTCTCCTTCTTACTCTCCAATTTTAAATTTTAATGAAAAGATTTTATATCATCTGCTAACATTAATCAGCACGATTTAGCATCAAAGATTTTTGCTATACACACACACACACATGCATGTTTTGATTTTTATTAACCTGCTTTAATATTTGGGACCCCCAAAGCTTCACTTCCCACTTCTCTAAGGGGTCTGGGTCAGAGCCAACGTTGAGCTATGAAGCATCCTGTGGCCATACTGATGGGTCATTTCACCCTTGCAGCTTTCGCTCACCAGCACAGACATTAACCGAGGTGTTTCCACAGACATCCACGCTCCAGGACACAACTACACCAGGAGTTCTCCTGAGGTGGACTCGGCTCTTTGCAGGGAGGGATCTGGGCTTGTGCCACGTCACGATGAAGACCAGCGCCCATTTTTCCCTTGGAGGACTAAGGAAGGTTCCTGTTGAATGCCCACACTTTGGTGGCGTCTGTCTAACATGTAGTTTGCACAAGCCCCGTTTCTGAAACTCCCTAGGTAAACTGTACTTTTGCTCTTTCCTTTGTGCCTGTGCTTTGAGAGCTTTGCTGTACGGTGCGAGTTTGCTCAGGCTCCTGACCACAGCCTTCTGAAATTTAAAAAGTAATGAGCAGCCCGTAGTTGCAATGACCCCTCCATTTCCATTGTGTCAGCTGACAGCATTTCTAGTGCCAGTGTGAAAAGCAGATGGAAACCACGCTCATGGGCACCTTCTCTGACACCAAAGTCAGGTAAGGTCTAACTAAGGATTCATAGACAGATGTTTTTTCTAGATGTTGGGGAATTTTGAGACGATTAGCAAGAGCTGACTGAACCATTTGGGTTGCTAATATGAAATTGAAAGCTCCTTTCTGCCCACCCCATGTGTTTCTCTAAGAGGGACTGAATACATTAGAGAAGGAAATTATCATCAGAGAAGCAGAACATATCCTGCTGCTACTAGTGGGCACATGAACAGTGACACAATAAAGAACAATGGAAGATATAAGCCTGTCTTGACCCAGGGAGACATCTGGAAAAAAGCAAAGAATACAAATATTCACTAAACTGTATAAATATTAATAAAATTGTTTTTAAGTAGTAGCAATCTAGCCAATCATTTCCCTTCAGACTATTCCTTCCTAAAAGATCAGACTATTTTACTGCTTTACTGAGGACTAAGTCATTACTTAGTCCTCCTTATTTAGCTCTACGAAGAGAGACCTGGGAGTGCTGGTGGACGACAGGTTGACCATGAGCCAGCAGTGTGCCCTGAAGGCCAATGGGATCCTGGGGTGAATTAGGAGGAGTGTGGCCAGCAGGACGAGGGAGGTTCTCCTTCCCCTCTGCTCTGCCCTGGGGAGGCCCTATCTGCAGTACTGTGTCCAGTGCTGGGCTCCCCAGTTCAAGAAAGATGAGGAGCTACTGGAGAGAGTCCAGCAGAGGGCTACGAGGATGAGGAGGGGACTGGAGCATCTCTCCTATGAGGAGAGGCTGAGGGAGCTGGGCTTGTTCAGCCTGGAGACGAGAAGGCTGAGAGAAGACCTTAGAAATGCCCCTAAATATCTGCAGGGTGGAGGTCAGGAGGATGGGGCTAAACTCTTTTCAGTAGTACCCAGAAACAGGACAAGGGGCAACGGGCACAAACTGAAGCAGAGGAAGTTCCAGCTGAACATGAGGAAGAACTTCTTCCCTCTGAGGGTGACGGAGCCCTGGCCCAGGCTGCCCAGGGAGGCTGTGGAGTCTCCTTCTCTGGAGATATTCAATACCTGCCTGGACAAGGTCCTGTGCAGCCTGCTGTAGGTGACCCTGCTTCGGCAGGGGGGTTGGACTAGATGACCCACAGAGGTCCCTTCCAACCCCTTCCATTCCGTGATTCTGTGATTCTGTGATTCTGTGATTCTTTATATATAACTGCTGCATATCATGTTGATAATTATAACAGTAAGGAAGCACTCAATAAACAATGCTCTGAAACAAATTTTTGCAGGAATATTGTTTTTATTCTTCCCTGTGGTTTGAATTTGTTTTTTTTTGTTTTTTCCCCTTGAAATCTCTAAACAGTATAAGCATTCTTGGAACGTATTTATATTTTTCTTTTACGCACTTCCTCTTTTTAAGTGCTTCACTCTCGACTTGGATGGAGTTTCCCGGGGCTGGCGTGCTAGTCTTCATCCGGCACCAGCCGTGTTGCTTACACAAACACAGTCCAACCACATCTCAGTCACTGCGTCAGCTTTTCTGCTGCAGTTGAGAAACGCTGAAGCTTGTTCACACATGACCAAGGCTTAGACTGCCCTGCTCATTTCTGTTATGGCCTTGCTTAGTAACATGGCCTTCCTCAAGGATGACTTCTCAAGGGTGGGAGACATATCACCCGGCTGCCAGCCCTGGATAATCTGACTCCTTACCATTCGAGGTTTAGCTCTCATGTTAATTAAGGTGCTTAGCATCGTTAGATGATCATCCCTTTGTACTCAGCACTGGTGAGGCTGCACCTCAAATACTGTGTTCAGCTTTGGGCCCCTCCATACAACCTGTACAAGAAGGACACTGAGGTGCTGGAGCGTGTCCAGAGAAGGGCAACGAGGCTGGGGAGGGGTCTGGAGCACAAGTCTTATGAGCAGCGGCTGATGGAACGGGGGTTGTTTAGTCTGGAGCAGAGGAGGCTGAGGGAAGACCTTATCGTTCTCCACAGCTACCTGAAAGGTCATTGTAGTGAGGTGGGGCTCAGTCTCTTCTCCCAAGTAGCAAGTGATGGGACAAGGGGAAATGGCCTCAGGATGCATCAGGGGAGGTTTAGATTGGAAATCAGTAAAAATGACTTTACTGAAAGAGTGTTTGAGCATTAGAACAGGCTGCTCAGGGCAGTGGTGGAGTCACCATCCCTGGAGGTATTTCAAAGACAAGTAGATGTGGCATTTAGTGACATTGGTTTAGTGGGACTTGGCAGTGTTAGGTTTATGGCTGGACTCTATGATCTTAAAGGTCTTTTCCAGCTTAAGTCATTCTATGATTCTACGATTTGGAAGTCCGCTTTACTTTTTGGTGTGACACGCAAGTCCGGCTCCTGAGGTACCCCAGGGAGCACTTTAAAGCACCTAAGAAGAAATGATACATAGGCCATTCCAGCAGAGGGGGAAGGAAGCCCAAAGGGTTCAGCCAGTGTTTTGAGGATTACATAAAAATTCCTTCTAAATCCCAGCCCTTTCTAAATCCTTTCTAACCCGACCAGGACTGTTATTCTGGAGAACGTGCCCTGCCCTGTTGTAAATACCCACAGCACAGATGCAGCTTTAGGAGTCCAGAGCTGGCAATTTTCCACCACTGACTGTGAATAAAATCGGGGTAAAGTGGTGAAGCAGCACTGCCAGAAAGCAGCTAATTTAGAGCAAAGAAGAAGGATAAAATCTCCAACTCATGTCTGCAGTGGCTGCAGAAACATGAGTTTGGGCATATTGATGAAAATATCAGTAATTAGTGGTTAAATATAAAGGTCTTCTGGCTAGCCATAATTTATGACACATCTAGTTTTGGTGGAATGGTTGCAATTGATTAATTACTTCCTAGTGTGTGTTCACTGTCTTACGTTCAAACATTAACAGAAACAGTCGAAAAAGAACAGCCTTTTACAACCCTGGTAGTAGCAGCGACATTATCAGATTGCTCCGCTTAGTATATTTTACTGAAATAGAGTGCATTTGAGTATTTTTGAGATTGTGAATGACTTACTAATTAATAGGCCTAACCAGTCTCTTGAATTATAGTTTACAAATTGTTTTAAATTATTTAACCAGTCTCTGGCTTCCTGCTGTTTGTTTTCCACACTGTGGTAGAAAGGAGGTCAAGGTACACAGTACAATTATGATTTATTGATTTATACTGTGGAAGGGTAACAGTCTTCTTGGCAAGACTTTTTCTTAGTGGCTTAAAAAAGGCTATTAGGCAATGACTAATATTATTATAGCTCTAATTTAACATGATTAAATGGTTGTATTTTATTTGGCAGTGGCTGGTGCAGTCTGAGAAACAAGGAATCACTTAATTACTAGACTGATGGGTGTCTTGGAAAGCCTAATTGAGGCAGGTAATAAGTTTCATTACTTTTCTTTCAGTGTGGAAATAGCAGATGTTGGATAGTTTCTTTCAATTTGAAAATTCATCAGGTGACATTATTAATATTTTAGCCGAGGGGTAAAAAAGAGGTCTCAATCACTTTGATTCATGGCAGAGTAATTGAATGCCTTCTTTGCTTCAGTCTTCAGTGCCAAGGCAGGCCCTCAGGAATCCCAGGCCCCGGAGGTAAGAGAGGAAGCCCACAGAGAGGATGACTTTTCCTTGGTCAAGAAGGACTGTGTGAGGGATCGCTTAAGCAATCTGGATGTCCACAAATCCATGGGCCCCGATGGAATGCACCCACGAGTGCTGAGGGAGCTGGTGGATGTCATTGCTGAGCCACTCTCCATCACCTTTGAGAGGTCCTGGAGGACAGGAGAGGTGCCCGAGGACTGGAGAAAGGCCAATGTCACTCCAGTCTTCAAAAAGGGCAAGAAGGAGGACCCAGGGAACTACAGGCCGGTCAGCCTCACCTCCATCCCGGGAAAGGTGATGGAGCAGCTTATCCTGGAGATCATCATGAAGCAAGTGGAGGAAAAGAAGGTTATCAGGAGTAGTCAGCATGGATTCACCAAGGGGAAATCATGCCTGACCAATATGATAGCTTTCTACGATGGCATGACTGGCTGGGTAGATGAGGGGAGAGCCGTGGATGTTGTCTACCTAGACTTCAGCAGGGCTTTTCACACTGTCTCCCATAACATCCTCCTGGGGAAGCTCAGGAAGGGTGGGCTGGATGAGTGGTCAGTGAGGTGGATTGAGAACTGGCTGAATGGCAGAACTCAGAGGGTTGTCATCAGTGGCACGAGAGGGACCTGGGTGTCCTGGTGGACGACAAGTTGAGCATGAGCCAGCAGTGTGCCCTGGCTACCAATGGTCTCCTGGGGTGCATTAAGAGCAGCGTGGCCAGTAGGTCGAGGGAGGTTCTCCTCCCCCTCTACTCTGTCCTAGTGAGGCCCCATCTGGAGTCCTGTGTCCAGTTCTGGGGTCCCCACTTCAAGAAAGATGAGGAGCTACTGGAGAGAGTCCAGTGGAGGGCTGCAAGGAGGATGAGGGGACTGGAGCATCTGTCCTATGAGGAAAGGCTGAGGGAGCTGGGCGAGTTCAGCCTGGAGAAAAGAAGACTGTGAGGGGACCTCATAAATGCCTATAAGTATCTGCAGGGTGGACGTCAGGAGGATGGGGCCAGACTCTTTCCAGTGGCGCCCAGCGACAGGACAAGGGGCAACGGGCACAAACTGAAGAAGAGGAAGTTCCAGCTGAAGATGAGGAAGAACTTCTTCCCTCTGAGGGTGACGGAGCCCTGGCCCAGGCTGCCCAGAGAGGTTGTGCAGTCTCCTTCTCTGGAGATATTCAAGACCCGCCTGGACAAGGTCCTGTACAGCCTGCTCTGGGTGACCCTGCTTCGGCAGGGGGTTGGGCTGGGTGACCCACAGAGGTCCCTTCCAACCCCCAACATTCTGTGATGCTGTGATTCTGTGATGTCAAACTAATGTCGATTTAAACCCTTAATCATGCATCTCCTAGCATTCATGACGTGCTAATGTTCATGGTATGCTCCACACAAACCTATCCCAAACACTACTGAGATTGCAAAGAAGTGGTAAAAGCATCTGTATTCCTGGAAAGACCACTACGTCCCATTTTAACAGCCGTTCGTTGCTTTCAGTGGCTTTCCTTGGGCACAGCAAGTTGGTGATCTTCATCTTCAGCGGGCACTCTGTATCAGTAAAGTCCTTAAGGAGGAGCATTTGCACAGAGAAGAGCAGGAGAGCAGTGCCCTACCGACATACTAGGGCGGCCAACTAATGATTGAATATTCAGGCTGCTTTCTATGGGAAAAAGCATTCACTTTCAGTCAAATGCATGTACATAGATAACCTCTCCCTTCCTATTCAATCACAAAGCCCAAACAAATATTATTATATTATCTCCAAGCAAAAATGTACCCTTGATCTGTAGATCCTGTTAAAGACCCTGTATTTGCATAGGATCAAATGCAGGAGTGTTCGGTGCTTACTTCAGCAATGATGTACTTACGTATGAAAGAAAAAAATAAAAAGAGTCACAATCACAAACATAAAAAAAGGGAACTTAGTATGTTATCTATAGCATTTCCTTTCCTCTTCCTTTAACTTTGAGAAACATGTTTGTTTTCAACCAAGGTCAGGCATTCCGGACCATACTAGTCATATGTAAAGACAGCGCGCTGTCTTATCGAACGGTGAAGATTACAGTCATATCAAGAGCAAGAGACATTTAATCAGACATTAGCAGTACATATATTTTTGGTGTATCTTTCCAGCTTCTTGACGCATAGAAAAACTTTCACTTTTCTATTACCTACCAAAGCAACGTCACAGTAAACTGCTGCTTTGTATTATTAGTGATTGTCATCATTTTTATACAAACTAACAACACTGATAGACTGGAATTCTTGCCTGAATAAGGCAAAATCTGAAGTTTTTTGGAGCTTGAGAAAAATATTCTCTCTGGAAGAAGCTCTGGAAGAAGTCTGAATTAGCTGAGCTAGAGGCCTCAGACCAGTCGCGTTCTTTCCACAGGTGATAACTACAGCAGGCAAGGAGCAGGCTCTGACTCACCATCCACCTCCACCGCCCCTTGCAACACGCATGCTGCCCATCTCTGGCTTCCACTGTGCACACACCAGCTGCCCAGCACGCATCCCAGAGCCTCCATACCTTCTCGATAGCCCTTCAGCTCAGCAAAAAGCAGGTGAGCACCGAAGAAAAAGCGAGAAAGTGCTGTCACAGGGGGCAACCCTGGCAGGTTGTCCTGTACAAAGCCAAAAGAAGGGAGAAAAGTGAAGCAGGGAACTGTGGTTGCAGACAGACTTTCTGCCTCAAACTTGACAGCCTGAGACACAAGTAGAAGCCAGACAGGCCTTGCAGCATCCCTGGAAACCAGTTAGAGATCGATCCAGAAACAAAAACACACCTGTAACAACCTTTCAGCATCAGAGCTATTTTTATGGCCTCAGAGAAAAATTGGAAAATTGGTCAAACAGCCAGGGGTGAGCCTTGTATCACAAGGCTTTAAACAAACTTGGTTGAATATATAATCTGGCTGAGCAAAGATATGGAAGCTCCACTCCCATGAACTGCCCAAGTCCTGCTTTCAGGCATGCCAGAGCAGATTTTGCTGGTCCTGGGCTGTGGGCTGGGCTACCATGGGCTGAGGTGGTCCACATCTTGCAGTTCAGTGAGGGCTCCTGTTGGTCCTGCTGATACTTGCTAAAGCTGAGACCTGGAAAGATCCGCGGACACCTGCAAGCTAGCCTGCCTTCTTTTCCTTGTCTGTTGGGCCTGAAGAGCCCAGCCCTGGAGCTTCCCGTGTGCTCTCCCTCTTGCAGCTTGTGCCAGGCCAGTCTCCAAAGCTCTTTCCTAACGTGCTAGTCATATGCATGCCCTGGGTGTCCAGACAAAGAGCCATTTATCTTCCAGAACATAGCTGGAACTTGCATGATCCGTGTGACTGCACAAACTCAAGACATAAAGGGGGGGGTTGATCATGTGCAAATAGTTCTGCTTCAGAATCTCCACCCTCAAGACACCCGAAGCACGGGCACTGCAATGTTTTGTGCCTGTCCCACCTAGACCTGCAATCTGGATGCCAGCAATTGTCCTCTGGGAGACGATGATCGCTACAACATGAAAATAGAGCCAAGATAAACACCCTAAAGGACTGGGAGAGGCAGAAGATCCAAGTTGTCATCTGGGCATCACCCAAGGCGGTCACTGCAGCTGCAGGAGAAGGGGGAAGTGAGACTCTGGGCAAAGGAGGTGACAGGAGAAAAAGCTGCTCTGTCTCTGCTGTATGCAAATATGTCCCGGAGGGACATAGCTGGGTAGAGGATGGCGAACTCCGCGTTAATAAAGTCCTAGCCAGAAACAAGAGCGATGGTTTCAGATACCCTCCGGTTTCTGTCGTGGAAAGCCAAGGGCAGGAGAACGTTATGTGCATGGGTGCTGGGACACTGTGCAGCACGGCAGGTGGGCAGGCAAGAGCACGAAGCTCTCGTGCATTATAGCTCAAGGGCTGCCCTTCATCTTCCCCTGAGCTGAGGCATCCTCCGTTCTCCTTTGCAGCAGGGACAGCTGCCAAGGTGTCATGTCTGAGACCTAGCGTATGGCAACACGCAGGATGGCAGGTGGACGGCTGAGCCTGTCGATAGAAACAGCTACCATCAGGCTAAGTCTTTCTAAAGCTGACGTGTCAGTCATTGCATTCTACTGTCTTTGCGGGGACTGCACGCCCCCCAGCCTCACATTGAATGGAATAAATATAGCTGTGTTCCAGGTCTTCGTGGGAGATACAGAGATTTGGTTTCTCCAACTGCAAACTAAATATATCATCTTTGTTCACAACACAAGTCAGTTAAGAGCAGATTTTCATGCCTGTAAATACGAAATATAAATTCTAGACAGTGAAATCCAATGTTAAGAAATGTTGCCCGAGAGCCACTGCATCAGGATTTGACCTTGAGAAGAAGCAGAGCGGTCACTGCCGATGGTACCCTGCCAGTACAAATGCAAACAGTCACCCCAGGACAAATCCTAGAGCTGCTAATAATCAAGCTGAGACAATGACACCCACTGTCACTGATTTCCACATTTTCAGTGTTGACCTAGAATGGGTCTTGCCAAGAAGACACTCTTCTTCTTTGTCACACTTCATGGGGTTAAAGATCCACTATCCTCTCCCGCTTGCTGTAGTTTTTCAATAGAAATGTAGACATGCAAACATTTCACTTTCAAACCTACCCTCCCAAATCCAAGAAGTATCGTTTGTTTAAAATCTTCTTTATTTAATTTTAAAACTAATTCATAAAATACTGAACTATTCACAGTACAGAGGAATTCCAGTACAAGGAATTAAGCATGCCTTTATTTGCCTCTCCCCCACGAAAGCTACAAATAAAGGACCTAATTTTGAGGAAAACAGGCATTTCCACCACTAATATAAAACTCATATAAGACAAAAAAAAAAAGGGACTTTAATCAATTTCAACGCAACAATTTCCCTTCTAGAGTAGATATCAGATTAAAATAAGTAACAAGCAGTTCAATTAGTCAGAACTAATGAATTCTGAACGGTTGTGGTCTGCAGGCGTTAACGTTGTGTTTTATGATCTAGATGTTAACTTCATGTGCTATGTAAAACACTGCCTCTTGTTGTCTACCACTGCAAAAAAAAGGAGCAATTCTAAGAGCATTTCTGAGGCTATTTGATTATAACCAGAGAAGACAAGAATAGAAATGCGCACTCTGTTTCTTTGCTAACTCACAGATTTTAAGAAAACTATGACCGTTTTTTAATTGTGTTAACCTCAGTTTTATGAGGAGCAGAAAAATCTCAACTTATGTTTCCTTTGCAATAAAAGATTGTTTTCATGAACATTCAAGGCTCCTATTCTGGGTTAGGAAAGCAAGATTATATTGTTTTTCCATTTACTTTCTCCTCTAGAGCATGTTGCTTTCAAAAACAAGGTCTGTGTCCCCAGGGTCGGATGGCATAACTGTGTATACTGGCTCCAAGGATTTATCTGTCCATCTCCTGAGGCTACGCAGGATTCTTTTCCATGCTTGGGAGATTATCTTTAATATTAATCTCCCAATGTTTGTAATGAGCCATTCCATTTGCAAGTCAGAAGGCTTGCTAGTAACTGCCTGGCGTTTGCCCTGTTGGTTCTTGCTCCCCACAGCAGAACATGATTTTTAAGGTGGGCAGACTGTTTCCCAGCTGGTCAAACAGCAATGGTCCACACTGCTGCCGCAGGTCAGCCTTAGTCCGATAAGGACCAGGATTAGAGGTCTTCTAATGTGCAACAGAAGTCTTCTGCTAGTGCTGAGTATAAGGAGTTGATACACTCTTAACCCTGAAAAGTCCCTTAGCACTGTAAAGTAACACGATTCTTATTAAATCTGGCTCTCAAGGTAGAATTAAGAATGTAAAAGCTCTAGGCACAAGGTCCCTGGAGGACATTTGCGATGCTTGCCTTAGCTGCTCTGAATCAGCATGCAATGCTCGTTAGAAGGCAGAACCTCACACAGATGGAAATAGCGAAAAGTGGCTGGATGATGGAAAACGTGGAAAAATGAAGGCAAGGAAGCTCTCAGCAGTTTCTCCTCCTTGCTCGTGCTCTACAGCTGCATGTTTTCCTGCCAGAAGTTCCTACTCTCACCCCTCCAAGGAACTGCCCAGAGCACACATAAGGGATGGCAGAAGCTGTAGACACCTCACCTTCTGTACAGTAGACAGCTAACCAGAGCACTGCTGACAAACAAGGACAGGGTTTCAGGGTCCCTGCAGCCCCACCAAATTCAAAGCGAACTCTTAAACCTTGAGGCTAGTCTAATGATCAGAGTGAAGACTTTCCACCTCCTGCACATGGCTGTGCCTCAGTGCAGACAAGGTTTCAGCATTCACTGGGACAGAATAATCAAGAGATACCACAAGGAATCATGCATGTCCCAAAACATGCAGAAAGTCCCGGTTAAAATGGCTTGACCAGCTTTATTAAATGTATGACAGACAATAGCTGAATACTGGATTCATATGGGTGGAGGCACATGAACCACTGAACTATGTATTCCACCATCTGAATAGCCAAAGCAGGTATGTGGTCAAGCCTGAGGATGGTCTCAAGTGTGTTTTTCGCTGGAGTAGGATGGTACTCGTTAGGACCTTATCCAGCAGAAGGTACAAAATTTAGTAACTGCAGAATAACAAAGAATTAAGTGGGAAACTTATTCCTTCTTACAAAACAGAAAATCAGAAGACTGATATTTGGCATTAATTCCTTACAAAGGCCTGGCTGAAGAAGAGGGAGCACAAGCCCATTTGCTATTGAGGCCAACGCTATTGTAAGGAAGAAGTGAAAGAAGAATGCTGGACAAGCAGGAGGCCAGGGAGAAGGTTCGCTGCTTCATCAGAAGGAAGTTGGTCGGTGGGATATTTTCACATTTCTGCTGCAAGAAACATTGCAAACGATCCCCGTGGCGTGGAACAGACACGGCCAGGGCTCATTTTGGGGCTGAAGCACCAGAGAACAAGCCCCGTTTGAGTCACTGGTGCACTGTGTGCTGGGGCTGACCATGTTGTTGTCCTGCAGGAAGGACCACACGCACGCCCTTGGTGACGAACAACTCGCTATCTCCCTTTATCAGCACTCAACAAGGATTTTGAGCAAGGTCAATTTGTTTGTCCATTCTTTTCCTCCTGCCCTGCCTCAGCCTCCGGGACATTTTGTTCTCCAAGAGCAAAAAGAAATTTGGTCCAGCGTGCACATGGAGCAAAAATCTGTCAGGTTCTTGCCAGACTGAAAAATCTTTGTGCTTGCTTGTCTGCTTCCCGAGCACGGAGAGCAGACAGACCTGAGGCAGCAGCACGCAGCATCACGTCCTTGTGCACTGTGGGGCGCTGAGCACAAAGCGAGGTTTCAGGCATCCCCTTTTCTTGCACCCCTGTTGGCAACTGTATGTCCTGTGCCTGGATGCGTGACTCTTTCCAGTTAAGAAACTGGGAAATCACACGCTTAACTTCGGTTCAGGAATTGCAAAGCAGGAGCCAACAAGTTTCCAGGGAAACCTGTTTCATAACCTGGACTGCAGAGTTTAATCTTCCAGACTGAAACTGAATTTATTTTTATGCTATTAAATTCTTATGTCCCATAATTATTTTCTGTCTGTGCGTAGATGGTGACGTGTACTCGTGTTTCACACACTTTGAACTATCAAAAGATAGGCCAGATGCTGCTACTTGCTCGGCACAAAGAGTAGAGCCACACTGAAGACAACAGCTTTTCGCAGTTAGAGCATCTCTGGATAAAATCACTGTGTGCTCAGATCAGTGGTACTACAGCACAGGAGTGACCACACCATCTTCATAAGCCTACCTGCTGAGCTGGGAAGAATCCTGAGAGCTTCAGTGGAAACCTTTCCCTGAACTTCTGACACCAGCCATTGTTACGAGGTGCTCCTGGGGCCATCTCCAGCTGTACATCTTAGCCAGGGAGCGGCATCAGGGTCATTATATCTATGCTCTCAAGCTCTGTGCTCACAGTTCAAAGAATACATTTCTTGTTTCTGGATATCCAGGAAAGTCCTTCTGGCACTCTGTAGTATGAGCTGTTGGCAAAATAAGCCTGTGAGTGAAACCATCACCTCCAGAGAGAGCAAAGCATTCACCTTCCTGAGGATGCTGAGCAGGACAGCAGGACCAAGGAGTTGCCACATTAGTCTTTGGGTTTGTATAGAGAGCAAAACTGTTGAAATGCAGTAACAACAAAAAAAAGAGATATTTATAATTTTCTCCAAGTCTTGTGTATTTTTGAAAACACTTTCTCTACCATGAACACTACTTTGACTTGGTTAAGACCCAACCAACCAAGCAAAATCATTCTTAGGTTTTTCGGGCCACTATTTAGGTCAGTTTACACAACTGTCTTCTCAGTTTCAGAGTATCATTAGTCCCAGGTATTCGTTCAATAATGCTTGAGTGCATGCTTCATTGCATTCATTAATTCATGCCTGAATTGTGGTTCATTGCAATTATTTCCATGTACTTATTGCATAGAAGATGGTTTTGAACAATGAAATGAAAAATGGGATTTTTTTTTTCTGTGAAAATGGACAGAATAACATTGAATTGAACAGATGAGCCCAAACTTGCATGTTCTATTTTCCCTACATGTTACTGCCAGTAGACGTAACACAGGAGTAAATTCTGCTGCCAGCAGACTGGGCACACATTCTCATTTCTTACTGGTTTATAGCAGTGCTGGTGAAGCAGAATCTGCAGTAGTTGCTCAAGGTCCACAGTATAGGCTGAGCTACAGTGAAATGTACCTGAAGGCAGAATATGCCTGAACTTCAGCAATTTTCCAGTCAAACCTCTGCATGATCAGTCAATTTAACATAATTTTATGTTGAGCACATAGGCACTTTATTGCTGTAAAGCTCTCAATACAATTTAATCCTCCGCAGATCAAAGCTCTCACTGTGCAGCTCTCGGCAGGGTGATGACTCTGGATGTAGGATATAGGAGTAGTGAGACTTTGTGTGGTAGAGACAGAGCATGGATATATCGGGGCTTTCTGTTAGGTTCTAGAGAAAATAGTCCGAATATATTTGTCCAGGTCCTTGACATGAATTGACTTATTTTGGATATGTACCAAGAAAAATAAAATCAGAATCACACTGGCTTTCTCTAAAACATCACCTAAAAGATGTCTGTCGAACTTCGCATTTTTTATCAGTTATGCACCTGAATGTGAAAAATATTCAGACATCTTTTACAAAGTGAATTTAGTTATGTTGGCATATGAGTGGTGACAAACTCCTGAAACACATCCGTTCGTTCATCTGATCTACATACATATCTAAGTGGCTTTAGGTGAAGCTTGTCTGGAAAAGGGGTTTCCTTCACACTGCGAACTACAAAATATGACATCCGTATTACCCTCAGCTCCTTCTACACAAACCATGGAGAATGGCCTCTTGTGGAGAAGTGATGGATCCTTTTATAGGGAGAAAAGCAAAGGCAGCAAGTGTGATGGTGTTCTTCACCACACGGGAACAAAGCAAAGGGTTGAATGAGTTAGTCAGCATGGCAGGCCCTGTGGTAACACCTGGTCTGAAAGCTACCTAGCTGTGCATTCATTCTTCTCACTGAAACAAAGAAGTGTTTATACCCTCTTATCAAATGTTAAATAACGCCTGAGATGAGGGAACTGCAGGAGACGTTCAGTCTGGTTAGGTTAAATCAAGCCAACTCTAAAGGTAATGTTCCTGCCCAGGTGTGGCTGTTGGGCACATCTGAGTCAGAGCTCACAGCTGCCCTGCTCCCGTCTCAATCTTTGCCTGATCAAGAAACAGCAAAAAGGAGCTGAGAGAGACTCCATGCTATTAAAACACTGAATTTCCTACAGACGGAATATTTTCTTTCTTAAAAAAATGGTTATAGAACAATAACAGAATTCATCTCATGATCTTAAACCATGTGAGCACCACCTAGAGATGTAAAATTCAGCCAGTGCTGGCAGCGGACATCATCCTGCTGATCTGCTCTGAAAACGTTGCTGCACTTACAGTAAATCCCTAACCAGGCCAGTTGTGCAACAAGTTGAAGTGACACAAAGCATTAACGTTTATGGTGGTGAGTCAAAATCAGACAAACATCCTTCTTTTATAAGCTTTCTCACAGCATGTAGTAGCATGTACTGCGAGTAACGAAACATCTGTTACAGCCCTGACTCTCTTGCAACCGAGCAAGTGTTGCAATCATTCTGCAGAGCCAGGCTTCACATTAAGGCTTTAAGGGGCAGATGAGGAGTATCAGCAATGGACAATGCTCAACTCAGTTGATGCTGGAAGAATGAAATAAAAAAGTCTTCAAGACCGGGGTTTCCTGTACAGAATATAAAAAGTAGAGCATCACTATACTGCGAGGTGTCCAATACTAATTTTAACTCCAGACCGAGAGACTTCTTTCGGTGATACGTGCAGTTCATTCAGGTTCCCAGAACGCCCCTTTTCAGCAGGTGTAGGCATGGGCAGAAAAGTGAATTACGAAATACGCTTCGACATCTCGCTCTTGTGTGACGTTACCCACGACGCTTCAGACGTGGAAGGCTTCCCCTTCTGCACAGGCAGATGGGTCTCCCTGACTGCCTTGTGCTTCTGCACGTTGCCCACGGTGAAGCAAGGCTCATTTCTCAACCCCCACAGTGGGCAGACCACCACTGACCACGAAGACTTGGCCTGCTTTGCTCTGTAGCGTGACCAGCATAGACAGAGTCAACAGAATTCCTGGGAGTCAGAAATTTAAGACTGAATGCAGCAGAACACGTACCAATTACATACAGACATTCTCTCATTTCCCATCAATTCAAATGCACGCTTAAAAAGCACTTGTTTAAAGGCTTTGCTGACTAGAAATAGTTTCCTGTGTGTGTGAACTCTTTTGCATTAGACCCTAAAGATTATGTCTGCTTTGGATAGGACTGATGACTGTAAGCTGTGCAGTCCTACCAGCTGCTGCAGAACTGAGACACAGAAGTGGGGGTTCTCTTTTAAAGGGAGAGGTTGTTGCTCAGAGCTTGCCCTGCTTTAAGGCTCTAGGCAAGTTCCTGAAGCAGGTCTGAAAGGCTCTCATTTTCATTTACTGTATCTCTATACTGGTCTCAGAAATGTTCAGAGGAAAATTCCCTTGGTCTCCTGCTTTATTGTGCTTTTCTTCCAGAGTGTCTGTGCAGAAACAGGGTTAATGATTCTTAAAAGATCAGCTTGCTTCCCCCTCTCACTTCTGAAATACTTCCCCTGTATTTATTTTTCGAAGGGAGGAACTTTTCTTGCTCACTTACGACGCCAGATTACTGATCTAACTGTTTGCAATGCAACTCTTGAACCCTTCAATCAGAATGGGGATATCTGTGTAGCACCTACAGACATTACCAGAAAATTCAGCTCTTTGGATTTCCTGCTTATTTCTGACTGTGAGAAGAGCAAGAGAGTTTAATATTATGAAACCAGCAAGGTAATGCAGTCGACAGCATGCAGCTGCCAGCAAATTCACTCTTGTCCTTCATTTCCCCTTCCCGCTGTTTGTTTCAGATCATTGCATATTTTATCTTGTCACAATTTAAATTTCAAGCTCTCTGGCTCAATGCTGTGTCTTTATTTCAATTTGTAAAGTTCACAGATGATGGTACTCAAAAACCAGCAAGAAGAGCACAGCTTAGGAAAGAACAGTGTAACTAAAAATCTTTCTTTTAACAGGGTGTCTGCATCACCTTCCGGCCCCATCAGCAGCGAGAAGAAATAACAGACTTGTTTGTATGAAACGGACTCTATTGTTTTTAATAATCAGTGTTGCACATACAGGTTAATTAAAAAAGGTACAGTTTGTGAAATATGTCATCTAGTTACAAGATACAAATCTAGGCTGATTGCCATGGTATCTATTGGTGCTCAGCCACTGTAAAAAATTTAGTTTATTTTCTGATATACAAAACCTCAAGCGAACATTCATTGTTAAACATTCAGTAAAGGTCACAGCATTCTACTACACAGTTTCATATAGTGTTTTAGTGCAAAAGAAAGTACAAATATAAAAATACTGAGGCTTGAATTAAAAAAAAAACAACAACAAAAAACCAAGCAAGCCATGGAGTTAGAGGTGAGTGTCTGCTATGGGTATTCTTCTAAGCTCTACGATCTGGGAGTTAGCCATGCTGCCACCATCCTGGCTGCCATGACAAGATTCATTATCACTGATGCTGAGACCTGCACCTGAAACAGCGAAACAAACAAACAAACAAAAAAAGAATCAGTGAGAACGATATCCTGACACAGAAATGGTGATATCGTGTCCTGCTCCACTTTATTCCTATTATTGAAATGCTTCCCTACTCCACAGCAAGTTTCCTCGCAGTAGTCTACAATTCTGAATCCACAGATTGTAACATTATCTCACGTAGTTTTCTACCATTCAGATATGCTTTTTCATAATCCCACTTTCAGTCGCTTTATTTGTCGCAGTAAATGGTACAATAGCTATTCAGAGGTTGCCTTGAAATCAGAAGAGCATAAATCAAGGCCTTGCTTAGGCTGGGTTCATGGTCTGGCTGTTACAGTCTGGTATTTCCAAGGACTTCTTCATGAAGAATGGATTTTTAATGGTACAATTTCCCTGTTAAGCTATAATTCCAGCTGTTTTAATAGGATTGTAATTTCAACATGAGAAAAGACGCTGACTAAATGTTCTTTAAACCCACATTTGGCACAAGTTGGTGTATTGTGTTTTTCTTCTGCTGTGAGAGAATACTAGACTTTGGTCCATGGAAACTTCCAAAACATATTTGGAAGAGACTTCTGCAGGCCACCTTCTCCATCCTTTTTTCACAGGAGTTCTGCTAGCTTGTGGCTCCCTTCTTGTTTCTTGGGGGTTTGGGGTTTTTTTTGGGTGGTAGGTTTGAGTTGATTAATGTGAAGATATATCATCCTGCACTATTATTTATGAAATGTGTATTTTTTCAGACCACTTCTTTACAGACTATCAGTTGTAACTATAAACTTCAGTGCATTTTCAGCTCCTCTCTTTCAGTTGTAGAGAGAATCCTAAGCAATACACGGGTCTTGTTAGGATGTAGGGTGTCTAGGCTTTAACTTTGTTGAGAACTGCGCATCAGCTTAATTAGGCAAGCTGATTTCACGACAGACTCATTTCGGGCATGGTCTTACAGTGATGTCACTTACAAATAACTAGGGAAGCTACTTACTTGGGGCAGAGGTAGATCTGTAACTATACGCAGTTCAAGGGAGTTGCAAAGGAATGACATTTGGCTCAAAAAGACCCAAATGGGTTTTTCTGGGAGAACCAGTGATTTGGGTTTTTGTGCTAAAAAATAATTTCAGGAGTTTCTTTCAGTTGTACTGTGCATCTCTTATTTCTGCCTCAACTGACACTCGAGGCTTTGTGTCTTGTTCGGCAAAAGACAAGATAAAGGACATTTACTTTTTCTGAAATAATCTCATCATTTTCTGTACCCCTGTTGTCCCACTTCTACAAAGTTTTTTCCACAGCACCCTTCCTTCCACCACCTCCCAAGTACAAAAGAAGTATGGAAAAGGGAGAGACACTGGGATGCTCCTTTGCTGAGCCAAGTCAGGCTGCAATCTTAAATACGGTTTGGAGAACCTGAGCAGAAGAACCTGCAGGACTGGGCAAGATTTCGTGCAGAGGTCTGGAAGAAGTCTTGGTAGGGGCCAAAATTGGGTGCAGCGCTGCGTGAACCCAGCCCTACCACATCCAGGTGAAAAGCAGGTATTTCTGCACCACGATCCTTCCTGTAGCTTGTTTTGGTGTTTGAGTTGTGGAGTGAATGTGCATTCATTGACATCTACTACACGAGTCCTGTTCTTGGGTCTGTAGGACCCAAGCTCTTGAGAGACCGGCAACTACTGTCAGAGTATGACAAGAGTAAAAATCCATCAATGTACAGAGATACAATAAAAAAGACAAGAAGATTAGGCTCTGAATCTTTAAAATACTGGTTTATAAGTGTACCGAAGATGATTAAGCCATACCTACTGATTTAAATTTATATGCATATTTAACCTTTGAATTGAATTGTGGTCCTAAGAACTAAAAGCTGCTTGAAAGTCCTGGGAAAAACAGCAATTGCCTAAGCAGGTTATTTATATTTTTTTTCTTATCTTCTCTAAAACTGTTTGTTTTAGAAAGGAAATGTAACTGTAATAGAGAAGATAAATCAGACTGCTGTATTTACCATTTGGGGACGGAAGAACAAGGCAATAACCTCGAAGTAAATAGAATACTTTGAATGGAGAAACAAAACAATACTTCTTATGTAGCAACATCGACATTGGAATTCACTCAAAACATTGATTTAGGCTGAAGAGGGTACAAATTTCCAAAAGGGAAAAAATACATTATTGAAAATGTTTAAAATCATATTATATAAATATGATCACCCCGGGTTCAGATTTTAAAGTGTTGGGATTAGAAAGATATTTGTCTAACTGGTGGCTATACTGCAGTTATTCAGTACAGCGTTTCTTAAAGAATCTCCTGCTGGTCACTATAAAATGATCGGATATCGGTCTCACATGGTATCATACTATGTATATTCTTAACTCTCACATACATGCATGCTTTGTGCATGCTTTGTGCAGAGTAAGAGGAGGTTGTTTTTGTTATGGAGGTTCTTGTCAAGAACTTGGTAAACCAGAGACTGAAGTAAGCCACTCTGGGTGCACAAGGGCCCTGTTCTGCTGCTGATGCAAAGACAAACTGTGCGAGAGCTGATCCTTTTTAGGAACAAGAGCTGAAATGTAACCAGGATAACAGCTTATCAAACAGTCGGCAGACTGGGAAGGGTATGACTGTTTACACGATGGAGTTTCACAGAGTTCAAAGGTCCTGCTTGTTCTCAGATTAGAGCAGAATTCAAACTCACTCAGATCCCCAGAAGCATCTACTCCCCTAGAGATGCTCGAGTTGATTGGTAGGTACGTAGCGGGGAGCATTACTTTTCCCCAGTCTGTGAAGAGATTATTTTAAGAAAAAGACACAGGAAAACAAGGCCTTTCCTCCTTTCTTTTTGTACAAAGGACTAACCAGAAACTGAAAAGTCACCGCTCGCTTTCTGAGCCCGGTGAGATCCCTCCACTGACATCTGCTGGTGGAAGGATTTTCGTCAGGGCATTCCTACGCACCCTTCAACACCAGCTGTTATCACCTGCTTGTTCAGATATGTCTCAAACTTTCACTAAAACATTTCAATGGAGGCGGAGTTTGCTTTGTAATTACTGTACTCCTATCTCTGGGGAGACTTTTTATCTGGTGAGCACTTCCAGCTTGCTTTCTGAAACAGTCATGGTTTGTGTTATGTTTATATAATAAGATGTATTAGAAAGACATTAATAAGGCACACGGACCAACTTTTATTCTTCTTTCAGGGTTTTGACTTCACAGAAATGACACCAAGAGACATACAGACTCCTAAAAACAAAGTTCAGACTGGGCTAAAAATGCTTCCTGGATATTATACAGTCACGTTCAACAGCCAAGAGGTAGCATATCTGTGAGCAACCACAAATGAGAAGTTGACTGATATGCAAACTGGCAAGATTTTTTTCTGCGAAGTGATCCCTCCTAAACAGAAATGACGGAGGTTGATAAGGCAGGGGACGAACCCAGCACTTTGCCACCATCTACAATTCATCTGTGCTGTCACAGTTTCCAGGATGTCACAGTGAGAACCTTTCAGAATTTGAAATTTCAGATGTTTCCCCTAGTTCAGGATGCCCAGCGTAAGATGCTTAATTCTTGAATGGGGCACCTACAGTGGTAACTGCAAGGTTTGAAAAATGCTGACTTTGCAACCCTAGCTGAACTAGACTGAAAATTATGAGTTGGTTTGTACAGCTTTGTTATTGTAATAGCTGCATTTATGTGGCCTTTTTGAAATTATACAGTAGATTTTTCCAGGTATTCTCCACACAGAATATTTATTGAGGATTTATTGCATATGCCTCTACCAAGAGCAAAAATATACTGAGATGTGGATGTAGCAATATCCTCCACTGATAATGTCGGATACATATATGGAGACTACCATGTGCTAGGCTCCTGTTGTCTGCCCTAACTTATAAATGTCTGTCTTTGCAAACAGCTTCACAGAGGAGTGGGTCACCAGTCAGCACTGGAGGGGTTTGGGCCTCTCTCAAAGGCTTTGCTGTGTTTTGCATATAGACCTCACCCAAAGGAATGAATTGGTCCAGGTTTGTGCATCAGAGAAAGGGGAGGACAAGAGTATTTGTAGGAGATGGGTATAGGGATTGAAGCTCAGAGTTCAGTAAAGCTATTGTGCATTAATGGTATTTATGCTTTAGAGCAAAGCTGACGGACAGCTTGCTGCTTTGGGACTGACTTCATTTACTTCTGTTCTGTTGGCTCTCTTTCTAACTCCCCAGCCCTAATCAGAGTGGACATCCTTAGGGAATTCTGCTATATTGGGCTTTAGTTTCAATGATAGTAACATAGGACTGTGAAAATCAGGAAGGCAATGGTCTTCTTTAATTGTCTATCAATATAAACCTTGCACAGCAAATCAGAGGAAAAACAAGCTCTAGTCCAAAATGACAGCACTTTTAAAGTTAATTAGTGCAATCAACAAAAACTAATTAGTAAATAATTGTCCTTCTCAGTAGAAGATAAGCTTTTGATTCATTATAAGAGCCATAAAGTAAATATAATAAAATAAAAAAGCCAAATTCATAAACAGTAAAAAAAAAAATAACCACAAAACCACAGGTTTTAGCACATATCAACAGGCAGGACATGTCCCTAAATTGTTTCTTCATACCATAATTTTTCTGTAGTTCCCTTCACATAAACTGCCTCGAAGCTGGCTGGCCTTCCAAAAGATTCCCACAGCATAAGAGAAGAGGTGATACAGTGAGCATAGTGAATTCTAACTATGTATTTCTGTATAGACATCAACATACTTCATGGAAAGGAGGAATTAATTGGTAAGGCATTCAAAGGCCACGGCTTTATCATATAAGAAGTCTGGCTTTTGGATTTCTTGCACCAAACAAAAAATTCTATGGCCATGTGATGCAAAGCTTGCATAAAGCTAGCATAGAAGTTGGCTGAGAAACTGTACACTGCTGTCCACCTAATTTGCTAGAAATGCAGTTGTATGTCTTCATCTGATCCAGTCCGTACTTCAGGTTAATCTGTAATTAGGCCCAGCATTAATGATTATGGAACCAAGGGCTAAGTGCGCAGTTCTACGACACATTTCTTTAGCAATAAGGCCAAGTGTGCCAACACATCTATTTGTGGAGCTGCACTGCAAACTGCAAATTACTAAACCATTGCAAGTTAAAGAATAAAGTTGTGATGTGGGGGTTTGTTTGTTTTTTTCAGCCTGAATCAGCCATCCTTCATTTCTGCTGCTGACAGTGGCCAGCTGCAGTGCAAGGGTGGGGCAGGAGGACGGGAATGAGATTTTTAGCCTTGCTGTGATTATGTCCTCATTCTCAAGGATCCTGGCTGCCAGATTAAACCTTGCAGCTACAGACAGTGAGCATAAATTAAAGTAACCTCCAGATAGCTCTGAACTACATAAGCAGAAAGGACAGATGAAGTGCAAAGAGGCATAAAGACATTTTTGCATATTCCTCTGCTAATCAGTGCTGATCCTCAGCCAACCTTCAGAGTGGAAGCTAATATTTTAGCACAGCTAAGGCTCATTTGGTTACAGATTGACAGTTTTAGAGAACGACAGATAATGGAGGTTTCTGTTTCTGCTTATCAGAGGTAAAGCTCAAGAAGTAGCACAGCAAGCATTTCTACTCTTTCTCCCAGTTTAGGAGTGATAAAAACAGCTAACGAGGTGCAAAGCACCTTCTCCTGCTCTTCCAGTGGCTTGTCTGCTTGAGATGAGGAATTCTCAGCCTACTGAAATAAAGTCTGGACTAAAATGGTTTGAGAAGCACGGCTTACAGCAAATGACAGATAAAAGCAAGGCAGCAAAACCACATCTCAGCTGCCCATGCCTTTTAGTCTATTTAGAGAAGAGGTACTGGTCTTCCAGTTGCTGATGACCACTGCTTCCTTGGGACTGGGACTGATGTCAAAGGGCATCAAAAGTGATGTGGAGTGGCAAGGGGAGAGGGGGAGAGGAAGGGGAGGAAGAGGAAGAGGGAGAGGAGAAGTGTCTAACCTGAGTGGTTGCAGTTTCATGTGAGTATGAGCAACAAAGCAAGAGAGGAAGAAGAAATGTGCTGCCAGGACAGACCAGGAGACAGGGTCCTTTCAGTGCCTGCTACCTTAACTGTATCATAAAATTCCTGTCAGTCCACAGCTCAGTGAGTCCTTTAGCAGCACAAGCCTGTATTGCCAAACAGAGAAGACATCCCACTTTCCACCACCTCATCTCCCTTTTTATTGCTTCCACGTCGTTCCCTCCCTCATGCCATGGGGAGCACCATGACTCCTTGGCTATGCACTGAACTGGACTGCGAGCAGGTCTGGGTGAAAATAATAAAAAAGATACTATTTTCACTTGCAGAAAAGCTCACCTTTTTTGGTTTAAAGTACGTGTTGAGCTACAGCTTATATATAAGGTAATAGCTGCTAAACATTTACTTCGGTGGTTACAGCTGCTCTAACCTCAACACCGCCTCTTCCGTTTGCCTTCTTCAAATGTTGTGTGTCGGGCTGGAACCAGATGGGCAACTGGTTTGGCTAGAAACCGTCTTTTTTTGCCCCCATAATGTTGCCCGGGAGAGGTTTTGGGCACACCAAAAAGCATTGGGGTAAGATGGTCGTTACTTGAATCAGTAATGCAAACAAAAATATTTTTCTCCAACTGTGGCCTGAGATCTCTGCTTCAAACCACTTCAATACAAAAGGCTCATAAGAAAAAATGTTTCTAAAATGTTAATATTAAAATATTAATAAAATAATTTAAATAATATTAAAATATTATAAATAAGACCATAATAAAATCTAGGCAAAATAATTGAATGCTGATTCTAGACCTACTTCCTTAGAAGGACTGAAAACTAATTAACTAATGATGGAGCTAGAAGATTTATTAAAAAATCACTAAATGCTAAAGTTGTGGTGAATTATATTAACCATGAGTTTTAACTACTGCTGTTGCCTAGATTGTTCCTTGGGATTTAAGACTTTGTCTTCCATGGTGTGCAGAGTCTACTGCAGAAAATAGGTCAACTTATGTCAACTGAGCTGCTTAAGCAGTAAACACTGTGTGCGATGGTGGGAGTGTTAGATGTGAATGGCTTTATATCTCATTAACTATCTATGAATTTTCTGGTTTCCTTCAAAATATCCAGGAAGGAGTAAAAAAGTAAAAGTTATCTTAGGTACTTAAAAAAAGGTTTGCAACTTTAAGTGTATGCACCTAGATGTGAAAGTCTTGCCCAAAATCTTTAACTGCATAGCAAAGTAGAAGTAGTTTGCAAAATGTCCAAGAAAATTAGTAGGTACCATATAAATTTTGTGACAATTTTCATAAAAAATTGTATTTCTTAGTACCAGGCCAGTTATTATTCATAGAACTATCTTCATAATTAGTAAAGTGTTCTGCAATGGAAATTGGCTCAGGAGATAAAGTATCATGAATGTACTGAATAAAACTACCCCTTCATTAGCAGCATTCCGAGTCTTCCAACCAGTTTGACTGTTTTCCTTGGTGTCACTGTAGGGAACAAACTCCTGAAATTACTGGTGCCAGAGCACTTAACCGGCTAATGTCACCAGTATCTTGCTGTTGCCTCTTGCAAGGCTCAGTGGTATCTTCAAAGGTCGTTCAGATGACCCCCTGCTACCAAGGATGTCCATTTGTATTTCACTTGGTGCCTAGAGGAGGTGGGCTTGGGTTAGCATCTGCTCGGTCTTATCAGGTGATACTCTTTTGCCTTTGTGGTCATCTTCTCAGACATTCCCATGTTGACCTATCTTTGGATCACGTTTCACTCCATTTCTCCTGCGTGTGGCCATGTCTGGCCATCTATTTATATCACCATTTGAATAACCTGAAGTTTCGTTGGTGGAGTGGGTAAGAAGACAGAAAAGCAATACAGAACAGAGGGCAAAGCCTGGGATTTTGAAGACTTGAAGTCTAAGTCTATGGAGGGGAATCTGATTGCACATGATTTGTTTTGCAGGCGTAGTTTGAGTGTGGACACCTAGAGTGGCCTCCCCTGCTTCTGTCCTCCATCAGCACGGTCAGCCCACAACAGCTGGCTCTCGTGTTTGGGCAGAAGTCTATGCAGTTTATCTTTCCAGTGTACACTGTTTTTCAGGTCCAAATGTATATGATATAAATATTTTGTCTTACACTTATTGGGAGAATCAATATTTACGAAGCTACACTGTTCTCACAGATATATATATACATATAAAATAAAGCTAGGCATTTTATATACTCTATATATCAACTTAAAAAGAAAGGAAAAGAAGACAACTCAGCCCACGTCTAGAGGCAGCAAGTTAGCCGTTTAAGTATTTGGGAAAAAAATATCAGAGCCTCCAGTCTGCTGCCATTTTCTGTAGGTCTGCTTATCATCATGACTCAAAACATATTTTTGCAGATTCCTTCACTGTTATTTTAAATAGCCTGCACAGTATTTTTTATGGAATAGCAGTCCAAGGCAAAACAACTTTACTTCAGATTTTCACTGGCAATCGGATTATATTAACACGTCTCGTTAATTGGATTTCATGGAATGGTGACACCATTAGAGTGAAGAATAACATAACAACCTTTAAGAAACAAGGATAAGAGTCACTCACCAGTCTTTAGAGCAAATATTAGGTCATCAAACTCCTGTGATTCCTCATCAGCAACCAGTGAGCTGGTACTAAATCCTCCAGAAGGGTGGAAAATATTGCCATTTTGTGGACTTTGCTTAAAGGCAGCACTAGCTTGACTAGCAGGCTGCAATGATGCCCTCTCCCAGTCTGCAGGCACCTGCAAAGTTTTAAAAGACACAGAAATGCAGTAATCATCAAAACTATACTAAAAAAATGGGAAACTATGACCCGAGACGAACTCGAGAACATGGGATTTTGGAACCAGCTATTTTGTCACTTCCATAGTGAACAAGATAGCCTTTTTTTTTTTTTAGTTAAAAAGAAAAAAACCATATGTAACTCACAAGCCGTTTAACATGTGTTTATTATGCCTGTCCTAGCTATATCAAAAATATGAAAAAATATTGCTATTTCTGAGCATTAGCCCCTGATATGGAGAACTTTAAATTAAAGCACTCAAACATTCCAGGTCACTCCTCTCTTACCACTGCCTCCTACTCTTCTGGACCCTGCTTCTCCCTTCTACAGCCACTAATCACCGTTGGTTTCCATTGTGTGATCTACAGTTGGCAACCCACTGCTTCCCATGTCTAGCAATGCAATATTTTAAAGTACTTTGCCGGTCTTCGAAGGTTCTGGTGGTGGTATACAGCCTTACAGTTCCAACATCAACTTTGCTGTGGTTCATTTGCCCCTTCAGTTTAAGGTGGAGCTACACAAAAAATCAGAATTTCAGTTAATGAGAAAAGAGGTGTTTTTGCAAATCTATCTCCTCCCTAAATGTGATGAAAAGCCAAAATACTGCACTTTTTAAAAAAAATAGACTTTAGGACAATCAAACTATAGTTTCTTGGTTTACCACTCATCCACTCTTTAGGAGCTCAGGAACATAAAAGCTTGCCATGCAGAGCTGAGAAGCCATGCTGTCCTCTAAGATGGGGAGTGAAGCATCACGTCCAGGAGATGCTGAGAAGTTGAATAAATATAGTGGTCTGCCAGGAGGCAGTTGAGGCCTTCAAAATCCAGATAAAACTACGGTCAAGCAGGTAGAGAAATGGGCAAACAGGTGCCAGGAGAGCAGATTGGTTTCCAGAAAAATTATTGCTAGAATTGACACGGTCCCTTGAAATATTTCAATGCCATTAAATCGGTGTTTTTCTTGGAAAAACTGTTTAGCTGGAAAATTTTAATCAACATGCACATGTACATAGCAGCAAAAGCCACCTTTGTTTACTACAAGTAGTGAAAAGTGATACTAGCAGCATTCCTGTTTCAGCAACGAAGAGACTGAAAATCGTCTACCTCAAAATTTCTATTCTGTTCTATTCTATTCTATTCTGTTCTATTTCATGTCATTCCATTCCATTCCATGCCAATCCTATTTTATCCTAATTTTCTTCTAATTTTATTCTAATCTATTAAAATTTCCAGAATTCTTGTTCAATATGACTTTGGAAAACTAAAGACTTAAAATTCATCGAGGACCTGTAGTAAGCTGAAAGAATTAACCTGATATTTTGATTTCTCATGGCCTACTTTTGACAACACTAACCAGTCTCTACAACACTCCAGTAGAAAAGGGGAAATTCTCTAGATGGGATGTTACCAGTAAATTGTAAATTCCAAGAATATCACCATGGCTAAAGGTAACAATTCTTACGGTAAAAAAAAAAAAAAAAAGTAGAATCCCCCCCCTTCCCCAAAGCCAATCTATGATAATTAGCATCTCATTCCTGTGTATTACACTTCAGTGCTGCCACTGAAATCTCCAGGTATGTTTTCAATACACAAGGTAACGACTATAGAGCACTGCTACCTCTTCCATAGCACTGATGAGGTTCTGAGTGGACTTGCTGATCTCTCCACCTGCAGCTGGCAGACCACTGCCATGTGTGAAGAAAGCCGATCCTGGAGTTGTATGCCCATTCATGTCTACGGTATAACTTGCTTTCACAGGACAGCAAAGTTGGTTGTGCAGGATAAAATATACCACAAAGACATAAAGGCCCTGAAACAGAGAGAGAAAAAGAACATCAGGGTGTGAAATGCGGGGAGCTTAGATCAGAGTTTGAACGCCGTCATGGCAAGGTTGTGTATGCTACAGCAGATGCCTTCCCTTGCACCAGCAGTCTGTGCCTCAAAGGGCTGCAGCCAGGTTCTATGGGAAATAAGAGACAACGTCACTGCCCATCACAGATCTGGAAATTAAAAGTAAGTTCATATCCTGAGGCCTCCAGCTAAACACACACACATACAAAAAAAACCACCCACAAAACAGCCCAAAAGAGTCATTGAAAACGATTACTTGGTTGAACCCACACAGTTGCAAAGCAAAGCCAAGTTCCCAACAACAAGAAAACCAACTCGAGTTTCACTGTTGTCATAATAGTGAAAATGTGGTTAAGGGCCGCCCGTACAATAAGATTCGGCTGCTGGCCCCTGGCCACAATTCTCCATTTCCTTACTGACCTGCTGGATCTTTGCATTCTTGCCCCAGTTTCAATCTCGTGCAAACTGCACTGCTGCCGTCACAGATACCAAGTTGTAACTATAAATTAGACTCTCTGTGACATCCACTAATTCAACACTCTCTTTCATTTGTGATTACTACAAAGGCTCTGCTGTATGCCTCTCTAGTTCTTTCAAACTTGCTAATTTTGACCTTTAGACTTAGCCAAGAAAAGTATTATAACCATGCCTTTTGTTTGCAAAGAAATCCTGTGATTGAACTTTTGAATATGAAACCTCATTTTCTCTAATTCTTAAGTTGCACTGATACTGAGGGAAAATAATCCATTTTAATTGATTAATCTACTAGTTCAATAATTACTAAAGAAAGGGTTAACCAAAAGAATCACAGAATCACAGAATCACAGAATAGTAGGGGTTGGAAGGGACCTCTGTGGGTCATCTAGTCCAACCCTCCTGCCGAAGCAGGGTCACCCACAGCAGGCTGCACAGGACCTTGTCCAGGCGGGGCTGGAATATCTCCAGAGAAGGAGACTCCACAACCTCCCTGGGCAGCCTGGGCCAGGGCTCCGTCACCCTCAGAGGGAAGAAGTTCTTCCTCGGGTTCAGCTGGAGCTTCCTCTGCTCCAGTTTGTGCCCATTGCCCCTTGTCCTGTCTCTGGGCACCACTGGAAAGAGTCTGGCCCCGTCCTCCTGACCCCCACCCTGCAGATATTTGGAGGCATTTCTAAGGTCCCCTCTCAGCCTTCTCTTCTCCAGGCTGAACAAGCCCAGCTCCCTCAGCCTCTCCTCGTAGGGGAGATGTTCCAGTCCCCTCATCATCCTTGTAGCCCTCCGCTGGACTCTCTCCAGTAGCTCCTCATCTCTCTTGAACTGGGGAGCCCAGAACTGGACACAGGACTCCAGATGAGGCCTCACCAGGGCAGTGTAGAGGGGAAGGAGAACCTCCCTCGTCCTGCTGGCCACACTCTTCTTGATGCACCCCAGGATGCCATTGGCCTTCTTGGCAGCCAGAGCACACTGCTGGCTCATGGTTAACCTGTCGTCCACCAGGACTCCCAGGTCCCTCTCCGCAGAGCTGCTCTCCAGCAGGTCCACCCCAAGCCTGTACTGGTGCATGAGGTTGTTCCTCCCCAGGTGCAGGACCCTGCATTTGACTTTGTTGAACCTCATCAGGTTCCTCTCTGCCCAACTCTCCAGCCTATCCAGGTCACGCTGAATGGCAGCACAGCCTTCCGGTGTGTCTACCACACCTCCCAGTTTGGTGTCATCAGCAGACTTGCTGAAGGTACATTCTAACTCTTCATACAGGTCGTTGATGAAGAAGTTAAACAAGGCTGGGCCCAGTACTGACCCCTGGGGGACACCACTTGTTACCAGCCTCCAACTAGACTCGGCTCCGCTGATGACAACCCTCTGAGTTCTGCCATTCAGCCAGTTCTCTATCCACTTCACCGACCACTCATCCAGCCCACACTTCCTGAGCTTCCCTAGGAGGATATCATGGGAGACTGTGTCGAAAGCCTTGCTGAAGTCAAGGTAGACAACATCCATGGCTCTCTCTTCGTCTACCCAGCCAGTCATGCCATCGTAGAAAGCTATCATATTGGTCAGGCATGATTTCCCCTTGGTGAATCCATGCTGACTACTCCTGATAACCTTCTTTTCTTCCACTTGCTTCATGATGGCCTCTAGGATAAGCTGCTCCATCACCTTTCCCGGGATGGAGGTGAGGCTGACCGGCCTGTAGTTCCCTGGGTCCTCCTTCTTGCCCTTTTTGAAGATTGGACTGACATTGGTCTTTCTCCAGTCCTCGGGCACCTCTCCTGTCCTCCAGGACCTCTCAAAGATGATGGAGAGTGGCTCAGCAATGACATCCGCCAGCTCCCTCAGCACTCGTGGGTGCATTCCATCGGGGCCCATGGATTTGTGGATGTCCAGATTGCTTAAGCGATCCCTCACACAGTCCTCCTCGACCAAGGGAAAGTCGTCCTCTTTGTAGGCTTCCTCTCTTACCTCCGGGGCCTGGGATTTCTGAGGGCCGGCCTTGGCACTGAAGACTGAAGCAAAGAAGGCATTCAGTAGCTCTGCCTTCTCCGCATCCTCCGTCACCAGGACACCCGCCTCATTCAGCAGCGGCCCCACGTTGTCCCTAGCCTTCCTTTTGCTGCTGATGTAGTTGAAGAAGCCCTTCTTGTTGTTTTTGACATCCCTTGCCAGCTTCAATTCCAGGTGAGCCTTGGCCTTCCTCGTCGCATCCCTGCATGCTCTGACCACGTTCCTGTACTCTTCCCAAGTGGCCTGTCCCTCTTTCCACATTCCATGGACCTTTCTCTTCTGCCTGATCTCTGCTAGAAGCTCCTTGTTTAACCATGCAGGTCTCCTGCCTCCTTCGCTCAATTTCTTTCTCAGGGGGATGCATTGCTCCTGTGCATGGAAGAAGTGTTGTTTAAAGAGCGACCAGCACTCATGGACCCCCCTGCCTTTGAGAGCCCTGGCCCATGGGATTCCTCCCAGTAGCTCCCTGAAGAGGGCAAAGTCAGCCCTCCTGAGGTCCAAGGTTTTGATCCTGCTTATCGCCCTGCTTCCTCCACGCAGGATCCTGAACTCGACCATTTTATGGTCACTGCAGCCAAGTCTACCTCCGACCTTCACATCCTCCACCAGTCCCTGCTTGTTTGTTAACACAAGGTCCAGCAGTGTGCCTTTCCTTGTTGGTTCCTCCACCACTTGCATCAGAAAGTTATCATCGATGCTCTGTAGGAACCTCCTGGATTGCGCCTGCCTAGCTGTATGGTCTTCCCAGCTGATGTCAGGGTGGTTGAAGTCCCCCATGAGAACCAGGTCCTGTGACTGTGAGGCTGCTTGCAGCTGCCTGTAGAAGGCCTCATCAACCTCCTCCTCCTGGTCAGGTGGCCTGTAGTACACACCCACCGTAAGGTCACCCTTATGAGCCTGTCCCTTCATTCTAACCCACAAGCTTTCAACTTGTTCCTCATTTGCCCCCAGGCCAAGCTCAATGCATTCCAGTTGCTCCCTCACATATAGAGCAACTCCCCCACCTCTCCTTGTTGGCCTGTCTTTCCTAAAGTCTGTAGCCATCCATGACAGCATGCCAGTCATGCGAGTTGTCCCACCACGTTTCTGTGATGGCGACCAAGTCGTAGCCGTCCTGCTGTATAATGGCTTCCAGCTCCTCCTGTTTATTGCCCATGCTACGTGCATTGGTGTAGACACACTTGAGCTGGGCTGTCCACCTCACCCCTGACCCTGGCACGCCAAGCCTGGGCTCGTCCCTAGTGAGCTGGGCCATGTCCCCTTCCCCCTTCGAACCTGGTTTAAAGCCCTCTCAATGAGCCCCACCAGCTCGTGGCCAAGAATCCTTTTTCCCCTTTGAGACAGCTGCGATCCACCTGTCGCCAGCAGGCCCGGTGCAGAGTACAGAAAGACAATTTCTGGATTCTTCCCGATTGCTGCGATACAATTACATTTTCATTGTTTTTTGTAATTCACTTTGTCCTCTAGACCCCTGAAACCAATTGTACTAAACAGAACAATTTATTGGAAAGGTACCCATTGGCATGAAAGTAATAACTAGGATTATAAATAGTAAGGTGTTTAATTATAATTAGTAATTATGAATGGAAGGAATTTTGAAAATACATAGAGACTGCAAATACCGAAGATACATGTTCATTTCCATGCCTATGAAGCAAGAACAAGTAGCAGCACTTTATGATCGACAGATAAATAATTTCTAATGCCAAAACTACATGAGAAAACAGTCTGGTCCAAAATGACACATAATAGAAGTTAATTGGATTCAATGAGGTTTCAATCTCAGCTGGCCGAACACTGGAAATATCCTCATACAGCTGCTAAAAACCCTTACAGGTCCGTGTATGCAAACCAGAAAACAAAAGTGTTAACAACAACTGTTCTGAGAAAACAGTTTCCCACTTCTCTAAATTATTGTTTTTTGCCACGAGGACCCAGAGCAGTTAACTCAGAGGAACCATCTTTGTGATACATGTAAGTAAATACATTCCAAAAAACTGATGCAAACACATGTTGCACTTAAGGGACACTAAAAACGAATGAAAATGTCCTTTCATTCTATAAACAAATCCAAAGACTCTGATGTAGGTCAAGCATAATGGGACCAGCAAATGGATTTCTTTTAATTTAAGTTGTTTAATGGATATGAAAAGGATGAGAAACCCAGGAAAAACAGATAACAGCGATGACACTGAATTCAGAGCAGCCTCTGGCACTTTGGTCTCTGAGGACCTAGCCACAAAAGCTACACACACGTTTCAAGTGGTTTTGTACTTTTCAAGAAAACTGCTGAAAATGCTGCACAGCCCTGTCTTGCAGAATTGCAGGGACATCAGGCATTATGCAAGGCCCATGCTATGTCACTCGTCTGTGCAGCCCCAAGTGTGCACACTCACCCTTCTAAAACAAATAAACACGGAATGGAGAGCCACAATTATCTCCTTAACTCAGCCTGGTGTCCTGATTTAACTCTCTGTGTGCTTTGGACGGTGCTGTTCCTGAGGAACTACTGTTGCACCAGAAACACAGCAAGGTATTCTGACACCCAGAGCATCTTTGCAGCCCCTCCTCACTGCTGCCACCCCTTCTGCTCCTCGCTGTTGTCCTGAGACACAGACTCTTCTGGGCAGCAGGAGCCAGCATCCCTGAGATGTATCACCTCGCGCAGCACTCGTGCTGTAGCCCACCTTCTCCCAAGGCTGAGAAGAAACTTCAGCATGTGCAGGTCAGAGAACTCCCACGTACTGGTGCAGATGGGTGGTGAGACAGCTCCTCTGGGTCCTTCCATAACAAGCACATGGACCTGAGGAGGTTATTTGATTTCTAAGGATAGGAGGAGTCACAGGCTAGTTAGCTAACAGAAATAAAAATTGTGAGTTTTACTTCTCCCACTCTCGTGAAATATTACGGCAATGCCTTACAAAGAGAAGAAAACTCAACACTTCCAAGCAGGTTATACATTTACACAGGAACTGTGTTGCTGGGCAGAAGATTTCTTGCTGAGCTGGACAAAGGATGGAACCTTCTTTGCCCCATACGCCTACCCAAACCTAGAATCTCAAGAAGATATGCTCTGCAGAGGTGACTTCCTACATGCCATCACTGTGGTTTCGTCTGAAGTATCAAAAGGGTTTTTGTGGTCTTATTCTCACTACCCCGTGTCTCTACTAGAAACCACTGCAGACGAAGTTTTGGAAATCAAAACAAGGCAAATGGTCCCACCCAAATAACACTGAGTTCCAAGGATCACATACACGAAGATGCCACGGATCAAGTCATATTGATACGTGCTTATTTTAGCACCAGCAGCTGCCGTGCTGTTTCTTCCGAAAGAGCACGGGCAGGATGCAGAAAGTCAGGTTGTGTCAGTGCAACCACAGCTTTCACAGTCTCAGTGGGTTTTTTCAAAAGCTCTGCCTTGAGAATTGAATTGTCCTTCATCACTATTCTGAAGCTCATTACAGTTTTTTTTCACTTCAACTTCTAATACTGTAAAATTAGTCTTAAAGTATTATGAAAATAAGGCTGTTGGCACTGTGATATATGTTTCACTGTGTTTATCACATGAACAACTTTGGCCAAGCTGGCACCACTCTGCTTTTCCAGAGACACACAGACATTGTCCTTGCTAGTTGGACCAAGCATAAAATGCAGAAAATAGTCAAGTTCTGTTGACAGCCTACCAGATCTGCAGGATGTTCAGAGACGAGACCTACACACTCCAGAGGGGTGGAAAGAAGACTGGTCTGGGTGTGGATATTAGTAACACAGCCAATGACATCTCTGTTAAAAATGTGGTAAATATTAATTTTTTATTCTTGAGAAGATTTCATAAAAAAGCCCCAACCTAACCCCAAAAACTCAACCCCCAAACCTCAGCCTAGTACCAATATCCTCTGCTGTCGCATATGAATGCAGAACCATTCTCCCCAGCTCACAAGGATGTACAGGGAGGCCAAAAGAAACGATTTGGTCTTGGAGTAAAATGACTGATTGCTAACCTGAGAGCTTGACCTGGGCTGTATGGAAGCCAGTGGAAGCCAACTAAAGAACTAGGACTCCGTAGGATTTAATACTGCATAACTTCTGTGCAGTGGGCCCACGGGGCTATTTACAAAACATTTTACCCTGTGTCATTTACGTTACATTATGATAGTAATATTAATACAATGTCACAGTGAAATATAAGAGGAAAAAATGTTACTGTGTGACCTGTGGAGGAAGATGAGAACTACTTCAAGCAGATGATGTGGTTGTCCCTAAGGTGGGAGCACAGACAGGCAGCTTAGAGTTCTTCTCAAATGTGGTGGCTGCCTGAAAAATGCTTGTCAGACATTGTCAGTAAAAGCTGCAGGTCGTTTCACTGATATATGCTGATGGAAGACAATTAAGCATTTGTTATTTCACCTCAGCAAGCTGGTCTGTACGTCTACTGTTCTGCACTGTTACGTCAGGGAAAAACACATCCATACAAACCACAACCCCGAATGCCTGAAGAACAGCTCACATGCAAAAGATGAGGAGGGGACTGGAGCATCTCTCCTGCAAGGGAAGGCTGAGGGAGCTGGGCTTGTTCAGCCTGGAGAAGAGAAGGCTGAGAGGGGATCTAATAAATGCTTATAAATATCTGCAGGGTGGGGGTCAGGAGGACGGGGCCAGACTCTTTCCAGTGGTGCCCAGAGACAGGACAAGGGGCAATGGGCACAAACTGAAGCAGAGGAAGCTCCAGCTGAACCCGAGGAAGAACTTCTTCCCTCTGAGGGTGACGGAGCCCTGGCCCAGGCTGCCCAGGGAGGTTGTGGAGTCTCCTTCTCTGGAGATATTCCAGCTCCGCCTGGACGCGGTGCTGTGCCCCCTGCTCTGGGTGACCCTGCTTGGGCAGGGGGTTGGACTAGATGACCCACAGAGGTCCCTTCCAACCCCGAACATTCTGTGAAAAGAGTCCCCTGAGACCTTTACAGCCAGCGAGGTAGGAACAGCTTCAATGCTCCTCTAGGTTACGCTAGATAGTTCACCCATCCTCTTTCGGATTTGCTGTGGACCAACCTGATCACCTTTTGTGACTGGTCCAGTGGACAATGTGAGGGTGGTGGATGACATCTGCTTTGAGTTTTGCGAGGCCTTCAGCATGGTGTCCCACAGCACTCTGGTACCCAAGTTAGGACATTGTCATCTAGTTGGGTAGAGCACTGGATGGGTAGAAACTCCAGCAAGTCCAGTGGAGGGCCACCAGGATGGTCAGGGTCTCAAGCACATGCCCTCTGAGGGCGGGTTGAGGGAACTGGTCTTTTCGACGTGAAGAAGGATCAGAGGGGAATTAATAGCCATCAACTGCTATTAGCCTTCCAATACACAAGACATGGTTACCGAGAAGACAGGGGGGCATGGCAAGAGGATGGGAGATACTGGTCCTAAGCTGAAAGAGGGGAGGTTCCTACTGGTTATAAGGAAAACGTATTTAATTTGAGGGTAATTAAGCACTGTAACAAGTTGCCCAAGGAGACTGTGGAAAGTTCTCTACAGGGGAAGAAGGGAGGTTTTTCCTGGTACATTTTATAATTTGTGGGAGGGTTTTGTGCATGTATGGGTGTGAGGGGGATTCTCATATAGAATCACAGAATCACAGAATAGTAGGGGTTGGCAGGGACCTCTGTGGGTCATCTAGTCCAACCCTCCTGCCGAAGCAGGGTCACCTACAGCAGGCTGCACAGGACCTTGTCCAGGCGGGTCTTGAATATCTCCAGAGGAGACTCCACAACCTCCCTGGGCAGCCTGGGCCAGTGCTCCGTCACCCTCAGAGGGAAGAAGTTCTTCCTCATGTTCAGATGGAGCTTCCTCTGCTTCAGTTTGTGCCCATTGCCCCTTGTCCTGTCTCTGGGCACCACTGAAAAGAGCTTGGCCCCATCCTCCTGACCCCCACCCTGCAGATATTTAGAGGCATTTCGAAGGTCCCCTCGGAGCCTTCTCTTCTCCAGGCTGAACAAGCCCAGCTCCCTCAGCCTCTCCTCGTAGGGGAGAGGTTCCAGTCCCTTCATCATCCTCGTAGCCCTCCGCTGGACTCTCTCCAGTAGCTCTTCATCTTTCTTGAAGTGGGGAGCCCAGAACTGGACACAGTACTCTAGATGAGGCCTCACCAGGGCAGTGTAGAGTGGAAGGAGAACCTCCCTCGTCCTGCTGGCCACGGTCTTCTTGATGCACCCCAGGATCCCATTGGCTTTCTTGGCAGCCAGGGGCAGCTTGATTTATTTATTCTGTGGAGTGACAGCTTGAGGAAGCTAGTAAATTAAGGACAGACTTGCACAGCTGTCAATAAAAGGACAGGATACATTTCACACTTCATGAGATCACATGCAAACCTGGAGGATGGGTTCACGGAAAGCTTTCATTGCACCCTCGTAGTCTCTCTGTCTCTTTATCCTCTAATTCTGCGTGTTCCAACTCACTGTGCTGACACTACTGTATGTCTAAATTTGGAAACTGAGATAACTCTGCTAAGACTAATAACTTAGGAAACAGCAGACTGTAGGCCATCAACAAACCTCTTCATCATCTCCTTTTCACACACTGAGAGAAAACCAAAATGTATCCCATGATTTTAAATTGGTAAGAGAAAGGACTTTTATTGCTCTAACAAACACAAACACAGCAAGGCATTAAGTTTAAAAAAAATAAACACAACAAACACAAAACCTATTACACTTCGTACTTCTCACACAAGCATTGTATTCCATGCCTGAGATACCCTACCCTGAAACTGCAAACACTGTTTTTTCAAGGAGAAGTGTATTCAGAAAATGTCATCTATTTTAGAGGAATAGTGTTCCTGTTTATAAAAGCAAAGTATCTTTGCAGGACTTTTGGTAAGGAAAAGTGATTTGAGCAGGTCCTCAACCTGTTTCAGGGTATGCATCAGCACAACTAACAAAAATTTGGTGCACTCTACAGAGGCACTCTTTGAGTTCCTACTTTAATGTGGAAGATATGATTTGATAACTCTCATGTGACTACATCACTGAAAGTTGTTTTTTCAACAGAGAATATTTTAAGTGAACTCAAGGCCTGTGAAGAAAGATAGTATCTTGTGTTAGACCACAAAATGTCCTCTGGGTCCAGAACTGGATCATTCAGATGCTTAGATCACCATGGTTACAACATCACTGTTATTTTTCATTTATTGGTGCCAGGTGATAAAAAAACCCCAAGAAATCACGCAAAGCTGCCTCTCTGCCAACAGAAGAGTTTTCTTCACTCAGATCATCTTTTGAGACTAGCTGTCTGCAGTCACAGTAGAAGAATTTCCTCATGATGGTTTATGCTTTGGTTAGTTTCACTTTAGTTTCTTTAATCTTATCAGGGTGAGATTTAATCTTATTCTCCGTCTGAACTAAGCTAATTTGCTCTTGGCAAGCAGTCCTAGAAAGTCCTTTGCTTGTTGGTTTAATGGCCAGGCTGTCCTTCTTGGGCGGCTGTCGATGGCCACAGGTGCTGCTGCTGCAGCTGCTGGTGCACCTTAACACCTACGCTGACTTCTCGTGAACTTCCCCAGGGATTTCACTGATTTCACTGGAAGCTCTTAGGTTGCAGAATTCTCTTTTCTCACATAGTTTTCCACCACTGGCCACTCAAAATCTGATTCGGATTAACACGGATTTACATAACAAGTGCCTAATGCTTTTGGGAAAATTACTGGTCTGATTAATCCAGATAATTTGCATGTTTTGCCATGTTCAGGAAGGTAGTATCTACACAGCAAAAAATGTCTCCCAGTGTTGAAGGAACCATATTCAGGAAATTATAATCAGGACCATTGTACAATGCATGATATATATTTGCCATTGTTGTCTTTCCTAGTCTCTTTTGGAAGAAAATTAGCCATGGAACTCAATGTTCACATGCACAATTATTAACGCTAACCAAGTGACACACATAAAGCATACATAAATCTCTGTCTCCTCCTGCAAGTATCCTTACATTCAGAGGTAATTATGAAAAATTGCAGGCACAGCAATTTTGTGCACGCTTAGATATCAAAAAGCAGACTTTAATGTACATTTTATTTTCCCCTATCTTATTCAACCATATTTTCCACTGAGAACAGCTTGAAGACCTCTTACTGGTGTCATCATGACAGAAGTATCATCTAAGTCACATGACACTACATCCTAAGCCACCGCTTAACATCTCCCACTCATAGCTCTCCAGATTTATTAACCTTTGAAATGTAAATCAGATCCTTCTGTTTACATCTAACTGTTTTTCTTAGCATTCAGAGTGACTGTTGTAAAAGCCATGTCCTTAGCAATGTAACTCTGCCAACTGCTGATTACACTTAATAAGCCAACTTTGGACCCGCATTGTATCATCAAGGGTTTGACTGTTTATTTGCCATTAAGCATCGGTTTTGATGAAGCTGTTATCATTCTTGTCAATCATTTCTCTATCACAGTTTCTATTGGGAACATTTACTTTGCTTCCAGAGGTATTTACTTTCCGTTTTCCTCTGTAGGAAATGATCTGAGTCAGTTACAGCTGGAGTTCTAAATATTCACATCAAAATCAAAAGCCAAATATTAATGTCACTGGGGACTGCAAAACTGATACCATTTTGCTACGCAATACCGTAAGACCACTTGTTCAACCAACCACCACGACCACTACTGTGTACACACACACATGCACAGAAGCCACCACAAAAATGACACGAAGAAAAGTAATAATTCGTATATCTGTCTTTAAGAATTCATTTATAGGTTTGTATTAAGATAGATATTTTGAGTGCTTTCTTTTTTTGTAAATTCATAGTTCCACAGATAAACAGGTTACAGGTATATTCTATAATAATGATAAAAATACTATGCTTCAGTGTTATGAATACATTTTCCTCATGTTAATGTAACACCTGAAACTTAATCTAAACTGCCAAGTTTCTCTTTGTGCAGAGCCAGCTATGCCAAGACCATGCTGAATCTTGCAGTTTCTGCCCAAAGCCAAAGCCATAAATTCCTTTCTGGCAAACTGCATTCAGATCAGATTTAGTTTGAACTTGGCTCAGGCTTACCCAAAAGGTTCACAAACTTTGGCAAATCTTTAAAAAGCAGACTCGCTTGGATACTCCGGATTTACTATAAATATTTTGCGTAGCTCTCAGCACACTTGCAGCTACTCCTACACAACAGTCATCTGTCCCTCTGATTTCAGCCCTGCAAGCGGTGGAAAAGGTTTTAGGTTATTGTTGTTGCTGTTTGTTTTAAAAGGACAGATTGAAATTTTAAAAGAGAGGTCTTCAGCTTTAAGACACACTGAAAATGCAGACGCTTAGGCAAACTTGCCAGATGTGCAGATTGGGCTATAATAAGATTCTGTTAGTTCCTTCCAACGTAGTCATCCCGGAAACATCAAGAAATCCGTATTTTTGTATTTCAGCTTAGCTACGAAGAAACAAACACTAAGTCAAAGACCAAAGGTACAAACAGTGGCATAGGCGTGATCTATGGAGGGCAAACATGGGAGAGTCAGCACATGGAAGAAGCTTGCAGTTCACCTCCGCAGCTCTGGCTGCCGTCCCTTGGTACGGAGCTCTGTGAGATTTGGTAAATCACACTGACCACGCAGGGTTGCAAGAGGCTGAGAACAGCCAAGAGAAGACAGAATCACAGAATTACAGAATGGTAGGGGTTGGAAGGGACCTCTGTGGGTCATCTAGTCCAACCCTCCTGCCGAAGCAGGGTCACCTACAGCAGGCTGCACAGGACCTTGTCCAGGTGGGTCTTGAATATCTCCAGAGAAGGAGACTCCACAACCTCCCTGGGCAGCCTGGGCCAGGGCTCCGTCACCCTCAGAGGGAAGAAGTTCTTCCTCGTGTTCAGCTGGAACTTCCTGTGCCTCAGTTTGTGCCCATTGCCCCTTGTCCTGTCACTGGGCACTACTGAAAAGAGTCTGGCCCCATCCTCCTGACACCCACCCTTCAGATATTTGTAAGTATATATTAAGTCCCCTCTCAGCCTTCTCTTCTTCAGGCTGAAGACAAAGCAGACTGGCACACCATCCTTCCCCATCTCTACCCCATCTCTTGGCCCATGGCTTCTTTCCCCTCTGCTTTTTGTTCTTCCTTTCCTGCAGAGAAAACAAATCAAGGACAGTATCCCTGAGGTCCTCTTTGCTTCAGATTCTTCTTGTGCTTGGTGCCGTGTGGAGGACCACTCTGACAGAATAAAGCAGCCAGATCACATATCAATGAAAAACAGAATATTTGTCCACTGGTGAACCTTACGGTAAAAATGAAAAACCAGAAAGACCAAAAGCTGTAAGGTTATTCCTAACAAACATATTTTTCAACTACATTGACTATAATGGCCTAGAAATATCAGAGGTCATGAATTTGTACCCACGCTTTACAATATTTTGCAAACATTTACTCTCACACTTTCTTTCCAAGGTAAACATTTATAACTCTACATTTCAGCTCACACCTTACAATCTAAGCCTACTATTGTTTTTGTTTCTTTGTCAAACAGACTAGAAGTGGCAGATGAAAAAGCCTTCGTCGCCTCCGCTCCTAGGTCAACAGATTCCCTGACTGACAGTGTTAGAGAAGTTAATTCTCCAGTTACAGCTGAGAGCATGCTGAAAGCTAGCACAGGAAACCAATACCCAGGAGGAAAGCTAGCAATTGAAGTTACATGCAGGGACCATACAAACCAGTATCACTGACTACAGGTGAACTCTGCCCATTTTAAAAGTCCAAGAAACTGGTATTTCTGCAGCACATCAAATTGCTCTTTTTTAATTTTTTGTTGTTGTTGTTAAAGCAGTGATTTCTATTTATTTATGTCTGTTAATGACAAATACACAATGTTAAAAGAAACAGGGAAATGAAAATCAGCACGGACAGACAGGAAGAGTCAAAAGAGAGAACCTAACATTGTGGTTACTGCTGAACTTCTGCTCGCTATCACAGAAAATCTCAAAATGAAGAGTTAAGTAAAGGCTAGGAGTTATAACCATAACAACATTTTTTCCCTTTAATCGATGCTTTCGTTATCATAATCTCTCTTACGGCTACTGTTATCTCTTTATTTCTTGTTAGTTTGTGACATCTAACTGAGGAATTGGAAAGGCCATTTATTTAGCAGCATTTTGCTGCAGTGCGATAAGAGAGTAAAACTGTAACTGAACCGGTGCAACTTCAGAAGTCATAAACGCAAGCAAACTTCAAAAAAACCTGGCTTGGAGGGAACTCAAGGGTTGTGGATTACTGATATAATTATCTTCCATACCTGCTGCGTGGGTGTTTTAGGGAAAGACTGGTGGGAATAAGGTGTTCCTACACACCAACATTCTGTGATTATTTTTGGGGATGTTGCAGCTGGTTAGTGAGCTACAGCCACGCAGTGCTGTAAGGAACAAAATAAAGTCTCATCTTCTCCAACCTCCTCTTAGTTAAAACTGACCCCAGAAAGTACTTTACAATGACTTTCTAAGATTTTTATGTGCAGCATAACAGATGTGTAATTTACTACAAAAAGTAGCTTTTTTTGCCAGAGAGCTCTGTCTCAGAAGTAGAGGTCTTGTTTAGCACACTTTTCTCTTAAATTATATTCATAAGAACCTGCCATCAGTTTACACACCCTGCTCCCTTGATATTAATGAAAATTACTGCAGATACTTACTGCCTTTCCACAGCTTCAGAGACAGCAGAAGGCAAGTCTTATTTATAAAGCAGGAAGCTAACACTGTTTTGGTTAGGGATGCTCCTCAAAAAAAGGGAAACGTGGGCAAAAATGAGGACAAGGACTAGACGTCCTTCCATATCTGACAAGTAGGTGAAGAAGAGTAGGTGGAGGTATAACAATATATTTGGCTCTGTCGTTAAATCATTCACTTCCTGCTGTCAAATAATGAGCTGATTTTCCTCCCCCTATCCTTGCCCCCTGTCTGTGCAAGGAGACAAAGCTCTAGATGAATAAAAAGTACCTCAAGAGTTAATCAGTTTTATTTTTATTGGAGTGTTACTCAAAGTAAAATTAAAAACAAGCTCATATTAAATACAGATACGATGTCAGCCTTGTATCACTTCTAGTTTGAGAGGGGTTTTTTTAGCAACGGTAGCTCTAATGCTTTCTAGAATTTGCATTCATAAGTTACAATTTTTTGTTTTTTAATGAAAAAATCGTTAGCAAAAAAAATATATATGGGCTTTTTAAATAGACTCAGGCAGAAATACCACTAATAAGCTGCAAACAAACAAAAAACCAGGGGAAATTCGCAGAAATTGGAAAGGGAATGAAAAGAACATTGAGACAATTCCATTGCCTGACTCTAAACAGAGGACAGAGGCCACTTCCAAGACAACAGAACAACACTTGAGAGAGTAATGGCCTTGTAGTGTTTGTTATTTCCCCATGATTCTGCTTATAAAATCCTAAATTGTGTGTCAATGTATACCAATGTAATGCCAAAGGATATATATAGACACACATGCATTTCAAAACCAAGCAATCGGTACATTTGATTTCCATGCCTCGCTATATTTATGGAACTTTGCAGGAATGCAGCACTACCCATTGTCAGCAACAGACAGCGTAAGTCATCAACATATCAAACTGTTGGTTCCTCTTGTACTTGGAAAACAAGAAGTTACTTTCCCTCTTGGAAATTCTCTCCAATGGATGAACGCCAGAAGTGATCTAAGATATCTTTGTAGCATAGACAGAAGAACTTGGATGTGACCTGCTCTGTGACCCATTCCTGCTATCTGTGGAGCATTTCTTAACAGGAAAAAAATGACAGGAGCTGTTGAAGGATGGACTTCAACTTATTTTTCAAAGCAATAATCTTCTCAGCTGTTGTTTTGGGTTTTTTTTCAGCCTAGTTTTTGCTAGTACTTGGCATGGAATATATGTCCTTTTGAGGTCTTCCTCTTTGTGTGAGGGCTGCAGATCGCTGTCTATTCTTTCCCAGCACCCTTGTATGGCAATAACTGCTGGCTCTGCAGTATCATGTTTTCTCATTGCAAAACCACCCAAACTGTTTGACAGAGCTGTCTTGGCTGCATGGCGAAGTCCAACATAAAGCAAACACCGATGGCTGCCAACTCCAGAGCCGCATGGTGGGTCAGGAAGAGAGTACATGACTGGAAGAAGCTCTTCAGTACTTTTTTTTCCACTCTAGTGCTTTTTGACTTTTCTTCCTTGGCACTTTCCCATCCCCAGCCACGGCAGAGCAGGGCCAGAACACGGAGGTGAGCTCCACCAACCTGGAGCTACAGAAGGGTCACACTGGACTGGGAACACCGAGCTAATTCAGCTTCCACCTCCGGGCTGCGCGTGTTTGGGTGTTTGTAACAGCGTTTCGGCTCCTTGCAGAAGTTGGCAGAAAAGACAAGCCGATAAGCGAGTAACAAAAAGCCTGATGAGAGGTAAAAGCAATCTCCTGAGGGAATTGGAAGGAAATTCTGAAGTGAGATGGGGAAACTTTGCCAGGCAGGTGGATTTTGCAGCCGTTTTACGTTACACAGGTCAAACATAAAGCCTATAAAACTCAGCTTTATAGGCAAGTGCTGGAAGTCTCATTGCCTGGTGTGACAGTGACATTTCACATAATTAATAATTATAATAATTCGTATAATTTAATGAATGCAGAAGTCCACAGGGTGATGTTCACCATTCTGTTCCAGTGATGGCAGTCAAAACGGTAACCCGAGCATGTTTCTGCTTTTTCTGCTTCTATGTCGGGGATGGTGTCTCCAGCACCACCACCAGGATGGTGGTTCTGGCTGCAGGCTCACTTGGAGAACTTCAGTTTAATGTAATACAATGACACTCCTAAAACTGGCCAAGCCAGTTTCTCCATGGGTTCTCAGTGGCAACCACAGCCTCTCGTCTCCACTTACCCACCTTCTGCCTCACTGTCACCCCTTGCTTTTTGTTAGGAGTGTTTCAAAGCTGCGAACAGCCTGCGACCTTTTTTAAGATGGTTTCTGTGTTGTCAAAGATTTAATAAATACTTTGTGGGTGACAAAAATTTATATTCTGTTCATCCATAACTATCTAAAACTATATACGTAGATACCTATTTATGTTATTTAATGCAGATAAACTATGCATAGGCACAATTGTTCTTTGAACGCAGCGAGTAAGGCAAGTTTTAAGATACTAATGAACTTCCATCCTAGGCCTTAGATAACTCTGCTCCACATGGAACTACCTCTGGATTCAAAGACAGACCTAATCAAAGCATATACATTCAGTTATTTGTTGCTTCACTAGCAACCTTAGGTTAATCTTCATGTGCAGTGAATTACTAGGTGTAAAACTAGATGTAAAATTACATTACTAGATGTAAAATATTTGGCAAAGATGATAACATAGGTTTTTCTCCTCCATTAAAAAGTATAAAAATACAATGAAGATCATATTTACCAATATGAATTTAGGCAACAAAATTAATTTATTTTGTGTCATACTTTAGTTGTATGTTACCTTCAGTGAAGAAGTAGAACAAATGGAGGCTAAACTGAGTTTATGAATTTGGAAAGGAATCTATCAAGAAAATGAAAAAAAAAGTATGGTAGTAGCAATCTTTCCAAACTTTGCTGAAAGCAACAGAGAAGGAATTAGAGATTACAATTTCACCTCACAGAGGAGCATCACAGATACACCACTTCAGCTTTGGTATGCCAAGGAAATGCTATAATGAAACCCAGTATAAGCCTAAAAAGGAAGACAAATTGCTAGTCAAAAACCCATAAAATGTTTGGTAATACATTGGCCGATACAAGAATGTGACCCATGCAAGGCATTTTTATGCTTGGCAGATGGACTCTTAGTAGGTGTAATCATTAATTACTATTAATTCTGAGATAATTTACAGAATCTGTTCCAAGATTCTGTTTAAGCATAGCTTCTAAGGGGTTGATAAATCACTAACATATGGTGTAGACTTGACTATTGTGCTTTTCAGATGTTGGCAAGGGCGGTATCTGTGGCAGGCTGTTGTGACAATTCTAGTCCAACCTGTTGGACATTAACAGACTTTGTGCAACAAAGCGCCCGTTATTTAGTAAACCTTCATTGTACATATGAAAGTGAAGATTTAATACAACACAAAATTTAACACAAAATAAAACATGACCCAGCCGAATGACCAATCCAAAGGTCACTAAGGAAGAGGGTATCTAGAGCCATCACCTGAGCAGTGATATCGAAGAGCCGGGTCAAGAGCAGTGTAGTAGAGCCAGCAATGCTGAACCCAAGCTTGGGAGCTTTTCCTCTCATCGCTGCGCTCTCCGGCTCTGCGTCTCTGTTGACACTGTTATATTACTCTTGGCTCCAAAGCAGATGTGCTTTATGTCCGTTTAGGATTATCTGTGTCATACCACATAGCGGATGCATTTCAAATGGCAGCCGAAAAATCCAGCACTTGCGCTTTCAGGAGGTACTGACATATTTTTGTAAAGAAAATAAATACATCTCTCTATGCCTTTTTCAGTATTTGTGGGAGCTAAAAGGAAGGTTTCGTTTTCAATGAAAAGATTGTTTTTCCTCTGTTCTTGTTAGGTCACTGAAATGCAGATTTTATCCAGTTTGTTAATGAAAGGATCCCATAGAACATGATACAAGTCATTTCACCATCCAGGAGGAGAGGATACAGTAACCTTACACGCTGCTTTTTTCTGGGATTATTTTTGCCCTGTTGCCTTCCTGAGGTCAGCAAGGGATGCCGATGAAGACAGCAGTAAAGCTGCAGGCCTATGAAATTAAGTTCTGATCCCCTGACTCAGCAGAGCTGGCGATGAGTTTACTTGGTGGGATAGGATGAAGCATCCTACAAAACACACCTCAGCCCCGAACTGCAAGACTCTTCCATCCTCTGCACAGAGCCTTTGAGTAGTAACATGCTGACTGATTCCTCTTTTTTATTAAAAAAATGACTGAACCATTTAACACGTACTCAAACACATTTTTGAAAAGCTGCAGTAAGCAGTATATCTTAGGTTTTATGTGAACGAAGCTAATAAAAATAAACTTTTAATGCACTAGGTGACTCAATCTGTACAAGCCACACACAGAAATCACGTTCTTGGCAGATTATGATTCTGGGAATTCTATATTTTTTATTTTTGCATTGTTTTTATTGATACTGCACAAGGAGAAATATCCAGGGAAGTTATACATCACTTAGTGTTAAGTAGTGCATTATTTTCTTCCAGCCCATGCTTGGCATTTTAGCTGTTACAAACAATTTTTACAAACTGAGCTAAGCCATGTTAGCAAAGTGACTAAACAGTTTGTGCTAACACTCTTTGTCAATGGAAAGGAGGGAGGCAATCTGAAGCAATCCAAAAAGAGATGTTTCCAGGAAGAGGAGAGTGTTTATTTAGATTATGCTGAAAATCATTCATCCCACAGCTCCTTCTACTCTTTACTCCCACAGGGATTTAATGAACTAGTAGCACTAAGCTTGGCCTCCATTTAGAAAACACAATCCATTTGAAAAATAAAGTACTTGCAGTAATACAAAGAGATTGGTAGTAATGTGGTTTAATTAAGCCCAGCCCTGAAAGGTAGCAGCCATTATATTTGCTTCCTGTATTAGCAAGTATGCTGGCCCTACACAAGTCATTTATCTTCCCATGGCTTTTATTCTAGCCATCTATAAAACCGAGATGATCATATCCATCTCAGAAAGTTACTCTGGAGGTTGACAGGCTGGTAATTCATGCTGCTGTAGTGCAGATATAACTACTTCCAGGCCAGATGAACTTAAAAAAAAAGGATAGTCATAAAAAAAAAATTTATTCTCAGTTTTTCATGTATTATATCAATGTACCCTATTGTGATAATTTTCACAACCATAAAATGACTACTTGTGAGTGCTTTGAAATTTCTTTACAACACATGAACTTAAAATTTATACTACTTCCATGAAAATACTGCATTTCTCAAGTCTCCTTGCAACTTTTTCCAAATACACCAGATATGATCTGTGTTTTTCTACAAATACATTTTCTGAGAGACAAAGCTACCGAAATTTTTGTTCCTTAAATACTTCTAGAATTTTATAAGGGCTACTGTAAAGATACTTTCTCAGTTGGTTTTCACATGTCCTAAAGGAAAGTAGGCCAGTCACATTGTTTTGCAAAGTACTGGGATCATAACTTCAAACAAAATTCACCATGCACCGGTAGATCTTAGATAAATTACTTTTTAGACCATTTCTACACTCATTCTTAAGAAAACTTCAGGTGGCCCAAGAATCTTATCATGACTCCATGGCCTCACTACTTCCTATACTACTGCAGCCTATGTGAAACCCACAAAGCCCCTGTGGCAATGTGGACACAAAAGATTTGTTTTTCCTTCTGAGATTACCTATTTCTTAAGGAAAAATAATAAAAGGTTCTGAGACAGGCAAAGAAATATTGGAATGGCTGCAGACTCAATGTATGCAATGTCTAGATATTGTTTGATTTAAAACCTATGCAGAAGAAGACAAAGAAGCGAGTGCATAACGGCAGGGCTGGTTGTCTCTGGGACTAAATCTCAGCAGAATTTGAAGGATAGAACTGGATACCTGCCATGGGAAGAAGGGGAGAATCTTCGCTGCTTCTTGCGAAATGCTTCACGGCAATGGTCCTTCTTGTGGTTTTAGTCTTTATTTCTCCCTGAGTCAGCTCAGAGGTACCGAGTGTGCTTGAGGTTTATTTCAACTTATTCCCATTGTCCCTCATTCTCACACTGTGCAGTACTTTGAACAGCACAGTGTACCGCCAGCTGCAATTTTTATGGACAAATAGTTAAACAGCCATCTTGATGACCTCCTCTTAGGTCTCTGGCTACAACATCTCGTTGCCTGCCTGTCGTACCAGCCTGCAGTCTAATTGCCTGCTTGTACTGCACATCCTGGGTGTCCATTTCTTGTCTCACATCCCAGTTTATAGACACGTTAGGGCATTGAACCGCTTTCTCCTCTCTCCTTGTACAGTATTCAACATAAAGAAAGTCTGGCCCGTTCATGAACTCCAGAGCACTGCAGTTAATGCATAATCATAGTTTGTCAGTCTAAATAATTGCTAGGCATTAGCATTTACTGAGAAGCAAATATACAGGTAGCCAGCTAAAGAAGGTGGTCTTAACCTGAGATAATCTCTCAAGATTTTGGCAGATGTTCACCACCAACAATTTCTTCTGATAAGGAAAGGACAATGCGCTTTTTATCATTAAAAGACAACCTGAAAGTAACCAGTTTCTAAGATGACTGGGAGCCTATAGGAAAGATGGGGACAATCTGTTTAGTAGGGACAGCAGTGACAGGACGAGGGGTAATGGTTTTAAACTAAAACAGGGTAGGTTTAGGCTGGATATAAGGAAGAAATTCTTTACCATGAGGGTGGTGAAACACTGGAACGGGTTGCCCAGAGAGGTAGTGGAGGCCCCATCCCTGGAAACATTCCAGACCAGGTTGGACAGGGCTCTGAGCACCCTGATCCAGTTAGCGGTGTCCCTGCTCGCTGCGGGGGGGTTGGACTAGATGACCTCTAGGGGTCCCTTCCAACCCAAAACTTTCTATGATTCTATGATTCTATGACTACTAATTATTTTCACTTTCTGGTGCTATTTGTGTTTATTGTTTGTTTTAACACAAAGACATTTCTTTTTAATAAAACAAATATAAAGAGCCTAAATACTGAAATGTTATACTAACTGAAAATAATGAGAAAGCAGGAACCTCACACGTGTCTGGTGTAGCATCCTCTGGGATCACATTTCTCTCTTTACTGACCACATAAAAAGCCTTTGGAAACCGGTGTTCTAATTTAGGTGCCTGGAGCTGGGGAGTGTGACTAACCCTTTTTGGTTCACTGATAAAAATTAAATGACAGAATTGAAAATACACCCAGAAGCACATATTCGTTTTATGAAATAAAAATTTCTGCCACATAGCTCGGCCTATTTGGCTAATAATAGGTGGTTATACAAAAGCTAGTGCGAAAATAACAAAGCCTTGCAGGAATGCTGAAGTCTTCACGGTGAGAATCACTGTTTTCCTGCCAACTTTCAGAAGTCAGGAATGAGAAAAAGGTCCTGCAAGAGCTGCTGGCTCCACTCCACTTGGAAAGGAATCACTGTGCCTATTAAAATGCCAGTTCTCCCTTTCCTGGAACTCAAAAGATTCATACTGGAGGGTGCTGCGGCATAGGAAATATTGAATTTTCAAAATCCTCTACTAGGTATGAAGTGCATCAGCATATTTTGGGATGAGTGTTACAAGTTTTAGCCTGCTTTCCTGTTACATGTTTTTTGAAGCACAATCACAACATTAGGAAGTCTCCAGTAGATAATGTGTTTTATTTACACACGCTTACACAAACACACAGAAAATAAGATGATACCCCGCTCAAAACTAAGTCTTCTCCTCAGCCTCCTTTAAGAAGATGTACAAAGAACAAACTAAAAATATTGGTGTGGTTTCTAGTTTTGCAGTTGAGGATCTAGTATATCTTTGTCACTAAAAGTTTCCATGACTCTGTTCTAAGAGCAAAAACAACACGTCTGAAGATTTAAACAAATAATCAGCTGACAGTATGAGTTGATTTGGTGCTTTTTAAAATCCAATTGAAGCAAAAGAGCAACACTTGACGTTTGGTCAAAATAAAGAAAACATAATTTAGCAATTTTCATCCAGCTGTGGTTAGCTCCAGCTTCACAGTTGCTCAACTCTTTCCAGACACAAATGATTTGCAGTCCTCACATGCATTAGAAAGCATCCTGAAAGAGTTGCTACTGAGTGGTTATATTCTGATCTCACATTTAGCTATTGACATGTTCCCTTTTCGAGAAAAAAAAATCCATCACAAAAATTCAGTACAAAAAGAGAACGTTGGCAGCATTACATTTAAATTCTTCCAAACAAACTGACTTTGGAATGAATGTACAACAGCACGGTTAACATGTTCCTTAAATTCATGGTCCTTTTGTTAATAGAAGGAAATATTGAAAATCTCAAAGAATTTAGCGGTAAGAGATCACAGCCATGCTCAGTGTTTCGGAGCAGCTGAGATGTTTACCTGTTTGCCTATACAAATAGCAGAGCACTGTGCTAGTACATGTAGTCAAAGTGAATTTAACCTAAAAAGTAATGCTCAATGCCTTCTTTATGTCCTCACACCACCTTGCCTCCTGAGCAGAACAGAGGTGTCGGAACTCAAAAAGTTGTACTGAGTTAGGGTCAACTCAGAGGTGACTCAATAGGAGTACAGGGGTCTTGTTAGGGCATGCAGAGAGGAAATAAGAAAGGCAAAAGCTCAGCTAGAACTCAGGCTGGCCACTGTTGTGACAACAAAAAGTGTTTTTACAAATACATCAACAATAAAAAGTGGGCCAAGGAGAATCTCCATCCCTTATTGGATGCCAGGGGGAATATTGCCACCAAGGATGAGGAAAAGGCTGAGGTACTTAATGCCTTCTTCACCTCACCTTGAATAGTCAGACTGGTTATTCCCAGTGTAGTCAGTCCCCAATGCTGGAAGATGGGGAAGGAGAGCGGAACAAACCTCCCATAACCCAGGAGGAAGCAGTTAACGACCCGCTATGCCACCTGCACACTCACAAGTCTATGGGGCCGGATGGGAGCCACCCAAGAGTGCTGAAGGAACTGGCGGAGGAGCTGCCCAAGACACTCTCCATCATCTATCAGCAGTCCTGGCTAACAGGGGAGGTCCCAGATTACTGGAGGATCGCCAATGTAACACCCATCTACAAGAAGGGCCGGAAGGAGGGTGCCGGGAACTACAGGCCTGTCAGGCTGACCTCGGTGCCAGGCAAGATTATGGAGTGATTCATCCTGAGTGTGCTCACTGGACATGTGAAGGACAACCAGGGGATCAGGCCCATCCAGCATGGCTTCATGAAAGGCAGATCCTGCTGGACCAACCTGATCTCCTTCTTTGACCAGGTGACCCATCTAGTGGATGAAGAAAAGGCTGTGGGCATCATATACCTGGAATTTAGTAAGGCCTTTGGCACTGTTCCCCACAGCATCCTCCTGAAGACACTATCTGCCCATGGTTTGAATGGGTGTACTCTTCACTGGATACAGAACTGGCTGAATGGCCGAGCGCAGAGCATGGTGGTGAATGGAGTTAAATCTGGCTGGCAGTCGGTCACGAGTGGTGTTCCCCAGGGCTCAGTTTTGGGTCCAGTCTTAACATCTTTATCAATGATCTGGATGAAAGGATTGAGTGCTCCCTCAGTAAGTTAGCAGATGACACCAATCTGGGCGGGAGTGTTGATCTGCTCAAGGGTGGGAAGGCTCTACAGAGGGATCTGGACAGGCTGGATCGATGGGCCAAGGCCAACTGTATGAGGTTCAACAAGGCCAAATGCCGGCTCCTGCTCTTGGGTCACAACAACCCCATGCAACGCTACAGTCCTGGGGAAGAGTGGCTGGAGAGCTGCCTGGCAGAAAAGGACCTTGGAGTGTTGGTCGACAGCCGGCTGAACAGGAGCCAGCAGTGTGCCCAGGTGGCCAAGAAGGCCAACGGCATCCTGGCTTGGATCACGAATGGTGTGGCCAGCAGGAGCAGGGAGGTGATCGTACTCCTATACTTGGCACTGGTGAGGCAGCACCTGGAGTACTGTGTTCAGCTTTGGGCCCCTCACTACAAGAAGGACATTGAGGTGCTGGAGCGTGTCTGAGAAGAGCAAAGAAGCTGGTGAACGGTCTGGAGAACAAGTCTTATGAGGAGCAGCTGAGGGAACTGAGGCTGTTTAGTCTGGAGAAGAGGAGGCTGAGGGGGGACCTTATTGCTCTCTACAGCTACCTGAAAGGAGGTTGTAGTGAGGCGGGTGTTGGTCTCTTCTCCCCAAATAACTACTGACAGGATGAGAGGCAATGGCCTCAAGCTGCATCAGGAGAGGTGTAGATTAGATTTTAGGAAAAATTTATTTACTGATAAATAAGGGTGGTCAGGCATTGGACCAGGCTGCCCTGGGAGGTGATTGAGTCCCCATCCCTGGAGGTGTTTAAAAAAAGTGTAGATGTGGCACTTCAGGATATGGTTTAGTAGGAATGGTGGTGTTGGGTGGATGGTTGGACTCGATGATCTTAGAGGTCTTCTCCAACTTACGGTTCTATGATTCTATGAAAAAGGACTGAAGTCTCTAAAAAATGCCTGCTGAGAGGCAGGACACATGATTTTGTGTGCAACAAAGTACTGGTGTGATTATACAGTTGCTGGATGGAGGCCAGTATGGACACTGACAACAGAGGATTGCTGACATGTGAAATACTCTCAGGCTTCTGAAATAAGCTTTTCAAATCCCTGATCACCACTAATACTTTTTTTCCCCCCCTGCCATCTACAGGATTCATCTCTTGGACCAATGAGCCCAGAAATGTCCACAGGATCCCAAAAATGCATCACCAGTAACAACGGCATTTATATCGCTGTTGGGTACAAACTTCACATCACATTTGCTTCTTTCAAGCCTGTAACATTGTGGTGATTTGCATCTGTCCTGAGATAAAGCAATACATCCACCTCAGTTTGCATTTCTCCATTGTACGTAACTTCTCAGCTTACAGCAGAAATTCTTTCACTATTAGTATCTTGGTGCATATTTCTACACTTAGCGTGGTCAGATCTCACGTAATTAGTATTAATTCATTCCACAGGCTAAAAATCATCCATTCTATTGTGTAGGATATATCAGTCTGCTGAATCAACAATAATCCCTAAGTTTGTATAATCAAAAATCAGTATTAGCACTTTTTCTACCATTGTCATAATGAAAATGCAAATGAAGCTTAGTATCAAGTTCCAATAATACTATTCCTTCTTTTTTTCTTTTTTATTTTTATAGTATTTTTCCATTTATACATATTCTTTCAGTTTTGTTGCGGCACTGTATCACATACCTCCCTAAGAGCTGAATAGATTTGCTGCATTTCCTTTGTCTGGATTAGGAGATAATGGCTTGGACTAGTATGCCTAACTTCACTCCATCCAAGCTAGACTTTCTCTTACTTTAAGGTATCCGATCTTTATTTGTAAAACAGATGTCTAACAAACAGGTTTGTAGTTGACAAAATCAAAAGATTTATGTATAAAATATAACTGAACCTATGTTGTGGCACAAAAAGATTTTGCTGATATCTAGATGCCTCCCAGCTTTATTTCAAAGATTCTTTGCTTACTTAATTCCAAAATGGTTTTCAGTAAAGCACCAAACGATATTTTCATATTACATCAATGTTTCAAAAAGTCATTATTTCTTTTGGCAAGCTACCTCTCCTTTAGTCCTAATATGACTTGTCAGAGCCCACAACACTACTTCTTTAGAAGAAAATATTTCTAAAAACAAAAACAGTTTTTTAAGCTAACTGTTCCCTTGTTCGGACAACTTCTAATTCCTTATTTCCTAGGCTGGCAAAGTCATTGTCAACTGTACTTACAGAACTGATCCATCCTCACTGGAAAATGAGCATTTGCAGTGAACCTGCACACTGAGTAATACAAAAATTATTTTTAAAGCGGCATAAGAAAAAGCTTCCAAGGATTGGTCTCACTGAGGGTTTCAAGATGATTGTAACTCTGTCTTGCCCACAAGAAAGGACAATTTCACTAGGTGATAAAACTTACTAAGAAGTCTGGGATAATTTTAAAAGTTTGGAACTCCTACTTAGCTCACACTGGCTGCTGTGTGCAATAACCGTTTTTACCTACACAAGAGAAGTTACAGAATCACAGACTCACAGAATGGTCGGGGTTGGCATGGCCCTCTGTGGATCATCCAGTCCAACCCCGCTGCCCAAGCAGGGTCACCCAGAGCAGGGGGCACAGCACCGCGTCCAGGCGGGTCTGGAATATCTCCAGAGAAGGAGACTCCACAGCCTCCCTGGGCAGCCTGGGCCAGGGCTCCGGCACCCTCAGAGGGAAGAAGTTCTTCCTCGGGTTCAGCTGGAGCTTCCTCTGCTTCAGTTTGTGCCCATTGCCCCTTGTCCTGTCACTGGGCACCACTGAAAAGAGTCTGGCCCCATCCTCCTGACCCCCACCCTGCAGATATTTAGAGGCATTTCGAAGGTCCCCTCTCAGCCTTCTCTTCTCCAGGCTGAACAAGCCCAGCTCCCTCAGCCTCTCCTTGTAGGAGAGATGCTCCAGTCCCCTCATCATCCTCGTAGCCCTGCGCTGGACTCTCTCCAGTAGCTCCTCATCTTTCTTGAACTGGGGAGCCCAGCACTGGACCCAGCACTGCAGATGGGGCCTCACCAGGGCAGAGTAGAGGGGGAGGAGAACCTCCCTCGACCTGCTGGCCACACTCCTCCTCATGCACCCCAGGATGCCATTGGCCTTCTTGGCAGCCAGGGCACACTGCTGGCTTGTGGTCAACTTGTCATGTTCCTTCATGCGTTATTCTATAAGGATCATATGCTTAAATGATTGGATTTTCTTTTTCAGAGTCTTGCATATGTTTTTCATACCCTGTCGTGTTCTCTTCTCTTACCATTTCAATAAGTCATTCTATAAATTAAGGCTGGGTGGTGTTCCCTTAACTCATATTACTTCAACACATATCAGCTCAATAACACTCAAAAAATCCGAACAATTTCCCACTGTAATACCTGTTTAAAATGTATCATATGTAAAATACAAAGAGGGTCTGTACATTGCATATAGTACTTCAGAAAAAAGTTAAGCAAGTCAGTCTTTACTGAATTCTTTTTATTTCAGTGTTATTTCAGAATGAAATCTTAGCTTATCTTGGTCTCTGCTTAAATTGCATATCATGAATATGCTGAGTAATAATGAAACAATGAGAGATAAAAGCATTAATGTCATTCACTCTTTCTACAGTAGTTGCTTAGGTGCCACTGAAGCTGTATATAAAATAAGTGAATAACTTTTTTAAAATAAAAAGTTTTATAAACCCCCAAACAAGGCCTCTTCTGTACTTACTATGCAGAAAAGGAGAAAACATGCTTCTCATGCTGGTGAAACATCAGGCCTGTACAATATAGAGTGTCCTTGTGCAGGAAATGTGTGGGTGGAGGAAAAGGGAACTGTTCTTTTCCTAGAGGCTATTAAAACTTTACATGCATTTATTTCACAGAAACATTCATATCGGCCTTCATGTCATAATGGTGTTCAGTATGAAGTTATGTATACATAGAGAAAACTGTACAGTGCTGAAACATGAGAAACTGAATCCACTGTTCCAAAGTCATTCCTAAATATGGCTGATATTTTACCCAAACTTTCCCTGTCTGTAGAATTTCCAGGCCTTTGGCTCTTCTCATTAGTTCTGTGATACTTCATGCTTTTCTAAAAACTCAAGACCACAAGGCCACATGGCCAGCGCTGTTCTCTATCTATCTGTCACAATGAATGGGTTGAGAACAGAGCTTCCCACACATCAAACCATAGAATCGCAGGAAAAATAGCTGGATGGCACCTCTGAAGGTCATTCAGTCCGCTCAGAGGGTCAGTGCATTGATCAGGTCAGTATGGCTTTGCCCTAGCTGAGTCTTAAAACACTGCAACGGAGATCCCAAACCTCTCTGGACAATGGTTCCAGTTCTGTACTTCCTCCTAGTCAATTCTTTTTCCAAATGTCCAACCTGAAAACCTCTTAAGCTACAATTTTGTGGCCGTGTGCCTTTGTTGTTACCACCTGGCACTGTCAAAAGAGTAGAGGGGAAGAGCATGACATCATTATCTTTTTAATAACATTTAAAATACTTGCATGCTGCTGTTACATTTTCCATTTATGTCCTCCTCACCTGACCAAATAAGCCCAGCTGCCTCAGCCAAGAACTTGAATAGATAAAGGGAATATTTTACCATACTTTTGTAAGTCATTACAGTAATCATGCATTAGAGTATGTTTAGGATGGTAACTAGGAACAGAGAATTTTTCTTCAAGAAGGAAGTAATATACTGGGCTCCCCAGTTCAAGAAAGATGAGGAGCTACTGGAGAGAGTCCAGCGGAGGGTACGAGGATGATGAGGGGACTGGAGCGTCCTATGAGGAGAGGCTGAGGGAGCTGGGCTTGTTCAGCCTGAAGAAGAGAAGGCTGAGAGGGGACCTTAGAAATGCCTCTAAATATCTGCAGGGTGGGGGTCAGGAGGACGGGGCCAGACTCTTTCCAGTGGTGCCCAGCGACAGGACAAGGGGCAACGGGCACAAACTGAAGCCGAGGAAGCTCCAGCTGAACCCGAGGAAGAACTTCTTCCCTCTGAGGGTGACGGAGCCCTGGCCCAGGCTGCCCAGGGAGGCTGTGGAGTCTCCTTCTCTGGAGATATTCCAGCCCCGCCTGGCCGCGGTGCTGTGCAGCCTGCTCTGGGTGACCCTGCTTGGGCAGCGGGGTTGGGCTGGGTGACCCACAGCGGGCCCTGCCAACTCCTGCCATGCTGTGAGTCTGTGATTCTGTGATACACAGAGAGAAAGGGATATAAAATTGAATACTGCATTGTCTTGACTCAGTGAATAATGAAGTCACTTTGATGACTTTGTAAGTTTGCAGGGCTGGTATAAAGCATACCAATGCAATTGCCCAATCAGGATTACATCCCAGAAGTTTAGCTGCTGATGTCAAAAATTGCCAAGATTCAAAAAGTGACAGTCTTTCTTTATTTGCTTTATATTAGCTCTTGTTACCTTTTCTAAAATAAATGCACATACTGAACAAACTTTTAGGGTTTTTTACTTTAGCAGAAATAACCCCTTTTTCTGCTCCTTTGTTGTTCACTTATTAAACAAGTGAACTGTACCGAGCATACTATTTTCTTTCCTTCCAGGTATAGTGCATCTGGATGAAAATCCAAATTCCCAGAAACAGCATAGGAATCTACTTTACTGCACAGATGTCAAAATGCAAAGCTTGCCTTAGATGTGTATTTTATTTTGTTTCTGGGGCAGTGTATGAATTCTTTGAGTTGCGTTTAGTTGTGTTTTGTTTATGCACTCAACTGAGAGAACAGGGTTTGGTATTGCTTGTACTATTTCTCCTTGAACAAGCTTACGTGCTTTTCTTGATATTCTACTTGTAGTTCACCTTATCCTGGCAATACTATGATGACCTCACTGTCTTTTGTTGGGCTCATCTGCAGTGTAGAATCATTTTTGCAAAATCTTTAGGCAGCCTTTTGCAGCCCACAATATTTACTTGCATCTCTTCTCTGTCTAGTAGTTGATTTGGTTTGGTTTTGCATGGCTTAGATCACCAGAACTGCTGCACGGGATCGTCTAGTCCATCCCTGACTCATCAGGAGGAGACGCTTTAGGAAGATGCCATAAGGAACAGGAAGTGACACTATTTATAGTGGTGGCCTTCTCAGTGTCCCCTGACTATGTCCCAGAGTTAAATAGCATGTTTAGGGGACAAAAAAAATCTCTTCCATTTACAATTGCTTCCAGCATGAGCTTTATAAGCCATATCCTTTTATTTATTTTACTGCACTAATATACTGCACTTACAAAACTATAGATCTTTGTTCTCTTCTTGGTCTCTGAATACAGTACATTTTTTACTTTGTTTTTCCTTCTAAAACTGTGGCATATTGATTTCTCTAGCCACATGTCTTTTGTGTTGTTCCATAAACGGCATATTCCTTGTTATAATGGTGGGGGTTTTTTTCACAATATCTACTAGTTCTATTTCCAGGGGTCAGTACTGGGCCCAGTCTTGTTTCTTCTTCATCAATGACCTGGATGAAGAGTTAGAATGTACCCTCAGGAGGTTGGTGATGACACAAAACTGGGAGGAGTGGTGGATACACCAGAAGGCTGTGCTGCCATTCAGCAAGGCCTGGACAGGCTGGAAAGTTGGGCAGAGAGGAACCTGATGAGGTTCAACACGGGCAAGTGCAGGGTCCTGCACCTGGGGAGGAACAACCCCATGCACCAGTACAGGCTTGGGGTGGACCTGCTGGAGAGCAGCTCTGTGGAGAGGGACCTGGGTGTCCTGGTGGACGACAAGGTGACCATGAGCCAGCAGTGTGCCCTGGCTGCCAAGAAAGCCAATGGGATCCTGGGGTGCATCAAGAGGAGTGTGGCCAGCAGGTCAAGGGAGGTTCTCCTCCCCATCTGCTCTGCTCTGGTGAGGCCCCATCTGGAGTACTGTGTCCAGTTCTGGGCTCCCCAGTTCAAGAAAGATGAGGAGCTACTGGAGAGAGTTGAGTCCAGGGCTACGAGGATGATGAGAGGACTGGAGCATCTCTCCTATGAGGAAAGGCTGAGAGAGCTGGGCTTGTTTAGCCTGAAGAGGAGAAGGTTGGGAGGGGACCTAATAAATGCTTACAAGCATCTCAAGGGTGGGTGTCAGGAGGATGGGGCCAGACTCTTTTCAGTGGTTCCCAGCGACAGGACAATGGGCAACGGGAACAAACTGAAGCACAGGAAGATACCTGTGAACATGAGGAAGAACTTCTTCCCTCTGAGGGTGACGGAGCCCTGGCCCAGGCTGCCCAGGGAGGTTGTGGAGTCTCCTTCCCTGGAGATATTGAAGACCTGCCTGGACGTGGTCCTGTGCAGCCGGCTCTGGGTGACCCTGCTTCGGCAGGGGGTTGGACTAGATGACCCACAGAGGTCCCTTCCAATCCCGAACATTCTGTGATTCTGTGATTCTGTGATTTGATATTTTATCTCCTTTGCTACTCAAGCTAGCCCTTGCTCCCATTCTGGTCTGCCTTTGCTTTGTAATTAATGAAGTCTGGTGAATCACGTCTACACTAGCCAATGCCAGATTTGGGCATGCACCTGTGCATTCGTTTTCTTTCTTGTTAAAGTTACCAGCGGGCTTTTCAAACATTTATAACTGAACTCCTGAATCTTATTTTACTGTAGTCCACTACAAACCAGTTGGCCTTTAAAAATTGTTTTTCTTAGGCAAGTGAGTGGTTTTGCCCAGCTTGGAAAACCACCAGTCAATCTTGATGCCAGATTTTTCCTGTGTTTCTTGGGAAGATATACCTTACATGTAACTCTTGGTCATTATGCAGGCATGACCCACCCTGGTGTGCTCAAACACAGAACAGCCAAAGATGTTTAACCCTTATCTGCATCAGCCAAAACAACCACACAAGTTCTTTTTGAATAGTGTCCTTAATAATGGGATACCTCCCAGTTTTGATTTGCTGTTCTCCTGATTTAAAATCACTAAAAAACAGATGTTTTATAGTGTTGATTGGTAACATTTCAGTATTTCATAAGAGCAAGGTTTTGATTCAAAATTGCTTATAAATTCGTTAATTTATTGCTGGGGCTAGGGTGTGGTAGGGCTTAGCACAAGGTAGAGGAAACCACGACAGGGGTAGCTATGGGGTATCTAATACCTCGTAGTTTGTGGTGTAGATACACTCTAAATTGTAAGACAGAGGGTTGGGGTGTGCAGTGCAGTTTGCTGGAAATCCAGCCAAAGAATAACTGAGATTATACTAAGAAAGTCTGCTGCAGGGAGGAGCCTGAGAATGGGTCTGAAGCTTCTTCTCAACAATTCTGCAAACAATGGGAAGAGACCCACCCACTGCCCTGAACTTTGGATCCACCGAACAGCAAATAACGCTGCTGCTGACGCCAGCTACACGGACTGTAAACATCCCCCCAACTGCACGAGAAACACGGCAATCATTTATACGAGTGCAGAGCACGCAAAACTGCCTGCGAAGTCCTAACCTCTGGAGAGAAGCACAGAAGACAGCAGCTTATTCTTTCACTCCCGACCCCAGGAAATGTCTTGCGAACAAATCCACGGAGGCAATCATATGCAAAGAAAATAGGTAAATGTTCCTCTTGGGTTTGCAAGCGAGAAGATGAGAAGCCCAGGCCTTTCACACGGGAGCATGGAGTATGTTTCTGTGACACAGCTGCTGCCTGAGTAGGATAATCAGGACCATGCTGCTGAGGAACTCAGAAACATCAGATATCCTAAACATGCTTCTTATCCTTTTCCTTTCCTGCTTTTCTAAATTTGTTTTCTGTTTTGTAGATCAGCTACTGTCCCCCCACATGGCACTTTGCATGTTTATTCATGAAGTTACAGGGAAAGGACTTGCTTTCCCCTCCGTGCACTAGAATAGATCGTACCATAAACTCGTCTCTGATGGGAACCGTTTCCCGCAGGAAGTGCTCAGAAACAATTTGTCCTTAGTAGATAATTTTTCTATCAAGTGCATTTCCTAGGGAATACATGCCATAAGGCTAAACAACTAAATTAGACAACACGCAGTGTCCGTCCAGTCTCCTGAGCTGAATCCATTTGGATATCCAACGTGTTTTAAGGGGTCACGTTCTGCCTCGTTACACGTTCTGCAGCTCCTGAGCAGCAGGGAAGCAGGTCTCTGTTTCTCACAAACTATTAAATGTTCTTGTTCCTGTTGGGGAAAAGCTCTTAATGAACACTGAATCGCTTTCCGACTGAAACAGGGCACGTTTGCCAACCAATAAAAGGTAAAACAACATTTTGTTGCAGAAAAAGGGCTTTGTTTGACAATCATTATCAATTCTTCAGGCTGACGAAGATACAACGCATGGGAATGAGATGCCAACAGCACTAAAAGACAGCTAGCTCCTCTCGAAATCGTAATTAAGATGTGTTATCCACTGTTAAGTCCCATTTTCCTCTTCCATTCCCAAACAGCCGGGCTAAGATTAAAACTTCAAAGGACACTGGAGACGGCGGTCCATCTCTTCATGAGCCTTGCTCTGCAGAGCCTGGAGGCCAGAAGGACCCCTCAGCAGGGACTGTGCCACGTGCCCCTCAGGAGACCAGCCCCTGCTTAGAGAGAGCACAGTCTTCAAAGCTTTACAAAGCCACACCTGCCCACAGCAAAACCTTCTTTTATTCAGTGTTCAGAATTTGTAATGCATAATTTTCTTCTACACAAACAGTTTGCATACTGACATTTTGTCTAGTTAAGACAATTTTGTGTACCTGGTTATTTGATGAAAAGCATAGATTAAAGAAATTTACAGGCTTTTCGCCTTGTTCCTTCCCTGTTTTTCATCTCATGCTGCATGTCTGGTCACCTGAATCACACATCAGTTTTTCTGTTTCCTGATTAGATAAATGGTAACTTCAAAACAGGAGAACAAAATGTGTGGGGCGGTTATTTAAAATGCAGGTGTGCTCCAGAAACTTTTTTTAAACTTGTTTTATTGTACAGATACACAAAGCACTGAAGACAATCACCTATTAGAAGAAACAAACAACTATAAAAACTGTATTACTGTGAAAGAGCTACTCCATGGTTTTTTACTGTTCTCAGGGTACCCAACACTAAAAATGTATCTTTTCCTTTCAAATATTTGGTAACTTTATACTTTAAAAAGCATTTTCCCAATATCTAGTAATAAAAGGTAGTGGATAGGGTCCTGCTATATTTTCTGTCTGAAAAATCCAGCAAAGGATAAAAATTATTTTAAAATGTGAAGTGTGAAATTCTTGAGCTCTTCCTAGCTGGAAGGAAAAGTTTTTACTTACTACTGTTTGAGTTAGAGCTACAGACACAGATTATTTTAAAATATTAACCAGTAAGAGAATATAGATTTCAAATTATTGTCTCTTCTTTCAATAAAGGAATATTTATTTTATATTCGAGATTTTACATATTCTCTGGGGCTACGAATAGCAAAAATAACAGATTTCTCCTTTCGATGTGGAAGATCAATATTGACGTAATTTGAACACAATTTTGCCTGTTGCGGAGGTGCTGCAGTACCTCCTGCCGGCCCGTTGACATCTTCAGTTATTCCCCAGATATTACGATCTATCATTAGGGCAAGAAGCCAAATTAATTGATCCCAATACAAAAGAGATTATATCCATTGGTGAAGCAGTCGCCTGTGTCGGTGGAGAGTTAAAGGAAGGATTAGGGGCACAAGGGCAATGCGGGCAGTCTGGAATCGCCACAGGTTTGAAATTAAGGCTGTGCTCCACACACAGGGTTGCACAGTGGTGATAACGACGTAGGGCGAGCCAGTCAGCAGAGAATGAAGCTTGTAGTATTTGGTTTCTAAATTTTTAATTTCCCAGCTCCTCTAAAGGATTTAGAACCAAGTTTCTGAATACATATTTCCCAGCTGTCTAACTGGGGGTGGAGATGCAACTGGGGACATGGCTCTGAAAGATTAGAAATGCACCTGCCCATAGATGTTATTCGATCTTTCTGCATGACCCCACTCTTTGAAGGGAAAGTGATTTAGGTCAGGTCCTTGAGTCCCAAAACAAAATAAACAGAAATTTTTATTCTTTCAGTTGCATGGTGTTTTGGGAGAAACATTTCTGACACTGTAAGACTCATAAAAAAGTTCTAGCAGAAGCACCCAAAAGTTAGGTACTACCTACACAGGTCTTATGGTTGTATACCTATTGCACAGACAGGTCGTGCTGATAAGAGACCACTCAACAATCAAAGAATAGCCAGTAAAAGAAAAAAAAATCCTTCCTAAGTTCAAAGGTTTGAGAGTGCATGAATGGAACAGAACTACATAAAAAGCTTTGAATTTAACCAACAGAAAAGATTCACATAGATTGAGACAAGCAAATATTTCTGGTGTCATCTCACTTTTAGCTGGATCTAAACAAAAAACTTTGGAGTAACTCAGTGGCACATCTCTAATAGCAGTCATGACTTAAACATTACTCTAGGAATGCTTTTATTTCTTTTTTTTCCATATCATCTGCTATCATACCAGACCATCAGTAAAATAAATCTCCCACAAACTTTGTGGGTTTCGTATTTTACACAACTGGCTTTCAACATCCTGTTCTACTTCTTGAGACTATTGCATGAATTAGTGTCTTGAAACTGGCCACATTAATTAAAATAACAATAATTCTATGGCTCTGAACTTTACTTGAATAAAACAAAATTTCAAGTTATATAAAGCAGACTAACATAAAGTCTCTTCTGGCACTTACACAGAAGGGTCAACACTCTGGCCAAGAATGACAACATTCACAAAGTGCTCGTATCCCTTATCTCTAAATATGCACTGTCAAGAAAATAATTTTAGTTTAAAGCAAATATCCATGCATATTGCAGTGCTCTCGCACTGCTTTACCTCTGTCACAAAATTTCAGTTATAATGAAATACCCTTTGCAGAAATTTATATCCAAGGTAGACCTAGGTAACACAAACCCAGATCGGATTCTGGTAATAATTCTTTGTAGAAACACAGTAAGTAAGGATACATGAAAGTAAATATGTATACCTACACGTACATACACACACATCACCATACTTTTATGCTTTGTATCAGTGCATTAAGTTTCACTATAAAGCTCCAGTAGTTACCGTCGTAGTTCTAAAACTCCCGTGGGGGTTTGCCCGCACGCTGAGATTTTGCAGGGGGGGGGGAAAGGGAGGGAATGTGCGTTGGTACAACTGCCAGTCCTGCACAGCTGTGGCACTCTGACTGCAGAGAAAGCTCTGCTGCCTTCCTGAAAAGCGATTTTATCTGCTTGTGGACAGTTACTGGAGCAAATCAACTCATGCAACTTCATGGAAAAAACCACCATTGCTAATTTGAGCCAATATATGCCAGAATAGTTAAGTGACAACATACTAAATAATGAAATGTACTGCAAGGAGAATAAGCTACATTTTTTTTCTGAATTTAACAGAATACTTATGTCTGAGATGTACATTTTTAAAACATTTAGACTTCTGCTTTAGGAAAGGCCCACCTTTTGAATTCAAATCTAAAACAAAGCTCTTCTGTGAAAACATACCTTTTAAATTAATTTTTATTTTATGAAGCAAAAAGATTTTTAACATAGGTAAATCATACACGGTAACACAGATACTTCTGTTACGAAAATGGAAGAGGAAATTGCACACCAGAGATGTGGAGAGATATTTTTTTAAATTCCTCTTCATTTTGCTGTTTTCAGACATCAGAGGCATTTTTCCATCCATGATATACTATCCTCTATTCTGCAAACAGTTCCACGACGTGCAGTATAGCATTGCATTCAGCAATGCAGTACTGAGTCCGGTGGAAGCACTTGCATGTGCAGAATTCTGAAAAAGGCTATTTGAATATTTTATAACTAATAATCGACATCTAGTGCGTATTTGATTTTTTTCAATTAAAAGATCTTTGCTTTGCCAATAAGCATACTGCATGAGAAAAGCTAAGCCTCAAGGCTCATCTCTAATAATGAGAAAATTTTCAATATTATGGTTATATAATTTTAAAAACATAGTGGCTTTTTTTAATTAGGGTTAGCAGATACAGAAAATTCAAATAGTGTTTTTGTAAAGGCTGCAGATATTTCATTTTTATAATTACATATGCCATAATTATCTCAGTAACATACTATACACAGAAGCAAGCAATTTTCTTTCCCAGTGTACTAGCTATGAAATTAAATCCATGCAATCATACTGCTATTGTTTCAAAACAATGCATCCCTTGCTTTAATATGCAGTCTGTATGTTAAGTTCAGAAATAAACAGAACATGTAATTAACACTTTCACCATGTCACAGTGTATTTCTGGATGTGGTTCAGCTTCTGAAGCTGAAATGGCAGGCGTGTTGCGAGCGGTGGAGGTGACCCCCAGCTCTGCAAGAGGACCTCAGGAAAAGGCACCAGCTCTTACCTGCAGGCTGTTGAAGATGATGAAGAAGACCAACATCCAGAGGTGCCGATAAGCCATGTGCAGCCCTCCCCACAGCCAGGTGATGGAAATCAGGGCAAAAAGGTACAAGACCAAGGGGATCTCTGAAAACCACAAACACAGCATATCAGGGAAAAGCACTTTTTACAGCATTACAGACGCAGGATGCAGTTTCACCGTCTCTGGCCAGCCCTGGAGTTTGTTCACCACTGATGGGCAGCCTTTCTCCTGCCCCAACTGGGCGTGTGTCCAGAGCTTTCTGGACCCCCACCTCCCCGGGGCCAGGAGACCAGCAGCAGGGCACAGAGGACTGGGGGATGGAGGGGCCAGGGGAGCACAGTCCAGGTCAGCAAACCCACCGTGGGGGCTTTGTGGGTGGGAAGAGCACACAAGGAGTCAGAAAACACGTTGACCTCAGGGGAAGCACAGTGAGAGCTCTTGGCAAGCTCTGGAAATTTGGGGAGGAAACGGATTTTCAAGCATTGAGAGGAAAGGGAAAAGAAAAAAATCATTATCAGTACAAAATACTGCCACAGCTCTGGCAATGTATAGAATTATACAGAAATTACACAAATAGCTTATTCTCTGGTTTGTTATTACTTCCACTGCAAGTCGAACGTGAGAAGGTATCTGATGCTACAGAACTTTAAATGACAATGTCCACTGAGCCGAGGAGCCCTCCAAACACAGACTTTGCACCAGTGAACTTCATTCACCTCCAGAAATACGTGGAGAATCCGTCCTTAAGCGCACACACATATGGCTGAATGTAGGTAACAGTCAAAGTCAAGGCTACCTTCCAGCAGGGCTTCAGGTTTATAACTGTTGCTTTGGCAGAAATGCATGTGTATATTTTAAGAAACAAGGAAATGACTTGAAGTGAAGCACAATATGACCAGGTACAGTGTTACTATAGTTTCTCCTATTAAAGCCTAATATCGCTCAGTAAAACCCGGGATGCAAACCTCAGCCTGGGCTGTTCTGCAACCACTGTTTGATAATATGACATAACATTTAACAAAGGTATGTATTTCCTTAAAAAATTACAGTGAGATACTGTGCTACACATGAAAATTAACATCATGGCGGTAACCTAGGACTGGAGGCAATAAAACCAAAGTATTAAAATCAACTTTGCTCTTTCGAACAGTTAACAAGGCTTTGCTTTTTCCATGGGGAAAAAAACCCCAACTCTACCTTGAAAATAACAAAGGCCATAACAGCATTAACAAAATTATATTTCCTAAGCAAAGGTGTTTGAAAGCTCAGTTCTAATCATTGTTAAGGTACTCCCGTTCTGACACTTATGTATAAGGACATCATACCAATCCTCCCCAGTTTGGCCATTTGAAAATAGTGCTGTTTCTGTGCATGTAGGTTTGCCAGTCATCCATTGGTGTATGGGAAGATGCAGTGCTGTGAGCCCTAGGCAGCTAGGGACCTGCAGCAGAGGACTTGAGGAGGCATCACGGGTGGGTACTGGTGCCTTAGAATGGCATTAGATTCATAGAATCATGGAATCACAGAATCATTAAGGCTGGAAAAGACCTCTAAGATCATCAAGTCCAACCATCAACCCACCACCACCATGTCTGCTAAACCATGTCCTGAAGTGCCATTTCTGCATGTTTTTTAAACACCTCCAGGGATGGGGACTCCACCACTGCCCTGGGCAGCCTGTTCCAATGCTTCACAACTCTTTCAGTAAAGAAATTTTTCCCAATATACAATCTAAACCTCTCCTGACGCAACTTGAGGCCATTGCCTTTCATCCTATCACTAGTTACTTGGGAGAAGAGACCAATGCCTGCCTCACTGTAACCTCCTTTCAGGTAGTTGTAGAGAGCAATAAGGTCCCCCATCAGCCTCCTCTTCTCCAGACTAAACAATCCCAGCTCCCTCAACTGCTCCTCATACGACTTGTTCTCTAGACCCCTCAGTACATGAAATTCATGTATTTCATGTCACAGGAGATCTAAGAGATCTGCACATGATCAGTTTATATAACAGAAGCTGTGAGAGACCCATTCCTTATGAACAGAAAGCTGGAGGCCAGACTGGATGACCTTGATTATCCTGAATGACTACTCATGCCCATTGAGCACCTGAATCACTTCTTCCATAGTGAGGTGAGCTCTGGTCAAAATTTGTTAATGGTCTGAGACTTCCCAAGCATCCTTGGTCCATAACGCATCACTAATAATACACATGTATTTTTCAAAGCAGCATCAGGAGAAAAAGATTGAGGCTATGTACCTCTGATATTGGTCTGGGAGGAACTCAGTTTTGTTATACGAGGAGAATGGAAATGCAAGGTATTTGTCACACCGCACTCCACAGGCACTAGCATCCCTTGCACACAAAGCACAAGTCACAAAGTCCCTTGGGCAAAACCGAAAAATTCCTTATCCCCTCAACAGATGTTGGGACAAACTTTTCTACAACAGCTACAAATATACACGGCCAACATCACAATGCTTTTACAATAATCAAAATTGCAAAGCCCTCTAAAGTACTAGGCAGTTCAGTAAAAACTAGAGCATTAAGTATTTCTCTTTTTCCTACACTAAATACACAAATGAATCCAAATACTTCTTAGATGTGTACTTAACAATGTTCACAAAAAAACAGCAAAGAACTGGCAGCCTCAAAGTTTTTGATGTTATAAAAATGAAATTTTTACCAAAATAAAAAATATGTAAACATACCCCAAATAATGCTGCTTTTTCTAGATGTAATTCTAAAGGTAAATTTGGTAATTATCTGTAGAGCTACTCATTATTTTATCTGTGCACAGGTGTTAATGGAATGATATAATCTTTCACTTTAGATCTCACAATCAGGCAATAAACTTTAGCTGCTTATGAAATTCAACTGATATAATGGACTGGCAACTAACGATCACTAATGTACACAATTCTAAATGCCCTACATAGACCAAAGTGAACAATGAAGAGAATTATCTTGGGAAGCTGAACAATGATTTGGCTTTTGTATTACTTTGCAACATGATTAAATTCAGGTGGGAGGCAGGGGAGGGTAGAAAGCAAATTGTGGAAGGACAAACCGCACGCAGTAGAACATGCCAAAAATTAATATCATGATATCTGCTTCTAGTGCATAAACATCACCCAAGGAAAAATACTACAGTATTAACCATAACTTTGCACCTCTAGATCATCAAAATCATAGATCATTGAAATAGCTGTGTACATAAAGATGAAGAAAATGGAGTAATATGATACCTAGGTCATAGAATGTTGATGTACAATAATCTGACTGTATTATCTTCAAGTGTCTGTCTGTGTGTGAAATTGATAAGTTCAGTTCTATCTATTCACCAGAATAAAATTACCACAGGTAAAACCAGAATCAAGCTTACTAAAGCTAACAAGACCTCTATGAAGTATACCTTGAGTAATTCTGATAAAAATTTATATAATGAATGTTACGTAGTCCAAACGTGTAAATTTATGTATACATTCTAAAAGTAAAGATGGTTGGAAGATACCTGTTTTTTGTCAGATGTGAATGTTTGTGCAGTTTACGATTCTGCTTTTATCTTTGCCAGCAGCAACTGCTTCATTATCAGTATCATAAAGGGTTAATACAGAGCTGAAATTTGGGCAGCATTTAGTTTCAGCTGTTTGAATTCTTTTAGTCCATTTGATCAAACAATTTGTTGCATTTAATCAAACAAAAACTCAATTAGTAGAACAAACATATCAGAAAATCAGCACCAATGTCTTTTAATTTTGTAAAAACAGCCCTGCATGAAGGAAAAGGATTCCAATAAACGGGCTTGAAATGAACCAAAACCAACAGTCTAGTTATCTGCAGTTTCACTCTTGTGTCAAGAAAACCAACACCCCCCTCCCAAACAAACTCAAAGAGTATTTTTGGGCAGATGAACCTTCACTGACAAGAATTTTACTCTAAATCAAGTGCAAGCCGTTGGCTTTAGTCTCCTTGAGTAAACCTCAGCAGACAAAAGACTGCAGTGGACCAGTCAGCTCAGCATCAGTGTGATGCAGGGGAGACATTGTCAAGCAGCTCTGTTGGGCATTATAGATTCGAACCATGCTGGTTCACAATTTTTTTTACACAGTTATCACACCTTTTTTTAGTACTAGGAATGATGAAGGGTTTTATTTAAGCAACGTTCAGTCTACCCACTCCTTAAATATGTATAAATGTATGTACGTATGCATCTATCACCATGTCCATACCTCTCCTTGAAATATCTCCCCTTTTTCCTAGCTATAAGTTTAAGAAACATTGGCAGAGTTTATGACTCCATCCAGATAAATGCAGCTTACGCAGCTCTAGTTGCAGTTTTTTAGAGTTTGAAAATTTACCTTAGTCCAGCTTGGTATTTGACCAGGTGAAATTACATCCATTCAATTCACCAAAACACTAAATGTGTCCAGTGTTTATCACTTCTTCCCCATTGCTGAGAAAATACTATTTTCCATATTAACTTATCTATCAAATTTATTTTTCTGCAATGCTTACTGTTCTGAGGGCTGCGCTACCTTGTAATCAGTTTTTATGGGTGGTAGAACTGTAGTTTTAGTACAGCAGGGGAGTCATCACTGGAAACACAAGATTTTGTCCAGTGATTTACACAAAAATGACTCTGGTGAGAATCTGAAAGTTAGGCTGTAATATTTTTGTGACGGGTTTGGATTAGATTACAAAATTCATGAACGAGGAAAAGTATTAAAGTGATGGAAAAATTTATTTAACTCAATGGGAACCTAAAAGAAGCTGCACTGGTTACAAACAAAATTTTGCCTGGCTTTGCCTCCAGCAAGAGCTAAAAAAGCTGGCCAGATGTGATACTTCTGCCAGCAATTCTCCCATTTACAACTCAGGAGGTTCCTGAACCAGACACAGTTTCTTTCTATTCGGTAATCTTCAGGGGACTTCTCTTTCACAGACTCATCTGGAACTAGTCACGGTGAACTCTGACAATTCAGAGTATCCAGTGGCAAGGAACTCCACAGGGATAGCAAGAGTCAGGTGATAAAATGCCAGATTGCTCGGCTGAAACAGCTGTCAACCTTGCGTTTGTTGTTTGGTTTCCTCATAGGAGAAGCAAGAACAAGAGACAGAACGAAACAGAAAAACCCAGAACTTTTCCAAACAGCTATGCTTTCACCCACAGTGGTTTTAAATCTGTAACAAAATAAACCCACACAATATTGTAATTTCTGAAATAAACCTCACAAAGAAAGACTATGGTGACAGTTTTAAGCTCATCTCCTGCTGCACTCTAAGACATCTGTACTGACCTACAGAGAGAAATAATCTGATGATGAGGCTCACGTGTCTACACCTACACCTACTGCAACCCAAGCAGGTTGCAGCAGCTTACTGAGGTCCACAAAGAAGTTTACCAACACAAGACTGTTGTCCAGCCAGCCTCTTCAAGACTTCTTCCAAAATGAGAACTCCAATGCTTGTCACATTTATGTGCCCGAAAGGACTGGAAAAACGGTGAGAAATAATAATTTTTACAATAGAAGATTAGATCATCTAAAATTTATTCATAGCTGGGGCCTGGAATAGATTCTGCCAATTGAATACTGCTGGTTGAGACACTGCAGATAAAGAAAAAAAGAGTAAAAGAGACATAATTTTTCAGTGTCAAATTCATGCTCTATCTCCCTTCTTATGCAGCATACACCTATTTTGGAAAGCATAGGAAGGAGGGAGTTGTGGCGAATGGATTTAAATCCTGTTGGTGGCCGGTCATGAGTGGTGTTCCCCAGGGCTCAGTTTTGGGGCCAGTCTGGTTTAGCATCTTTATCAATGATCTGGATGAAGGGATAAAGTGCTCCGTCAGTAAGTCTGTAGATGACACCAAGTTGGGTGGGAGTGTCAATCTGCTTGAGAGTAGGAAGCCAAGGCCAACTGTATGAGGTTCAACAAGGCCAAAATGCCAGGTCCTGCACTTGGGTCACAACAACCCCTCGCAATGCTACAGGCTTGGGGAGGAGTGGCTGGAAAGCAGCCTGGCGGAAAAGATCTTGGGGTGTTGGTTGACAGCCAGCTGAACATGAGCCAGCAGTGTGCCCAGGTGGCCAAGAAGGCCAATGGCATCTGGCTTGGATCAGGAACAGTGTGGCCAGCAGGAGCAAGGCAGTGATCGTCCTCCTGTACTTGGCACTGGTGAGGCAGCACCTGGAGTGCTGTGTTCAGCTTTGGGCCCCTCACTACAAGAAGGACATTGAGGGGCTGGAGCGTGTCCAGAGAAGGGCAGCGAGGCTGGGGAGGGCTCTGGAGAACAAGTCTGATGGGGAGCGGCTGAGAGAGCTGGGGCTGTTTAGTCTGGAGAAGAGGAGGCTGAGGGGGGACCTTATTGGTCTCTACAACTACCTGACAGGAGGGTGTAGTGAGGTGGGTGTTGGTCTCTTCTCCCAAGTAACCAGCGATAGGATGAGAGGCAATGGCCTCAAGTTGCACTGGGGGGGGGGGGGGGGGGGTAGATTGGATATTAGGAAAAATTTCTTTACTGTAAGAGTGGTCAGGCATTGGAACAGGCTGCCCAGGTAAATGGTGCAGTCACCTTCTCATGAAGGGGTTCAAAAAACATGTAGATGTGGCACTTCAGGACATGATTTAGCAGGCATGGGGGTGCTGGAGTGGCAGTTGGAGATGAGGATCTTATAGGTCTTTTCCAACTTTAACAATTCTATGATTCTGTGAGATACCTGCCAACCTCTGCCCCTGCATCTGACAGCACTAAGAGTCATGCAGCCTCCTGGTAATCCAAAGCAGAGGGAATGAGAAGGAATGAAGAAGAAGGTGGAAGAAACTTCAAAGAGGAGCAGGAAGACAAAGAGGAGCCTTGCAGTGTTCCCCATCCACTGTCATGCCTTCGACAGTTCACCAAAAGAATGGCAAGTTGAAGGTTGAGGTGCATTCATACATCCCATTGTAATTTCACTTAGCAATGGGACAGTTCGCATGGCTAACTTCACTCTTCCCTGTGTAATGTCTATTGATTATGGAAGAATAATTTGATCATGCAGGTCATAAAACTGTTTTACCTGGTTAAAAGCTCTGGTTTGTCCTCCTGCACACTTTCAGTCAACTGCCAAAGCAATGGACAAGCACTTTGGCAGAGAGAAAGCCTAGCATCCGAATGAACCATCAACTTGTCAACAAAAGTATCAAAACAGAAATAATTGATAAGCCCTGTGAGACACATAGCAACTCATTGCTACGGAGAAAATCTGCAGGACCACCAGGAAAAGCAACTGAAATGAACTAGAAAAACAACACACTGATTTCATGGATCACCAGCACTGGAACTCTTTTCGGCATGCCAGGATTAGTCCCTCGCGAATACCATGTTCAGTCAGTAGATATCCAGAAAAAAACATAACTTTTCAGTTTGAACTAGATTATATATCTCAGAAGATAATACATTATCTTCTCCCTGGAACTGACCTGTAACTCAAAAGAAAATAAACTTCATATTCTGAAATTGCCAATTTTATGTTTCTTCTGTGTGCAGAGCTGAAACTTACTCCTTAACTTTATATATTAAGTCTGTTTCATTAGAAAAATGTCAGGTAGACTACCTGAAGGTCTTCTTCCTTCCTTCTTTCCATACCTGATGTTACAGATAAAATTCTCCAGGACAATGTTTCTAAGCAGTGAAAAATGCTAGATCAAATAGAAATACATGGAATTGGAAATTACTAAATAATATTAAAGCTCTGAAGTGTAATGTGGAGTATGTCTTGGTAGCAAACAGCTAGATGATTTAAATATGGAAAATAAGGAATGCACTATGTTTTCATAACACATCCAAATGTTTGTATTCTCACCACTGTGTTGGCCCCTATTGCGTCTTTTTTTGTTGCCTGAGGTACTTAATTTTTTTCTAAAAATAGGAAAGTCAATAAAAGAAGCAATTAAATAATATAGCTTTAATGATCTTCTGAGTTTATCTATAAATATTTACTGTGTTTCTTCCCCTTAGGTTGTTAAACTGATAATGCAACTTTAATTGCTTTTAATTGTTCTTGGCTAGACACGAAGACCTACTGCAAAATCTGAAAGATCTTTACAAATATTTTTTCCTTGGTGATTCGGGAGAACGCATTGCTTCACAGAATTTCACCAATTTGTGGAAGACTTAAGTTAGTAAAACATTTACAGACTATTGCTTAAGAAGTCATGGCTTAAATTTAGCAACAGAACTATGAAAATGCCACAAAAACATTATTTTTTTTTTAATAAGCTTGAATAAGAGTGTTCCAAATCCTGCTGGCTTCGTTTTCAATTGCTTTTGACAGCTGCTGTAGAAAAGGAGTATGGTAACAGGATTTTGTGGCCAAAATAAAGAAGCTAACAGATTTCCTCATAGAGTTCAAAGGAGAAAAGACCACACCACCACCAACAACATGAAAGCAAACCTCTGACAAAACCTCCGATTCCAGATTGGGAATGTTAAAGATGTGCAGAATTTAACAGTAGCTGATACATAGATCAGAAAGCCGGGGTAGGTAAATGTCCATGAAACCAAACTGGACAAGGTTGTTCATGGATAATTTGTAACAATAGGAAGCAGCAAACCAGTTAGAATACTGTTTTTGGTTCATTTATATTTTTTGATCTGCTGCTTTTTGTGGCAAGGAAGATTTTGAAATTAAAGGATAGCTCCCAAAACAGAAGCACACTGCCCATTACGCATAAAGACTACATCACTACTATAAAATCATAGAAGACTGGCCTCCCTAACCTTCCCACTAAATCGCAGGGTTTTTGGCAGAGTTTCGAACACAGCTTTAAGACATATTTTGGTATAATTAAATGAAAGACCAGTCATCTTATTATAGCTTATGCTCTTACTGTTATGCAGGGAACATGGCAAATCCCAGAACAACAGCAAATAAAGAAAAACAAAGAAAAATTTGAACCTGCTTGTCTCCATATAATAAAATTGTTTAGCAATATTATGCAAAATATTAAATGAGTGCTAAATTCAAAACTGTACAGGGAAAACCTATGCAAATTCACCTGCTTCTGCAGATTTCTTTAAAAGAAGAGAGCTATTTTTGTCATGTGAAGCACAGTGCAAACAATATAAATTACATGAGTGTAGGTGATCCATTCAGGTTATTAACTTATTCAGATCTTTGTTCTCTATTTCAGCATATAATTATGCTTGTGCATTTTGTCTTCACCGTATTTGTAAAAAATCTCCAAGGCAAATATTTGTTTGTTTCCCAATTGAAAAAAAAAAAAGCCCTTATGTGTGACTATGACGCATACTGTGAATACTGTACATAACTCTTTGTTCAGAGGTAGCCAATGTCTGCTTCTTGATTTCTAGATGCATGTTGTCATCTCAAGATGAAAGCACTCCTGCCCTTCACTATTCCTTTGATTCTCTTAGATACGTGATGTGTATCTTATAATTCAAGATAATGATGTTAGCATATAGCTTACAGGATAAGGAAGACTTGTAACTACAGGTTTAGATATACATTCTCACTTAGAATCAAAAGCCCTATCCTCAGAATAATATCCTGAGCACAGAAGCATGGATGGAACGCCCTGCACTTGCATTTCGTATGGCTTATTTGTTTCTTGAGAAGATCAGATGGTAGTAGATATAGTTGGACCATCCAACATGTCCTGTCATGATCAGGAATTGCATGGTGCTAAGACAACAAATATATTAAAGAAATTTGTATGAAGGAACACTCAAGAAGTTAGTTAAAATTTTACAGCTAAATATCTAAGGCATTCTTCATGAAGTTCTATTTTGGCAACAAAAAGTTTTAATCTTTAATTCTGGCATATTTACAATGATGATATCTGAATCAGGTAAGTTCTACTGCGTATTTATGTGCGGGGCATGAAAATTATGCCTCTACATGTTGCTCAATAAACGGCGGTCATCTATTCACAAAGCTATCATCAGAAGAAAAAGCAGGTGATTTTTCAATTTTAATTTTTCCGTTATATTTTCAATTTTTTTTGTGAAATTATGAAAGGTTAATAAATGGTTGGACAACAAAGTTATGTATATTGGATTGCTGTCTTATTAATGTCCAATTTCTTTATTTGCATATTAGGACTGTCAAGAAAAAACAACCATTTGTTATATATGCCTTTTTCAACCTTCTGTGATTTCAGCCAAATACAACCATCCTGCTTTATACCACCTGATTTCCTTCAATAGCAGTCTTTCTTGTTGCAAATCTAAATATTAATCCAGAGGCTGTTTATACAATGCACATTTCTGACTTGGCTCCTCTCAAGGCTAACTTTTGAGAAGTTAATTTCTATATATAGCAAAATAATCAGTCAACATAACATGTTTGCTGAAATGCTGGCAAACTGCAGCAGTTCAAACACGAAGCCGCTTTTCTAGCAAACTCAATGCGCCATCTGTGGAAGAGAATACCAGACGTAGAATTGACTTTCCTTGTAAATCAGCTTTCACACTATTTCCCAACACTGGCTTTTGAGGAACAGTCTACTCTAAGAGAGAATTAATTCTTGACTCTCCCATTGCCCTTTCTTCTAGCCTTCAACTGTTCAGGAAAATTCCTTGACCGAAGCAAGCTATATCAATCACCATGTAAAACAGCCCGAGTAGCAACAGAGCAATTCTGGAGCAGTAAAAAAGAACGTGAGAGCGCAACCTTACGTACTTGGTGTTCCAGACAGGGGAATAAGAGTGTGCATATTGCTCAAATTGGGATTTGGCAAATTCTATTTATTTGTGTTTATTATCCACTACGACTTTGTTTTAATCATATGCTTTTACAGTGATATCTCAGGCATAACTAAAGAGTAGAATAAGGTCTCTGGTAAGATCACAGACCACTTCCAAAGAAACCAACAACAGTTGCTAAAAGTAGAATTTTGCTGGGCTAGTCATCCTGGGGCCATGATGTTTTCTTGATAGCCTAGAAACTACCAGAACAGTGTATGACAAATGTGACTCTGCTCAAGAGTAACCAGGATTAATCTAGAGGACTAGGAAGAATATATGCATGTCAGAAAAGGAGGTACAACTAATAATGAATATCTGTGTATAAATATATGTAAAAAACCCTATAATTATACCTTACAATTTTCCAAGAAACTATTTAACCATGTACAAACAGATCTTCTTTACAGTCACCAAGGGGCAAAATTGTTCTGTTGGATGTGTATGGAGAAAGCCAGTATTGTTATTCTGCTCTTAATCAAAAAAAAAAAAAAAAAAAAGTGTGAGTTCCCTTTAGTATGGGTAACAGCAAACTCTCTGCTCCTACATACAGAAAATAAATAGTAAAACACAGCACTGCTACCTAAGTCCAGGAAGATGCTTTACCACAGCAAATGGAATTTATTCTAACAACTGTTGAAGGCTAATCTGGTGGCTCTCTATGATGGAGTGACTGAGTTGGTAGATAAGGGAAGAACAACTGGTGTCATATATTTTGACCTCTGTAAGGCCTTTGACATGGTCCCACCCAACATCCTTGTCCTCTAAATTGGGGAGATATGGGTTTGATGGATAGACAACTTGATGGATAAGGAATTGGCCGGATGGCCACATCCAAAGAATTACAGTCAATGGCTCAAAGTCCGAATGCAGATCAGTAACAAGTGGTGTCCTTCAGGGTCCGTACTGGGACCAGTACTGTTCAATATCTTTATTAATGACACAGACAGTGAGAGCATTTCGTGGACGATACCAAGCTGAGTAGTGTAGTTGGTACGCTTGAGGGAGGGGATGCCGTCCAGAGGGATCTTGACAGCCTGAAGAAGTGGGCCCATGTCAACATCATGAGGTTCAACAAAGCCAAGTGCAAGGCCCTGCACCTGGGATGGAGCAATTACCAATATCAGTACAGCCTGGGAGATGAAGAATTGCGAGCAGCCCTACAGAGAAGGACTAGGGGATACTGGCAGATAAGAAGCTGGACATGACCCAACAATGTGCACTCACAGCCCAGAAAGCCAACTGCACCGTGGGCACAGGGCAAGGGAGGGGATTCTGCCCCTTTGCCCTGCTCTGCTGAGACTCCCCAGGAGTCCTGCGTCCAGCTCTGGAGCCCTCAGCACAGGACAGAGCTGGAGCTGTGGGAGCGGGGCCGGAGGAGGCCCCAGCAATGATGCGAGGGCTGGAACCCCTCTGCTGGGAGGAAAGGCTGGGAGAGCTGGGGCTGGTCAGCCTGGAGAAGAGAAGGCTGCGGGGAGACCTTATTGCAGCCTTTCAATGTTTAAAGAGGGTTTATAAGAAAAATGGAGAAAGACTTCTTAAGAGGGCATGTTGTGGCAGGAGAAGGGGCAATAGTTTTAAACTGAAAGAGAACAGACTTACAATGTGTACAGGGAAGAAATTTTTTACAATGAGCATGGTAAGACATGGGAACAGGTTGTCTAGAGAGGCTGTGGATGTCTCATCTTTGGAAGTGTTCAAGGTCAGGTTGGATGGGGCTTTAAGCAACATGACCTAGCGGAAGATGTTCCTGCCTCTAGCAGGGTTGTTGGAACTAGATGATCTTTAAGGTCTGTTAAGGTCCATTCTATGATTCTATGAACCTTCGTTGCAAGGTAAGCTTCCGGGTATTCCAACAATAGGAGAAAAGACTAGGAAAAAATTTTGACCCGGTTTATAGCTTAGCCACTTGCATATTCAATTTATTTGAGAAAAAAAACACTACACTACAAATGAGGATATAATTTACTGTTTCTACTCCTATTAAATTTCTAGTAAAGTTAATCATAGCCCTCCTCAAGTAGAGATCACAAATATGGAACTTCAGAACTACCAGCTGCAGTTCAAGAGGCTTTTCCTACAATGTATGAAATGACCTAAAGAATGTACACTTATAAGGCAGATAACAACTTTTTTTCTTTCAAATCTGCATATCCAACACTTTTTTCTATTTTATGGTAACAGGCAAGACAGTGACCTTGCTATTTTATTATTACTGACAACATTCCATAATGTTTTGCATGAATTATGGCAGAACCCGCTTGGGGTCATCTGTATCACACTGCGATTTTAACTATCTTCTAACTGAATGACTCCCAGAAAGGGAATAAACAACAGTAGATCAAAAATTCACATGCAGATAGGTGTTTGTATGAATCTCTGTGTATAAATTATAATTACATGCCTATATATGCCATATTTTCCTTTCTGCAATACTCTTAGCTCTCTGGAATTTAAGTGAACAGGTGTCCACAATTACTTGTAAAAGTGTATTTAAAATATATTTTTGTCTATGTTTACGGCTCTCTACAGTTGATATGTCAGAATTGTTTACAGCATCATTCACCTGGAATTTTATTGTCTTTCTAGAAAGGGTATAGTAATGGAGAGCAGACAGTTTTCCAACGCAGTGATTTTTTTTGTAATTTTTTTTTTCCTATTACTTACTGCATTATTCAAAGTTGTAAAATTTGGGTACCAAACCCCAGGATGGAATCTGGGAAAGGTGTTTGTGCTGTAAGAATTCATTGTTGTGGGTGAATGAACAGGGAGTAAATCAGTATGGGGATGACAGGCCAGAGACAAGTTAGAATAAGACACTATTCTAAGACAACTGTAGCTCCACCTTTCCTCTAGTCTTGGATGAAACAGAGAGAAAGTCTGGCATATTCGTTGCCACAATAAACCAGCAAAATAATGGGTGCCTATGCAACTTAAGGAGGCAATGTTGCCGAGACTTCCCTACCCTATAGGCTCTTTAAAGCTGCACTGAAGCCAGAATGTGGTGCTGGTGTGATCCAGGACCTCCTCTCCATTGCAGAAGCAAGATATCACAGAATCACAGAATGATTTGGGTTGGAAGAGACCTTGTAGACCATCTCGTTCCAACCACGCTGCCACGGGCAGGGACCCCTTCCACCAGCTCAGGGTGCCCCCAGCCCCGTCCTGGCCTTGAACACTGTCAGGGAGGGGGCAGGCACAGCTTCTCTGGGAAACCTGGCCCAGGGCCTCACCATCCTCACGGAGAAGAATTTCTTCCTAATATCTCATCTAAATCACCCCTCTTTCAATTTAAAGCCATTACCCCTGGTCCTGTCACTCCATGCCCTTGTTGAAAGTCCCTCTGCAGCTCTCTTGTAGGCCCCCTTCAATAACAGCATGGAAGCAGGATAAGGTCCTATCGAGTCTGTAAGAACATGGAGCCAGTGGAGTGAACTTCTCCAAAGAGTGAGTCATACGGGAAGATTCAAAGTGGTAGTAGGTCTTACCACTGCAAACTGCCTTTGAATATGTCTTTAAAAGCACAATATAGCCATAAAACATTAAAAATAATGAAAATATACTACCACCACCTCAAATTTCAGGAGAGAAATATTCAGTCAGATAGTCTGTGGCCTTTAGTTAACAGCACCACGTTATGTAGTTATAGGCAACATTACAAACTACATAAATCACTGGCCTTTCTTTCTGGAAGCTTGTACTATAAACACAGCTATGCAGAGAGCCCTTATACAACCCCAGGCACCGTAAACCTCAGCAGGCAGCTATTTCCCTTCTCTAAAACTGTCTCTCTCCAACTTGCTCTTGCCTACGCTGCACGAGGTACTTTCATTTGTGCTTGCAAAAGCCGTTTGGTAGCAAAACGCCAGTTTGCCATGCAGGTGCACAAGTAGTAAAAGTTACAAACTGCTCTTTTTTTTTAAAAACAAGGCTATTACTGACATTTTACTGAATATTTCTCCTCCTGATATTGTTTTTTCTTTTCTTCTGAGACATCAGCATTCTCTATACTACTTTCAGGACTTTACTGGAGAAAGAAAACACCCTGAACCCTGTATTAAATCAAACAAAGTTTTGTTTCAACCTATTATTTCATGTCTTTGTGTCTTGTAGTTATAGCTTCTATTAGTACTTTCTGTCATTTTGCATGCCGACTTTACTTATGGTATTGTTCCAATATTCAGCACTTTTTTTCTTTGGTTTAATTGCTCTGAGACGAGCCTTAACCTTCAACATATGAATATGGAATCTCTATCCTTAGAGATAGTAAAAAAAAGTTATTTATGAATAAATAAACTGTATCACTCAAGACTGAATAGGGAGCCACCTCTGTGATTGCTCCAGGCAGTCTCTTTTATATCAGAAAGAAATGAAAAGCTAAAGTGCAGCTAAGGTCTTGAGAATCATACTTACAAGCTATGTTTAACAGACTTTATCCAAATTCATATAGCTTTTAGTCAAGCTGACATTTTGTCACTAAGAAATTAATATTTGAAGAAATAATAAATAATTAATATTTATTTAAATTTTCTTATAAAAGGAATGTATTTCTGTAATCCGAATGTTAAAAAACACCACAACCCCTCATTTCATAATACAATTATCATTGCAAATTTGAGTATTTGAACAAGACAGCTACTCTTTATAAATCTGAACAGTTACAAGCACTGGACTATGCAATTTTTTAATAATCCACTGTCTCTTTTAAGTTCAGAAGATATTTGTTTAATGAATTTAGAAAAATGATTCAAGAACCTTTCATGCTTTCATAAAATAAAACTGGCTTCATGCAGTCAGGGAGAAAATAGATCCACTTTTATTAAAATCTGTATACTTGCATTTGTTTATAAAACTCAGATTTTTTTTCCAAAAACATCATGAAAACAAAAGAAATATTCTAAGCTTCTCACAGAGTGTCCTGCTATTACAATATTGGTCTAAACTGCTGCAATTTTATTTTGGGAATTTATTGTGTTTAAAATTGTTCTGACAGAGGAGACCGACCGATACTTCCTGTTTTGCACGAGAGAGATCTTTCCTTTCAAGCACATTTCAGCTGCGAGTAGCACTGGGAGATTTCACGACAGCGGCGTTAACTCCAAACGCTCCAGCACGCAGCCTGCGCACGGATGTGAAGCCACTGAATACGGCACAAGTCCCACGGGCCCGCGCCGTGCCCCGCGCCTGGGGCCGAGCAGAGGAGCACGGTGTGGGTTCCACGCTACCCCTGCCCCGCACGCGGGCAATCGCTGCTCCTGAGCAGCCCCAGCCCTCCCGGGGACAGGGCTGCTTGTTACCCGCAGCCAAAACCTTGGGGACACCGTGCTCCAAGCAGGGCCATGCTGTGTCTCACCGCTATTCTCTTTAGTAGACTAGACACAACCACTGATAGCAACTGCTTGTTTTAGGATTAACACATTTTTATCCCCCTAAGACAGTTCAGCATCTGCATAACTTTCATCGTTACAGTGCTTTCACAGACTTCAAAGGGACCACTAGCATCCTTAAAGTAGTGCGTAGGTATCTACTGAACTGTGGTTTCTAGTGGGGTTTTCTGAACGGGCAAGAACAGTCAGTAACAGTTCTGGAAGTCCAACTTTTTTGCATAGGGGTAGCCAACGAATCATACCTGCAGCATTTGTTCTTCCTCTGAAAATATCGTCGTACGCTTTCCATTGCGGGGTCACCTGGTAGGCGTGGATGAACACCACAAAAACCACTACCAAGCACATTAATGGCACCAGAGCAGCAGTGAAGAGAGCAGCATAGGCATTTGGAATGAAGCACCTGATGGAAAAAATGGGAAAAAATGCTCTTTGTAAACTTCAGAGACACCTCGAACAGTCATGAGTGAATTTCCAAAACCAAACTTTTTTGAAGAAGGATGTGCTTTGCAAGCCACAAATTCTTTAACTCTTTACCCAGAGTAATGTTGATAGCATGCATTGGGTTCTGTTTGTTATCATCCCCTCATCATTATCTTAAGGAATACAATATTTGCACTTTAAAAGTATGCACGTGACATTTTAGCCTAACCAATGTTGGAAAGACTTAAACCGTTGCCGTGGAACAAATTACATTTTAACAAACTCCATGCATGCTATATTCATTTACTGTGATCACTCTTAGTCACCAATGTCTAAAAGGGCATTATGCAATTTTCTATACTTAGCTCCTGAAACCACAAATTTAATTTTGAGAAATATATTTTTAAAATAAATGAACAAATCTTGAAGGCAAGAGAACTATTCCTCCTCGAGTTGTTGGAAACTATATGTCATTTGCACACTGAAGCCAAATGCTCCCTCCCATATTTTTTTAAATTGTCCTGTCTCTCCTTACCCTTTCCATTTATTAAAGTTACAATTATTTATAGAGACGTGACAGGAACATGAGTTATTGCTGAAAAAGAGTGAAATTACACATATAAGATGACGACTTGAAGGATATGGGGATGATCGCTAACAGGAGTTCTGGACAGCATGAGAGCTCGGGTTTTGTGTGAGCTCCCCAGAGGTCCATACGTGCTTTACTGCCACTGACCTACTCTGGAGATGACGCACAACAGAGCAGCCCAAGGGACAGCTCAAGAGTCAGTTTGTCTAGAGAATATGTGGTCACTGCTATCCCTAATAAGAGGGTGTAACTTACCCAGCCCTTCTTGTCAGGTCAGCTCTGCTAAATAAGCTTAGAGTCAATGCTGGTACAACGTACATCTGAGAAGAGCCTGGGTGCAGGTTTCACTGATATACCTGGTAGACCTTCTAGGACTGCTTAGGTGGACATATGTAGTCTGCCCAGAGGGTCAAGACTGCATTCTACGTCAGTTCTTCCAGAGCTCAGTGAATCTCAAAATCATCTCCAGCAGAATCTAGATACCTTCTGCAACTCCCTTCACAAGGTACAGGCTCAGTCAGACACCAAGCTGAGAAAGTAAGTAAGAAACAGGGCAGGCAGACTCTCTATTGCGATTAAAAGTGTTTATTTCACAGAATCACAGAATGGCTGAGGTAGGAAGGGACCACTGGAAGTCATGTTGTTCAACCGCCCTGCTCAGGCATGGATACATAGAGCTAGTTGCCCAGGACTGTGCCTAGATGATTTTTTTAATACCTCTGAGGACAGAGACTCCATGACCTCTCTGAAGCAACCTGTGCCAGTGCTTGGTCACCCTCACAGTGAAAAAGCATTTCCTGATGTTCAGACCGGAGTCTCCTGTGTTTCAGTTTGCGCCCATTTGCCTCTGGTCCTGTCACTGGGCACTGCTGAAAAAAGCCTGGCTCTGTCCTCTTTGCACCCTCTGTACAGGTGGTTATACACATTAAACAGATCCCCTGCACCTTCTCTTCTCCAGGCTGAACAGTCCCAGCTCTCTCACCCTTTCCTCACAGCGGTTACGCTCCAGTCCCTTCTTCATCCTGGTGGCCCTTCGTTGGACTTTGTCCAGTCTCTCCACGTCTCTCCTGCTCTGAGAAGCCCAGAACTGGACCCAGGGCTCCAGATGAGACCTCACGAGCACTGAGCAGAGGGGAAGAACACCTTGCCTCGATTTGCTGTCAACATGGTTATCTCCTGGACACAGCATCTGATCCATTTCACCCTTCTGATTTTTAATGTTTCTTCGGTATGAAAGTTGTTTTTGTTCCCGAAATATATTCTTGAGTGGGCCCAATTAGTGTTATGACATGAAGGCGGATTACAATAACCTATACTGCTTTTAATGATTATACTGAAGCCAAGCGTCTAAACACAAGTGAAGTCTTCTATAAAATCATATTTATGTTCTGAAACCTGTAATATTTTTCAATTTGATAGATTTTTTGTATTGCAGAGATCTCATACACTCTTAAAAAAACTACCTGAACGTCTTGAAAATTTTCTGTAAATATTTCTGTATATTCATTTAATGAAAGCAGCATAAAAATGAAAATGCACAGAGATGGAACACTTTTAGTAAAACCCCTAGGTACTTGCTTTAAAAAAGACACTGAAACTTTATGTAGAGAAGAAATACACAAAGCCTTATTAACCTACAAAGCTTACTTTATACTTTTTTTCTGGAAAGCAGTGGTGAGTGACTCAACAATAACGAGTTATTTTATTCACTTATAGTAATGGGATGATATCTTTTATGCTGGAAATCATATGGGACAATCAGGGACCAATTGAAATTATTTATCATGCTTGACACTAGGGGCACATATTTATTATTCCACGACCATGACACATTTGTCACATGGAACTACCGTGTGTCTTGTATTCCTAGTATTGGATGAGAACAGAAGAAAAATGTCCCAAAACATCAACTAAGTTGGTGTTCCAGAACACAGTTATTCTATAGGAAAAAGGCCTAGAAAGACTGATGTGGAAACTGGAATGGACTACATAATCACAAACCTTACTTGTTTAAAGAAGATCATTATCTCCTGCAGCATAGTCATCAAGGAAGTTTTTTTTTTTTTTTTAAAAAGACACTAGGCCCTGTAAAGGAAGTTTTTAATCCATGAAAGACAGAGTCATTGTGCATAACGCAGTTATTTTTGTATTTCTTTCTTGGGCGAGTAACTATGAGGTTTTGGTTTTGTTTGTTTTGAATCTGAGTAATAGAAAAAGAAAGAGACCTACAGGTTGAAATACATGCCTTGTGCAATGGGAACAAGAAAAGTCAAACACTGTTAGCCTCTTGAGAGACTGTAATTTTACTACAAAGTTTCTGTGATTTCCTACTAATGCTTTCTATTACCAAATTGTACTTGCTTTTTCTGATTTTTTTGATAAGAGGCCTGTCACTAGTGGTGTCCCCCAGGGGTCAGTACTGGGCCCAGTCTTGTTTAACTTATTCATCAATGACCTGGATGAAGAGTTAGAATGTACCATCAGCAAGTTTGCTGATGACACCAAACTGGGATGAGTGGTAAATACACCAGAAGGCTGTGCTGCCATTCAGCGTGACCTGGATAGGCTGGAAAGCTGGGCAGAGAGGAACCTGATGAGGTTCAACAAAGGCAAATGCAGGGTCCTGCACCTGGGGAGGAACAACCCCATGCATCAGTACAGGCTTGGGGTGGACTTGCTGGAGAGCAGCTCTGTGGAGAGGGACCTGGGTGTCCTGGTGGACGACAGGTCGACCATGAGCCAGCAGTGTGCCCTGGCTGCCAAGAAAGCCAATGGGATCCTGGGGTGCATTAGGAGGATTGTGGCCAGCAGGTCAAGGGAGGTTCTCCTTCCCCTCTACACTGCCCTAGTGAGGCCTCATCTGCAGTGCTGTGTCCAGTTCTGGGGTCCCCAGTTCAAGAAAGATGAGGAGCTACTGGAGAGAGTCCAGCAGAGGGCTGCGAGGATGAGGAAGGGACTGGAGCATCTCTGCTATGAAGCAAGGCTGAGGGAGCTGGGCTTGTTCAGCCTGAAGAAGAGAAGGCTGAGAGGGCACCTTAGAAATGCTTATAAATATCTGCAGGGTGGGGGTCAGAAGGATGAGGCCAGTGGTGCCCAGCGACAGGACAAGGGGTAATGGGCACAAACTGAGGCACAGGAAGTTCCATCTGAACATGAGGAAGAACTTCTTCCCTCTGAGGGTGATGGAGCCCCGGCCCAGGCTGTCCAGGGAGGTTGTGGAGTCTCCTTTTCTGGAGATATTCAAGACCCGCCTGGACAAGGTCCTGTGCAGCCTGCTGTAGGTGACTCTGCTTTGGCAGGTTGTTGGGCTGGATGACCTAGAGAGGTCCCTTCCAAACCCCACCATTCTGTGATTCTGTGATTTGCTACCAGCTTACATCTCTCCTAGCATCAAAAAGACAACTGTTTAGCTTTCGTCCCAAGATGCCTCCACTCTTGTCTTTCTCGCTTATGGTTATCTGACTGGAGGGCCCATCTTTGGTTCTGTTTTGACCACTTTGTTCTGGCCACTGATTTTGTTTTGAATACTATAAATTTCTCTGGCAGCCTCAACAGTAACATGTTGCCATTGATTGATTCTCTTCCACTACTCCTCGATAAACTAATTTATTTTCATTATCTTCAAGACTCCCTCTGGAAACCTCCAGATCTCCTGCTCCTCTCACAGTGTCTCTTTCCCCTAAACAGCATTCAACTTCCACCTCAAATGTTCCTAACGTTCAAAATATTTTTTCCAACATACAAGGACATTAAACACACTATCCAAAGCTCTGTGTAGGTCTGTATGTGTTCTAATTCCACAAAGCAGGTTACTTTCTAGTTTTAGAAATAATTGTTTTTAGTACATGTCTTCTCCAAGGTATAATTCCATACTAGTGTGTCATGACTTTTTAATCATTTTAGAACTGAAAAAAAAAAAGAAAACAGAAAATATATTTGGTTTTTTTCTTCAATACCAAGAAATAAGACACTTACTTCATGTGTTTTTACCAGGACGAGAATGATGAAAGACAGCTTTAATATATAAGATTTTTTTCTCTCTTGAGAACTACTGCAGATGTTCACTTGGTCTAAATTGATACATTTAAATACAACAAGCACAGGGAGAATAGAACATGCAAATGAACAGACGATATAATCTTCCCTTTGGAAAAGATATAATCTCAGAAAACCATATACATTTACATCAATCCATTGATTATAATGACTTTGCTTATTGCCTAGCCAGAATTAGGGCTTTACGTTGGTTTTGCTTTTTCCCTTGCTTTTGATCTATAAAAAAAGATTGCTCGGCTTGCTTTCTGCTCAAGGGGCTGAAGCATGTTTATCTGACCCTTTAAGTGTCTCTGTAAAGTCTTCTGAGAACACTTAAACCATAACATTTCCTACAATCTGGAGAGGGATTCAAGCTATGTAGGATATGGAAGGCCCTCTTTCATTTTTCCTAATATTTTTAACAGATAAAGAGAAAACAACTGACAAGATGTATACTGGAATCATTTTTTAGGACAATTACATACTCAATATTTAAAAAGGAAAAAAAAACCACACAAAAATGAAAAAGCAACCAAACAACATTGCTAAGGAAATAAGGACTATTTAAAAATTATGGAAGGTACACAGTGAAAGGACTGATGCATTTTGTTCCCTTCTAAGCAAGAAAGATTTAGAATAGCTCAATGTGTTACAGACAGTTTCATTCCTTTATTGCCGTGCCTTGACTGCTAAGGACAATATCCTGCAAACGTATCTTGAAACTATGGAAAGTTAAGTTTGACAAATTGCAAGTCTTTTGGTCTAACAAAAAATACTGGGTGTTCTCTTTAATTCTGTCAGTGGGGAACTAACCTTTCGACTTCTACGTGCCACACAAGTTTCTCTCCAGAGCTAGACCGAAAATATTATTATTAGTACTGTTATTGTCACTATTTTAAATTAATCATTTATTTTTATTTTCACTATTATTATTTAATCCTAGGCACAAAGCTTGACAACTCTTGAGCTTCTCCCTTACTTTAGGCACAGCTGGTCATTGGGCAGCCTGGTACAGAGAACAGAGAGTTGTGACACCATGTGAGTTCGCTCATATTGTGCATGTTACATCAGGAAAGTTAAGGGCAAGGTCAGACACATGAATTTGCACTTATATTTGTATTTCATCACCTCTATGTAGAGAAAGAAATCTGTGTACCTAAAATAACCTAATGAAAGGCAAAGCTGGAATCATTTATTAATGCTTACTCAGCAAATTCTTCACAAAGTGAAGGAGACAATGCTAAAAAATGAAAATATGCAAGTTATGTTATGATTGACATACACTTCCAGGTGTTCACACACTCTGAGCCTTCTTAAAAAGCAACTTGCTCTGTTCCAAATCATGGCTTTGTTGTGGAACAAGGCTATATTAGCCTTGAGTTGCCACTTCATATTTCTTCTAGAACGTGCTCTACAATTTTCTGCTAAGTGCAGAGCAGGCCAGATGATGGAAATTTTTTTGCAAGTAATTACTTGCTAACAAATTGTTAATCTGACAAATTATCTGCAGCACATGGTGTATGACCTGTATCTAAGCAACGTACCAAAACCTAAAATATCTTTCTTTTATGAACTCATCCTAGATGGCAATATTTATTATCTGCTTCTGATACTCTGGGCAGCTTCACAGTTTGATAATCAACCCTCTTTTGAAAACATTATAGGTTTTTAACAGGTGGAAGCTTTGGGCTTTTCGTTTTGACGCAGTTATTAAGTATAACCCTCTGAGAAGACCTGATCTCTTGCAGTGCATCTCAGAATCACCAATAAACTCAGTTCTCTGCTATACATTCGTTTGCAGTTTCAGCTGACAAATTGGTCCTCTGTGGGCCCACATCTAGTGTAATAATTCTTACAGGAATTTGTGCTGCTCCCTCTGCTCCCTTCTTCCAACTTTCTGCTTGTGTTGGAATACTGCTGCTCTTTATAACAAGTACCTTTACAGATTTTGGCAGTGAGGTACAAACCCAAAGCAGTTAATTGCCCATTAATTACTGCTGTAGTATTTTATTTCCCTTATCACCAAGCTATAAGACCCAGTTCATGGACCCTGCATGCACGATTCAGAATTGCTGGTGTTTTATACAGAATCACAGAATCACAGAATCACAGAATAGTAGGGGTTGGAAGGGACCTCTGTGGGTCACCCAGTCCAACCCTCCTGCCCAAGCAGGGTCACTTACAGTAGGCTGCACAGGACCTTGTCCAGGTGGGGCTGGAATATCTCCAGAGAAGGAGACTCCACAACCTCCCTGGGCAGCCTGTTCCAGGGCTCCATCACCCTCAGAGGGAAGAAGTTCTTCCTCATGTTAAGACGGAACTTCCTGTGCCTCAGTTTGTGCCCATTGCCCCTTGTCCTGTCACTGGGCACCACTGAAAAGAGCTTGGCCCCATCCTCCTGACCCCCACCCTGCAGATATTTGTAGGCATTTCTAAGGTCCCCTCTCAGCCTTCTCTTTTTCAGGCTGAACAAGCCCAGTTCCCTCAACCTCTCCTCGTAGGGGAGATGCTCCAGTCCCCTCACCATCCTTGTAGCCCTCCGCTGGACTCTCTCCTGTAGCTCTTCATCTTTCTTGAAGTGGGGAGCCCAGCACTGGACACAGTACTCCAGATGAGGCCTCACTAGGGCAGTGTAGAGGGGAAGGAGAACCTCCCTCGTCCTGCTGGCCACAATCCTCCTAATGCACCCCAGGATCCCATTGGCTTTCTTGGCAGCCAGGGCACACTGCTGGCTCATGGTTAACCTGTCACCCACCAGGACACCCAGGTCCCTCTCCACAGAGCTGCTCTCCAGCAGGTCCACCCCAAGCCTGTACTGGTGCATGAGGTTTTTCCTCCCCAGGTGCAGGACCCTGCACTTGCCCTTGTTGAACCTCATCAGGTTCCTCTCTGCCCAGCTTTCCAGCCTATCCAGGTCATGCTGAATGGCAGCACAGCCTTCTAGTGTGTCTACCACACCTCCCAGTTTGGTGTCGTCAGCAAACTTGCTGAGGGTACATTCTAACTCTTCATCCAGGTCATTGATGAAGAAGTTAAACAAGACTGGGCCCAGTACTGACCCCTGGGGGACACCACTTGTCACCAGCCTCCAACTAGACTCAGCGCCGCTGATGACAACCCTCTGAGCTCTGCCATTCAGCCAGTTCTCAATCCACCGCACCGACCACTCATCCAGCCCACACTTCCTCAGCTTCCCTAGGAGGATATCATGGGAGACAGTGTCGAAAGCCTTGCTGAAGTCTAGGTAGACAACATCCAAGGCTCTCCCTTCGTATACCCAGCCAGTCATGTCATCACAGAAAGCTATCAGATTGGTCAGGCATGATTTCCCCTTGGTGAATCCATGCTGACTACTCCTGATAACCTTCTTTTCTTCCACTTGCTTCATGATGGCCTCCAGGATAAGCTGCTCCATCACCTTTCCCGGTGATGGCCACCAACCACGACGGTAGAACAAACACAGAACAGCTCATGAGCCACCAAACCTCAAAGCAGAGCATTTTAAAGAAAAACAAAAATAATGCTCTTTTACCTTAAAACTGCTTGCAGGAAAATGCTGGTTTTAGCAATGGTAGGAAACCGAACTGATGGTGGGCATTCCCTCAGAGCCGGTAACTGTCTCAGTTTTTGGAGTGTGAAAGCCTCCTGAACCTGACAAATTCTCATCCTGAACTGATTACACCGTTCCTCTCTTTTTTTTGTTTTATATTGCAACAGCCGTCATTTTCCATAAATACATTAAGCAACAAGATGAATGTTTGTGCTGTGTTTTTCTAAGTACTCTCCTGACAGGGAAAGAAACATGCAGACAATTTTGTTGTATGTGTTGGTTTTTTGTTTTTTTAATGCTTATTTTTCTACGAAGTCATGTGAAGAAAACCAGCCAGAAAGGGTATGCTAAGCCTAAAATTGGTAACATTTGAGATGATAGTTACTAGTTTCTGAGGAAATTTTGGAGACGTGGGCCTGCATGAACCACATGAAGTTCAACAAGGCCAAGTGCAAGGTCCTGCACGTGGGTCGGGGCAATCCCAAACACAAGTACAGACTGGGCAGAGAGTGGCTCGAGAGCAGCTCTGAGGAGAAGGACTTGGGGGTACCGATGGATGAGAAGCTCTACATGAGCTGGCAATGTGTGCTTGCAGCCCAGAAAGCCAGCCGTGTCCTGGGCTGCATCAAGAGGAGCATGGCCAGCAGGGCGAGGGAGGGGATTCTACCCCTTTACTCCACTCTCGTTCAAACCCCACCTGGAGTCCTGCGTCCAGCTCTGGAGCCCCCAGCATAAGAAGGACGTGGATGTGTTGGAGTGGGTCCAGAGGAGGGCCATGAAGATGATCCGAGGGCTGGAGCACCTCTGCTACAAGGACAGGCTGAGGGAGTTGGGGCTGTTCAGCCTGGAGAAGAGAAGGCTCCGGAGTGACCTTAGAGCAGCTGCCAGTTCCTTAAGGGAGCCTACAGGAAGGATGGAGGGGGGCTTTGCACAAGGGGGTGTAGTGATAGGACAAGGGGGGAATGGCTCTAAACTAACAGAGGGCAAATTTACATTAGATATTAGGAAGAAATTCTTCACCGTGAGGGTGGTGAGGCCCTGGCCCAGGCTGCCCAGAGAAGCTGTGGCTGCCCCCTCCCTGGCAGTGCTCAAGGCCAGGTTGGATGGAGCTCTGAGCACCCTGGGCTGGTGGAAGATGTCCCTGCCCATGGCAGGGGGGTTGGAACCAGATGGTCTTTAAGCTCCCTTCCAACCCAAACCATTCTATGATTCTATGATTCTATGAAATTTAAGCCACATTCACACCAGAGAAATTTCTGTTTCTAGAGTAGATAAGATTTTAGAGATTTCTACAAGGTGATGCAAAAAGTCACAGTGCCAAAGGAACATGGGTTTAGACCCATAGCCTTCACTCCACTTCATGCAGTTTTCTAGATACACTAACAACAGACCTCACAACACCCTGAAAACACAGACTTAACACTTCTTAAAAGTCATTGCAAGAGTGATCTAAAGAGATAGCGCAGTCTGATGTGCTTTATGGATGCTTTGGGCAATGGAAGATGGTGTAGCATTTACCTGGGGGTTTTTTTTGAGCTTTACTGCACAGATAGGAAGCCTGCAACCCAGTCAAAAAACAACTGCATGTGTAAGAGATGCCACCTTGCTTCTTAACGTTGCAGCAAGTGTTGGCCTGTGATGGTATCACGGGTACAGAGACAGGATGGTTAAACACGCATGAGAATTTGGAGATATTTTTGAAGTACCATCAGAAATGACTCGCTGCCCATGTGAACCTTTTACTAAAGGAAATTATACTGTGGCAGGGGACTAAAAAGCTTTTCTCTCCATAAAAGAGCTTTTCTCTATACCACACCCTACATCATTACTGCCTGGCCTGGTAAAGAACGCGCAGCCTCCCCAAGAAAACTGTTTCAGTGCTTTGCAGCACTTATCTCTGGAGACCTTTCCCAGTGTTAAACTTAACTCTCTCGGTGCAGTTTATCCATGTTATGTCTTGGCATAGACAACACGAATCGGGAGACAGATTTTTCCCTCGTTTGCTGCAACATTTCTTTATCTACTTGTAAATTGCTACACTTTTCCCCTCCGATCTTCTGTTAAATAAACAGTCCTAGATCTTTCAGTCTGCCTGAGCACATTTTGTATTTAAGACCTTTGCCAGTCTCACTATTATACCACTTTGCTGACGTATATCTTAAACTCTGGGGTCCAGCATCTTTGATACCATTTCATCTCAGTACCTGATGACAGCAGAAGGACTTTATGTCTCCTCGAGACTAAATTGCTTTACATATAGGCCAATAGCATGTCTGCATTTTGTGCCGTAGCATGAAGTTGTTGACTCATGCTCAGTCTATAATCCACAATATGCACAGGATCTTTTCGTGAAGAACTGGTAAAGAGCCAGTTATTTCCCATCCTATTTTGCATAGCTAATTATTCTTGGCAAAACACAATTCTTTCCACATGTCCCCACTGAATACCATGTTATTTTTTCAGAACAGATCTCGAAAGTCAATAAAATCATGAATTCACAGAATCACAGAATAGTAGGGGTTGGAAGGGACCTCTGTGGATCATCTAGTCCAACCCTCCTGCTGAAGCAGGGTCACCATTATAACTGACTTTCAATGTATTTCTTTCCCAGCTTTGTGCTGTGGTAAATTTGAATGGGAAGTCCTTTATCCCAGGCTTGTAAGGTAAGTGTAATATTTTCCGGTCTATTAGTAACCAAGGAAGATGTGGAACAATCACAGAATCACAGAATCACAGAATGTTGGGGGTTGGAAGGGACCTCTGTGGGTCACCCAGTCCAACCCTCCTGCCGAAGCAGGGTCACCTACAGCAGGCTGCACGGGACCTTGTCCAGGCAGGTCTGGAATATCTCCAGAATTAAAGTAATTTTAAAGTCACGATTCCTTGAGAAGTTGCATTCAAGAATTACGAAAAATTTACCTGATAACACAGTGAGCTGTTGACAGTCTTTTTTAATATATCTTGGAATATACAGGGAAACTTGCGATGACTAGATATGTACAAACATTGCTCCAAAATCAAGATGCTTTTCTGGACAGCAGACTACATCAGATAAACTTGATCTCCTTCTTTCATGAGATTACAGATTTGGTTTATACATGCACTTAGAAACTTTTGACACTATTTGAATAACACAGTGGGCTATAATACAAAAAAAGCAAATGTAAAACCCACTACCCACCTACCACACTCACTGGCTAGTTTTTAATTCTGCAGAAAAGAATCTGGAAATTGCTGTGGATCACATTAAGCAGCATGTGTGTTGTAACTTTACGCTGTTCCAAAGACACACTTGGATGTATGAACAGCAGTATATGCTGCAACCCATATGAAGCAACCATTCTGCTCTAGTCAGCATTACAAAAACCTTAGCAGCAAGCTCTGTCTGGTTTTGGCACGCCTGATAAACATGAATTGCACGAAGAAAGTTCTCAAGAGAGCAATGCAGACTACTAGACGTCTTCTAAATGTGCTCCACGCAGAATGACTGAAAAAAAAATGATTTGTTTTGTTGTTTTGGGCTGGTTTGTTTTTTCTAAAGAGAAGGGACATGTACTGGAAATGTACAAGTAGGCAAAAAATCAAAAGAATAATACTTTGTCCATGTTGTGATACATTTTTCTTGCTGGAAATCACAAGCTGAGGGACTTAAACCATACCAAGATTGGCTGATGGCTATCAGAGTAGCGACAGAAGGTATCAGCCATATTTAGCTGATCAACAAGGATCAGGGCTAGGTCCCTTAAAACAGGATCCAGACACAAACTAGCAAGGCACTTTCAGCCCCAGAAATTAATGCTTGAGAAAAAAAAACAAACAAACCTAAACCACATGCCTTACAATGACAGACGTTAGGCAGCTCTTATTTCAGTGTTTGAACCCTTCTTCCCAACGCAGCCCCTGAGGTTCCGTTCTAATGCAGATAAAGCTTTCTCTTCTGGTGAACACTGGTTAAATATTTCCTAGGCATTCCACAGAGTCAAGCCCAAAACAGGAAACAGAGATCAGCTGAATTTTCTTTTTTCCACTGAAGATCATTTCTTCGTTCTACTACTTTTCTTTCCCTGCTTCACCTTACCTTTCCTTTGTCTTCTCCTCTCTCACCCTCTTCTCTCCCTTTACCTTTCTCTTCCTTCCCTTCATTATCAGTAACTGCAAACTATGCACATGCACAGAATAACTGCACGCATCCAGAGAACACGCCGAGCTTGTATTTTATTAACAACCTATTCAGTATTTGACTAGGCTGTTGCCTGCCAATGCATCTGATAAGCAAGCTCTTTTATACCCATACTTAAAACATTGCACAATCCAAACTGCATAACAGGAAAAGTAATAATCCTTCAGATGCACAAGGGTGGAAACAACATGTACAGCTCCAGTCTCACAAGGCAGTGTTTACTTTATCCAGCACCCAAAGTAATGTCTACTAAAAACTTTACTTTCATTGCTAATCTGACTTGCAACCTGTGACTGGTCAGAGAACCTCTCTCTAAAGATATGCAAAAGTCACAAACAACAGAATATTAAAACGACCTACCAGCAAAAGGTTTTTGTGGGGTTTTTTTTTTTTTTTTGCAAAGGGCAAAGCACATCGCAATACAATACAGCATCCAAAGCTCTACATTTTTTTTCCTAAGCCTTCAGAAAGAAACCATCGGTTTCAAATGTGCGCTCATTAATAACACAGCATGCAAATGATAGCACTGAGTAATGCTTCTATCATCTATGCTTATTAAGTATGGGTTATAAAGATTACAGTTTCCATCTGCAGCATAAAAAGAAAAGTTAGTGATGTGAAATATTTTTTTACAAGGCTTTTGAGGACGCCAGTGCCAGGTCAAAAAGCACAGTGAAGGAGAATGCAGCTGCCAGGACAGTCCTCAGAAAATCAGGCCTCTGTCTCTATGGATGCATTTACATGCAAATACAGCTTGAAACAACATTTTTCTGCCAAAGGTTGGTCCAGTGTTGGTACAATACATCTGCTTGGTTAAGTGAAGAGGAAAAACAAGGATCTAGGGTGAATTCCTGTCCTCATTCAATACTGACTTCGTGGGGGACATCCACGCTGGCAAATGAAGACCTAGGGATCTGTGGTCAAGCATAGAGCCTCCTATCCAAAACGCCTAATTCTATTTAGCATTGCTCCAACTAGATATTTTCAAAACAACGTCCAGGCAGAGGCAGACTGAGTCAAGAAAGTCATTACTGATGAAACTGCAGCAGATTTGACTTCATTCATCCTCTACAGCCTATTAACACTACTCCAACTCTACTCCAGGCCTTAGGGCTCTCAGAAATGCCCACCTGTAAGGGCACACCACCACACCCTCAGTTTTGTGTTATAAAAACACTCTCCTGTCACAGTCCATGCAGCTTACATGTGGTTTCAGATGCTCTGAATTGAAAAAAAACACTTGAAGTAATACATTTTATTGCTATGAAGACTCTTCAAAGAGACCAGAGAAGATACAGGACAAAGTGCTATGTAGTTTTGGCTGGGGGAAAGATTTCAAACAAACGTGAACAAGAACCAGACTGCCCCACTTAACCTTTGGGCCAAGTGTCAGTCCTTGGAGCTCTTTTGTTTGGCATGAATGTTTGGAACTTGTGATGTCATTTTATAATTCACAAGATTTTAAGAAGCAGCAAGTAGTAACCTCATCAATTCTAGGAGGCCCAGGGAAACTGATAATTTTGGGTGATGGTGGATGCCTAAGGTAATGGTGGATACCTATCAGTTGGAGATAAGCAGGTCCCTTTATACTATTTTAAAATTTGAAAATATGAAAATTTATATAGCAGTGTATTTTTTTTCTTTGTCTTGTCTTACTGTGGTGAGATCAAACTTCTACAGAACACCCAATGATGATTAGGAGAATGTACCTTCTTACAGTTTTATTACAGTGTTTATGGATAAATTAAAATCAGCTAATAAAGTATATTGAAACACTGAGTCATTGCACAAAGTTCAGTCATGTTTCAGCAGTTAAAGTAATAAAATATACAAATGAAGGCCTAATTATAAACTGGTCTTTTTGCAAATTTGGATGTCGTAATTTCCCAGCCAGCAAAAGTGAATACTTATGTGTGCACTGTTTCAGAAACAGACAGCAGGGTCTGAGCGTCTTTGTCTGAAGCAGAAAGCTCCAGCAACTACAGAAAGTCATAATGAAATAATGTACTGCAGCTGCACAACGACCCGCATTAAAAGAAAGGAACGGCTTCCATTCTTTTAAAATACATTATTACATAATGATGATGATGAAGATAATCATAATGATTATGATAATAACATAGTTTTCCTAAATGCTATGCATCCCTCACCAAAAAGTGTAAAAACACCATTTGATATAAACAAACATCTGGCTTCCAGCATCACTACACAAGGCCATGGATGGTTTGATAAAAATGAGACTCCAAAGGCCGTAGCAGCTTCAGTGAAGCTGAGCATTAATGGTCAGATGCACTCTGCACTTCCAGCAGCTCATTATTCATAATAACCTGGGGCCCACAGCAAGCTCTTGAAGAAGTGGCATGACTGAGCACATCGAACACTGGAAGGCAAGCACAGCAGTATCGTGACTCAGGAAGACACAATCAGTCCCCTTTCACGATCCAGTGCTTCAGAAACCTTCGTATGAGCACACTGAGCAAGGACCTTCCCTCCAACTCAGCTGATGTTTCTACAGGACTGAGCAGGGAAGAACAATTTCACACCAGTCAGCATAAATTACCGCCGCCTCAGGGAACTCTAAATTACACTTGGCAGGCCAGAGAGGTTGTTCAGGCAGCGGAGGCCGACTGAAATGTGGCACAGCTTCATATTTTGATGACTCTCCGATATGCAAGGTTTTCTTTTAGCAAGAGGTTCCTCTCAGGAAATAGATTTTTTTTTTTTTTTTTTTTTTTTTGGTCTGCTCTGCAACAAGAGAGTAGCTCAAAATAACCCGGAAAGAGCTATATCTGATTTATATTTGCATCGGGTAACTCCAAAAAATGCCCTTATGGCAAGGTGAAAGCAGCACTGGTTTATAACTGAGCCAAAGGGTGTTTCTGGAGGTTTCAAAGAGGCGTGACACAGCCCACATCCCGCTGACATCGCCTTGGCAGGATGCGGTTGCCCACCAGCTCTCCTGTTTTCTTTGGAAAATCCCTGCCACTTTTTTACTTTAATGACTTGCAAACAAACTGCACGCTTAACACATGTTGGCCAAACTACACAGGTATCGAATTTTAAACTGAACTCTGTTTTTCTTAATGCATAGCATAGCTTGAATTCTGGTTTTATTAGAAAAAATCTTGGAAATGTATTCGTTACATATTGGAAATTTCTAACGAGACAGTTTGAGATTTTAAAGTGATATTTACAGATGTACATGCTCTTACTAGAAATATTTTGCCTATTTCTTTCCACAAAAAACATGTAGCCAGCTGTGAGAACTTGGTCCTAAATGCAAGCGATTGGGTCCCAAACACTGACTCTATTGAAATTCAATGGTGCATGATTACAGAAATTTTTTAAAAACTAGCACTCTGCTGGAGTTATATTTATGAAGCAAAAAGTTTTCTAATATTAGCGGGTTCCGGTCCCAAAGAATAATCTGTTATGAGCAAAGCAGCTCTGAAATCTAAGATGACAGACAATACAGTTGTAAATATTACACTTCTCTCGGCATGATCTCTAGCTGAAGCTATTTAAATGTCAGTTCCTGTTGCTCCTAGGTCTGAAAAAAAAGCCTTTCTGTAATTTAAAAAGCAAATTTGCTAAAAATAAGTAGGCTTTCTACCAGTAAGGTAAGACATTGATGAAAGCTAAGAAAATGTCAGGTGAAAACAAAAAAGAAATGTAACAAAACACGCCAACATTTATAAAGATTTCTCTCCATTTTTTAACTTCGACAATACAGTGTTTGCTGAACTTCTGCCATAAGCTCATGTCGGTGCTGTTACTGATAAGCAAAGAGCACTAATAAAAATAAATGTTCTTGCTGATAAGCGAACCGCAGGCTGAACCTTCCTGATACTAGTGAGTTATTTTTTTAAAAACTTTGCCTCAATTCTCACCTCCGGACAACACACCCCGAGAATCCGCAGCACTGGATGTTAACAGAGGCTGTTTCAACATGCTGAGTTTTGTTTGGGGTTTTCAGGGTGGGTTCCCCCCCCGCCCAGGCTTTGCAAACAGACGCGGCTCCCAGCACAGCGTGTACAGGACACGGCGCAGAGCGGAAGCTCGCAGCTCGGGAGGAAGTCACCAGTTTCTTTCCTCACAAGCAGCCTGAAAAACCTAAATTTGTGAGCCTGCAGAGCAGCGAGCCTGCGCTCCTGTGCCCCTCTTTGAAAGTGCTGCACCGCAGAGCCATCTCCAGCAAGGGCCACGGCTGGCACCCCTTCCACGTCTGCTCGCCCCGGGGTGACGAACCGCCGCTTGCTGAAGGCTGAGCCTTACCGGTTCCTCATCGGCTCCACCAGCGGTTCTTCAACAGGGTTTTTACTAGGCTATGGCTTGCTGGGCAGTGCCGGCACACTGCAGAAACAGGCTTTGAGATAAGCTGCTTCTTGAGAAGTTTCCATCCCTGGAAACATTCCAGGCCAGGTTGGACGGGGCTCTGAGCAACCTGATCCAGTTGCAGATGTCCCTGCTCACTGCAGGGGGTTGAGCTGGATGGCCTCTGAAGGTCCCTTCCAACCCAAACCATTCTGTGAATCTATGATTCTTGAAGCTGAGCATCCCAAAGCCAGTGCAGCTACCTGGGGCAGACGAGCTGCCCAGCTAAGAGGTGGAACCCCCCCTGCACAAACACAGAGCCTCTGCCCCCAAAATACCTGTCCAGTTGGAGCTACAAGTTCATCTTACGCTTCTGTGCGCCTTTGCAAGAAGCTTTATTCTCTGCGTGTTGCGCAAGCTCTGCATAAACCTATGGCCATGATGTTCCACCAGCTTTCTTACAGGTTTTCCTTCATTTAGGTGTGGTCTTGATCCATGAAGTAAAGGTGAAAACTACACAAACGTTGATTACAAAATGTAAAAGATTCCTGGTTCACTTTTCCCTGTTTACTGAAGAACGGGGTGCAAGAACTGGAATCTTGGAAGAAATATTTCTCACCCTATAATTCCAGCAAACAAGTTGATTGAGAGAGGCTGCAGAAACATATGGAATTATTGTGGAAAAAAATTAAAAAGGCAAATGCTTTCCCTGTACCTGCAGCTCAAAGATTACACCATCGCGTTGCTTCTGTTTAATCACTTTTCCTCAAACAGAAATCGAGGGTTTTCTCTGGAACACCAAACGTCATCTGCTTACAGGTCAAAGCAAGCAAATCTCAGATGAGCCATAAAACCTGCCCCGAAGAGTCCAGCACAGCTGCGGAGCGCGTCACTCGCACATTTTGAGACTTCTGTAACCAAATACTACTGCCGAAAGCACAACAAAGCCAGGCTGATCCCCTTGGATTCAGTGCTGTGCTTGGCCTCTGTCGCCTCATCGGGATGACGGGAAAATGAACAGCCCAAGAAATCTTTTACTGCCCATACTGCTGCCGTGGGCACTGTTTGGTATGAACGAAAAACGAAAGCTGCGTTTGTGTTCGTTGAATTTAATTCAGTTTGTATCTCATGCAGACTGGCTCAGAGACAGGCTCATACCTTTTATTTCATATATAATTCAACATGGGGAAATTAATTCCTCTACTGGATGTAATTTTCAAATGAAATGCAAAATGTTTAACAAAAGTTTTTCCAGATTTTATAGAGTGATAATGTGGCAGTCATCCTTTTGGCATTAAGTTTCTTTCCTCTATGCAGTAAAAGAAAGAGGAAAGAGAGTGAAGGGAAGAAGAGAAGAAGGAGGGGGAGAAAGGTAAGAAAACCACAGTTGGATCATTTTGGTTAAGAAAATGTAAATTCAGAGGGCAGCAGAATTTACAATTGCCAGAAATCAGGCCAAGGCTTGCTTGTTCATGTTTACATTCGGATAGATTGTCCCAGCAACTTTTCAAAAGACAACTTTACATCAGTGGGAGCTGCTGCTAGAAATTTGACCCTATCACCTTTACTCACACGTCAAAATTCACTATGAGTAGCACCATATTCATTAACGGAGGTGCTCACAGAGTGACTACCGATGACAGAAAGCAGTGGGGAAGATCCAGTCCACCACGAACAAAGAATGAAGAAGTGCCAAATGCTGTTTTGAAACAGCAAAGAACAGGATCTTCAGAAGATCCAGTTTGAGTCAGTGTGTGCAACAACTTGTCAATAAACCAGACCTGTTGCATAATAAAGCACAAAACAACTTCCTTGTTTTTCTCTACTGCTGCTCTTACTGTAGAGCTAAACAGCTGGGAAAAGGGGAAAAATAAAATGCCCAAGCAGTGCTTTTCTGTAATGAGAGCCCCAAATGTCATCTGCTGTTGTTTTGGAACATGGCCCATTGTGTTTCAGTTTTCTCACTATGCCATCCTCCAGAAATTTCTCTGAACAATTTTATACCTACTTTCTTTTTCTATTTTTTGTTTTCCTCCTGTAAAAGTTAACACTAAGGAAGCACCAATTACCAAAGGAGAAGCAGCAAGGGCCTAGCAGAAGCATGGTGTTAGCACAGTTCAGGCCTCCGAGGCACTGAAAGTTCTGGAGTTCACAGGCAGATCATCCCAGAAGCCCCAGTAGACTTGTAGCATTCAGCATCTGATCAAGAAGCTGGTAGAAACCTGCTTAAAATCTCTTAGAGCAGGGTTCTTGCAAACACTGGAATTTTAAAACTATGTGAGGAGTTATGTGTCTGATTTCAGTTAATTATCTTGCTCCTGTTTACAGCTAGGCTTTCTTCCGCATGTGTATTAGCTATTCTCAAAGGCTTTGAAATAATGTTCTATTACTACGGCTATTTATTGGTTTTGTACTATTTAATACATGTTACAGTTTCTCACATGCGAGAAAATGTTTCCCTTGCACTGGCTTTTAGGGCAGACACTCCTAATTGCCTTACTTTTTCTATATGTTCATTAAACAGAGGATTTTAATCTCTTCAAGAAGAGCGTGGCCAGCAGGACGAGGGAGGTTCTCCTTCCCCTCTACACTGCCCTGGTGAGGCCTCATCTGGAGTACTGTGTCCAGTTCCGGGTTCCCCAGTTCAAGAGAGATGAAGAGCTACTGGAGAGAGTCCAGCGGAGGGCTGCGAGGATGAGGAGGGGACTGGAACATCTCCCCTACAAGGAGAGGCTGAGGGAGCTGGGCTTGTTCAGCCTGGAGAAGAGAAGGCTGCGAGGGGACCTTAGAAATGCCTCTGAATATCTGCAGGGTGGGGGTCAGGAGGATGGGGCCAGGCTCTTTCCAGTGGTGCCCAGCGACAGGACAAGGGGCAACGGGCACAAACTGAAGCAGAGGAAGCTCCAGCTGAACACAAGGAAGAACTTCTTCCCTCTGAGGGTGACGGAGCCCTGGCCCAGGCTGCCCAGGGAGGCTGTGGAGTCTCCTTCTCTGGAGATATTCCAGACCCGCCTGGCCGCGGTGCTGTGCAGCCTGCTCTGGGTGACCCTGCTTGGGCAGGGGGGTTGGACTGGGTGACCCACAGAGGTCCCTTCCAACCCCTACTGTTCTGTGGTTCTGTGATTCTGTGATTCTGTAATATACTTCCAGCTGAAAAAGGAGGTGTCTCTGTGTGCAAACTCTCAAACATGAATGATGCTCATGTTCACAGTCCTGTTTTTGGCATGAAGAATAACAAAATGTCATGAAAAGGTTTTTTTTCCTGCTTCAAACCTGCATTTTGTGCACACGCTTTTTTTTAATCTGCATGCCTTCTTGTCACATAACACGTGTCCAGGATAAGCACACACTACAGCTGTTTGTGTTGCAGCCTCTGTGTTAGATACACTGACTCTGTATAAGCCATGCTGACAAATGTAACGCAACCGAGACACATCGATGTACTAAAGCTGCGTTCCTAGCGCAGTGGGGTGAGATACTTTTAATTACAGGTGCTGTTACACAGCACAGACAAAAGTCTGCTTTCCAGACAGACTCACTGCACTAAGTGTAGTCAATGTCCATGTACTTCACGCAGCTAAACATGACATCAATCTGCTGCAGAACAGTGCTGTGGTAAAGTTAAAAAAATAAACTAACTTTTTTCCTACTCTTTTTAGGAAGGTGAAATACAAGAGGTTAGATGTACGTACATATTACAAACAGCATGTCAGTGTCATTAAAGCAGTCGGAGCCAGTTGCTGCTATTGATCTCACTATTGCTTATTTTAGCATTTCCTGCTATATTCTGGCATATCAGATGAAGCCTTTTCTAAACTGTTGGAAAACAGATAGACCGAGAACGAGTTTTTTTAGTAGCAGTAGGCGGTATTCTGCTAATTAAAGACCATAAAGTAGGAGTGACTATCTTGCTAATTTCTTACACAACCTGAAAGGAAATGTGAAGCTTTTTGAAGCTGTCAGTGGCAGGGATGCAAGCCTTCATTCTGCAGCTGTTCTCTGTTCCATATTACTATACAGGCTCTGTGAACTCTCTGCAGTTTTACTTGGGCACAAAAATCCCCCTGTCTGAGGCTGTTTGAAGGATCAGGCCCCAAGGTCATTTGTGGGTGCAACTCTCACCTGCAACAACCTGTTCTCGCAGCCCTTTACAGCTAACTGGATTTGTCAGAAATTAACAGTGGTTGGGAATTTTACCTTAATAACAACTATTTTTCTCACTTTTCAAAATTCCATCACTCCAATCAGCCAGAATTTATTTCTCTCTACTTTAACACTTTAAAAGCACAACACAGTGATTACGTCTGTTTCTGATGTGCTAACATTTGCTTAACATTAACAGTAAATATTTGCCAAGATATAAAAAGCACTCAATCCCCTGCCCTCAACCCCAACTATTTTCCTCCACTGAAAACATATGTCGGTAATGGGGGATAAATAAAAGGTAATTAAAGCCATCACATTTAGCAGTGAGCTGTTTTTAAATAGTCCTTAGCAGTGGGTAACACGTTAGGCAGCTTCATTGAAAATAATGGAGGAGTTTAGAAAATAAAGCACAAGTACAGAATAAAAATAGGCCAAACTTTGTACTCTCTTAACTTTTGCTATAGGTCAGGAAGTAAGGTAATTTGCCCTGTTGTATATATATATATATATGGGAATGTCTATATTGTGGTGCAGTGTAGACATAACCCAAGTAGCTCCGGTTCATCAGAAGCATCTCTCCTGCAATAGCACAGAGTTCAGCATGGGCTAATTTACCCTGCTGAGAAGGGCAAAGCAGTTATGGCGAGAAATCAGCCAGTGGAAAATGCAGACTTTTCTCCCCGCACTGCTTCAGCTGAGCGGTTTGCGCAGCATCCGCCCTTGCATCCAGATGCCCAAGCATCGCTCTGCACTGAGCTCTAGCATCGGCCGTTTGCAAAAGCTTCAAAACCCTAGCTGATTTGCCAGCAAACTGAGGAGAAAGGAGGTGGAAAAATTGGTATAACAGGAATTACAAGCTGGAGAGAGCGGACCATGCAGGGAGACACTTTCAAGTCCATGTGGAATATAAAGCAAGGCTCAGGCATTGGGGAATGGGAATTCCACATCCATTCATCATAAAAACCTCTTTCTCTTAGCATTCCTGACAGTTCAGATAAAATCCCTGAGTGCTTTTTCTGGCTGTTCTTAGTTATTTTCTTAGCTATTCCTGCTTGTAAAAGTCTGGTGTTTCAAGCATGTTGTTCTAAGGTTCAGGCCTAAATTCAAAGCTTTTGAAGTCATAGTGGAAGGGGCACATAAGAGACTTCATCCAAAAACTTGTACAGAAAATAGCTTGCTGAAGCTGAAAAATTCCTGTTACCAGTAATGGCACAAATCTGTGGGTTTAAGAAAGCAGGGCTCCATTTTTGGGAACAGCTAGCAAGCCAGGGAGCTGCGCCCAGAACATGCGCCAGCAGTGACCCAGTCATCTGCCTTGGTGAGACCCAAAGCAGCGTCCAGTATTTTGTCTGACAGGGTTAAGCATCACTGCACCAGCCTGGACACTGTTTGGTTAGACAGAAAGCACGACTCCATCTATAACAAATAATTAAGGTTTACGGGATCCTCTTTGCAAGTGCAGCAAGTAAATAATTAGAAGTTGCGAGGGCTGTAGCTGTTGAAATAAAACTTAATAAAAAGTAGTGTCTGGAAAGGTGCTTCAGAAAGATTTTATCCCTACAACAGCATCAAACCAAATGAACCTTGGAGAATTACTTAGAAAACACACCACAAATGATTATATCTTATATTTTTGTCCAGGCTGAGCCCTGAGCCTTGACTGTCCCCATCCTCCCACCTATCCTTATGAGTTATAAGTTACTTATTTAAAAAATCTTCGGTGGGCCTTATCATTCTTGCCAGTCCTGGCAAGAATTTAAATTAAATGTTTCTCATCACATGCAACTGTTATGCAATTTGTACAACACCAAATATACAAGCAGGGCATAAACATTTATGGGTTTGTGCTTCTGTCAAGCCTTCCGCTTCTGCACTATTCTAGCAAGTGATGTGAACCTTCCTACCTGCTAGAAATTGTGCTTCACCACACGAGAGTATCTTTGGAAGTGCAGACTGTCTCTATTTTTGTGCGTCATACAGCTTTCAGCACTCAGATCTTAAACAAACCAACAAGTAAGACTTCATATCTCAGAGTATGAGTGATCTCCATGCTTCTATTTTATCACTAGTTTGGGTTACAACCCAGCAGGGCGTGACTCACTTGAGGAAACTCAGCATTCAGATAGCAATGGCACGGCTTGTTTTGTCTCGGCCATGGCTCCTAGATGTTAATTTGTGACCCATGCCATGCCCATGTGTAAGGGTTTGGTTCAGAGAAACTGCAATGTGAGTGCCAGGAAGAGCTGTAACTCTGAGTCACAGAAAAAAAGTTCATAATTTCCAGCTTTCTGTAATCTTGTGTTCTCCTGTCCCCTGGATGTGGCTGCAGACTCACAGAACCAGTGACTTTGCTGGGAAAACCTCTGCCTTGGGCTAGGCTGTAAAGGAGACAGGAGTGTCTGTTTCTTTCTAGACAGGAATTTTGCTGGACAATCTTTTTTCATTGTTTCTTATACATATCATCATGGCAGATGATATCGTACAAAGAAGATGTATTTCTGAGGACATTTAGCTTAGCCTTTTTCTGCTGTGAAATGTTATCATGGCACTATCACTGACAACAAATACAAAGACACTTCTATTTTGAAGTATTGTAATGATACACATGGTTCTCCTGCATTCAGTTTGTTTGCCACGGTGGATTTTAAAGAGGAAAATGAATGAATGAGGTGGGACCTCCTGAGAGGAGAGATCATTGTTCCCTTGAGCAAATAAATGATCCTGATAAAAAAGAGACACTTCTAGAAATTGGAGGGATTGGCAGAGAGAAAAGAGAGAAAAGAGCTCTGAAAAGTGCAAGCAGCAGACAGCCATGTCTCAGAAATGATCACAAAACCCCGTTCTGAGAACTAGAGGAAACTATACAATTTGCTTCAAGTAAAAAAACTAGGCTCAGGCTTGACAAAAGCTGTGCTTGAAAACCAGCTTGATCAGCTTTTGCAAGGACACAGTGGGCTGGGAGATATTTGTTTATAAACTTTCAAATTTGTGTTCTGTCATGTCTAATCACTTCCAGTTTTCTCCGTTTCAAAGGTTACTTGTTTTAGTTTATACTCTGATAAAAACATTCCTTTGGCCTTATTAGGGAGTCCAGTTTCAAGAAGGTCTAATCAGACCCAAAGCTTAAAGCTGCAACCATATTACTTCTAATGTTTATAAAAAATGTAATTTAATGCTATTGTAGGTGAGAGTTTTCAAACCATCCAAGTGACTTAAAAGTTCAAGCTCCACTGAGCTGTGATTCTCACCAAATTAAGAGTAGTATATTTTTTATAATATCTATTATAGCTCTGGACAATTTCTTGGGTACAAATGCAGTGAATGTACATAATTAACCTTTCAACTCATGTTTGTGAATGAAAACTGATACTTGTAATTAAATAATTCTGGCCTCTGATCTCAAACAGATGAGTTAAGACAAAACCCTGCAAATGGGTGTGGTTCCATTGACTTTAAAGGGTATTGAAATTTTTACGTGTATGTAAGTATGGACAATTAGACTCCCAGGGTTATATGAGAAATTATAAAGCTACTTTATTGATCTCTCTTTGCCAATATGCACAGTTTCAACTTGCCTTCAAATGTTTTTTACTGTACCAGGTGAACTGTGTCTTTGTGTCTGTTCAAAATATACTACTCAGTTTAAGCATATTGCTAAGAATAAACTCACTTTGCAAGCTTTAGTTAAAAGCTTTTTAGAAACGAAGCCATGACTGGCCAGGAGCTTCTACCAGGACAACAGCAAATGTTGAACTGACTGAAGACTGGGAACCACAATGAGCTTTGGAATTTCATTTTAAAGTGAACTCTTCTCTTGTTGTGAACTCATCTGTTCATAAGTTTCTCTTATTCAACAACAAAAATTCTTCTCAAAAGGAGAAGAAGGGCATTAAAGTGTGCAAGGACATTAACAATTCCTGTGAAGAAACACAGATTATGGGTTTGGTTTATAAGCCTGAAAGAGACAATCAGATGGGAGATAAGGAAAAAACCAAAACAAATGGAAGAGAAAGGTCATCCTGAGGTCTCTACTTACGTCACAGCACAAAGTCATGGTGACATTCAATGTAATACGAAATGACAAAAGGAAATACTTTTTTAAAACAGTGTGTACCTAAATGATAGAATTTATGTCCTTGGAAGATATTTTAGACAGAGATATTTCAGACAGAGATTGCACCAAATTCGAACAGGGGATGGAAAAATGTCTGTACAACATAAAAACTCAGAAATATAAAAGTATAACATACTTTTTTTGCAGTGATTTTAAATCATCTAGTTCAGAGCTTAATTCAAATTTCAGTTATTAGCCACTTGAAAGGAGCTGAAACCTGCCTCCTGTCACTAAAATGCACTAACGCCTCAGCCATCATGGCAGTTCTTAAGCAAGGACGTACATTTTAGAGAACAGATACTAGAGACCAGGGTAGACAGTATACTAGAAATTTACAGGCACGTTAGAGATTTCATTTACAAACACTGACAAACCTTCATGTAAGACTTTCACCATAGGACAAAAAGTAAAAAAAACGGGCTAGATGGCAAAGACCTATCCAAGCCGCTCGTACAAGCCAGCTGCACACAGAGAATGCCCCTACTTTGAAGTTTCAGGACATGACTGAGCCAATGGTTATTACACACAGAAATCAAACAGAGGTGCAGTTATAGGCACCTGCATCTGAAATAACTTGTTATTCTTTTTTAAAAGAGACGTGAGAACTAATGCATATTTTTTAAGAGAGGATCAAATGTTACTACTTTCCTTAGTAAAGGTATTGTATCAGATATTCATAGAACCTACACATTTTTCTTTACAGATATCCAGATAGACTGCTCTTCCTTCATTCAAACCTATCCTAGGCAAATGCCCATCTCTCTACTTGTTTCATTCAAGTTATGCTGATATGCCTTTCACTGGCAACTTCTGCAGTCTTACTCAAACAGCCAAGCAATGGAGGAATTAGCACAGGGAGGAATAAAAGAACCCTTTCTTGGCAGTTAGCTCTTTCATGCATCACTCAGCTACTGTTCCAAAAAAATCATATCATAATGCTACAGACATTATGGTACAAACAAATTTACCAGTACCATAACAAAATTCACATAATGCCAAAGAGTGCACTGTTCGTGCCATACATAAGTAATTATGAAAAGAATCAAGAATCACCAATATGCTTACTACTGCCATCCCAGCCTGAAAGTTTTATACTGTGACATGTTATGGGAGTTATTGTTCAAAAGATATGGATTTGTGTGTGTAATTTGACATATCTGAAGGAAGATCCTGTCACAATACTTCTTTCAAAGCACAAAATCCAACACAGCTCAAGTCTTTTTATGTTCAATACCACCTTAAAAATAAGTTCTTTCAGCACAACCATCCTGTTGGCTAATTGTGCCCATGGCATTCTGGTTAGGAACAAAACAGTTGGTCAGACACCACAGTAATGCAAAAATGAGTTGCCTGGAGGAGTGCTCACTTAGGGATAGCTGAGATAACAGGCTTCACTGCTTCCACTACTTTAACCAGTCTTCCAGCTCTTACATGAAATGAGCTCCTTAGCAGCACGCCACTTCTCCCAAAGTAATTCTGAGGCTGGTGCTGAGGTTAGTATGTAATGGCCCTGACTTTGGAAATCCCTTTGTTACTTTTTCCACTACTACATCCTGGTTTGGAGAAAACAAACCAAGAGATGTAGTTCAATCTGTCCTCTTTCCTACATCCCAGCTTTGAAAGTCCTCTTTGTATAATTAAGAGCAACTTTTAAAGTGCTCTTCACATTAAGAACTATCATCGATGCGATTTATGAAAATCCTCGCAAGTATCTTCTTACAGCGTTCACATTGACTGAGCTGGAATAAGCGGCACTCTTACTAAGCTTGGGATGATTTCTGGCATTTCCCCACTTTAACGAGATGCTGGAAAAGTTTTATATTAATGACTTGCACTGAGTAGCTTTCCCCTACTTAATAATTTTATCAGAACTTAGGCATTTTTCCTCATTTTTGAAAGAATGAGACATGGCGATCAAAAGAAAACAACTGTAAAACCGTGGTTCACTCCATGATGGCACCATCAGCCCGCTGTCCGACTGCAGTCATAAGACAACACATTTATTGTGTTTACTATGCACAAAAAAGCATTTTACTATGAAAAAAATACAATACTCTTGGTTTGCCATGTTCTGGAAAGAAATATCTATGTGTATGGTATGGCATCTAGCTATGCAGCACTCCCACACATAGCGTGAATATCAGAAATGGTCTGCTATTGTGGGCCTCAGGTACTCTTCTGAGTTGAGACCTGGTGTCTATTAGTGTGGGACTAAACCTTGGCTAACATGGCTAGACACCTGGTAGTACCCAGTGTAGCTCATTTAGGTCTAAATCAGGTATCCTTGCTGATCATGCACTGTAAACATATACACTCGGTGCCAGGCAAGATTATGGAGTGATTCATCCTGAGTGTGCTCACCGGGCATGTGAAGCACAACAAGGGGATCAGGCCCAGCCAGCAAGGCTTCGACCAACCTGATCTCCTTCTATGACCAGGTGACACGCCTAGGTGATGAGGGAAAGGCTGTGGATGTCATCTACCTGGACTTTAGTAAGGCCTTTGACACTGTTCCCACAGCATCCTCCTGCAGAAACTGGCTGCCCATGGTTTGGATGGGTGTACTCTTCTCTGGATAAAGAACTGGCTGAATGGCTGAGCCCAGAGAGTGGTGGTGAATGGAGTTAAATAAAGCTGGCGGTCGGTCACGAGTGGTGTTCCCCAGGGCTCAGTTTTGGGGCCAGTCTTGTTTCACATCTTTACCAATTATCTGGATGAGGTGACTGAGTGCTCCCTCAGTAAGTTTGCAGATGACACCAAGCTGGGTGGGAGTGTCGATCTGCTTGATGGTAGGAAGGCTCTGCAGAGGGATCTGGACAGGCTGTATCGATGGGCTGAGGCCAACTGTATGACGTTCCACAACAGGACCAAGTGCCGGGTCCTGCACTTGGGTCACACCAACCCCATGGAACACTACAGGCTTAGGGAAGAGTGGCTGGAAAGCTGCCTGGTGGAAAAGGACCTTGGGGTGTGGGTCGACAGCTGGCTGAACAGGAGCCAGCAGTGTGTCCAGGTATCCTGGCTTGGATCAGGAATGGTGTGGCCAGCAGGAGCAGGGAGGTGATCGTGCCCCTGTACTGGGCACTGGTGAGGCCACACCTGGAGTACTGTGTTCATCTGTGGGCCCCTCACTACAAGAAGGACATCGAGGTGCTGGAGTGTGTCCAGAGAAGGACAACGAGGCTGGAGAGGGCTCTGGAGAACAAGTCTGATGGGGAGCGGCTGAGAGAGCTGGGGTTTTTCAATCTGGAGAAGAGGAGGCTGAGGGGGGACCTTATTGCTCTCTACAACTACCTGAAAGAAGGGTGTAGTGAGGTGGGTGTTGGTCTCTTCTCCCAAGTAAGTAGTGATAGGATGAGAGGCAATGGCCTCAAGCTGCATCAGGGGAGGTGTAATTTAGATATTAGGAAAAAATTCGTCACTGAAGGAGTGGTCAGGCATTGGAACAGGCTGTCCAGGGAAGTGGTTGATTCACCGTGCCTGGAGGTGTTCAAAAAACGTGTAGATGCAGCGCTTTGGGATATGGTTTAGTGGGAATGATGGTGTTGGGTGGATGGTTGGACTTGATGATCTTAGAGGTCTTTTCCAACCTATGATTCCATGATTCTATAGATATGCATATATAAATAATATTTATAAGTGCACATAAATATGTATATGCATATACTCAAATACACAGGTATTGAACTCCAGTGTCTACTTTTCACAGTAATTCCCTTTGTATGACAGAAAAACACAAACTGAATTTTGTTCCGTTATAACGGAATGATGTACACTGTATCTTCCTCTTTTATTAAAGACAGATAGATATTCTCCTGCTTGGAATCTGTTCTGCAAGCTCCATCGTAAGAAGTTTTCCTCAAAAGAAATTGTATATTCTTGTATTATTCGAAAAAGAAGCTGTGAGCTCATTCTTTCCCATGCAGGAAGCATGTAATTCTGACACAAATTGAATAAGCATAATATTCTCCTATCCTAGAATAGCCATTATCATAGATTAGCTTTGCCAGAAAAGGGGACAGATTAAAAAAGGCAGGGAAGGAGAACAAAAATATTTATGTGTCTTTCCACTCAAGTGTCTCAAGTTCTATGAAGATGTATTCTTTCAATTAGGACAGTTATCTGAGGTGATATACAGCTCTGAAAGGGCTGCGCTAATTATTGGCATTACAGCATTGCTCAAATTGGGAATAGTTTGGAATATAACATTTCAGTAGTCCAAGAGAAACACTTCAGAAAATATATTTGACATGCCAAAGCAGTAACCTTGTTTAGCAGAGAATATATTTAATAATCTAAGACATGGTGGTTTAAGGTTTGGTTTGGTGACGATTTGTTTTTAAATACAGAAATGAATTGGAAGAAAAACACGCTCTTCTGCTCACTTCTGCAGCAGTAGCCATTTCTATCCTTTACCCTGGAATTGCACAGTCTCAGAAAAGAATAAATAATTTATCCACAACACAGACATGACTGAGCTGGCTCTGCCAATGCTCAGCCCAGGATGGAACTCTGGAGAAACTGAAGCAAAGCCCAATTGCACAGAAAGTGCTGCATGGTCCATGGGGGACATGCTTGCTGCATCTCCACCAAACGAGAATTTCCCCTGACCCTTACTGCATTTCGCTACACACAAGCAAATTAAATACAGAACAATATCGAAAGTACAACAGTTAGTTCATGATTTTTAAAGGAAAACTTACAAATCACTGTAGACCAGGCCATAAATCTGTGCTGTGCTGTGATGATAGATTCCTCTCAGGATAATTAAAAGCAGGATGACCACAAAAGCTGGAAGCCCCCAACTCAAAAGGAAGTAAAGCAGATAGCGCCGCTCTGTGTGTTCATCATTCATCACCAGGATGTACCAGAAATTAATAGCCTGAAGAATAACACAGAATATTAATCAGTAGACTTGGTGGATGATTAGCTATCCCAAAAATCAAATCACTCTGAAAGTCATAATACAGCATATTTCTGTCCCAGCATATTTGTGTATATAAACATTTTTCAACATAAATATTTTGTGCTCATTTTCTTCACTTAAGTAATAAAAAGCGACTGATTATAAAAGAAGCATGTTTACTTGTACAAATGTAAGATATGGAATTAGACTATCAGAGAGGAAGGGACACCCTTTTTAGTAGAAAACTCTATTTTTGCACTGCAAAAATAGCCTTGTGGTGCAAAAGTAGCTTTCTTCTTGGATTTCTATATGTTGTGGTTTAACACAGCCGAAAACAGGACACCATACCTTCACAGAAAAGAATGACATATAATATTGCTAAATCTGATCTGTACTGAACCTTCTTATGCTATTGTTGAGCTCTGTATTTTCTTGTAGGAAATGCACTAACCTCCTTCCGTGTTTCTGACCGTGGTCCCGTTCCAAGCTCACCAGCACAACAAAGACATGGAACGAGTCCAGCAAAGGGCTATGAAGATGATTAAGAGACTGGACCATCTCTCTTATGAGGAGAGGCTGAGAGAGCTGGGACTGTTCAGCCTGGAGAAGAGGAGGCTCAGGGGGATCTTGTCCATGTCTATAAGTACCTGAAGGGAGGTAGTGATGCAGAGGGAGCCAGGCCCTTCTGACCAGTGAGAGGACATGAGGCAAAAGGGCACAAATGGAAACACATGAAATTCCATGTAAACACAAGAAAAAACTTTTTTTGTGTGTGTGTGTGTGAGTTGTCAAACACTGGGCCAAGCTGTCCAGACAGGCTGTGGAGTTTCTATCTTTAGAGACAAATGAAAACCTAGTGATAATCTGTGGATATCTGGTAAATACTAACTGCAAAATACTTTAAATAAAGTCTTTCCCAACTCAGTGAGAAAAATTCTCTTTCCCTTTTTCCTTCTTTCTAGGAGTACCCACAGCTTTCATTTTCAGAATGGTTGCATCCTTTCATATAATTTCTTTTTTGAAGCCGATAGGCAGTCCATAAATGAATGTAACTGAACATGGCTTTGGGCAAACCACCGTAGCTGAGCCTGCTTGAGCCAGGGTGGTGGACTAGGCAGTCGCAAGCTGCCCCTGAAACTTTAATGGTTCTGTGATTCTGTGTAATATTTATAAAAGAGTTTGAGAAAAAAATGCAAATAAATGAATGTAAATTCATATGCAACTCCACAACAATCTGTGTCTTGTTATGATCAACTCATCAAAAGTCATAACTAAGAATTTAAAACTATGTATGAATCAAAATGAGGAAGTGGAATAGCTGAACTCTCTTGAAAGAAGTGGTAGTATGAGTAAGGAAAGTCTTCAAATAAAACAAAAAATATAGAGTTTTGTTTGGATCTTTGCATTTTCTTGAAGAGGTTAATAGTAGAAACAATTTCCTATGTGCTCAGCATTTTTTAATGCACATCTACACATGTTCCTACTTTCTAATAAACACCTAAACTATCCATAATAAAAATATACTTTGCAAAATATTTCTTGACTTTCTCCACTTACATCATATTATACCAGCTACAGCTCTGCATATTATATAAATATTTCTGGTCTTTTATATGAGGTGAATAAGGGATTCATTTTGTCTTTTTCTGTCTAGAAGCCATCTAATTCAAACTTGGGCCTCCAGCCTGTCTTGACAGTCAATGGAGAGAGGTCATCTTTAAGCAAGTGGAGGAAAAGAAGGTTATCAGGAGTAGTCAACATGTATTGACCAAGGGGAAATCATGCCTGACCAATCTGATAGCTTTCTATGATGGCATGACTGGCTGGGTAGATGAGGGGAGAGCCGTGGATGTTGTCTACCTTGACTTCAGCAAGGCTTTTCACACAGTGTCCCATAACATCCTCCTAGGGAAGCTCAGGAAGTGTGGGCTGGATGAGTGGTCGGTGAAGTGGATTGAGAACTGGCTGAATGGCAGAACTCAGAGGGTTGTCATCAGCGGCGCTGAGTCTAGTTGGAGGCCGGTAACTAGTGGTGTCCCCCAGGGGTCAGTACTGGGCCCAGTCTTGTTCACAGTATTTATCAGGTTAACTATGAGCCAGCAGTGTGCCCTGGCTGCCAAGAAGGCCAATGGGATCCTGGGGTGCATCAAGAAGAGTGTGGCCAGCAGGACAAGGGAGGTTCTCCTTCCCCTCTACACTACCCTGGTGAGGCCTCATCTGGAGTACTGTGTCCAGTTCTGGGCTCCCCAGTTCAAGAAGGATGAAGAGCTACTGGAGAGAGTCCAGCGGAGGGCTACAAGGATGGTGAGGGGACTGGAGCATCTCCACTACGAGGAGAGGTTGAGGGAACTGGGCTTGTTCAGCCTGAAGAAGAGAAGGCTGCGAGGGGACCTTATAAATGCCTACAAATATCTGAAGGGTGGGTGTCAGGAGGATGGGGCCAAGCTCTTTTCAGTGGTGCCCAGTGACAGGACAAGGGGTAATGGGCACAAACTGAGGCACAGGAAGTTCCGTCTGAACATGAGGAGGAACTTCTTCTCTCTGAGGGTGACGGAGCACTGGAACAGGCTGCCCAGGGAGGTTGTGGAGTCTCCTTCTCTGGAGATATTCAAGACCCGACTGGACAAGGTCCTGTGCAGCCTGCTGTAGGTGACCCTGCTTCGGCGGGGGGGTTGGACTAGATGACCCACAGAGGTCCCTTCCAACCCCTACTATTCTGTGATTCTGTGATTCTGTGATCAATGACCTGGATGAAGGGACAGAGTGTACCCTCAACAAGTTTGCTGATGACATAAAGCTGTGAGGGGTGGCTGACACACCGGAATCTGTCCAGGTCTTGATGTGCTGCCATTCAGCAAGGCCTGGACAGGCTGGAGAGTTGGACAGAGAGGAACCTGATGTAGTTCAACAAAGGCAAATGCAGGGTCCTGCACCTGGGGAAGAAAAATCCCATGCACCACTACAGACTGGGGCGGACCTGCTGGAGAGCAGCTCTGCGGAGAAGGACCTGGGTGTCCTGGTGAATGACAGGTTGACCATGAGCCAGCAGCGTGCCCTGGCTGCCAAGAAGGCCAATGGCAATGAAAAGTGTGGCCAGCAGATTGAGGAGGTTCTCCTCCCCCTCTACACTGCCCTGGTGAGGCCCCATCTGGAGTACTGTGTCCAGTTCTGGGCTCCCCAGTTCAAGAAAGATGAGGAGTTACTGGAGAGAGTCCAGCGGAGGGCTATGAGGATGGTGAGGGGACTGGAACATCTCTCCTGTGAGGAGAGGCTGAGGGAGCTGGGCTTGTTAAACCTGGAGAAGAGAAGGCTGAGAGGGGACCTTCGAAATGCCTCTAAATATCTGCAGGGTGGGGGTCAGGAGGATGGGGCCAGACTCTTTTCAGTGGTGCCCAGCGACAGGACAAGGGGCAATGGGCACAAACTGAAGCAGAGGAAGCTCCAGCTGGACATCAGGAAGAACTTCTTCCCTCTGAGGGTGACGGAGCTCTGGAACAGGCTGCCCAGGGAGGCTGTGGAGTCTCCTTCTCTGGAGATATTCAGACCCTGCCTGGACAAGGTCCTGTGCAGCCTGCTGTAGGTGACCCTGCTTTGGCAGGGGATTGGACCAGAAGTTCCACAGAGCTCCCTTCCAACCCCTACCATTCTGTGATTCTGTGATTCTGTGACAGACATCTTCCGGCACCCATTGACCCTTACCCAATCATACTCATATCTCACAGTTCTCTACACAGGCATTTCATATAGTAATGACTTGTATGCTTAATTTGCAGCTGTCTGTTGTTAGGACAGGTAAAATCCGCATGCAGTGACAAGAGAATTGCGAAGCAATTATTTGTGTTTGTGAAATTTTGCAGAGTCCCCTTAGCCAAGGTTTTGTCTACCAGTTTGTTCAGACAGACTGAACTTTCACAATCAAGCACTTAATTAACGCTTTGTGGATTCCTTATGTAAGTCTCATCAGTTAATTATCATTACAGGTTTTTTTCTGTGATTTATGTAGCATGAATATACAATATTTATCATAAATCACATTGTATATGTAACAACTTATTTTCCAAAAATTTATCAGTTCAGTAAGCATTTTAAATGCTCCCGCAGAGAATGACATTTTATAAATATGCCCAGTGTATGTAATTATATTAATTATATACTAATTATGATGGCATTTATTATTTTCGTTTTGTGATTGGTGCTATGTGAACAAAGGCAAAGTTTGTTTTGCTTAAAAGAACACAGGAATATCCTACCATATAATTGTAACTGTCCTGTGTAGCTTGAAAGAACACAGAAAAACTGCTAACTCCGTTGTTGGACATTGACGGGAAGAAAACATTAAACAGATGAATACGCTATTTGGAAAAAAATCCACAGTTTGTGAAAAGATTTTCCACCCTTACTGGTTGTCCTTTCCTCTCTTAACTTTTGCATTGGATTGAAAACGAATTCAAGATGCTGTTTGTCACCTTATGCCAATAAACATTCTTCAAATTGCTTGCCCTTGTAGTTCTGACTTGGCTGTGCTTCACTGCGAGCACTTCCAGACAGCAAAATCCCTGAACTGATTTATGCCATTATGCTCAAGGATTGTTGATTCTACTAATTCTGACAATCTGGTGAACATTGTTCTCAGTCATCCAACTGAGCCTGCTTTCTAAGAAATTGTACCTCATCCTTTCTCGGTGTTTGCTTAGCCCTATTTACCTATCTCACCTCATTTGTCACAGAAGGACACTTCAACATCGGTGCTGCTGCAAAGATGTAAGGGGGCTTGCCTAATTCACCATTTCCTGTGAGGTGACATTTCTCTCTTGATAATTATAAGTTCTTGTCTTCAGCCCCTTTTGATGTTCCAAAACGTAATCAATGAAACACAAATAGTGGAGCTAATTTTAGCAAATCCCTCCCTGTTGCCATGCTGCAGCAGTAGCCAGTTCTACAGAAGAATAAAACGTACAGTCTATTCCCCAGTTGCTCAGGTGGAGGAACAAATGTACAAGCTGTGATTTTTCTGATGTAGAATGCAAAACAATTACGAATGCTAATAACACTCTAATGAGACAATGTGAACTTCAGTGAAGCTTTTTTCTTTTAGAATGAGGCAATTAACTAAAATCACCTTCCCCAAACTGGGGTGCTTTTGTTTATTTCTTTGTTTATTCCTTCATTTATGTTTAGTGATAATCTGTGGATATCTGGTAAATATTAACTGCAAAATACTTTAAATAAAGTCTTTCCCAGCTCAGCGAGAAAAATTCTCTTTCCCTTTTTCCTGCTTTCTAGGAGTGCCCACAGCTTTCATTTTCAGAATGGTTGCATGCTTTCATATAATTTCTTTTTCAAAGCTGATAAGCAGTCTATAAATCATTTTTAAAAATAAGCATTAAACTTACTGTAAGCGAAGTGCTTGTCTCACTGCAATAAATTTATAGAAAATTTAAGGTACCATGAAATCCACAAAGGAGGAGAATTCAGGCAAGAGTGACAGCAAGCTCATGACATTCAGTCTGGTTTGGTTATTGAACTGCCACTTTTGCTGTTGATTTACTCCACTGTAGCAATGGCTCAAAAAAGTACAAAGAGTCCACCTTTTGTCATAATTTTACTCCATGTGAGAACTGGCAAGTGAGGACTACGCAAGTTTAGTTCTCTCCTCAAAAGACACCTTTTAAATTTTTTTTAACTTCTTTTTGGGCAACAAATTAGAAAATGCTAAAAGAAGAAAATTATTTTTGCTCATAAATGGCTACCATAAAATCATACACTCATAGAATCATACCATGGTAAGGGTTGGAAGGGACCTTAAGGATCATCTGGTTCCAACCCCCCTTCCATGGGCAGGGACCCCTTCCACCAGCCCAGGGTGCTCAGAGCCCCGTCCAACCTGGCCTTGAACCCTGCCAGGGAGGGGGCAGCCACAGCTTCTCTGGGCAGCCTGGGCCAGGGCCTCACCACCCTCATGGTGAAGAATTGCTTCCTAATGTCTCATCTAAATCTGCCCCCTTTCAGTTTACAGCCATTCCCCCTTGTCCTATCCCTACACACCCTTGTGAAAAGCCCCTCGCCATCCTTCCTGTCGGCCCCTTGAGGTACTGGAAGGCTGTATTACAGATATTGCAGATTTGGCATGGGAAGAACAATAGAATACAGAAAGGCACCCTTAGTGTGTGCTCGTAACATAAAAGTGCAGAGTGCATTTGAAAATACAGGCTTATGCTGTAGCAACATATATTTGTATGAGGTGACATTTGCCAGGAGGAAGACTTCTGAATTTCAGACATTAGTATAAGGCAAATATTTCAGGCTAAGTTCACTCTGTGGTCACAAAAAGTCTTTTGTATCTTGCTTACACCTTTCCTTCTCCATTCAAGAAAGCCTCATCCTTAAAAAATTGAGTAAAGATATCAACATTCTACAACTTACCAAAATCTCCCTATAAAGCTAAGAAACAAGACAGTGCAATACAAAGGCACAGGAACAATCAGACAGGTGAGGATGATCTGATGTAGCCTTTGTTCTTACTCTGCAAATGGACCAGATCATCTCTGAGGTCCTTTCTGCTCCTGCATTTCAGTGAATATGTGGGTAGTAGCTATGTGTGTAGTACAAATACTAATATTGAATGTGAGCCTACAAATGCAAGAAGCTAGAAAGTGAAGAAGAATTAAAATATGAAGCTTTGGACTTCGTTGTTGTAACAACTATTAAAATATGATAAAATGCTAAGCATAAGTACTATAGCCAGCAACATGCAGAAGATGGAAAGATTAGGACAAAAAGGTGAGGAAGTTGTCCTAGAGTTTAGAAAGAGAAGATCCTTGATCTGGACTAAATACTTGAATCTGTATAGGTCCAACTGTACAGTTAAATCTGGGTTTTCCTATAGACTTTTTTTTCGCCTGGAAATGTTTCTCCGTTACCTTTTGATAACTAAAAATTGTTTGGATTTTCTGGATGTTTCCGTTCCCCATATCTGCACTTATCTGCACGCTGCTTGCATTTGATTATCCCATTCACCCACTTCTGTATGCAGTGATCAAGACTGACACTCTCAGATTTGTATGAAACAAGTCAGTGATCAAGCAAATGCACTACGCTTACAGCCTCACAGAGGGCACAGTGACTGCGTAAGTGACACGGAATCTGTTCGTCGATGTTGCTGTTTCCCAGACAGATGTATTTAAGTCCCATTTAAGTATAAATCCGTTACTAATTTTGTCTTCCAAATCAAGACGTGTATTAAGTATACCATGATGAGAAAGACAAATGTTCATTTCCCAGACATTTAAATCAGCCATTTAGACAGCAGTAGCACCTAGACTTCCTAAATGACAACGCACAAGCTTTGCTAACATTGTCATGGGGACCAATTCAAGCATAGAGATATCTCCAGCACTCCTTTACTGCCCTGGCATTGCTTCCTCACTCTGCAAGAATACAAATTTGAGACCTATTCTCAATCAAAAGGAGCACATTGTAGCTGAGGGCTGGGTTCATCTATGTTTCAGATAATTTCTGTCTTTTGGGTCTTTCTAACTTCAAGAATTATTCACAGCTGAAGACCTGCACCTTCAAAAAAGGGTCAGTCCCCTTCACTCTAAGTTTTACTCCTGGTAGCGCTTGTCAGCTCATCCCTCAGCAGGCTGTAAAGGATTCCCACTGAAGCACCTTTGCCCCTCAGATTTCCATGAAGAGTCTTCATGACCAACACAAGCCTGAAGCTTCACTAAATGCAATGGCATATGCAAGTTCTTAGGACCTGGCCAAAGTCTACTCCAACAAAAATAACAACAGATTTCAACTACAGTCATAAACAAGACCAGCTCTTAACAGCCATACAATTTTTTGTCACTATAAGTGATTAATCCTTGGGAAACGGAATCCTCTTGCAACTTAACATAATATAACACAAGTAGACAGGAAAGGTGAAACACTATCAAACACTGAGCCATGAAAACATGAGCTATCTTGGTAAAATGGCAATTTAAAAACATTAATTTGTCCAAAACAGTAAATGTTCAAGACGTCTGAAGTGACTTTGGTATGAAGGGAATGAGCAGCTGTGAAGAATAATAAAATTTAGAGGTGATAAAATAATCTAGGTTAGTTAACCTAAGAGAAAGTCACAATCCAAGTTGATAAACAAGAAGTACAGCTGAAAAATGTCTGTATTGAGAGAGTAGGAAGTCACATCCGCTGGAGATAATATCTAATCTTGCTAACTGTATAAAATCATGAAAAAAACCCGAAGAATAGAAAGACTATTAGTATCACTAGAGATAGAGCAGTTTAGATCTCTCTGCTCCATTTTTATGAGCAGTTGCAGCAGCAGTGTACATGACAGACCATCTACTGTAGCTTGCTAAGACCAACAAGCACAGTGGAGCTGTCAGAGAGGCCATGAGTGTTCTCAAGGAATACGAGCCTGACATAATCCCAGAAAAATGCCAGATACCACATGAATGTCACTGGGAGAGAAAGCTGCATTTAGATGTAGCCTAATTTGCAATTCTTGGTTTGGTCTGACAACCTGCATATTGCAGGGTTTGTATGGTAACTTGCGTTAGCTGCATATATAAAGCTATATGCTATAATAAATGTTCTATGGACAAATCCTATTCAAATGACAGATAAGTAGCAAAACTCATGCATCAGTGCTAAATATACATTTCTAGACGTTGGCATGACAATGTATTTTCCAAAGAACCTCATAATTTGTTATTTTAACTAACTTACATTGATACTTTTCCATAACAAATTTGATTACTCATGGTCTCCCACATTAGTTCAGTTGTTTTCTACACCATTTACTGTTCTCTGTGTGTTCAAATTCTGATAATATTTATGGATGTATATACTCCTTAATTTAATGCAAACTTGTGAAGGTTTGTTTGCCATTTTATTCCAGTCTGATGACTAAAATGCTACTGACTCCAAAAATGACAGTGTAGTTTACCCTTGCATTTCCTTTTGAAAAGACTGTTTCAAAAGACTGAATAAGAAATGCTTAGAAAAGCTATTAACACTAATAAAAACTGTTCTTCAGTGTTTTGAGTGGTAACTTCTGTCGGACGAAGTGAGATGTGGAAATCCTTACAAAGTTGTAATGGATATTAGTGGAAAAAGTCTTTATAGGGTTTGAATATTTACCCTTGGAGTTATGACACTCTAGATTTAATAAAGACAATCTAATCTGTTGTCTCTCCAGTAGCATTGAATTGCAGAGATACATGTGCTATGATATAATAGAAACACAGTCTAGGTACCAGTTACTTTTCCAGAGGTTTTGGTGAAGGGGTGAAACAGACTGAGACCAACCTGAATAAGCATCCAGCTGAACTGGCAGAGGTAAAGGTAATGGGTAACAGATGCAAGGGCAGAGCAGCTTTCCTCTGAGAGATGTTGGCTCAAGTAAGCAGAGGCCAGAAATGAAATCTGCAGTGGAAAAAAATGAATACATGCATATTGGAATTATACAGAATTAATTTAATAATAATAATAATGAGGAAAAAAATATCTCAGTTTGGAAGTAAAATTAACACTCTGTTACCATTCCAGAGACTCAGGAGAGATACCCTGGACATCCAATATTCAGCCAAAAGAAGTGATCCTCTATCACTGTCAGCCACAAAACCAGCTTAAAAATTTTTGCAGACAATCTAGTATCCTTTACATCCATATTTGAAAAGACTATGGAGATAATTAAAATTTATTGTTTAATGTTGTTGCCCAGACTAATTGCCATGCAATATTAGACAACTGTTTTGGAACTTAGCATTGAGATTTTCCTCCATAAAATAAAAAGAGACACTGTCTTCTGGTTTCAGTAAGGCCAGAAATTTTATCAAGCAAACAGACAAACTCGAGGCATTTACAGTCTTCAAACTGTCAGACACATAGCAATGCCACACCCCACCAAATAAGAACGCAACACTGGACAAAAGGGAGTAAGCCTTTCTTCTGCTACCTAAGAGCAGAAAAGGATTTCAGGCTCACAAGGCAGATACAAGTTTTTTTCCACAGACATGTGAAATGTCAAAAGACAATATGTTGGCCAGATAAGTAGCCAGTGCATTGTCTAGAGGAACAAAGGTATTCCAACTCTGACTGCAATGAACGCTACTAAACAATTTCAATATAGCCTTTAAAATTAATAAACAGCTCAGAAACTTTCAGCTCTGTCTTCTGTGAATTCCTTTACAGAGGAAATAGCTCTATTTCACTAAAGAATTGAAGTGTTCACGCAAAGAAAGGCTCAATTTACCTACCGCATGCCCAAAGTAACTGATGATTTTTCCTTTCCTTTTCAAGGAATACTGCTATTTTGATCAACAGCCCATTGATTTACTAGTAATAGCAATTCGCAGACTGTGCAGACTGATTATATATAAATGTAGTTATATTCACAACCTAACTATATCTATGTATAACTATAGAAAGATATATACATGTGCATATAACCTCTCAGGAGATGGGGTGGGGAAGGAAGCTAAAGCATACTAAGTGATTTGGCATACACCTCAACATTGTATTTGCAACAAACATACATGGTATTGGATAACTCTTACACTGTGTCTTTACTATAAAAATGTCCTTACAAAGGCAGGGTCTGTATATTGACAGATAGACGAATTCATCTAACCATGATACAGAAGAATAAGAACGAGCAACTGGACAATTATGAGATGCATTTCATTATCTATATGGGTTTCATCAGTCTTCTGCTGGGAACTGGAGTCTAACCATGACCAGATAACCATTCAGTTATGAAGAGGTTAACACACAGCTTAATATAGACTGCTGTTTGCCAAATGCTGACGCTGCTAAAACAAATGCCATTGTCTGGAGTGGGTTAAACACAATTGAAATATGTGTGCAATAGCTGCCTTCCACTTGGGATAAACACAAGAAATGTTTGTGTAAACAACTCCCTAGCACCAGCTAGCTCTAACAGTGCCAGCAGAACTCTTCCTAAACCTTGAGCAAATGTGTCTGTTTACAGCAAGCAAAATACAATGCGCATCTGGGTGGAGAGGCTCTACCACCTTTTGTTCTCTGAAGGCTTTTGTATATATTAAGGACAGACTTTTAGGCTGTAGATAGAGACAAAGAAGGGTTGAAAATATATTAGATATAAGACAGAAATTCTTCACTGTGAGGGTGGTGAGGCCCTGGCCCAGGCTGCCCAGAGAAGCTGTGGCTGCCCCCTCCCTGGCAGGGCTCAAGGCCAGGCTGGATGGAGCTCTGAGCACCCTGGGCTGGTGGAAGATGTCCCTGCTCATGGCAGGGGGGGTGGAAGTGGGTGATCTATAAGGTCCCTTCCAACCCAAACCATTCTGTGATTCTATGATTCTATGAAAACACAAAAGCAAACTGGCTGAGCCCTGGAAACATGTTTTTAGCACCTTCTGGACTGAACATTGGTTGAAAGCATTTTGCATCTGTAATCAAAGAAACTATCATTTCTAGCATTTTCCTGTGTCTCAAGAAAAATGATTTTTTTTGTATATTAAAAAGGAGGAGTATCTCGCTAGGTCAGCAGTTTTCCAACCAAAACAATGCAAAGGCCAAATATTTGCTAAAAATGCATACCTCTCATATATACTGACTTTTGTTATAGAAGTAAAACAGTAATATGGCTGAATGAATTGTAACTAGTGGCATTACAGTGTTTTAGACAAAAAAAGGCTATAAAGCTTAAAGAGGCAAAGAAACATTTACATCTTATTTTCATATAATTGTTATACGGCATCTTGGGCAGAAGATACAAATGAGAATTGGATTATAACACAAAAATTTAATGGCAGACCTTATTTTGAAGTGCTGGGAGAAGGGACAGTGGTTTCTCTGTGCTGTTCTGACAAATGCTGGCTACGTTGTGACTTACGGCTTAAAAGGCAACGCACCAAAATTTAGTAGAAACACATGGAATGCAGGCCACTGAATAGACCTTTCTCCCATAGCATCTGAGGCAGGTAGGGAAACGTAAAAAAAAAACGCTTTCTAGATAAATTATTCCTTAGACCTAACTGCCTTATGTCTTCTGTACGTTGCTTATTTTTCAACTGTAGTGGGCAATCTTTTGTAATAATGAACCTATTATTTTGCAAGCAAAATATGTACCATATACTGGAATAAGTTGTTCCCTCTTCAAACACTAAAAAATATATATTGGAGGTGTTCCTTTTGATACCAATTGTTTAGAGCTCTTTTTACAGAGATCGTATGGTTTTAAAATACCCCTTTTCAAACAATCTTTGTAACACAGCGTTTGCTTCTATGCCGAGATTATAACAAAATGCTTCTCCCTGGTACTTGTCAAGGTGATCAGTCTTGACCCAAAATGATTTAACAAAGGGATAACAAGTGTCTTAAGTCACTCAAGTAGCAGGCTGCTACTTCTGTTAATTTACGTGAGATAGTTCTGTGCCACGTTCAAAATTACAGTGATAGCATATCACTTACAAGGTTCCTCTTGAAAAAATAGAAGTCAAAAAATAAAAGATGATAAATCTATGCAGTTCTGTCAAAGAGCAAAAAGATCTTTGATGGTTCCCATCTGACAGTCATTTACTCAGCTGATTAATCAAATGACACTGCAATTCCATTGTAACTCTAAGACAATTACCTAGCAATTACTTGAAGGAAATTAGAACCTGGGTATTCAACCCATCATCAGCACCAAACTACAAATTAATAAAACCGGATGATTTACAAAATTGTACGTTCCTGCATGAAGAAGGGTATTTTTGTACCGCTGTCTCATAACATCACTCCTTACTAGTTAAAAGCCACCTCCTAGTTTCCAGTCTGCACTTACTCATGGTCAGTTTACATTTGTTTGTTCTTCTGTTGGAAGCCTCTCAGGTTAGACAGGATTCCCTCCTCCTTGGGGTCTGCACTATCACGAATTCACAGAAAGCAGCAGTATTCTCTCTCAGACTTCATTTTCCAAGGTTAAATAAGCTGATCACTCCACAGTGCAGCACCCTGTAAAGATGTCTAAGCTGGGCTGGACATCAAAAGCAGTTTAGCTCTGCAAAGAGCATCTGCCTGGATCACCTTATCTTGTTTCTCCAAGTAATCCTACGTACTGCACTGTGAAATGTATACTCACGCGTGTGAAAGCCTGTCCTTGTGCAAAAGCCTTTGCAGCCTGCACACCAGTTTCATCATCCTTCTCTGTAATGGTGCCACTCGGAGACCGTCCATGAACACACGTACTCAGGGTTGGATGGAGAAGCGCTGCAGAGATCTCACAAAATTCTCATCCAACCGTTTTTTTGTTTCCCTATACATCATCCAAATACTTCTTCTGACATATGGTAATACCTCAGTGATCATCTGGTGCACACGATTTTTCTTCTCTTTTCCAGCTGACTACCTCTTGCAGCAAAGTCAAAGTTTTGCTGTTAGCTTACAACTTACGACTTTTCACCTTGTTGTAGGAAGCATCCAAAGCTCTCTGCATCTTCCCATATGCCACCCACTACCACTTCGTAGTGTCAGTGCTGCTCTACTTTGTGCCACCACTGCACTTTGCCCAGGCACGTTATTTTCTGTTGCACAGACTAGTCCTTTAGGACCGGTGAAATGCCTCTCTTTGTTCGCCACTCCCTCACAGCTGTCTTTTCCCATTAGTCTACCTCTTGATAGAGGGGATTGTAAGAAACGTGAAACTATAACAAAAAAAGCCTTAACATTTTCTAGATTTTAGTAGTCTTTAGTACTGTAACTTGTATTCCTGCATGCACAGTCATCTAACGATGTAACTGTTGCACTAATCCCTGTTTTCTCATTAAGGAATGTAGTGGAAGGACATGGGCACAAGCTATCACTTAGTCGTTAGACAAAATAATTAAGAGAAACAAAAGCGGTCTCGGTTCCCAGCAAATAATTGGGATAATTGTGGGATAAAAGAGACTCCTAAATAACTCTACTCCAGACAGCTCGGCCTTGGGAGGGCAGATGCGCCAAGCTACAGAGATAAGGAGGTACCAAGAGAGCAAGAAGACTGGAGCCAAACAACCTGAAGGACACGATGGACATGATCCTGGAACTGAGTCTGCGTAGAAACAAATGCCAATCAGCGAACAGCGTGATGGAGAGGATGGGCCTTCATCTTGGGACCCCTGAAGACCACCCAAAGATGCTAACAGACATGCGTGAAAGATATTTACATACGCTAACTGGTTCCTAGAAATATAATGAATAATGACCTGTGTGATTGTATTTAACCTGAAGCAACAGGGTGTCTGGTGCACACGTTTGGAGGAGAAATCCCCCGTGTGCCCGGCACCGCAGTAAAGAATCCCTGCTGAGCAGTGTGCGTTGTGCTGTTGGGTTTTTCCTACCGGATCTTCGAATCACTCTTACCACGTTCGAGTTCTTGGACTAATCCTCCTTCATTATTATTTCACTAATTATGTGACATATCATGTATTTTACTGCATTTATCTTATCAGATAAGAGTATCAGACTAGTCTGCCATGATCTAAGGATGAACACACAGTCTTATTCTCCACTTCATTTATTGCTATGTCTTTTGACAGAAATTTTTTCGAAACTCTTACGTGCCTCTGAGACAGAATTAATGAGCCTGCAGTTGGCAAGATTAATTTACTATATATTATTTTCCAGTCACATGGTACCACTCTGAAGTGAAGGACTTCGTAAAAGCACTTGCTGCGAGACCTGTGGGGTATCATGCCAGCACTCTCAAAGGTAGAATGGGGATCTTTTTGTTCCAGCCTATGAATGCCCCTATCATTGGGGTTCTCTTTCAGCCGCAACCGCCATAACCTTCACTCCATGCTACTAACTCTACTCACCACTTTGCCTTTATCCAAGTGGTGATCTTTAACATCATTATCTTCTCTGAAAATGCGAAGACTTTGATTTTGTTTGTTTGGAGTCACATTTAACACATTTAGTTTTCCTGCCTCACTGCAAATTTTTACCAGAAATTTTACATTTTTCTCTCTATATTCATGTCACAAAACGTCAGAAAATCCTCACAAGAAGATTATGCTATTGTCAACCAAACCAAATGTACATGGCATATTCATTGATGACAACTATAGATGATGTGAGGAAAACAATCAACTTTCTAATGACAAAAGAAGTTACTGAAATCAAAGTTCAGAATTAGCAGAGCTAAATTTGGCCTCATTACAGAAATTTTCAGAGAAAACAATGAGTCTAAGTGCGAGTTGCCTTTCAAATACTTTCTAAAAGAGGAAAAAGAAAGACCAGAAGACTGATGCAATTCCATACCAGCCAGGTAAACAAGAGGAGTAGGGCAGCTGAAACCTAAATAATAAGAAGCACGTATGAAGAATAAATAAGTGGAGTACAGAGTCGTAGTAATTACAACTTGGTAAGCGCTGAAATCCTACCATTTGATGGACTTTAAAATGAGGATACAGCACGTGACACATGGAAACAAATCTTTTCTCTACTTTGAACCAAAACATGGAAGCACTGAACATCTCCTTTGCCTCAGTCTTCTCTAGCAAGATCAGCCTTCAGAAATCCCAGGTCTCAGAGACCGAGGGTAAAGCTGGAGCAAGAACGATGTACCCTCGTTGGCAGAGGATCAGGTCTGAGAATACTTAAGCAAACTGGACCATGGCGCGTGATGGGATGCACCCACGAGTGCTGAGGGAGCTGGAAGATGTCATTGTGAGACCACTCTTGGTAATCTTTGACCAGTCGTGGTGACTAGGAGAAGTGCCCAAAGAGTGGAGGAAAGCAAATGTCACCTGCCTCGTCAAGAAGGGCAAGAAAGAGGACCCAGGCAACTACAGGTTTGTTATCCTCACCTCCATCCACGGGAAGGTGATGGAGCAGTTAATCCTGGAAACCATTTGCAGGCACATTCAGGATGAGAAAATCATCAGAAGTAGTCAGCATGGCTTCACCAAGGGGAAGTCACGTTTGACCAACTTGATAAACTTCTATGATGGAGTGACTGGTGTGGTACATGAGGGGAGAGCAGTGGCTATTGTCTGTCTGGACTTCAGTAAGGCCTTTGACACCGTTTCCCAGAAGATCCTCATAGACAAGCTGTTTATTTATGGGCTGGATAAGCAGACAGCGAGGTGGGTTGAAAACCGGCTGAATGGCCAGGTCCAGAGGGTGGTGACAAGGGCTGCAAAGTCTAGCTGGAGGCCAATGACTAGTGGTCTAGTCTGGGGTCCAGTCCTGTTTAACTTCTCTATTAATGACCTGGATGACAAGGCTGAGCATACCCTCAGCACATTTGCAGATGACACTGAACTGGGAGGAGTGGCTGATACACCAGAAGGCCGTGCTGCCATCCAGAAGGACCTAGACAGGCTGGAGAAACTGGCTGACAGGAAGTTCATGAAGTTCAACAAGACGAAGTGTAAAGTCCTGCACCTGAGAGAGAACAATCTCATGCTGGTGGCTACCCAGCTGGATGTCAGCTTGGCAGAAAAGGCCCTGAGGGTCCTGCTGGACACCAAGATGAGCATGAACCAGCAATGTGCCCTTGGCTAACAGCATCCTGGGCTACATTAGGAAGAGCATTGCCAGCAGACTGAGGGAGACAATCCTTCCTCTCTGCTCAGTGCTGGTGAAGCCACATCTGGAGTCCTTCCTTGGTCTGTTGGGGTTAGAGATCCCCATCTCATGCTCACCCCCAGCCCACCGGCCGTTGAGTGGAGACAGGGGGGAGGTCAGAGGGGCAGCCTTGATGCTGTGCGAGCACTGCTCAGCAGTAGCCAAAACATCGGTGTGTTATAAATGCCATTCTAGACAAAAATACAAAGCACAGCACTATGAGGGCTGCTAGGGAAAAGGTTATCTCCATCCCAGACAGACCCAGTACACAAGGAACTCTACACGTTTGCAGTGGTACCCACTATAAACTGGGCGGCACACATTTTCATGAACCCTACTGAGCAAGTAGCTTTGAAATTTTGTTCCTCTGCATTTAACATGTCGAGAGTGCTACAGGCCAGTGATTCCAAATGGACATCCAAAATAACAGCACTTCCAATTACTCTTGGATTTTAGACTGTATCTTATCTTCAACCAACTGTTTTGAATTTGTTTGGAAAGTACTGCATTAAAGTGGTTAAGACCATGACAACCCTTCAGAACCGTTCCACAGAAATGTAGTGAAATTAATGAATATGGAATACTCTGATGAAAGAATATTCCTTTTTTTAAATGTACTTAAATGAGAAATTTTTTTCTTGCATTTTGTGGCAAATCATATCACATCATCTATTCCCGGTCAGAGAATATGCAACAGGACATGAATGCTTTTCTGTTGAAATCCACAGGTAACTGATTCACCGTGTTCCCCTCAACTTGAATCAGTCTGTCTTAAGATTCTGTCCCAATTTTTCAGCATGACAATGCAGTAAATACTGAAAAATTTATTACAAGTACCTAAGTGTACCTGATGTGATATTAGCTACACAACTCCATCAGAAATACCAGAAAACAGAAAATTCCAGCTCTGGTGTTGCAAATGTTCAGACAAAACCCCTAAGTAATACTTAAAATAAAGGGTAAAAGTAAAATAATAAAGCAGTAAACTATAATCATAACTTGATTTACAATTTTAAGAATTGCAAAAATATTTTCACATGGGGAGAACAAACCTGAAGTTAATAACCTTTCCTTTCTATGGCAAGAAGTGCTGAAAAGGCAGCACGTTGTGCTGGGTGAAGAAAAAAGAAAGAGAACACCTTGCTATGCTCTGGAGAACAAGCTGCGGAGAAGGCTAACCCAAGCAGGTATAAAAGCACCAGAGCAGCAGAAGAACGCATATTTAGCTCTGGAAGTGTGCGCAGAGCTAGGTCCTGCCACGTCGGCGCACAACAGTTGGGGTGGGAGTCAGCCCTGTCTTCCGTAGCTGAGAAGAAGATTCTTCCTCACCAGGAGAAACCTGCAGACAAAGCGGCCAGTGCCTCTAGGACTCTTTCAGGTGTGCCAGTGGAGAACATGTCAGTATACATACGTCACACTTTTCTAATTCCTGTAAATTCCTGTCTCACACTACGAAGTCATGAAGCTTTAGACATTGTCTTCTTCTAGGCAGAAATGTCTTCATACATGCCTTACAGAAATAGATCCTAACTGCAGTCATTTCATTTCTTTTTATAATAAATAATTGCTTTCTCTGTAATCCATCTTATTATTTTCTTTTAATAACTGAAAATTTCTTTCTTTGTTCCACATAGGAAAATTTTCTCTTCTTTATAGAGCTTGTTTACATGCACTTCTATTAAAAAAGAAAACAAAATGAAGAGCCCAACCACATGCTCTCTGTCATTATACCAACCCCATCTCAAAATAGGAATAGCATCAAAGGCATAATTTACAGTGCGACTCCTTTTGTTGGACTTAATTGCAATGAACAATCGCATAGGAAAATAAACACACTAAAACTCCCATGTCCTCACCGAACTGCTCTGTTCTGCTTTGAATTTACTTTATATGGCTAAAAAAAGGGGTTCCCTCCTTGAATGCAGGGACACTGCTTAATAATAGTGCATATGAATCACGCTTTTTGTTACTGCTTGGTAGGTCAGGACAGCATGATGTAAGCTAAGTGTTCTTCTTGTGTTTCGTGTTCTGATATTAAATGCCAGGACAAAACTACCAACAAAGGATGTGCAAAAAATTGAAGAGATTTATGGACACTGGCAAAAATTCTAAGTCACTCTTCCTGGAAAAAGTAACAATACAACATGCAGCATGTTTCAAAGCACAGAGGAAAAGGTTGTAAAACTCTGCAGATTCAAAACACAGTGTTTAACTCAGTCAGAAGAAAAATTCAATAACTAACTTTTCATTTAATATTTGTTCTGTATTAAAGATTCTAAAATAAGCAGTTAAAGTTCCTTTGTGAATTCGCACCAACTCTAAATGACTTCATGGGTCACTAAATTGTTCCAGAAATCACCATAATTCAGAGGGGTGCTTTATAACTGACACCAGAAAACACAGTACGTGTGGGTTCAGCTTTATTTCTGGCTTCCGTTAAGTCAGTGAACATATATATTAAAAAATTAGTACCTTCTGAACAGCAGCTCCAAAGTCCTACTGTATAATTTGTGTGCATTGTGTATTTTAGAGATATTTTTGTGTTTATGAGTGATTTGCTTAAAGTGTATTGATTATATATCACTCTAAAATGGCACTTGAAGAAAAGCCAAACAGCTAGCTAAAATACAATCCCTTGAAATACTGATGGTATATTTACAACAGTAACCCATGGTGCTTTTGTGTAAAGATGTTTACACTTTATTAAGCAGCAGCAGCAGAACTGGCAACCATTTTAAGTAGCGATTAGGCATCAGCAGCCATATGTTACTCATTCCCTTCCCCCAGCTGAGCAGGATGGCTGTTGGTTTCATGCTGGGTTCAGTCCCTGCCCTCTTCACTTCCCATTTTTAGGCTCAGGGACTTTTTTTGCTTCTCCTAGCTAGGCAGCAAGCAATCTGAGGATACAGGACAGGAGAGGGTGAGGCACAGGGCAGCTCGCACCCTCGGCAAAGCAAGTCTGACACAAGCACCCAGCTGCGTGGTCTCCTCTAGCACCGCTTCTCTGTTCCAGTCGTGCCGCCCCTTACAAAGAACGTGTTGAGTGATAATCATTGCAAATAAGAGGAACAAGGAAAATAAGGAAAAATAAGAACTAGCAGGCTCTTAGCAAGTCTTAACCCCTTTAGATTTATCTACAGATTTAGAACAATGTCTCTGCCAGAGTACTCTATAAAGACAGTTCCTATTATCACCTCCACTTAGATCTGGACAAAGATGCATGTTGCTTTGACACTCGTTACCGAACACGAGCCAGACCTCCCGAGTCCCACTGCAACATCCTCCACAACACAACACTTCTTCTATAATGATGCAAACAGGAGCTGAAAATGCCTTTTTTTAAAGCCATCAGAAATATACCTACAGTCTTTTCCACCTCCAAGTACCCAGACACGGCTCGGGGCAGTCTGCATGACGCTGATTTGGCAGGTCTAAAACAAGCCTTCCTGGTGGACGTTGACTTTCTGCAGTAGGACCTGCCTCATGTTGTTTTCTATCTAGATACTGAGGTTAGACCTGAGCAGATCTGCCATGACAGATTAATTGGCTCCAGAAGCTTCTCAAGTGGATCTACATACACTTAGGGGGTGTATTGGGAAAAACAGTTAATAACGTGACTTTTCTGTTTCTCTGTTTCTGGATACAGTTTTTCTTCAAGTTCATGTGTAAGCTTCCTGCAACAAGTGCACACAAATTTGACAGCATGACCACTTATTACCTCTAAACTGAATTTAGGACTCTATCCAGGGTCAGTGATATGTGATATCGGGTAAGTAAAACTACTCCAAGGGAAAGACACCTGATAGCTCCTGATGCTTTATGGAAATAATTAGAAATGGTCAATGCCCCGTGCCCCACGGTTGGTGCCCCAAGCCTGTCAGTGTTCAAGAGGCATTTGGACAACGCCCTTAAAAATATGCTTCAACTATTGGTCAGCCCTGAAGTGATCAGGCAGTTGGACTAGATGATGTTTGTAGGTCCCTTCCAACTAGAACTATTCTATTTTTTCTGTTCTATTCGAGAAGAAAGATGAAATCACTTCCCAGAGTCTAGATGCTGGCTGGAGCAATGTCCAGTTCTCTGTCCACCTGTATGCCTACAAGAGATTTCCGCCCCTTTAGGAACCACAACACAGGGTAGGGCAGACTCACCATAAATAGGGGCCAGGATGCAATCAGGGTGCCCCCTTGGTTGATATTTGAAGTATGGTAGCAGAGGTCTCCCATGCTTCTCTATATGACTAGCCAACTGTAAATCTATCTTAAACTGTTCTCTTCTTAAAAAAGAAATAACCAAGATGCAATTACAGACACGTAGCGTCTTCTGGCTTCACTGTGCCTCAGTAGCAAAACTCTGCCTAGAGATTATACCAGTCTGGAGATCATCTTGAGGGGCTTTTCCTTTTCTTCTTCTGTTAAATTGTGCTAGGTTAAGCGAAGACCTCTTAGTTAAACTGTTAAAGGTAATCTGAATCATGTTTACAGAATTAGTGGCTGCATAAGCAGCTCAAAGAGCAGTTACACTTAAAATGTAACCTCTGCCAGAAGGCTGGCGACGTAAATGGTTATGCTTTTCACCAGTAACGCTGCTGGTAGAGTGCATGCCATCCACAGTCTCAAGGAAAAACAAAGGTTTTTAAAAAAAAGGTTACGCATTGAAATCAAGACCTTCACAAGACTACGGGATCTGTTTTCATTTATTAGCTGGAAGAGCTATTCTAACATGAGGTCTGGTGTGATATGAAAAAATATTTAGTTGAATCAATTCAAGATTTTCCAGAAGCAACACATAAATGGAAATTTATTTAACACAAACCAAGCATTCTACAACAAGGTCTAAGAGGTAAGTTCCCTAGTTCTACTATTATTTGTAATCTACAATATTAAAGAAATGCTGGTCTTGTTTAAATATTTACAGCAATCTTTGATCCAGATTCCTTCTACAAGTCAAAATATGGCCTAGAGAATAATCAGTTCAGTGACCAGTAGAGTCTACTGTGACACAGGTATCTTTAACTGCTGCTTTCTCTGTGCAATGGGCTTGATAATTACAGAGCAGAAGAAGGTGGTTTCCCTCCCTAACAAAAACAGAAGACAAGACCTTTTGATTTTGTTATGTTAACACAACTGACTTTTGAACCCACAATAACCAACGTGAATTAGTAAATATCATCCGCTATCACAAGCAGTAAAGGTTTAAGATGACTCCACTTGACGACAGGAGTTTTCAGACGCCTATAATAAAACCACCGTGAGCACGCCAGCTGACGTAGATTATTAAACAGCATTAACTAATCTCTGAGTAGTCATAGTTTATCTGCTCTGTACAGGCTCACCTCATCTGTAAACAAGCGGGGAGGGAACTGGGTCACTAGTGCTCTGAGCAATAACTTAGATTAAAAACAGGCAAACAAAGAAAAATGCATTAAACATGCCAAAAAGATAAGGATCCTAGAACTGCGCCTAAACTAAAGCAATAACATAGATTAGGTATTAAGCGCAACTTTTAGTATGCAAACAGTATTGTAAAAATAAGTTCCAGAGTGCGGTTCAAGTATTTATAGACTTTAGAATTTGCATCCTGCTGCCACGGACTTTGTTCAGGGGTACAGACTGAATCGCTTTTTCAAACTCAAACACAAAAACTTCGCTTATCTAGCTAGAATCTGTCCTCTGTGGTTTCGCCGACATGTGAAAAGGAACTGCAGAGAGAGTCACTTATTCCTAAAATAACTGTTGTTCTAATTGTCTTCATGCAAAAATGATTGAAAATAAACTGATGTTTATCCTGGGAACAGAGCCACTGCATACGAAACCAGCCTGAAAAATTACTCTGTAATGCCTACTTCACTGGTTTGATATTTAGTGACTGGAGGTTCTGGTCAGCACTCGGGAATATAATGTTTTATGTAACGGTTTCTCAGAGTTTCTCATGTATAATGAGAACGCAGGACACATTAATTTCTTTGTCTATAGTATTTGGGCTTGCAGATGGTAGTCAAAAGCCAGATTTAGCAAAATTTCTAAAAACAAACAGTGATTTAAGTTTAATTCTTTAAAATGATCTCTCAGATGTTACTAAAGGGACTTGTGTTACAACAGTAAAGTAGACGTAGATTTTTGTATTTAAAAAATAACTGACTATTGTACATATTTTATCTAGTAAATTAGAAAGCCCTGCCCAAGGCTGGGCTATGTAGGCTCATGTGGTCTAATTCCTGTTTCATGGTCAGGATCTCCTGCCAAATGCTAGAAGAATTTGCACACACAGTTCCGTACTGTCACTAAGTCAGCTGCTTTTTGCATGTTTTTGTCTTAATTACTCGCAATTTGAAACATTAGTTTGGTAAACTAGTACCAGGGGACAACCCTCCATGCATTGGGCACCATTTTGATCATATTTGTATTTATTGTCACACTGACTAGCTTCAAACTTCTGAAGCACATTTATGGAACACTGAAATCAATTCATTGAGAATGGCTGTCCCTTTATTCAGAGTAACAGAAATGAAAAGGCAGTTTGCTTTCTACATTTTCCAATCACCTGCTATATTTTCCATCAATGCATAAAAATATTTGTGTAGCTTATGAAAAGGGTGGGAAAAAACTGGGATGTGAGACAGTCTTTTCATTTCACAACACTTCAGATATTTCAGAACTGTTCTTACTGCAAAAATCCTCCAGCTTTGTATAGGAATTAGAATAAAAGAGATATTTAATCTGTCATACCCAAAGCACAGCCAGTACCCAAAGCTTTGGACTCATCATATCCAGCCACAGCTGAATTTTAAGCACCATAGATGTTCTGAAGCTACAGTAGGTAAAACAAGATACAACTTTCAAATGCTGTGACTAAAAAGGCATACTAGTGTCCTTGTATTCTCTCGTTTATACTGCTCTAGCTGATTCCTTCCAACATTTTTAATATTATTTCAATAGCTTTAGGTTTTGATATGCATAATGGTCACAAGATTAACTGGTGACTCAGATCCCTCTTGAGAGAAGCTGTGGGCCACGGGCTCATCTTTCTGTATCTCACTTTGCATCAAACCCCTTGGTCCAAAAGTCTTTAAACTGCATCCCTGGGCTTTTATTGAAAACAGACAAAATATCCAGAATACCCCTGCTCTATCATACTTGACAAGGAACAGAAATGCACTCACTAGTCACTCATTTTTCAGGGAATCTAGATTGGAGTTGCAGATACGGTAGAACAGAGGGACAAGAAACAACTGGTAGATTCCTGGCTTCACGAGACACATGTAGTTGTTCTCAGTGGAGGACACCCAACATCCTGGGGCAGAAGCCTACAAAGAGGACGACTTTCCCTTGGTCGAGGAGGACTGTGTGAGGGATCGCTAAGTGATCTGCACATCCACAAATCCATGGGCCCCGATGGAATGCACCCACGAGTGCTGAGGGAGCTGGCAGATGTCATTGCTGAGCCACTCTCCATCATCTTTGAGAGGTCCTGGAGGACAGCAGAGGTGCCCGAGGACTGGAGAAAGGCCAGTGTCACTCCAATCTTCAAAAAGGGCAAGAAGGAGGACCCAGGGAACTACAGGCCGGTCAGCCTCACCTCCATCCCGGGAAAGGTGATGGAGCAGCTTATCCTGGAGGCCATCATCAAGCAAGTGGAGGAAAAGAAGGTTATCAGGAGTAGTCAGCATGGATTCACCAAGGGGAAATCATGCCTGACCAATCTGATAGTTTTCTATGATGACATGACTGGCTGGGTAGATGGAGAGCCGTGGGTGTTGTCTACCTCGACTTCAGCAAGGCTTTTGACACAGTCTCCCATGATATCCTCCTGGGGAAGCTGAGGAAGTGTGGGCTGGATGAGTGGTCGGTGAAGTGGATTGAGAACTGGCTGAATGGCAGAACTCAGAGGGTTGGCATCAGCAGCGCTGAGTCTATTTGGAGGCTGGTGACAAGTGGTGTCCCTCAGGGGTCAGTACTGGGCCCAGACTTGTTTAACTTATTCATCAACGACCTGGATGAAGAGTTAGAATGTACCCTCAGCAAGTCTGCTGATGACACCAAACTGGGAGGTGTGGTAGATACAGCAGAAGGCTGTGCTGCCATTCAGCGTGACCTGGATAGGCTGGAAAATTGGGCAGAGAGGAACCTGATGAGGTTCAACAAAGGCAAATGCAGGGTCCTGCACCTGGGGAGGAACAACCCCATGCATCAGTACAGGCTTGGGGCGGACCTGCTGGAGAGCAGCTCTGCGGAGAGGGACCTGGGTGTCCTCGTGGACGACAGGTTAACCATGAGCCAGCAGTGTGCCCTGGCTGCCAAGAAAGCCAATGGAATCCTGGGGTGCATCAAGAAGAGTGTGGCCAGCAGGACGAGGGAGGTTCTCCTTCCCCTCTACACTGCCCTAGTGAGGCCCCATCTGGAGTACTGTGTCCAGTTCTGGGCTCCCCAGTTCAAGAGAGATGAGGAGCTACTGGAGAGAGTCCAGTGCAGGGCTACGAGGATGATGAGGGGACTGGAGCATCTCCCCTACGAGGAGAGGCTGAGGGAGCTGGGCTTGTTCAGCTTGAAGAAGAGAAGGCTGAGAAGGGACCTAATATGTACTCACAAATATCTGAAGGGTGGGTGTCAGGAGGATGGGGCCAAGCTCTTCTCAGTGGTGCCCAGCGACAGGACAAGGGGCAACGGGCACAAACTGAGGCACAGGAAGTTACCTGTGAACATGAGGAAGAACTTCTTCCCTCTGAGGGTGACGGAGCCCTGGAACAGGCTGCCCAGGGAGGTGGTGGAGTCTCCTTCTCTGGACATATTCCATCCCCGCCTGGACAAGGTCCTGTGCAGCCTGCTGTAGGTGACCCTGCTTCGGCAGGGGGGTTGGACTGGGTGACCCACAGAGGTCCCTTCCAACCCCGAACATTTTGTGATTCTGTGATTCCGTGAGATGGGGAGGGTACAGAGGCAGAGGACTGACTCTCTCGTCCATCAGAAAAGGCATATTAAGTTGGGACAAGTTGAGATCTCCTATCTGCATCCAGCACTTTTCTCTGAAGCTGACACATACACTCCAAGCTGCTCTTAAAGTCGTCCCCTGTGTCAAAATACTTCGTTTCCTTGCCCTGATGATGATGTAGCGGTGGTGACTTACAGCAAGTCTCCTGCTAGTTTTAAGGGCACAGTGGCAAGTATATTCCCACAGTATTTGAGTCAGCTGTGAAGATCTGGAACAGGCCACACAGACGAAAGGGTCTGAAGGGAAAACAGTAGATGACTTTCTGAATGAGAAAACCCTACTGCATCAGAGTAAAGTTGAAATTGTGATTTGGGCCTACTTCTACATCCTCAGATTGTAGGAATATATTTCAAATTGAAAATTCAGACTCTAGAGTATGATTCAGTCATAAGCCATTTCCAAATTATGCAATTATATGCTATTGCAAGGATTAAGCCTTGAGGGTGGGCAGGTAAAAATGGGTTTTTGCATCTTTCCTAGCAGTGCCAGTCCAAATGGCTGGGCAAAGACGACCACCTAGAGAGAGAAATCATTATTTACATCAGCTGTGAGCAGCTTCAGGACTCTTTTATGGTTGCTGGCCATCAGCAGGGAGGCTCTAGCTATGGTTTCGACCTGATTGCAGAGATCGGACACTGCATGTGAGAGGACTGCATGGGGCAGTCAAGACAACATTAGGGAAACCAGATTTGTGTTAAAGTCCAGCAGGATCTGAGCCAAAACCTTTTTCTTTTAAAAAAAACACCTCCCTGAAACAAAACTGTTACGTGATAAATTGAAAATTATTCCTGTTTTCTTACGTATGGCTTGTTTGTTATTCAAAAAGATGAAGGACAGGTTGGATGGGGCTTGGAGCGACCTGGGCTGCTGGAAGGCTTCCCTGCCCAATGCAGGGACATTGGAACGAGATGGTGTATAAGGTCCCTTCCAACCCAAACCATTCTGTGATTCTGTGAACTTCTGGCCTTGACACAGATTCCACTTACTGTGGCAATGAGAAGGAATAAGACCACGGAAAGGAAGGTGGGTAAGATGGATACTGATTGTAAGATGGGGAGCAAATGACATTGCTGATTTCCGATTCTTGTTTTATTTTTTTTCCCTGTAAAGTCTTAACACCGCGTGACTTCTGTCACCTTTTGCTATCAGCTCCCCTCAAAGCAACACAGGCAGCATTCAAACACCCTGGAGGTCTGTGCCACTGCCTGAGATGGTACTGACACTCTCCCACTGACTGCGATGCCAGAGAGCATGTTGGTTCTGGTGGGTTCAGCGGCGGGTCCCAAGTGGGGACGTTCTGCTGGTCATGGATGAGATGCTTCTCCCAGCAAGCGTGTCCCCATCCCCAGCGTCTCCTCTCCCAGGGTCTTGTTCCCCAGCCCCAGCAGCACTGCTCTGGCTCTCGGCAGTTCCTCTGACTAAGCTGATGGCTGCCAGATATTGCAGGGCTTTTGACAAAAAGGTCATGACTGAGGGCAAAGCAACAGCCTTTCTTAGTAGAAATATTTTGAATTGGTTTATTTGAGTTCTAACATTAGTTATTTATAAAGTCTTCTTAGTAGTGAACAGGAACTGAATCCCATGTAGTAGGATTTAGTAGTGAAGAAGCACTGCCCCCCAGTCACTTACATTTAATGCATTGAAACTGCATTTAATAATTGCAATTATGTGATCCACTGACTCTAACTTTTAAGAAAAATAAAGCCCATTCCTAATAGGGAAGTAATTTTAGAACCTTCTTCTGTTTCATTGTGTCAGACTGAAACCAGAAAAAGTAACTGGAAACATTCCAAATTCATTTCCAAATGAACCTCCTTGCACAAAAATTGCTTTTAGTCCAGAAAGTATTTCACAGATGATTAAGATGCTATGGAATTTCTGGGCTCAAAAGCAACGTTTTCTGTTGTACCTTCTAGAAGAGTAAGGAAAGCTTGTCATATATAATGACCATGCTTTTCTTTTTTTTTTTACTGACAATAAACCTGATATCTAGACCATTGTATGTATCAATAGTTGACTGACAAAATAAACTGCAAGAATAGAAAATCATCTGTGACTTCACAGGATACGTACTGTATAACGCAGTGCAATAGAGAATTCTCTTCAAATAATTCAGATAAAGCATTCGGAATAAGAAGAGTAAATATTCATGGCGTATTTTTTTTTATGGGATCATTTTAAACACTGAATATGCTCCTGCAACTCATAGCACAGAGATCAATTTTCTCTTGATAGGACAGAGTCAAAAAACTTCACATCTAAGCTCTTTAAAAAGAGCTATTTGTGAGCTGATACCTGCCTAGCCCAGTTTACATTCCTTCCCGGAGGTGACTGCAGCTCCCCTGCAGTTCTGTCGCTGTAAAATCAAGAGCTGTTTATGTTTAGCAGGCCCAAAACGATGGATATTTCTCATGGTTGTGTGGTAATTCTGCAGGCAAAAACAGCCGAGACAGAAAACAGAGTTCTGAAAGCCAGCTTTGAAGAACGTGCCCTTAAATCTCATATGCAAGGGAGACAGGCCGAGCAGAATGGCTTTGTGTCTGGGTGCACATACAAGAAAGCGAACACCCTCTCTGCTTAACTGATAGATCTAAAGCAATTAATCACCAAATATATTTTCAAGATGTGAACAAAAGCACTTTTTCCATAGCCTCTTTTTTTTTTTTTTCTAGGAACATGGTATTATCCTCCTTATCTTTTATTGCAACACAAGCCAAATACAAAGAATGTTTGTCTTAACCAGTCACACATCGCAAACCTGCCTACTTTCAGAGATCATTTCTGTATTTATTCTCAACATTTTGCATGTTCCTACAGAAACAGGGATGTTTTCGCTGTGACCAAGTGCTTCAAATGCTTCCTATGCTCAGCTGCACTAATAACAGCAAATGCTTTCCTCAGACCCCTACCATGTGTTAAATTCATCAACGTTAGAAGGTCAAACGTGCATAAAGTAGCCTATGTACATTAATTTATTAACTGAAAGGACCTCAGCACCACTTTGTGCTTTTCTGTTTCTTCTTAGTATGTTCATGTAGTCAATTACTGAAATAACTTCTGAACTCCAGACTTGTATTGACTCCATGCCACTTCCACAGTGCATTTGTGGATGAGCTTGCTTGCATTTGCTTCTCGACAGCAAAGCACAACTGAATTGTGCCATTTCAGAGAAAACAACTTCATGTCCTTAGTCCCTTAGTTAATTTAATCTGTGCAGGTAACTTCCTGCACTCTCCCCCTCTGCCCCTTCCCATTCTCCTACCCACCTGCAAAGGCTGCGTCTGCAGAGAACCCAAATGGGTGTCCCAGGCCCCTCAGCACAGTGAGGACAGAGCACGGACAGACCAACCGCCATGCACGGCCATCAGCCACACTGCCTAAGATCACCTTTAATTTGTATTGGGTCCTGCACACAGATGTGATTTCCTCTGCCTTATGCTTTAAGTCAGCTGAATATGAGCTAGCTCCAGACCAAAAGCTGTACAGTTTGGCTAACGCTGTGTAGTACTTGAGAAAATCGGTCGTGCTGAGAGGCTGAGTCCCACATTAGTTTGAACACAAAGCAACTCTTAGCTGCAGCTAAACAGTTTTTGTTCAGGGCTGGCCTGAGTCCAGCTCAAGGCACGAGAAGTGCGTACTCATGCCTGCCAGGAAAGGGCTACGCAGCCATACCCTTGCTCTCCAAGGCCTGATGAATAAAATGTCACCAGATAAGACTGGGTTCACACGCTTCATTTTTTGCATTGCACACCCACCCAAGTGGGAGTTCAGGGAAAAGTATTCGGCAAAAATTTCAGGTTCTCCTAAAATATTCCGGCAATCTCAGACTGCCATAACGGCCCGTTTGGGACACTGGCAGCTGACAAAATTTACAGTGAAGGAAAGACATTTGGTGAAGTAGTAAATTAGCGTAAACTATCTATTTAGTAAAAACATGCAGAAGTAGAGGGACACCAGCCTCTTCTTCAGTTCATCACTAAAAACGTTTTCATATTAGAGGGCTTATCTAGTTTCTCCAACCGTGCTAGCTGGTGTAATAAAAGATATTATCTTGTCCTGCGAATCTTGCTGTGGGCAAACTTCAGCTACAGCAGTATTTACTGCGTGAATCATACTATAATTCAGCATAGCCTTACGAACATGTACATCTCTACTTTTTATTTGGATGTAAGCGTTCAGCACGAAAATACAGAATTGGGAAAATGGATTAAAACCCCAGTTGTACAGCCTATGCCAGACTGAACCTTTCCCACACTGACCCAGATCACTCACTGCAGATTCCTCTCTGCTTCCTTGATTCATACACAGCCGGCAACCGAGCTCAGAATCTTATTTGGAAGAAATATTAATGTAATTGAAAAACACAAGTTCTATTTTTCACGCTACAGTATTAGTCTTTTCAACCATTTCTTATTACAAAGTATAAATTAATACATGAAAAATTTGGATTATTTTCCTGTGTTTTACCACATTTTTGTGTCTTGAGTGCAAATGTAAAACCCTAAGGTCAGACAAATTAGTATCTACGCAGAACAACAAATGAGACCAAAATTCTGTTAAAACTTTTTTCCTCTCCATTGTCTCAAACTAGTTTACTTAATATTTCCTTTTGCTGGTATCTGTAGCATATTGTAGATATTGATGTGACTGCTCCAGACAGAGCATTAATTCAAAACATTTTAGAGACTGCAACACCGGATTCCCTTTCATTCGATCCTTAGGTAAATTAATTGTAAAGAAAGTCCACATAGAATAGGTACAAAGACCGACATGAATGAATTTTAAGAAATGTCAGTCTGCTGGTCGTTCCGGCTGGAGCATGGGTAAAGACTGCCTCTCAGTGGGCACATCTCTTCAGCGTGAAAGCGAAAGTCATCTAAATTAAGTGGAAATCCCCCACCATCATATGTGTTCCAGTGGTTTTGTCACTGTCTAAATTAAGCAGATCCGGAGGGAGATTGCCATCAAGCGTTTCCCAGGAAACGCAGCAATTCGTATGAGTTAGTACACTTTCGCGCACTGTTACTCTTCTCATCACTGGAATTCCTATAGTGAAATTACAGGAGACCTCTCCGGGAATAAAAAGGACTTTTTCAATTCAGCTGCACACATTAAAAGTGGCATGTTCTTCATATTAAAATCTCTTTCAGGTAGTTTTACAGCTTCTGTTCTCTTGCCGTATTTTTTGGAAAAGATGGACGTCAACAGAGGTCCTGACAAATGTCGCAAAATTGTCATTTTACCAGGAGTAACAAACTCATTCCCCTCTAACCAAGACCACGGGTAAACAGCACTGCTCTACTCTCAAAATCCCTAACTTGCACCAAATCTCTTTAAAAAAGAATTAAAGAACGTTTTTTTTTGACCAGGAAGTAGAAAACTAAAATTCAAAAAACCCGCACCCCTCAGGAGTTAACACTTAAATGAAAAAGAGGAGGCAATCATTTCTGTAATATTCTGATGATAGTGAGTATGTGAAAACAATTCTGAAGAGATTATTATCAGCTATGTCAAGACAAAGCAACAGTTTATTACCTTTGATAGCATACTCTACTATTTAAGAGAGCAATGTATTTTATTTCCTGTAGAAGTACGCAGTTCAACAGCAATACCATAAAACCGAGGTGGAAATTAGTACATTTTAATAAATATACTGGACTTTGTTCTGTGTTCATTTTTGTCCCTGAATTTTTATTTTTGTTTATCATGATTACGTTACACTGATCTCTATCTCTGTTCCAGAAATGTAGAGACTTGCAAACTTTCATTATATTATCTTGAATCCCATGAAACTTCTTACTCTCAGGAAGCAATTTTGTAAATATCTACTTTCATTCAAAGCAGCTTTTGTTTTCTGTTACATTTAAACAACACAGCAGAACACACAGAGTGAAACCAATACCGCTGTTTGCTTCGGGTCCTGACTAAACGGTGCAGGAAGAGACGGCTGGCACAGAGGAAGAGGCATTAAGAAAAAGGTTAAGGGTGAAATAAAGTTTCAGCGGATCACAGGAATGTTAAAATCGAGAGTTTGCGATGCAGCATTTTTAGAAAATCTGAATCAGAGCATTGGTGGAGAGGAAAAGTCACGGTTTAGGCAACTCAGAAGGGGAAAACCTTTGAAGCCCACCTGTTTTCTCGAAGGCCAGCTCCTTCTGGGCTCAAGCCTCGTGACTAGGAGACACACCTTTGAAATGGAGGTTGCATACGCTCTTTGCACAGGACTGACCCAACCAGTTTACGACTTGGCATCCCCAAAGAGGTTAGCAGCCACGAAACATATGAAGAACATATTTTTAGCATGCACTCGCATTAGGACACGGCTGCACAGTGAAATCTCGAGCTTTATGTTCCAAAAGCAATTGAACAGGTTTCTATTGCTTTTATTCTTCTAAAACCTCTCTCCTCTAGGCCTGAACTGACCCTAAACAAAGGACCTGAGGCATGAGTCACAGCGGAAGCTGACTCCAAAATGAGTATTCTCTGGCTTCCCCTTTTCTCTCCCTTTTCCCACCGCCTTCCCTGATGTAAAGTTCTTAATTTCTTTTCCTCCTGATATCCAGCCTAACAATCAAAATATTTTATTAAAAATTATCTTTAGGAATTGAAGCAAGATACACGGAAGAATAAAACCACCTGCTGGAAATACAGGGAGGGTCTACGAAGAAAGAAGGCAGAAGCAACTTCAGATGACACAGAGAATTAATATTATCCATGTTTTGAGGAACCACACAAAAACGGTTCCCTAGCCTCTAAAAACTACGACAGTACTCAGAAGCTGTACTATTGTAAGAGTTAATATTTTAGAGTTGTGACAGTTACTTTTCATGTCTAAATTAACCCAGAACAGAGTTTATTGTTAAACTGACTATCCTCTAAGAGAAAAATTGACAGAAGGTTCACAGCTATGTTGTGGTAACATTAACATTAATAACATTAGTTATCAGTTCAGTGACAAGTTAGGGTTTAATTCCCTATATGCTTTTCCACTCTGTCAGAATAATGTTGGAGGACAGCTAAGTGAAAACATAGCCACACTGATTGCAGCAGTGAGTCTGCAGTTGGCACCTAGGCTCACCGGAGATGTGCCAGTCTTCCTACGTGGAGGCTGAAGGTATTTTTATTGGAGAGACTTCAGTGTTTTATGTGGGAACTAACAGTCAGGTATCAGCCAAATTAAAATGTTCCTCAGTTGTCTTAAAATATTTCTGCCAGATAATGAGACCGCTGTGTAATTAAATGCATTTTAAACTTTAAGAATAGAAGGTATACTATTAGCTTTATCTAGAGATACGTTTAAATGTTTTTCACATTCTTCACATCACCACAGAGAATTCATTCATGGCTGCAGGCTGGTTTGTCAGTTTTGAGATGCTGTAACAATCTGTCACAAACACCACTGTACAAATACCTTACATGCTCTTAATGAGAAAGATCCTCTTCTTTCCTTTTGACTTGTAATATCCTTTTATTTGTGAATTAAGGCAAGAAAAAGTTACAAAGAAAAAGTTACAAAGGACATTGGTACCATTTGCAAGCTGAAGGTGGCACTTTTTAATTAAAAAGAGCAGGCACTGGGTCTCAGTAGGTGGTGCTGTGGGTAGAAAAGACTACTCTAGCTGTCAAAAACAGACGGAAATTTATTCATACACAAAAAGACTCAAGAACACCGTTTACAGGTGATTGGTATAAACTCAAATATCTGAAGTATGTAACCAGAAGGAGAAGCAAAATTATGTGTTCTACTGCACTATCTTCCATTTCTCCCAAGGATGAAACTGAAAAGAATGTTGCATTAAAAAAAAATAGATTAAACACCAGAAAAATAGTTGTAATCATAGAGTCATTAAGATTGGAAAAGACCTCTAAGATCATCAAGTCTAACTGTCACACCAACACCACCATGCCTGCTAAACCATAGAATCATAGAAGCATAGAATGTTTTGGGTTGGAAGGGACCTTAAAGATCATCTGGTTCCAACCCCCCTGCCATGGGCAGGGCCAGCTTCCACCAGCCCAGGGTGCTCAGAGCTCCATCCAACCTGGCCTTGAGCACTGCCAGGGAGGGGGCAGCCACAGCTTCTCTGGGCAACCAGGGCCAGTGTTTCACCACCTTCATGGGGGAAGAATTTCTCCCTAATATCTCATCTAAATCTGCCCTCTTTTGGTTTACAGCCGTTCTCCCTTGTCCTAGCACTACACACCCTTGTGAAAGCCCCTCTCCATCCTTCCTGTATGACCCTTCAGGAACTGGCAGCTGCTCTAAGGTCACCCCAGAGCATTCTCTTCTCCAGGCTGAACAGCCCCAGCTCCCTCAGCCTGTCCTCGTAGGATAGGTGCTCCAGCCCTCGGATCATCTTTGTGGCCTCCTCTGGACCCACTCCAACACATCCATGTCCTTCCTGTGTTGGGGGCCTCAGAGCTGGTGCCACATCTACACGTTTTTTGAACACCTCCAGGGATGGGGACTCACCAATCACTGCCCTGGGCAGCCTGTTCCAAGGCTCTCACTCTTTCAGTGAAGAAATTTTTCCAAATATCCAATCTGACCCCCCCCTGCTGCAGCTTGAGGCCATTGCCTCTCGTCCTATCTCTTCTCCCTTACTTGGGAGAAGAGACCAGCACCCGCCTCAGTACACCCTCCTGTCAGGTAATTGTAGAGAGCAATAAGGTCCCCCCTCAGCCTCCTCTTCTCCAGACTAAAGAGCCCCAGCTCCCTCAGCTGCTCCTCATAAGACTTGTTCTCCAGATCCCTCAAAAGCCTCATTGCCCTTCTCTGGACACGCTGCAATAGAATATGTAAGAAATCAGCGTAAGATCAGGGACTTATCAGTGCTGACAGTTTTAGTTGGGCTTTTTCTGCCTGAACATGCAGGAATTATGGTCAAAGCAAACCCCTCTCCCCGGGTGCCTGGGCACGTTTTCCTTCTATGTACTGAATGCAGGTATAAAGTTAGGAAGTGAAACGGTAACAGCTAATGGTGTCATTAGTGCCGGACAAGAGTTCATCCCCTCTACAAATTCAGCTATGCGTGAAGTTCCTCAAATTCCAGAAAAGGTTTGCATGAAAGTATTATTTGTTTATAAACACACTATTACTTTGAATTCGGCTTTTTCTTACAGATTTACAAAACAGAATCCATAGGCCCGCTGCCTTTTACTCATGAGGATATAAACCGTAGATTCCTGATCACTATTTCCACCCTGACCAGTGCCTTCTACTGCAGGTAAGAAATGGTCTCTGCTCACTGCAGGACAGAGAGTTGTTTGGTGTGACAATGAGCACAACCTATTCAGTTTTGACCTCTGTGGCACTGTGACCTGCAAATAAGTCATAAAGAGTAAATGTTCTACAAAACTCCATTTCATCCCTGCCCTCATCCTAGTAAATTATAGTTGCTCTTTTTTTTTTTTTTTTTTTTACAGAAGGGAAAAGTGGAAGAGCTTCTCCTAAATCTGGCATTAAGAGTTTCTAATGATTATAGGTGGAGTTCTATGCAGAAATGTCTTTCAGGGTAATCCGAAACGATTTTCATTTTTTCATACATTCTCATATTGGCATTGAATTTGTCTGGAGACAGGAGCCCATGGCTGTTCCACTCATGAACTGCCTCTTCATTAATGAAGTAGAAAATATCGTCAGTTCATAAAAAAATAAATTTACTGAAGTAGTTTGTATTTTGGGGGAGGTTTTCTCATTTCAGTGTACCTAACAAAAAACCTGAGATACTATCTCCAAAATTCTGTTTGTGAACACAAAATAATGCTCCGTAAAAATCATTACCTCCTCCCTCTTTTGCTCTTTTCCTTCTCTGGATAATGGGAAAGCTACCAATGGAACAACTGGAACTGATCTTGCCCATTTCTGGTCCAGCTGCTAACAAAAAGGAAAAGTCTTCTTTCCTGCGGAAAAAGGATTGAAGCCTCTGGCTCCAGTATAATTGTTTATAGCTCCCTAAGGTGTTCAGCTACTCACTTCACTCCATTGTAAATTTAGACACTGAAACAAAAGGAGATATTTATATGTAACCATGGTGTGTTTCTAGTACTGCAAGGGCTACTATAGGAAGAACCTTTCTGACTTTATGATTTCAACCCCTTTCTCAAGGGAAAGATTTTTCAGGAAAATAATTCATTGTTTGAGTGGAGGTTAATGGCATTGTTAATTTATGGAAAGGCATCATCAATAGTTTAAGAACTTTTTACTTAGCACGGTCAATCAGTAACAGATAAACCACATTATGAGGGGGAGCTGTAAAAGTGATTAATTCCAAATCTCACATAAACTTCTAAGTAGCACATGGAAAATTACAAAGTGTCTGCCCTGTGGTAAGAATTTAGCATCGATCTGCCATGGAAAAATCTAGGAAAACACACAAGAAAATGCGAGAGGGCTCTGCAGACAGGCAGAATTTATAACACTTTCAAGTAAATTTTTTTGAGAAACATAAAAAATAATAAATATATTTACATTCATCTGTATTAAAATTAAAAGTGGCTACTATTATTTAAGGAACTTTGTTTAAACATTAACATCTTAACCTAATAATGAATATATAGCACCATTTTAAAAATAGAGAAGAATACCTGAATACCAACCCCAAATAACCCTTCACAGACTTGAATTCCAGCAAGTTACTCTCAGGCAGTGGAACTGCTTTTTAACAGAAAAACTAACAGAGAATTTGAGCTGCTGTCAACTGGAAGCTCTTAAAGTTTAAGGCAGAAGTGCATCCTCAGAGTGGAATCTTTCAAAGAAATTCCTAATAGCTAGAGGACTAAATTCTGGAAAGGCAACTCAGAACATAGTATAGATCTTAACTTTGGTTAGCATCTCAATGACAAATTGGGATTATAGAATTGGTAGGCAATATTTTGTTTTTTTACTAAGAATATGCTTATATTGTGATTCTTTTCACGTTGGAGTAAACACAGCACTGGACTGCGACTGAAGAGACCCAGGTTTGAATCCTGGCTCTGCCCTACCCTAACGTGAGGACTCACAGAAGAGTAAGGGTGCTTCTCTTCTCAATTTCTCCATTGACAACACAGAGATTTCAAGTATTTTTTTTTTAAGCACTTTGTGATGGGGTGTGAAAAAATGACATAAGTTTTACATGCTGTTGCTGTGCTATTTTTAAAACCATCTGTCGCTTGAAAGAATACGAGAGAAGTTGTCATGCTTGAGCCACGCAGTTGCATTTCAGACCTTGGCTGACCTAAAGCCACCAAGATTAATAAGTAATACCATAATTATGAATGGTGGTTAAACAGCAATCTAGATTCCAAAGCCAAAATATACAGTTCTCTTTCATGTATATAAACTTGCCCCAAATTAAACAAGCTAGCTTCAAAGGTCTACAAGACCAGAACTGAACTGTGTCACTTTTGCAGGCCACTTTATTTGAGAACACTGTCCTTGATGTGTTAAAGTTCACTGGGCTACATTCACACTGTTTGTTATTAAACATTAAACCTGATTCTGTGGAAAAAAATAATCTTTTTCTGGAATGCTGCACCCTGTGCCAGAAGCTTACAATTTACAGCTGCACTCACACAACTTGAAACATCAGCCTATAAAAAGACTTAGCGTAGTATTTTCTCAGGGTGTTTTCACTTCTGTTTTTCCTACCATAGCAATCAGAAGACATCAAGGCCCTTCCACACTGGGAGGTTTTCATCTGTCAAGCTTAGATTCGTCATGTTATTTGACTCGGGAGACACCCAGCCAGCTGGAACTTTTTATGCCAACACATATGATCGTTTTTTGCCTAGAGGAATTTTGTCTGTCTTTACTATAGTCCCCTAGATATCACTGCAAAAAGTCTATGCTGACACAGCAATATCAGCAAAAAAGTTATTAATGTCACAAGTCACAGCCATGGCAGATTCTACCTGTGGAACCTTTACTTGTGGAAGACGTGTTGAATGAACCTCATCCCAGGACTTCCTAGTACACCTCTGGAACTACTCATCATAGTATTCTCAGTTCACTCATTTTGTGAGGTGTACAGTAGAATAGGAATTGGTAGGGGCAGCAGAAGGAATGGTCACACTTTAACAAGGAAAGTTCTTGGAGAGAAGGGAGAGAAATGACACATTTTGGTGGCCGGAGTGTTGTCGTCACTGGTGCCCCTACCTTATGGGTGCCCCTTGCTGACCAATATCAGCAATCTGGAGGGCTCAGGCGTGGTTGTCTTGCTTCATTGCTGTCTGGCTCTCTACCACTCTGTAGAGTAAGGATGTTGAATATTTTTTTTTTATTTTTCCTTTGCTATCGTGAGAAAAATACCTTAACAAACCATAGTGTATACGATCTTTTAGTACATGATCTAAGTGAAATAGGTAAACATCTGAGATCCTTCCTCCTCCTACAGAGTTTGCCAACTCTAGATTTCCAGTAGCTGGTCTGGATCAACAAATCAAAATGCTTCAGTTCTACCCATTGGAAACTTTGACTGCAATGAAATTTTTGAGCACAGTATGTTTATTATGGTACAACATCACCTGCCAACGGGAAAATGATTAACTAAATTTTTTTCAGAGACCCCTGCTGTTAACCTAGAAATGTCTTCTGGAGAAAATTATGCTTAGCTGATGTTATTCTGCAGAACGGTTATTCAAGGGCAAGACAGCGGCTGTGTAACTTACCTGACACAGAAGCTGTTGTGCCCTAATGGCCATTTACACAGGTGAATCCCGTTGAGCAGGCAGATTCTAGTTGTTCCACAACACAAGAAAAGGCCCAGTGAGCAGGAGCTCCTGCATCTAAAAACCTACGGTACTGTATTCTGAGGGGTCAGAAAGTATCTAAGCAAAACTTGATTTTTTATCCAGTTACGCCATTTACTATTAAGCTAAAGATGGTAACGGCCGTCTCCTGCTTTTCCCCATCTGTTGATTATTCTTTTTCTCTACCAGGTTGACTCACAGAAAAATGTCCTCTTCCAAGAAAACACTCACATACTGTATCCTCATCTGACTTATAATCTCTGCTGTTCCATTGCTGTGACTGTCTATTTCACTGCTTTAAATCTGTGATTATTATTTACCAATCCTAAATAAATGTGTAGCACAAGCAAACTTTTTTCCCTGGTATAGATAGAGTTTATACATAATAGAAATTTCAGCTTATGGAGGGGACACATTCTTCTTTCTACTGTTGTTCCATAGTTTTAACATTGGGAACAACCATCAAATTTGTCATCTCTTCTAAAATTATAGAAGCTTTTTGAGCATGACCAAAAATTCATTGAAAAATGAAGTCTGTTAAGACTCAAAATAGTTCATCCTTTTCAATTACCCTCGTAAATTAAAAAAAAATGTTTAAAATCCCCCCAATTCTGCTTGTGTGAGAAAAGCAGGAAAGTACAACTCACTTCTTATTTATTGTTGCTGTTTATATTCCTATCTTCATATTCCTTTTGGGAACATAAGTCAGGATCAGACAGGAGATACACACAAGGCAGCATCTCCCAACTACACGGGAAGGACTGATGGCATATTCTTGCAAGGGAAGCGAAAATGGAATTCTGTTGTGCTTTATGAAGAAGATTCCCTACATTTCTCCTGACTTCCAGCTGAAACAGTTATTATTTGGTATTTGAAATTTGTACAAAAACCCTCGAGCGATGCTTATATAGAGCCAAGGAAAAAATATCATCATGGACATGCAATGTACTTTGCCATCAAACACGGCATTCCCAGCTGTTTAGTAAACCACTATTATTCTACACTGTTTCTGTTTCCCAGGAAACACAGTAACAGCGAACACAAAGTAGACCTGAGCATGAACTCTGGAAAGATACAAAGGTGACTTGCTCATCCACTCAGCACGTGATTGCTGAATGAGAATGTTTGGGTCTGGAGATGCTGGCACATACCTATGTTTACTGAGAATGAAAAAATGTTAATAAAGCCAATGCACAACTTCCAACCTCTGCCTGCGAGCGATTACCTAAGATGCTCTTTTTAATAATTTTAGTTTGTCCTTTTTAAAACTGAACTATTCCTGGCTACAGAAGTGACTCCATGCCCCATTTTTATCTCTCTCTGGAGTGCAATGAAAGTATGACAAAAAGGTTAGCCTCTATCTGCCTGTTTGATTGGCCCACTGTACGATTAGGTAACGTCTTTCCTCAGGAGTGAAAGCACTGCAGTTGTGTAAAAGGACAATGTCCTGATGGTACTTTGCTTTGTTTGCGAAAAGGCCCTGTAACAGGCATATGTTACGTTCTCAAAAGCATTAAATGATAGTACCAGAGAACACAGTAGTGATGGCAACCTGAACACACTTGTGTTTTGTTCTATCATCTGCCCAAACATCAGCAAATTCTCACTAACTCTTCCTATTTAATCCATAAATCTAAGACTCTGGACTTACACCTATTAACGTTAATCAAAAGCACCAGGGACAGCATTGCAAGCATAACATAATCAGAAATATTTGACAACAAAATAACACTATAAAAGGGGTTGGATAGACTACACTTAGTTTACTACATAGCCTGCATCTGCCTATTGTCAGTACACCTCAAAGCATGACACTTTGAGGCACATAACTCAAAACAAAGACAGAAAATGCTTTCCCATGTTGGATAGTGCAAATCAGGTTCACAACTGCAGAACACTAACATCACGACAACATATCACCTCCTTTATAGTAAAGAAGTGCGCCTTCCCAGAAAGAGCAGACTTCTCTCATTTGTGAAAAACAAGCTGAAACACACTGCTGTTAGCAGGTTAGTACTTCTGTCTACCACAGTCACTGACATTATCATGCCTAATCCTCAGCAATGGATCTCACTCACTATTTCTGATCGCAGAAACAGAGCACTGACAATAATCACCTCCACTTCTGTAAAATTCCACATACAGGGATTTTCCATCAGTAAGATATTCAAACAGAAAATCTTATTGGCCGAGATGAATACTTCAGCTACAGCTGGCAAGAAAAAAAAAACCTATTCAAAGACAAACGAATCCCTCCTGTGGAATATTTAATAACCTAGTAATTAGGATGCTCAGCTAGGACACAGCAGACAAAGGTACAAACATCTTGCTCTTTCTCAGTAAACGGCACTAATTCATCTGAGGTGAATGTATTAATAATGAGCTACAAAACACTGTATGCAGAGTGGAACTGCTCATCCTCAGAGATGGAGAAAGGCTTAAGCTGTGCAAGTTAGTTTTATGATGGCCACTGAAAAACAATTGTCAAAAAAAATATTCTTAAGCCAAATACAACCTATGTTATTATACAGTAGAAAGGCAGTACAAGGGGAGAAACATTTAAATGACAGAGTGGCAATTATTTGCTGGGTTCTAATAAGCAACTATCTGCTTTAAAGAACTATTATAAACTTTAACTTAACTTTCAACTCCGTCCTTTAAAAAAATCAACTAACTCTTTGCTTTAAATTTAAGTTAGTCACATCATGATTCAGTTCTTTCACAGTGTTTTACCTCATATTTAAAAAGCTAAGCTGCCACTGTGAAATTATAATTGTTTCAGTCCATGAGTATAATGTGCTTCTGAAGTCATCTAGGGCCAGATTTTCACTGTGTTATTCCCCTGTGTGAGTCATCTCATTGGCTTCAGTAGCAAAATCTGCATGACTAATATCTTACCAGCATGAGTATGAAGAGCTTAAACTGGCCTCCACCGCTTTATTTATTTGACATGCATATGCATTTATGTGTATTTTACTATCCTTACATTTATTAATATAATACTGTGGGAATAACTTAAATGGGATGTATGGGATTCTTCCTATATGCCAGAGAAAGGAAAAAAATTGCAACGCCCATCATGTCTTGTTTAGAGTCCAGTCTCATGATGGCGAGCCACCTGCTGCGCGAAAATACCTCCATCACAGAAACTCCCTGTTTCAAACAGATTCCAACAGCTCCGCTGCGACTAAAATAATGTGGAATTCAGTGATGATGTTTTTGAAACAAGGTCAAGTGCCACAGTCTTGAAAGTTGCCTTCTGTCAAGCAAGCCTATCACACATCCAGGTGTCAGAGTTTCATGCTTCTTTACATTATTCTGCCCACAGAAAAAAAGTCAGAAACGTGATTTAATCAAATAGCTAGGATATTCCAAGCAACACCTTGGAACAACTGCCAGTGAACTTCATGGTGCAGCTTGTCATCCCAGCTGGTAAATGGCATGTCACAGACTGGAAGGGCTTTGTGAGAACTTTCTGGTTGCTGTGGAGGACTGCAGAGAACGATTTTAAGCTGACAAATGCTCTAAGCCCACTGTAATTTTCATCATGAGCTGTTAGTAGTTGTTATCAAAATGAGAGGAGGTAGACATATCATGCTAAGTCAGCTTTTTAAGCACCCCTGCAACAGATTAATGGATTAGTTTGTTACTGCTCCTTAGATATACCCGGCTAGAGTACAACTATTCAGAAAGCTGGACTCTCTGGCATGCCAACAGTTATTGATTCCCAGGACTAAGTGCCACATTTTCTGACACTCTCACTCCTAAAAAAGTATACCCATTTGTACAAAATATGCTGTGAGAAGCTGTAAGCTTTACAGAAAAAGCATGGGCACCCTTCAGTTTCAACATTTTCAGCATTTAAAATGCTTTACAGTAACAATCATACAGAAAGATAAACTTTCTTAAGGATTTCAGTCATCTGACCGATTTGATTGATGGAGCTGTATCTCCTCTTTTTTACAAGCTTGGGAGATGCACGCAAAGAAAAGAGTTCACTTATTCAGTTAAATATAGATTTCAGGAAGCAAATTTAGCTACCATTTTTGACAAGTTCCTGCTTTCTTAGGATCACCAAAAAGACACCAAGCTTTGCTTCAATTTTTATAGATTTCAGAAAGAAAATCCAAACAGAAGCATATTCTGCTTTCAGTCTTGAACAAGACCAACTAACACATCAAGAAATGATGAAACCACCATATTTATGGTTTTTTCAAGAACACTTTATAAATCTAATCAGCTTATAGCTACACAGTGTTAGGAAAACGGAGCATGTACCCTCTATTGAGCAAAGAGTGTATAATAGTCCTACACCGATTTTTCCACTCTGCAAGAGAAAAGCTAGTCTAAAGCTTGGTTTTTCACTAGTTAACAGTGTGCAAGACAGGCTGTTTGTAAACACAGTGCAGGGCAAGGAAAATTTGAGAGTGGCAGCAGAGATAAATGTGTCCTGTATTCAGATAACCATGTTCATAATTACAGCAAAGTGTGCCACGAGCAGTCACTCAGGATGCTGCACTACAGTGGCTGAGGCAGAACTAGTTTCATACAATTAATTACTCACAGAATCACAGAATCACAGGATGGTGGGGTTGGAAGGGCCCTCTGTGGGTCACCAGCCCAACCCCCTGCCCAAGCAGGGTCACCCAGAGCAGGGGGCACAGCACCGCGGCCAGACGGGGCTGGAATATCTCCAGAGAAGGAGACTCCACAGCCTCCCTGGGCAGCCTGGGCCAGGGCTCCGTCACCCTCAGAGGGAAGAAGTTCTTCCTCGGGTTCAGCTGGAACTTCCTCTGCTTCAGTTTGTGCCCGTTGCCCCTTGTCCTGTCGCTGGGCACCACTGGAAAGAGTCTGGCCCCGTCCTCCTGACCCCCGCCCTGCAGATATTTAGAAGCATTTCTAAGGTCACCTCGCAGCCTTCTCTTCTCCAGGCTGAACAAGCCCAGCTCCCTCAGCCTCCCCTCGTAGGAGAGATGTTCCAGTCCCCTCCTCATCCTCGCAGCCCTCCGCTGGACTCTCTCCAGTAGCTCCTCATCTTTCTTGAACTGGGGAGCCCAGAACTGGACACAGTACTGCAGATGGGGCCTCACTAGGGCAGTGTAGAGGGGAAGGAGAACCTCCCTCGACCTGCTGGCCACACTCTTCTTGATGCACCCCAGGATCCCACTGGCCTTCTTGGCAGCCAGGGCACACTGCTGGCTCATGGTCACCCTGTCGTCCACCAGGACGCCCAGGTCCCTCTCCTCAGAGCTGCTCTCCAGCAGGTCCACCCCAAGCCTGTACTGGTGCATGGGGTTGTTCCTCCCCAGGTGCAGGACCCTGCACTTGCCCGTGTAGAACTTCATCAGGTTCCTCTCTGCCCAACTTTCCAGCCTGTCCAGGCCTTGCTGAATGGCAGCATAGCCTTCTGGTGTATCTACCACACCTCCCAGTTTGGTGTCATCAGCAAACTTGCTGAGGGTACAATCTGCTCAAGGGATAGAAACAGAATTGTCTGAAGCAGCAGTATCAAAACCTAAAAAATTGGAGAGCTTCTATACATGATTGCCAGGCACACAGCAGAAGAGAAATAACATGAATTCTGTCAAATCAAAGGCCTGAAGTGCGGTAGGTTTAGGAACCACCCTGGTTATCAGAAGTAGAAAGTTTGGTAGGCTATCTACAGACAACTTTTTGAACACTCTGGGACAGCATTTCCAAATATTTGTATTTCTTTTCTGCTAACAAAATTTGCTTCAGTAACATTTGCATGTTCTCTCTTCCTGCCAATAGCAAAAAATCCTGTCCTACATAATGAATGCAGGAAAATCTGCTTGGTGATTATAATAGGCCAGGTTCCATTATTTTCAAGCCAGGACCACAGCAGAATGCTTGCTTCTGATACGTGGTATACCCATCACATGGTGACCACATGGGACTCATGCTAAGTAGATTGTCAGTAAAGTAAAAAGGGTGTTAGGCAAAAAGAGGTACAAGAAAGTGGTGGGGAACGATGCCCTTTGTGGAGGCAGAACAGGAAATGTGCACCAAAGCACAGCTTTTTGGGACAGACAGCCACGTGACTGGAGATAAGGAGAGGCGCTGAACCAGGCTGTGGGCAAAGTCATGAGGAAGATGACTTGCTGTCTCTGACCTGCACTTAAACAATGGTAGGCCATTTTGGAAAACACTGGTTTATAACTTCAAAAACTTTATTTTGAAAATCAAGGCCACCTAAAGTTGGTCTCTCTGCCGACAAGAGTTGTATACAGAGAAGCTTTTGGCTAGTTGCAGCATTTTTCCGCATGCAAGTTTTATACTGCTTGCTTAAAACTAGTTCAATGAATAGCTATTCACTTTAAGGTTATTCTTCATTCTAGAAATACATTACTGCTATTTTAAAATTTGTTTTACTTTAATACCTGACATAAGCATTCTATGAACTAGAATGGAAGCGTGAGTAGCGCTCCTCATGACTGGCTCGTTGAGAAGTTAATGCAGAACAAACTCCAACCTGAAAATTTTTCTCTCCAAGTTTGTCTCCTTCCAGGATTTTCTCTCCTAGCATCATACCTACCCACACCCTACATTCCTCTGTTTGGATAATCCCCTTTTACTTCTGTGTCAGTTGAAATGGGAAAATGAGCTGCCAATACTGCAATGAGTCAACGGGACCCAGTTAGCATCTCTGTAACCCTTCTATCAGCTGCCACTTGGGAAAGTCAGGAAAAGAAGGTAGCTACACTCCTGTTTACTTCAGCATTTTCTTGCTCCTTATTTAACCATTTTTACCTAGTTAACCTGATAGCAAAACAAAGTTAACGGACCTAAAATCCCCAGAACAGTACTAGGGATAATGAGTCAGAGAGACTGCATCTGTTTGCCTGTAACTCAACCACTCCATCTCACTCTGCCAAATACTCAATACTAAATGAGCAGCTTAAGGGCTGGTTGTTGTGTTGTTGGGTTGCTTTGTGGCTGTTTCTTTTTTTTTAATTGTAGGTATGAATAGGACTTAATTTTTAATATCAAGAAAAAGAAACTCCAAAGAAAGCAGGGAACTGAAGGCTTTTTGGTCTCAATCCCCATTTCTGTTTTCTCCGTTTCTCTCTCCATTCTCTAACAATTTAGCTAGCCCAATAGTTATTTTGTGTTCTTTCTATCACTAAAAAAATAAACACAAATCAGTAAGTATTCTCTATGACAGACTGGCCCATGCTCTGAGCAGTTGTTTTTTCCTCAGATGACCTCAATAGGTTCCTTTCAGTGAAAATTATTTTCTGATTCTACGTTCATACGCCAATATCATGCCTAATTTGTGACAAAAAAAAGTCTGTTTACTCCTGTTCCTTGCATATGAGAACCTGTAACCAAAGAGAAGGAAATGAGAGGGGACATCAGTCATGGAACAGAAGGTGAGAGATATATAATAAAAGAAGAAAAAAGGATATGTGAAGGACTAGTTCTGCATAACGTTGCTCCTGAAAACTCAGACAAGACAGGCGGGCTGCATGAGACCCAGGGGAGCAACTCAAAGTACTTTCACAACACCTACATGGCATGGTATATAAGAAGTAATAATTTTGCAAGAAAAGCTTGAATGGACAGGGTCCAAGCTCATGCAGATGATCTCCGGGAAACAAGTAAAATATCAGTGTATACGAAGAGTTTGGATATAAATCAATGAATGGATCTTCAGATATTTACAAAGAAAACACTTGATCACAGCCAAGATATACATGACAAGGAGACAGAAGATTTCACAGTAAATCCCAGTAAATTATACACCTTGCATACAAAGGCTGATGATTATGTTAGGAATAAAGATTAGAAGATAATCTTTAAAAAGCTATTATGTTTTAAGCTGAGACAGTGTCAACTAATTCAAGAAAGGATTTGGTGTTGAAAGGTGAAAACAAATTAGCTTGCATGAGTTTGCAGGTATCCAAAATCAAAAATATTCATGACATCTACACCCATATGATACTGTGAATGTTATTTTAATACTGTGAATTTTTGCCTTACTTTAAAAATCTATGCAACACCACTAATTGGACAATGCCATGTTTCCACTAGCTGCAGCACATACAGTTTTAAGGACCATCATGCTTGTTCATCATATGTCTGAAAAGACTGCCAGCTGACTGCTGACAGCACACTCTTACGGTCTTGTTTTTATAACTTCAGTTACAGAACGCAGCCATTTGGCAAGCGGTGTGGTAAATCACAGAAAGTAATATTTGCCAGACAATCTCTGTGATGAGCTCATGTTGACAACATACCACAACATATGTTTAAGAAATTTTAAAAAATTTCAGAGTTGGGCCTTGAACATATAAGCAGCAGACCATGGTAACCACTGTCTAATGCCTTAGTTGCTTAGTTGCTGAGCAAATCCTACTCAGACCAAGTATTGCATTCATCATTTAAGAAAGCAAATATCCCTCATAATTAATAATGTCTAAAGTGATTGAGATACTTCAAAATTCAGAAAAAAATGGTAGCATTTCTGATGCTATCCTATGTAAACTAAGAGTATCTCAGAAAGAAAATATAATCACACCTCTTAAATCTGCTGAAGGAAGACATGGCCTAGAACAAAAACTGAGTGAGAATAACAGGAATAGGAAGATATTAAATTTGTGACACATAAGAGTCTTCTGATGTCTTAGATATTACTGAGAGAGAGAGGCCAGAAAAGACACTGTTCAAAGAGAAAAAAGTGAAGGCTGACCATTGATACCCAGGTAATATTAAGAAGTTAAGTATTTCAAACAATGTGCAAAAGAGACAGTGGAGGCCACCAATGGTACCTCAGACATGTCAGGAGTACTCTTGTCAACATGCATGAACCTACCAATGAGACAGCTTAAAAGGTGTAAGATCACCTGTGAGGAAGGTGACATTTCTGAGTCACTAAATGCAATACAAATGCCACTTATCCATCAGAAAAAAAAAACAACCTCTTTCAGTACCTTACTGTTTCTTTTACGGAAAAATTCTTGACACATTAACGTCCCTCTTCAGGCTGTACCACTAGCTGGTCCTACGTTCTTCAAAAGGTGCTATTTTCAGGGTCATTACCATGACATTACTCAGCAAAAAATGGAGAGTTTATGAACTTTGGAAGCAGGGGCAGGAAACTCAGGAGGACTACAAGGATGTTGTGAGGTTATGCAGGGAGAAAATTAGAAGAGCCAAAGCCCAGCTAGAACTTTATCTGGCTACTGCCGTAAAAGACAATAAAAAATGTTTCTATAAGTATATTAGCAGCAAAAGGAGGGCTAAGGAAAGTCTCCATCATTTATTGGATGTGTGGGGAAAACACAGTGACAAAGGATGAGGAAAAGGTCAAGGTACTTAATGCCTTCTTTGCCCAATGTCTTTAATAGCAAGACCAGTTGTTCTCAGGGTACCCAGCCCCCTGACCTGGAAGACAGCGTTGGGGAAGAGAATGAAGCCCCCATAATCCAAGGGGAAATGGTTAGCATCCTGCTGCACCACTTAGACACACAGATGTCTATGGAGCTGGATGGAATCCACCCAAGGGTCGTGTGCAAGCTGGCAAGAGTGCTCACCAGGCCACTTTCCATCAGCTATCAGCAGTCCTGGAGAACTGGTGAGGTCCCTGTTTGACCAGAGGATCGCAAATGTGACACCCCTCTACAAGAAAGGCCAGAAGGAGGATCCTGGGAAGTACAGGACTGTCAGCCTGACCTTGGTGCTGGGGAAGATTATGGAGAAGATTGTCTTGAGTGTCATCATGTGACACAGACAGGACAACCAGCAGATCAGACCCAGTCAGCATGGGTTTATAAAACCATGATCATGACCTTGCTGCAGGGGAAGATTATGGAGCGATTCATCCAGAGTGCGCTCACCGGGCATGTGAAGGACAACAAGGGGATCAGGCCCAGCCAGCATGGCTTCATGAAAGGCAGGTCCTGCTGGACCAACCTGATCTCCTTCTATGACCAGGTGACACGCCTAGGTGATGAGTGAAAGGCTGTGGATGTTGTCTACCTGGACTTTAGTAAGGCCTTTGACACTGTTCCCCACAACATCCTCCTGGAGAAACTGGCTGCCCATGGTTTGGATGGGTGTACTCTTCGCTGGGTACAGAACTGGCTGAATGGCCGAGCCCAGAGAGTGGTGGTGAATGGAGTTAAACCCAGCTGGCGGTCAGTCATGAGTGGTGTCCCCCAGGGCTCAGTTTTGGGTCCGGTCTTGTCTAACATCTTTATCAATGATCTGGATGAGTGGATTGAGTGCTCCCTCAGTAAGTCTGCAGATGACCCCAAGCTGGGCGGGAGTGTCGATCTGCTTGAGGATAGAAACAGGGATCTACAGAGGGATCTGGACAGGCTGGATTGATGAGCCAAGGCCAACTGTATGAGATTCAACAAGGCCAAATGCCGGGTCCTGCACTTGGGTCACAACAACCCCATGCAATGCTACAGGCTTGGGGAGGAGTGGCTGGAAAGCTGCCGGGCAGAAAAGGACCTTGGGGTGCTGGTTGACGGCTGGCTGAACAGGAGCCAGCAGTGTGCCCAGGTGGCCAAGAAGGCCAACGGTATCCTGGCTTGGATCACGAATGGTGTGGCCAGTGGGAGCAGGGAGGTGATCGTGCCCCTGTACTCGGCACTGGTGAGGCTGCACCTGGAGTGCTGTGTTCAGGTTTGGGCCCCTCACTACAAGAAGGACATTGAGGGGCTGGAGTGTGTCCAGAGAAGAGCAGTGAGGCTGGTGAGGGCTCTGGAGAACAAGTCTTATGAGGAGTGGCTGAGGGAGCTGGGGTTTTTCAATCTGGAGAAGAGGAGGCTGAGGGGGGACCTTATTGCTCTCTACCACTACCTGAAAGGAGGGTGGAGTGAGGTGGGTGTTGGTCTCTTCTCCCAAGTAACAAGTGAGAGGATGAGAGGAAATGACAATGAAAAGTTGCACCAGGGGAAGTTTAGATTGAGTATTAGGAAAAATTTCTTCACCAAAAAGTTGTCAAGCATTGGAACAGACTGTTTAGGGAAGTGGTGTAGCCACCGTCTCTGGAGGTATTTAAAAGACATGTAGGCGGTGCTTAGCGACATGGTTTAGTGGTGGACTTGGCAGTATTAGATTTGCAGTTGGACTTGATCTTAGAGGTCTTTTCCATCTTAAATGATTCTGTGATTCCATAAAATCAAGTAAAATTACTTCCCGTTCATACTCATTTGAATGAGAAGAAACACTGTTTCCCTAAGTTTTTGCTTATTTTCTCCGTAGGATTTGACTTTTCAGTAACTTAATTCTGTCTCGGAGAAAGTACATCTTAGCAGAGAAAATCAAATAACTGTAATTTCTTTTATAAATTGCTTGCTTTTAAGCACAAGGTAACAATGTTATCTTATTCTTGATCTTTTTATAATAGTATCTGTTCACCATTTTTTTAATTAAAATGCAAGTCAAGAAAAAAAAGCAAGTAAAGCACAAAGCATGAGCTCTAACAGCACTTGCAAAGCTATTTGATAGCCTGAAGAGATTAAACAGCCACACAGATTTGCATATCTAGGATTTTTTGTTCTGTCCTGTCAGATTGCTACTGTTTTAGGTTACAATCTGGGGTAGAGTAAGCGACGATCCAGGATCTTCTCTCCAGCTGAGAAAATAAAACCTCGACATTGGCTTCTCAGAAGGTTTTTTTTTTTTATGTTGCTTAATATTCTCTAGAGCTGACTATTTAGTCATTGATGTTTTAGAGACTGAGCTGGTTCGCATTTTATATATAAAAAAATAGCTGCTGAAATGCATGAATATAGGTATTTATGTGTATGAAACATTTTAAACGGTTTTCTGCCAGTTGAGGGAGGAGTTGAGGAGGCTTGGCAATATCTGAATTATGCCTAAGGGCAGACTTCATTAATTTGCACAGGAAACTAAAAGCCTCACTGCAAATTAACTGAGATGATTGTAAATTTAAATAGTAAAGGAAAAAGCAACTATATGTGAAAAACAAAAAGCTCCAGAATATCAAGGTATTTCAACATATTCTATATTTAAGAAACTTACAGAATGTGTTATAACATTAATACTATTTTATAAACCATGAAAGCTATTGCAGCATATTCACACTATCACCAAACATTCTCAAAACTACGCTTGATCACTCTCTTTAAATATTTATCAGAGTAGGAAAAGGCAGTCTTTTAAACACAAATAGTGCTTTGTGCTACGGAGAAAGTATGGTGAAGGTTCCGGTTTGAGGTCTAGCAGCTAACTCCCAATGTCACCATAAATGCCCTATGTGACCTTAAGCAGGTAACGTAATAGTAAAAACCTAAAAAACAAATTGCTGACCTAAAATGTAGCTGCTTGGATCTTGCACTGGGTCCCTGCTTTGAACTAGTAGTGTGACCGCTCTGTCAGAGAGGTAGCTCCAACCAGACACGCTACAAACAGTTCTCTCAGGTAGACAATCAAGAGACAAGAATCACAGAATCACAGAATCACGGAATGGCAGGGGTTGGCAGGGCCCTCTGTGGGTCACCCAGCCCAACCCCCTGCCCAAGCAGGGTCACCTACAGCTGGCTGCACAGCACCGCGTCCAGGCAGGAAAGACAAGAGCATGCTCCAGTGCGTACAAGACCATGCCAGAGTGGGTCCTGGTACCATCACTGCCACAGTCCCCCATGAACATACTCCACAGACCCCAGCATTCCGAGCACAGCCTGCACAGAGCACGAATTCCCAACGACGGGGAACACAGAAGGGAGAAACCTTCTTAAAAACTTGTTTCCTCTCAGAAGTTAGGCTTGCAATGAAGAGTTGCAGTGAGGTGTTGATATTTGATCAGGATTCACAGCCAGAAAATTACTTCTAGGCTTTTCTGGAGACTTATCTTCTTATAAAAGACAGAAATATTTCAGGGGGTAACAATGCCCTTCTTTTATACAACAGATCAGTGGTGGTAAGATCCACCTAAGAAGTGGAAAGACTTGGCTTCCATGCCCTCCTCAACCTGTGGGTTGGTTTGGGGGGGCAGACCCACATCTCTGAACTCTAATAACTCTTTAAAATCAGGCCCTCGTGCAGTCTTCTGAGCAGAAATCAGTACCAGGATCTCCCCTCTCCTGAATAGGGGCCCCAGCTATTTAGCCACAGAGTCATGCTCCCTCTTGCTCCCTCTCTTTGACCTAAGGAATTCTGATATATTTTTTTTCGAGCTGGCACAGCATCAAAAGGTGAAGTGGAGGGAGCCTCCCACCCAGACTAGCCTATAGCCTGGTAGTCAGGTCCCAAGATGAAATGAGCCATCTTTATTCAGGCTGAGAACAGGGCATGCTGAAACATTTCACGTTAGGGTGTGTAGTTTATGTGGGACTGCATCTCCATATTAAAGTTTCACTCTTAGGAAGCTGACTGTAGCTGACTGTCAACAACACTTACAAATCCTTACTTGGACAAATGCTGTAGTGTAGGAGCATTTAACTGTATAAATCTAAAAAAAATCTTTTTAAAAAGTCACATTGTAAATGTACTAGCACACAACCTCTATTTGGTTTTGACAAGTTGAAACTGGATTAATACATCTGGGAGAAAAAAAAGTGGAGCCTTATATGTAGGGGTTAGTACACACTTTTTCAGCAGAAATACTATGTATAAATCATTTATAGCTAGGAGAAAGCCATGAAAAACCTTTCCAGTCTGACACTACCCGGCCAAGGTCACTATATATTGCTATTTCACAAGGCTATGGCTGGATCCAAACGGATTATAAAAATGAACCTGTTCATCGACAGGCACACGCGGAAGAGGAAGGAGACATCAAAGCAGCACCAGCTGCAATAGCAGCACTGGCACGTTAGCATCTCTGGTGCTTGTCTCATAGCCACAGCCAGTTTGATAACAGCCGAGGAACGCAGTGTTGCTGACAAAGTCCTTCCACAACAGCAGTACTCAGAATGGAAAAGGGAGATAACTTGAGAAGCGGCACATTCTGTCTATGGCAAACGTGGCTGAAATATTAGCTCATGTGGCAACAGTCTGAATAAATTGGAGCTGGCATGCTAAACCCTGGTGATGTTGGCTGGTGAACACTGCTTGAGGTTTAAGGTGTGGCAACTCTTCTTTACAGACTCATTGGCACATGCACACTGAACCTTATTACCTCTCATTTACTGAAGCTGGCACACCTTGGGGGTTTTTTTGTTTCATTTTTTGTTGTTGTTTTTTAAGGAAAGAAGAACTGAATCACAAGAAGACAAGATGGGAGATGTCAAGTCTGAGGCACACATGTTTGAAGTTTATGAAAAAAGAAACGGAAGAGTCGAAATCAGATCTGAGCAGCACATGATGAGTGAAAAACTCAATGAGAAAAAGTTTGAATCTGAGAAGGGAAAGAAAGATCAGACATAAAAAAAAATACATGTTTGTATGTTCCTCTTTAAACCAGATACCCTGCACAATCCGTTATGGATAGCAAAAATTTTTATATTCCTCATCCATTTTGGTATGATAACACAGCATGTTGCACTGCACCACACACTTTTTTCCAGGCTTACCCGCTTCCAATTTTCTGCTAGGATGTGTGCTATCTTATCCAACCTGGACATCTCCACCAAAGAACCCCTCCCAATCTCCTCATATACTAGTAACAATACACATGCAAAGAATGAGTCAGAAAAATGTACTTAAAATTCTCCAGCAGAGCTAACAGCTGATAATGGTCAAGCAAGCACCTGGATAATTTCTAAGTTTCTTCGACATCTGTGAGTTGCAAACAGTCATTAAAAAAACAGACTTTTATGTAGAACTCATTGAAAAAAACCCTGCAGCTTTTTTTGCGTATAAAATAAACCAATAAGGCTTCAGAAAACGTCTCACCAGCTTTAATTTTAGTGAAGATGTATACTTAGAAATTAAGAAAAAAACAGTGAAGCGCTTATTTTCCCTCAAATATACTAGAAGGCTTATTGTTAATGTAATTCCCAAATCAACACTATATTCATTTTAAGCCTATGTTGATCAAGCTATTATGGAGTTATTTGCAGGTTACAGAAGTAATGAGAAAAATCTGCACATGATAGATCATGTTTGATATTTTTGCTCTTCCATGTTTTGATAGACAAGTTTGCAAACTAGGATGCAGATTTATTTCTACCATCTAATACTAAATAATAAAAGAATAAAAATGTCATTTTGTGACCTTTATTATCCAATGAGAATTGCTAGAGAAAAGATGAGAAGGAAAAATATCACTCTAACATCCACCAACACAAGGCAAAGTAAAGGTTAAAATCCTAATGAATGTGAAAAAAAATGCCCTGGAGAGTCAAGTATATCCTACTTTTCAGACAGAAGTAGACCCTGAAAAAAATAATAAGAAACCCCTTCATTGCTGTTCCTTAAGGCAGAGTTAAGTGAGATTTCATAATTCTTGGGCAAAACAAGACTGAGGGAAATCAGGGCAATAGTGACGGGGCCAAATAAATTATAATAATATTTGAAATTCCAGAAATTTAAAGATTAAAAGGAGCAGGTGGCCTTTACCGATAAGTTACAAATTACTTTACTGAAGCACAAAATACATTTCTAGATACTGCAATGTGCATGTCCAAAAGCAGCTTGTCAAAAGTCTGGTAAGAAAATTCTGTTTAATTTATTTCAAGAAACTGGTATTTGGGTAAATTTGTTCACTGATATTGATTAAATTTAATCATACGCATCAAATTAATTAATTTATAAGGGTGATTTTTGGTCCTTTTTTCTAGACATTTAAAATATTAGTCAGAATATTTATCACATACATAAAACCCACTCACAGTTTTCATTATAATTTCACTGGAAAGACTGTTTACTTCTGGAAAGGAAATGTGATATACTTGACACCAAGAAGATAATTCTTATCGTGTTAGGAATAGTTGCTTAGGACATCTGCCTGTTCCTGCAGTATTTCAGTGCTGTTATAGTTGCACGTTTAGAAAGGAAACTTTACTATGATGCTTCTCTCCTTCCTAAAAACTATTTTTTCTTCAACCAAAATATCAGCTGGAAGGTGGTAGAAAATTAAAAAAATACAAAAACAATAAAAATTCTGGAAAGACTTTCCTCCTTAGCTTTCACTAGATCGTATCAAAATAATGGGAAAAATATTCATAGAAATGAAAAATCAATGAAAATCTATGTTTGCTGCAGTGCATAAATTTTGTTAAAGGTAGCACAAAGTTATAATTTCTTTTCTAATTCTTAGTTACTGCTTCTTATTTTTTAAATTTCATTGGTTGTGCGGTGGTGTAGTGTTCCCAGGCTGCCAGTAGATCATGGTGTATGTGGTGGGTTGACCCCAGCCAGCAACTAAGCACTGCACAGCCGCCTGCTCACTCCCCTTGCTCGGGAGAGCAAAAGCAAGAAAACCCACGGATCAAGATAAAGACAATTTGCTAAGTGAAGGAAAGGGAATAAAAACAAGCCATACAAAAGCAATCACTCACTGCCTCCCACAAGCAGACCAGTGATGCCCAGCTCGTCTCCAGGCAAGACCAACCTCCCACCCCTCACTTTTTATTTCTGAATATGACATTACTTGGCATGGAACACGGCTTTGGTCAGTTTGGGTCAGCTGTCGCGGCTGTGTCCCCTCCCAGCTTCTTGCCCACCGCCAGCCTACTCGCTGTGGAGGCAGAGTGGGAAAAACAGAAAGCCTTGACACTGTGCAAGAACTGCTCAGCAACAGCCAAAACACCGGTCTGTTATCGACACTGCTCTATAGAGGCTCTTATCAAGAAATTCGCTTCATCTAGACTTCACACAGTACAGTATACTGAAAAGAAAACCAATAGAAATAAAAAAGTACACTGGAAGCGTGACTCTTATTTGAGGTATATAAACATACACACAAAAACACAGTCTTTTATACGACCGCAGTCAAAACTCTCTGCTTTGTGAAAACACCTTAAGATAAGAACATCAAACATATATATATAGATACATTTTTTTCTATGCCACTGTATTTTAAATTCAGAAGTAGCCCAATTTGCTAGAAATCAAGCTCAGCATTACAGAACTTATGAACTCCTGACACTGGCAATTTTATATGTACTTTTTATTTCTTTCCAAGCTGCCTTTATTTGTAAATATTATCATAACTGTTACAGAAAGAGATCATTTCCCTAGTAGAGGGCATTAAAGCCTCCCTAGGTATTAAATTGTCCAATCTGACTTCTTAATTAATGATGTAACTTGCTTTATCCTATTTTTGTTAGCAATAGAAAAACCAGTCAGGGGCGCTTCTCGGACAACAAGAATCAAAGGTGGAGGCGGGTGTAGAACAGGTAAAAAATACAAGCAGATGAGATTGAGAAGAAATGCATGTACTGCACCACATTGCTAATCTGAATGCTGAAAAATTAGTCGAAGTGTGTTAACGACACATGCATGTTTGCAAAGGTGTCTAGCACATGGGTCCTTGACAATATCAACAACCAAAGACACTATGTCCCAACAGTGCAGTACAGCAGCGTGCACAAATACTGCCCGGTGTTTGGAAGAGGAACAGTTGCATCAAGCCTAGAGCCTTGCCCCTGGGTAGAACTAAATGGGTTGAGCTGAAGGCTAAGCTACCATAGCTGTCCAGTTTGCAAGCCTAAACAAGGTTCAAGTGGTGGTAACTTCGAGCTCTCTGCATTTTACTGTGTTACAATGCGTAGCATAAAGGTCCTCCTGTGCAGATTTAAGAACGCAGTTCCATTAACCAGCTTTTCAAAGGGCGAGCTAACATAAGATCTGCTTGTGTGCTGCAGAACTCTACTTGGGAAGATGACCACTGATTAGTGATTATTCTATCAAATAAACCAACAAAATTCAACTCCGTAAAACTGAAAAAAAGGACAAGAGCATATACAGCTCAGAAATTAGGTGTGAGGAGTTACATTTCAGGAATTGCCTCGATATACCTTAGACAGTGCTGTAGGTCATTACATATTCTATTTGTCCCTATATTTGAAGCAAGGCTTAGACACCTATGCAGCTGAGATAAAAAGATTCTGTAAAATCATAGTAATCTGATACAACACACAATGATGTTATTTAGGCAATCAACATCACATCTGGTTAATCAAAGCACTAAATGAACAAAATCAGCATGTTCAATTTTTTAAAACTTCTACATGGTTCATAATCAAAAGCAAGCATGCTTATAAATGAGAAAACAGAGTTTTATTGTATACTAAATTCTAAGTATTAAGTATAAAAATACCCCTGACATTGTACAGCTTTTCTTGTGTTTAGAGCTTCTGAAAAAGAACTGAAAGTCATACATCTTCTGTTAAAAAAACTGAAAGTCATACATCTTCTGTTAAAAACTTTTTCATTCCCTCATGGTTTCCCAACAACAAATGTGATAGCCAAGAGGGACAATTTTCTGAAAAGAGAAATCACTTAAATATAGACAATTTAGGGGAAAGATGACAGATCCTCTCTCTCCGAGCTTCTACTTATTAATTTCAACCTTTTGACTCTGATCACTCTTCAGGTCTCCTCAAAATACGAACCTCCCTCTGTACTGCTACTGGCTGCAGTATCTCAGTTTGAACTACGTGTAGTCCTAATGTTCTCTCATCAGATCTGATTATATTTTCAAAACACACCTGAACAGTGCACACCACATTCATCTACACAATTCCAGTGGACCAATGGGACAAGCCAAAGAAGAAGGCTTGTTTACCATGAAACACAGTTGTTTTGGCCCTGAATGGCATTCTGCTGTGACGTTTCATGGGAAAGGAGAAGACAAGTTTCATCTTCACCACCACAGAGAAGGTGTTTGTAACTGAGCACATTAAAAGGAGTCCCACGGCATGGAAGAACAGACAGAGTGCAGTGCCCAGTAACAACTGGTGACCATCATTTGAAGAGTGTACAAGGGCTACTGGTGGAGATAACAGAGTTAATTAGCCCAGATAAATCCAATAAATTCATGCCGGTATTAGTGTGGGGAGTAACACGAGTTGCAAGATGGTATCAGAGGGAGAAAGGCTTTTACGAGAGGACAGCAGGAAATCAAATTACAGCATCCAGCATTCAGTCAGCGCTAAGAACTAGATATGAAGAGGTCATGGATGGTAACGATCAGTGGAGGTGTGAAGTGGGCTTAGACAGAAGCCGAAGAAAAAAGGAAGCAAGAAATCAAGCAAATGCAGAATTTCCATGTAGCAAGTCGGGGAAGCAGGAGAGGATGGAGAGATGGCTACAATGAGAACGAGCATGATACGAGCCATTGTTAAGCAGCAGCTGATCAAGATTTAAGAAACACAAGGAAAATTCCAGTAACCACCGCGGAAGAAAACATCCTGGTCTCTGCTCATGAAACAAATATTCTTTAGCCTGGTAAAGAGTAGTAATGGGGGTATTCTGGCCTCTGCACTTTGCATCGCTGTAGGACAATTCAGAGGAAAATGCTCTGTGCCTCATGAATCTGGAAGACCTACTAGAGGCTAAGTACCTAGAGTAACTATAGAATATGTACTCAGAATCTTAAGAGAAGTAGGAGATTATGCTTCTTCAGTATAAATCCATCTTGGAACACACACGAAATACTTTGAAAATAGCTGGCACTGCAAAAATAAAAAGCAAAGAGTCTCCTGAACAGATAAGATTTCAGCAATAAATTGGACGAAAGCCAGGAAGACACTAGAAGGGCACATTCAGCAGGTTCCCACATTTGCTAATTCAGTTATAGAGCAGATATAATAAAAAATTTGTATTTAAATACACACACATTTTGTAGTCTGTGATTTTGCATAGCTTTTTTTGTTGGAAGTTGTACCAGCGCTTACGTTTTCAGTGTACTCTTCTAGTCTGCCTCATCTAGTTTAGTCTAGCTTGTCTGGTCTAGCCAGTCTCTGTCTTTTGCTCTCTCTTTTCTCTATAACTGCATCTACGTATATATACCCATCTCATATGTTTATATGTGTATCTCTATGAGTCTATACAAAGATAGGTCAGGTTTTCATCTGGTATAATTCTTACACCTTTTTAAAATACAGAAAGCTTTATTTACTTTATAATTTTATACTTTACTTTTTACTGATGCAGGAATAATATTAATTCAATGAAGACATTAAAACATCCTTACACAAGATCCCATGTCAGTGTACTGCAATCAGATTTTCCCTGTTCTGAAACAGATTCCAGAATTAGATTCTCCCATCTTGCGATACTCCTTCCTAAGCAAGGCTGGTGAAATAAATGCACCTACTCAAAGAGTAACTAGAACAGCTACTAGAGTATCTAGTAATAGGCAGAAATTGACTATTGACTATTGATATAACCCTTCTCTTTGGAAACATAAAACTTCGGCCAGATGAAAACTACTTCTTAATAGTCACAATTCAGAAAATATATCAAAGGAGGACAAATCTTCTAAGTTTGGGCAAAAAAAAATCAGTGATACCATCCTTACCAATTTAGCTATAGGTAAAAATGGGATGATTACAACTACAGAAAATTAAAACACATAACAGTGTTAGAAATTAAAGATTTTTTTCCTACAGTCTAGGATATTAAAATACCAGTTGTCCAACATCCAGGGAAGAACAGCAATCCCAGCTGTACGTTAATTCTTCCTTCTCTATTAGCTACACAGTGTAGAAGATGCACTCGCAATTAAATACAGAATTACCTGGTTGCTCTGTTTCTCATATTGGGATTATGTCTACTTCTGCCATTGGTCAACTGGGAAACTCTGTAATGTTTACTGGAACACTCTTAACAAGGCTAGAAATTGCCACCTGATATTAAGGCCCACAGAACAAATAAACATCACGGTAACATCATGCAATAATTTCAAAGAGGACAGTGGAAACCGATGAAGTTTAATTGTTTCCAGTTTCTTGTGTCACCTGAAAACTACATGATCATCACCTTCATGAAGGGCCCGAGATCCCAAATTTACTGTCCAAATAAAAAAGTTTCTGAATTCATAGGGACAGTAGGAAATATAACACTGGATGGATGGAAAAATACAGGATTACAAAACCCCCCACAGTAATCCTTTAATGAAGGTTTTAAATGAACATGAACCCATTAAGTAATGTCACATTTAATGAGAACTTAAATAATATCATTAATAATGGAGTAATTGGACCTCTTTACAAAAATAAAATCTATTTAACACTGTCATCATTTCCGGCAATACAAGCTACTGAATAGTGTCTTATTCTTAGTTGTTATTATTTTTTAAACATAAATAAGCCAGAAATAATGAGTGAAAGCAACTTTTTCCGGGAACTGCAGCCCAACCATTTAATTTCTGTCCTGTAAAAAAAACCCCACACTGTCTATCTGTGATTATATCAGGTGGGCATATAAAATTACTATTGTGCTTGTGTTGTCTTGGAAATGCCTGCAGCTTGGCCAACTGACTGAAGCAGGATGGCATTGTATGGAATTTCTCAGCAATTATCACCCCAAAGGCAAAATCTACAAGGAGTTTTTGCCACGTATGTATTCACTTTCACATATGACCCAAGTAGTTTTTCACACATAGTTTCATATATTGTTTGTTATCAATTAACAACATTAATTTAGCATTTATCATCTAAGCCATTAAACAACGTCACAGTTTAGACACAGTGATGCCACTTAGATATAGACCAATGTCAAATCAACCAAAATTAGTTTCTCTTTTGTGTTGTTCAGTCAAGGGAAAGGAATTACTTTTATAATTATAAACACATGCTTTTTAGAGCAATGATTTTGGAAGAAATCCTAAATCTGAAATATTTCTATATTGACATTTCTCAAGAAATTAAATCATGGTTTTATGATGAAAAACTGTAAAGGTAAGAAAACCAAATGTGTCAAGTCCAGTATCCACACCAATAACTTTAAGGTAGTCTAGTAACCTTTTTACTGAAGAAGTTTCTTATCAAGTGTAATTTCAGTTCTGAGGTTCTACCCCATAATTTATTATATAAGACTTCAATTACTGATCCAAGATAGCTAGATCATCTTTAGATGTGTAATTAAAAAATATATAGTTGGACTACTTATGTAACCACCTAAGCAAAAATAAGCATTGGTGTTTCCCTTTCTACACCTCTTTGCGTATAGCTTTTACAAAATTTTAGAAGCTACCTTAACTTCCTCACCCATATTCTGAATTTATACTAAAACAAAAGGGAATATTTGTTGCTTTTGGGTAACCTTGTGACTACTGCTCATTTCCATGTGTATGCTTTAACACTCCAAATGCTGATTACATTCTGCTTTGTTTTGATACTAGCAGGATGAAGACACGACTACAGAGAAGTGGAGAAACTCACAAAGGCTAAATTCAACCTAGTGAACATAATTTTACTGTAGACAAGAAAGAGCGATAGATTTCCCCACAAATCAACTCAAAGCAGGAGTCTAACTCGACTGCTCTGATGCTGAGGAAGACTTTCCCACCGCAGGAAGGGAGCATGGGGAGGCTGGGCTCACAGAAGTGAAGTCAGCTTTTGTGAACAGCCCTTACATTGGCTGGAACAGCTGCTGAAAAGGTAAAAATCTGTGATGTGCTCCCGCAGCTCCATTTCTGTCTAACAAAAATACAAAACATTTCTGTCTAACAAAAACACAGGGTAGAAAGTCTGTGCTAGCACAGGTTCCTGTACAATTTTGCTAGTCCACTACTTCATGGATGTAGACATTTTCAGTGATGAAATTTGTGTTTAATTATGGGAAAACAAATTTTGTTCTCAACTCATGTTTTATTATTTACCATGCTAACAAATTTTTGTTGCTGTTTACAACAAAGATTTGCAAGAGAAAATGTTGGTTTCGGTCCCCATGAGGAATTACTGACAAAGAATCTGTATAGAACGGGGGACCCGGCAGGCTTCAGCAGCGTTGAGCAGGTACAACTCGGCAGTCACATGTAAACTGAAGTTGGGTGTAAATCAAACAGGACTGAGTGACGGCAGGGCTGGATTGCTTCCTTTCTTCTAGTTTCTCACGAAACTGTTTGGAGTCTACATCCTGTTTAGCTCAGAGGCAGCCAATTCTAAAAGAAGCTTCAGTTCTCCTGTACACACTTGCATTTACCAGAAGTCTTTTCTGTTGTTGTTCTAGATCCTATTAATAGCTTCAACACAATGTAGAAAGCACACGACCATTTATTTTCACTTGTGTGCTTTTAAAAGTTTTTTCAAACAAAAGGAGTATTTTTCCTGTACCTCAGTGCCCTACTTTTCTTATTCAATGTAAAATAAAGATCCTAATAGGCTTAAAAAATTTTATACCGATAACTATCAAATGTATCTTCGTTTTACATGAAGCAGGACAGCATTGACAGGAATTAATCTTACACTACACTGCTTGATCTCGATCCATATTCTAAATCAAAGTTAAATTTGAGAAGAACAAGTGATCACATCAACAGAGACCACGTGAAAGAGAAACAGGTTAGAAAATGAAATGAAGGTGGGGAATAGGCTTCTAAAGGATTCTGGAAGAGATATGCAGCAGTTTTGCTTTTGGCCGAACCTGCTCTGCAAGAAGAACCTCTAGCACAGCATTTCAGCATTGCGGTCTTCAGCAGGTAATGGTGACTGTGTGCGTCTCACATACACCTACACACTTCTTCTGGGCAGATCATTCGAGTGTGAGAGAAAGTCTGATTTGGTTATTTTGCTTGAATTGCTTGAAAACAGCTTACAAAACAATATTACAAACTTAATGGACCCGGTAACTTTTATGTTTTTACAAAACTCTTAAGTTAAAAACATAGAACTCTGAAACCAGAGTGATGAAGACTGAATCTTCTCTCCACATCAGCTAGAACTACACATCATACAACAAACTACCTGCATTGGAACCATTGAGAATAACCAAATAAATGTGTTTTCTAAAATTCAGCAGGCAATAATATGATCTGCAGAGCTAAACCATCAGAACTATCTTTATTCACAGCTCCAAATGGAATCACTAAATGCAACATGTTGAAAAATACATGGTGGCTGGAAATTTTTAGATTATTTAGAGCATTGAGACTATTGTTTAATTATGATTCATTTCAATGGGAAGCTTTTGATTTCTAATTTAGGACAATCTGAATTATATAAAGAAAAAATTCTCCAAATCCCATTTTGAATTTCAAATCCTTCCAGAAACACTACAAGTGCAGGAAACAAGCCACTTCTAAGTATATAATTGTTTGATCAGAATGAAATAAAAACTATACAGGTCTTTGTATATTCTCTCATTTGCACAGAGACCTTTGAGCAAGCAGTTGGACTACATGATCTCTAGAGGTTCTCCAGTCCTAATTATTCTGTGATTCTGTTCTATGATTTGTGTATTAACGAGCAGTTAATTTCTGCCATAATGCACACCCACTTGGTAGCTGTACTTGGGTCAAACTCTCTCTCTCTGTTTATAGCTCTGCTGAACTCACCTCAAATGTTACTAAGCACTGGACCAAAGAACTACAAGACAGAAGGAACCTTCATGGACAGATTTGTTGTTGGAACAAATACCAGCAAAAACACAGAAAGAGAAGAAGTGGCCCACTGACAAGAAACACACAGCTTTCATCATTTTATACAGAAGTGTGAAAACAAGAACAAGAAAAAAAAGACAAGGCCAAAATTGATGAGAATCTCATCACACAGGGGAAAAAGCTCCCCATTCCTAAAGTGCATTGAGAATCAGTAAGTGCTACACTGATGACCTATACCAACCTAAGGAAGTCTCCCAGAGCAAACAAAAAAACACCTCCAAACTTGTAAAATAAAAAAGCAGGCTCTTTCCTTAGGCTTAGAGAGAAAGAAACCTCAGTACCTTGAGAGAAGGGCAGTCAACTGTGAAGACAGAGGACATCATAGAATTTTTTTTTTCAAATTATAAAGTAGATCTACAGAACTTTTTCTTCTTTTTAACAGACTTCCAGACTTGCTAATATTGCAGTGAAAACAGAAGGATATATTAAAAATATACTTCTTCTTCAATCTATTTCATACCTTTTGCTCCACACCTATTAAAGTTAGGAAGAGTATTTTAGCAGCTAAAGCAAAAATAGGGACAACTGCAACTAACATTTCTCTGACCTTAAACTATGTTTAGAGAAAAAAATCTCATCTAGAAAAGAACATGAAGAATTCCACACAGTCAAACGAAGCTCTGTAATGTGATCTAGAATGTGGCTATATTATCAACACTAATGGACAGGTGTTTTAGTGAAACATAGAAAGTTTTACAATATTTACAGTCCATATGGTTGGGGGGTATATGCTAATATCACATAAAATGAAAAACAATTACATGGGCCCAGTCCAAGTTCATCAACACTTTTAGCAAGAAATTAGCTTGGTATAAAGTCCAACTGTTTTTTACATGCTGCTGATTTATTAGTGGGATTCATCACTCCCCTTATCAAATCTATTTTTCATTTTATCATTCTCAAAATATTTGAAAGACCAAACTTTTTAGGGCAGGGCACGCTCCTTAGGCTACTACTGTAAAGATACCTTCAGTTCACGGTAAATATTCAACTCCATCTGACTGAAAGTTAGCAAACCAGATCTTAGCAGTGGGATTAAGCTTGGAACTGAATTTCTTGGATATGACAACAACAAGCATAGCCTGGAATTACACTACATAAAACATATTATTATTGGATTTAAAATTTACATTGTTTTTACGAGCACAGTAATTCCAAAAGCAAATGTAAAAAAAAAAAAGGCAAAAATAAATCCAAACATAGAACTTTAAAACAGAATTAGTTTTAGAAATCCTGTATCATCTGAGAGTGTAGCAACTGCTGTTTTTCTGCTGGGTCATGATAAACAAAGAGAGGGCAATTATGCTATTGAGCTGAACACACTGTTGGACTGAGGCTAAAAATGAACTATAAGGAAAGTATCTGTCTTCAGATTTCACCTGATGTCCAGGGAAGTCTTGGTAGGATAGGGAAGGGAAAGGCAACTTGCAGTCTGAGATGACTATTACATGTTCCTAATTTATCAGTGATTCTTGACCTTTCTGAACAGTACTGTATGTTATAGGAAGATACTACACAAACCTTTGCAAATCTTAGTTAGAAAGCACTGGCTTTATTAAAAATTACTTTCAACAATGCAACCTAGCAAAGCATTTACTCTTGGGCAAGTACCAGTATTAATCCATCTTTCTCATTGTATCTGAAGAAAACCTACTCTTTTAGCAAGTAAATGGCACCTCATAATTTGCTAGATTATAGAAAGCATATTAATTTGTCAACAAGAACTTGCTCTTAACCTCATGAATTTATTTCTTTCATTTGATGAAAACAACTACAAGGATTAGTTGAAAGTCTTAACAAGCAGACATAAAACAATAACTGAAAGCAGAATGTTGAGCATGAGTTGACAATACACCCCGACCCCTTTTTTTTCAGATTAGAAATGCTGAAAATAAAATTACAGGGGCTCTATTTGTTTATTTTGCTCTATAGAACTGCAATCCTATTTAAAAATCGTGCTTCTCCCCACTTCAATAAATGTTATAGATTCATCTGAGGTTTTGAAAGCATAGTGTTGGACCTTGGTTGAAAGCTAGCTACCATTGCTACAACTTCAACTCTTTAACTGTATACTAGCTCAAAAATTAGGATGGTGCCAAAAAAAGTCTTACAAAGCATGTCTTTTGTGTAGTTTGGTGTTCCCTCAGTGTTTGAATACAGTTGTGTGATATACCAGATTGTCTAAGTATCACACCTACCTAGGATTATTTAGAATCCAAGATCATTCAGCGCACGTTAGGACAGCATCACTACAACTTCTTGTGGTCAATTTAAGACTAAATTGTGTCGTGAAATGAAACAAGTCCAGTGAAGCTACAACTCTTACATTTTCATGACTGATGGCAAGTGATGACCTCAGAAGTTGCAGTCATCTGCTACACATTTATCTCAATCAATAAACCTCAGCAACTTAAAAGATTATATATTCTGAAATGGTAATATGATGCAATGTTCAGTGGAAACTTTAGTCAGGAAAGGTGTCTGCTGGAGCTAAAGCCAAAGCGGATTCTTCATACTACAAATTCCTCAAATTAGTTCTTTTCTTCAGATTTCTGTTTATGATGTTTAACACATTGTAAGCAGTGCAGCACTTCATAAAATAACAAAGCTACAAGTGAGCAACCTGTATAAAACTACAGACTAAGTGGGCAATGCACTACTGAAAAATAAAAGCTCACATTAATCTAGTTTTGCTTTATTAAAAAATGTTTCTAGTTCTGCAAAACTATATTAACTAATTAGGCAGTTCATTTTGGAAAAGGGACAACTATTGTGTTATACATAGCTAAATATTACCAGAATCCTGTAGAATATTAAAACATTTTGAAGATAACATGTCAGTAATTTCAGAGGTTAGAAAAATAAACTGCTGCTTTTTTCCTTTGATAGACTATGTACTAGAACCTGGCATTTATCAAGGTCACTAAAAACATGTGTGAATCTCAGCATTTCCAGACAAAGAAACTTTCTGAAAGTGCTTTTTCCTGCGGTGGAACTTAGTAAGGACATTTGCCATTGTGAAAGCTGGAGGAAAGAATGATACATGCCTTTGGGCAGACCACTTCTATCGGCAAAGCGACATTTGTTGTGTTTCTGCCTCCAAAAGTGAATGCTGTCAGTATAAAGATAAAAAAAAAAAAATCAACGTGAAAGACCTAAAGGCTTAGCAAATGCTATGAAAGCTACCACAGCTCTGTGCATGTGGACGAGTGTCAGATGCTGCAGGAGGTTGTTAAAACTGACAGCTGTGAACAGTTACCTCCAGAGAGATCTCATCACATTTTGTTTTTTTACAATGCAACTTTCTAGACCTCTAAATTAGGGTGAGCTTAGCAAAAGTTTATGATAAATATTAACAAAAATCTTCCTGGCAACAGTAGAGTGAGGGTGTGGTGGGAAATTCCCCGTGACTCCTGCTTCCAGCCAGAGCAAGCCCAGCTCAGCTGCAGGCTGGGTCCACTGCTATCCCTGGATTTCAGAGGCGTTACTTCTCATAGTGCTTGTGATAAAAAGACCCATTTTCCACTTATGCTTCTAAACAGATTGGCATAGCCTTACATCTGCTTCCTATGTCAGGAATAATCCACTAGTGCAATTCAGATCGAGTTCACCTTTGATTTTATCCTGTTAGTAGCACTGAGCATACAGGCAGAGAACAACGAAAGCTTACAATCTAAGCGTCCAAGCCAAATTCATCTAAAACTCTATTAAATAAATACAACCAGGAATACATAATGGAGGAGAAATTTCACACAGGTTGAGGAAGGTAAATGTGACCTTTCCATCACTAATTCATAGGGGCTTATAACACGAAGGTGGCTGAAGAGGTAATGCTTAGCACTTACTAATCACATGGTGAACACCATTTCATCCAGCTTCCATATTTGCTTCTATTCCATCCCTTTTCCAGTGAAACCACATCTATGCAAGGCTTTAAGAAACCAGTCTGACATTAACAAAGCATATTTTAACTCTAGATAGCATTTGCCATTAAATATGTCCTGAAAGCTTTTGTTCTTCAAAGTTGGGAAGGTGAGGCACCCATATTAATAATTATCCTGAAGTGATTAGTTGCCAGCGTGTCTGATTTCAGCTAGAAATTAGTAACGAGATGCAAAGTATTAATGCCATATATTGGTCTGCATAAAGTAGAAAGTAAGGCACGTGTTTACACAAAATACAAACTTTAATATATGAACATCACTTTAACCTTTCCCAGGTCAAGGGTAGGGCTCTGTGTATCACAATGAATTAATGGCTTGGCAATCGTTAAGATGGGATCCTGGGGTGCATCAAGAAGAATGTGGCCAGCAGGACGAGGGAGGTTCTCCTTCCCCTCTACACTGCCCTAGTGAGGCCTCATCTAGAGTACTGTGTCCAGTTCTGGGCTCCCCACTTCAAGAAAGATGAGGAGCTACTGGAGAGAGTCCAGCGGAGGGCTACGAGGATGAGGAGGGGACTGGAACATCTCCCCTACGAGGAGAGGTTGAGGAAACTGGGCTTGTTCAGCCTGGAGAAGAGAAGGCTGCGAGGGGACCTTATAAATGCCTACAAATATCTGAAGGGTGGGGGTCAGGAGGATGGGGCCAAGCTCTTTTCAGTGGTGCCCAGTGACAGGACAAGGGGCAATGGGCACAAACTGAGGCACAGGAAGTTCCGTCTGAAGATGAGGAAGAACTTCTTCCCTCTGAGGGTGACGGAGCACTGGAACAGGCTGCCCAGGGAGGTTGTGGAGTCTCCTTCTCTGGAGATATTCAAGACCCGCCTGGACAAGGTCCTGTGCAGCCTGCTCTGGGTGACCCTGCTTGGGCAGGGGGTTGGACTAGAAGACCCACAGAGGTCCCTTCCAACCCCTACTATTCTGTGATTGTGTGATTCTGTTTAGGAACACATTAGCCATGCATCCACCCAAAACTCTGCTCCAAGGTAAGAGACTGTAAGGATCCGCACAAATTAAAGAGCATGATTTAATGCGAGTATAGATTTTGTTATGGAGCTCAGTTTTTTATTTCCTATGGAGACCTTTTGACAACGTTCGTGTCATTGTTTCTAAGTGAGGTACGCTCCTGTATCTAGATCACAGATTATATTCGAGCACAACTTGCAGCGTTTTAAAAATACTTCAGAAGTAACAAACAGCAGAAACTATTCACACTTTTCAGTGTGAATTCACCTAGAACAGACAGTTCTGTTTCTATATTTTTCAGCTACACAATTCTCTTATCTGCCCCTCACGTGTTTTGTGCTGAATCACGCACACCTATGGAAGAGGTGGTGGGAAGATAAAACACCTCGGTAAGTTAGAGGACTGATGTATCTTCCTGGGACACATTTACTTTGTATGACTTCTTGATCCCTCTCTTCCCAACTTTGTTCTCATTGTGGGAACACATTAAAGAACAAGGCCACCTATCACGAACCAAGGGTTCAGATATTGTCTTAGAAACTTTTTTTTGTCTCAGAAAGAGAAACTGTTTCCCAACTTACGAAGCTGGGGATCGTAGAGCACAATCAGCCTAAAAGTACACGTGAGGAGGATCCGCTTGGCCTCATATAACATAGAGAAAACATTTGTACATTGCCTGTTTGTCACCTGCTTCTATACAGTGGTGGAAGATCTATGCTTGGGCTGGTGGAACACACAGTTCTCCACCAGACCACGGACTAGAGCTGCCTCTGTCTAAAACTGTTGCTGGACACAACAAAATGCTGTAAGTCTTCAGACACTACCTGTGCAAGGAGCAGGCATAAATACTGGGGTTGGTGGCTAACACATTTCATCAGAAAATCTATTCTTCAGGTGGAGTAGACATTTCATGATGAGATGGCTGGGTGTTCAGTTGACTCCATTTGTTTACTCACAGACAGCCAATCTTAAGACTTTGAATTCCTGTGCTTTTCTTGCCAGCTGACCCACAATTATTGACTAAGGAAAGATTCCTATCCCATTCCAGCTGTGAAGTAAAACAAAGTAGTTAATTATCTCATGTTTGCTTATTCCCCTTTCTCTTCTTTCCTAGAGACACATAAAATTCTATCAAACATCCCCAGCAAATGTTCCAGCCACATAAACTAACTTCTACTGACGCACATGCCCTGTGTTTTAGAAGTTGGTTTCTATTCTTTCATCTATCTTATTCCAAAAAGAGCTTTCCTGGTTCCTTGATTTTCTGTGAATGAATGGTTGTCCACCAGCTGCCTAGCTATTAATTTAGAAAGAACTGAGCAGACTTTTATATATGACGTCTCTTCAGTGACTGGCTTCCCGTCAAAATAGTATCTCAGTGGGCATGAACTGCTTTGTGCATTGGTTTGAAGTAGGTGACACAATCTGGTCACATCCTTTGCAATTTTGTTACACAAGGCCTGCTTATGAAATCAGTCTTCTAGATTGCTTGAATTTCCAAGTCTGTTAATACAAAAAAAGATTCCCAATAAAATGGAAATATGGAAATATAGCATAGTCTAAGATCAACCATTCTGTTTCTTAAGCCTTTTTTCATGGCTGAACATGATCAGTTTATATTTTTTCTGCACATTTATATGCACTTTGTTTCTCCTCCTGGCTCATATACAGCCCAAACTCTCCATTCATTATTTGACTGATCATTTACCATCACTCCCAGCATTTACGGTTTTCACGGTCATGCTTCAGAGTCTATTCAGATCTACATTTGTATTACTGTCTTTGTTTCAAACCACATTTTATTCAGCACAAAATACTGACATGACCTACACAGGGCAATGAAAGAACAACCAAATTGAACAGTTTGTCTTGTCTTTGTGTTGTGACCTGTTTGTTTGATTCTTATAAATCCACATAATGTCACTTTCAAAAGGCACTTCCTATACAACAGCAGGAAAAAAATCACCATGTAAACAAAATCACATCCACCAGTGTACAAAATTCTGCCATAGCCTACCAAAAATTATACAAGTTTATTTAATCACAGTTTACTGTAATCTTTAGTAATCTGGTATTTATGAAAATCTTATTCAGTTATGTTCAAATGCAGTCAGGATCCCAATATGCTTAAAACTACATTTGCCATATGAATGTGGCAAGGTCAGGCTCTGGTTTCATATATAGCAATAACTAATCCCATTCAGTCTTGAAAAGGACCTGTTAATTGACTGTGTGTGGAACATCAGCTGCCTGGAAGATATGAAGAAGGAGGTCATGCGAAAACTGCCAAAAATGGAAACAAAGAGATCATTTAAAAATATTCTTGCTCATGGAAGTAAGCAAAGAAAGCGACAGTGGTGGAGTTAAAACAGAAGCTAAACATTCAATGGCTAGGATAATTTTAATTAGCTCTAAAGGAAAACCACTGAGGCATAATTGTTCATGAAAGCCTAAGGATTTCTTCCTCCAAAAGATAAGCTAAGTTAAGAAAGTTTTGGAAACTTCAGATGAATGCTGCACAGCTGTTGCTAGGGCCTGAATTTATGGGTAACAGCAACTGCTGACGTTCTCTCCATCAAGACAGGGCAGAGAAAAGCCTTCTGTGGGGAAACGAGCAATGGGAGACTGATAATTAGGAGAAGCAATAGATATCTACCTTTTTATTGAAGCAGAATGGTGTGCATGAGTGGGCAGAACAAAGGGAGAGGAAGAAAGGAGGCAGAAACTAGCAGTAACAGTTGAAAAATGATAGTGAAAAGCATGAAGCAGAGAGAGGCAGCACTATAACCTGCTTCACAGTAAGATAAAGAGAAGAACAATGAATAGGCAACTTGGGAACATTGCTGTCTTTTCCTCTCCGTGTGTGGTCCCCAACTGTTTGTGATGTTGGGAAAAAATAGGGTATAATGAAAAAAAGAGCTGGAAGGCATTAGATGATAGAAATCTCATACTCTTATACTTCAAAGTGATAAACAGAACATTTGACTGTTTGCAATGAGGACAGGAGGTGTGAGATAATGTAGCACCATTCTAACATATGTTATAGTATTGCTCATATATCTGAGTTTTGGCAAAGACTAGGAGATAATCTATAAGAAGATACAAACAGTCTGTGCAGTAACACTACGTGGTGATTCAACGTCAGAAGAGTAAACAAGGGCAGTAAAGCAACATTATTTCTATGAACGGCAAAAGTAGAAATATATGGGTACTGCCATACGATAAGTTATCAGTAAGAGACCAAAATCACATGTTGGCTGATGAAAACATGTAACACAAATTTTAAATTATATGAGTATCTCAGATTTATTTCATACATGCTTCATCACCTGTCCATGACTACCAGAGCGCTTCTTCTTGCCTTATTCCTATGGGACAGAGCTATTTCAGCTACTTCCACATCTACACACCCCCTAGACCGAGACCTTAAAGATCTTCTCTTGCAGCATCTGCATTGCCTTTTACTTTAGCCTAAGCTTTAGACTTCAGTATCTGCAGATGGCATCAAGCCTCTCAGAGCCACAGCATTTGACATCATGACTCCCTCTCCTGGAAAAAAGGGAAAGATGCTGCAGTAAGGTTCCTCTGGGTGAGCTCCTCTTCTTGATTCCCCGCACGAAGTTTGGGTGATCAGGGAAACAGACTGCTTGTTTTACGGTAGCAGTCCTTCCTCATCGTTATATTGTGCATAATACCTATTCTGATGATTGGGTACCCCACTGCTTCACATAAGGATTTCTTGACCCTCAGATTCTAAAAGACCTGATATACCTTATCTACCACCTGAAGTCACCTTCTATATGCATTTAAAATCTGTGTGTATGTATATATGATCAATACAGCTTATAAAGTCATGGACATCTTGAGGTAAATGATAATTTTTTCTACTACAAATCCCTGATTAGCTTTGACTGTCTTATTCTTCTTGGATATTGCGGACTGACAAGTAGTAACATAATGTAATAGAGGGCCCATGCTCAGAACCTTACTGATCATAAAACTTCATTGCTCTGCTATAAAAGTATTCAGTTTAGACTACTCCACTATGAAACTGTCTTATAGGTAAACTAGTCCCTAAATGGTTCTACTTTTTACTAGCTTGAAACTGCTTCTGAAAGAAGCTGCATGAACTTCACACTGTGCTCTGACTTGGTGGGATTGACTGAAATCAGCTAATAAGTAATTAACTAATTTAGTATGAAACCTGCTAACATAGTCATGGGAGGAAAGGTTTAGGTGCTAATTACTCTTGCAAAGGCAACAAAAAAAAATGGGTGAGACTCCAAGAAACCACTACGTGTTGTATCATACTGGAACATGTCATCAGCAGGACTAGGGAATACATGTCACATACCCTGGAACAGCGTTACTGTTGTAAAGCAACTAACATCGTTGAGTGTGATCATACAGATGTCATGTAAGGAACCGGTGAAAGCAGCTTACCCACATAAACATTTTTCTTGATGCACCTTTCCCTTCTGATGTCCCCAACAAATGTCAGCTAGGTATGCTGTGCAGAACTCTAATTTTAACAGAAACGCAGCAATTTAAAGTAAATTCACTACTCTTCTACTACAATATGCAAATTAATTGTAAATATATAGTTGCTGGAAAATATAATTGTTTTTCTTATATTTGATCTGCTAAGGGAATCATGTGCTATCAACTGAGGTCTAATGCTGACTCTTCAGTGTGCCCCCAGCCTCTGTGGAAGTAATGTAAACAGGACTTCCAAGAATATTTACTTCTTTATTCCTGTCAGATCAAATGATTAACAGAAGGGCTGTCTTCCTTTGTTACGAAATGCGACATTAAAAGGCTTAGCAGAAAAATCTGTCCATCCTATGGAAACTTCATTTATCCCAGCATGAATGGAACATTCCACAATGAAGACAAGTTGTGCAGGGACAGATAGAGTGCATACTGTCCTTAAGAAATCTAGCCATGATGATATTCCACCTAGGGAGTTAATGGCAGAGTACTCATTTGAGAAAGGTTCTGACCACTTTAATGACATCAAATACTCCAAAACACAAAGAATGCCCAGTTCTGTTGAACAAGTTACAATACTCCTCTGAGAGAAGTGGAAATCTTTTCCACTTTTCATTGTAAGTAACACCTGTAGAATCTCCCCTCCTGTAAATCAGAGGTTTTAGACATTATTATCCCAAAGACAGGAACACTGACTTTAAGGGTGAAAGAAGACTACCTACTATTCATCGTTCTTCTTACTGAAACATTTAACAGGGAAGAGCAACAGGATAAAACACATTAACATGGCGCTGAATTTCTGGAGTGGACACAAATTCTGGATTACTTGGTTCAGTGCTCTTTTGTTTCCTCTGTGTCCCCTCAAACCTTATGGGTTGCTCAGCTTCACAAAGTGCCAGTGATACCACCTTCAGCATTATTTACTGCTGTCACGTTACAGCAAGGAAATCAGAGAAAGAAAACCTCAGGCCAAGCTCTCCTGAAAGACAGTTAGGTTTTATAAAGCAAATGCCTTCACCCTAGGAAACTGGGCTATAACTATGCAGCAATGCATAAAGATACTTGCTGTTCCCCACTCCATAAGAGTTTCGTATTTCATATGGACTTGGAGTTTAGCGAAGCTCTGCACCAGGCTTCTTCAGAAATAGCCCTGTAATTAGTATTTGCCATCAGCTGCCTAAAAAGCACAGGCATTCCATAAGGGAGGACTGAACTGACGTGAAAGCTCTCTTTTGGGTTTTGGTTACGTATGGGGGGAAGTAAGAATTCCCCTAGTTTGGAAGAGAAAGGTTAAGATTTATGACAATACAGCAGAAAAAAACATTCCACAATTAATGCAGAAGTTTCACTTTCATACAATGGCAGACAGGGTCTATGAACATTCATATCCTGCGTCACCTCTTGGACACTTCATCACATCTTTAAAATTTATCTCAGTTCTGGCAGAATTGTGTTTTCTGTCTTCCTCCAAGTCTGAGTAAGTCCAAACAATAAAACAATTCTCCCAAGGCTGCAGTTTATAGTTTTCAAATAAATGTTTAACAATTTTTTAAAATAGGATTATTTGCACAATGTCTTCTTAAAAAACATAACTGACATGCATGTTTGTATTTCTGCTCGGGTTGAATAACACACAGGTTTCAAACAGTTAAACAGAGTAAGTTTAACTCTTCATCACGTGTTTCTATCAAAGTCAATAGTAGGATGACTTTGGCTTGCCAGCTTGGTAATTATCACAGTGATGGATGATGATGCTAAGTGCTACTGTACCTTGAGGACTAGTTCAATTAGAAAATATACATCTGTTTTTTGACAAAAATAGAATGACACTGTTCCCCAAAAATAGAATGACACTGTTCCCCATAAGCCTTTTTTGTCTATTTGACAATTAGACTTCAATTTTGCATTACTGGCTAGAAGGATAGCAGGCCATTTGTACACAACTATTGCTGTAAAGAGATTGGGAATGTTCAGATATTCCAGAGGAATAGCTACTGCACATATACAGAGCAACTCAGCAGTACACACGAAAAATCTAAATGGAGAACTTAGCACATGGTCATACCATCTGCAATATTCAGCATGTGTTGTAGAAATGGCTTATGCATCCACACTGAAATCTAATGTGGACAAGATGCATCAAGATGAACACATATGCACAAGCTGCATACAAAGCGCTATTCATGTATTTCCGCCTGGGAATTCCCAGGCAAAGCATGGGAGCAATAAACAATGGTTCCTATTAAGATCGTAATCTAGGTGTATAGTTCATTGAAAAGAAGAATTTTATTGATTGGTATGACTGTATGGAGAAATTACGTTCTCATTATACCTTACAAACACACAAATCTTTACCTAAATTTACTCCAAAACTTAAATTCTTAGCCCAGTAATTTTTTTCCATTGTGTATTTAAGGTACTGTTGCATCAACTTATAACATGCTGGTTAAACAAACAAAATACTATGACTAACTTATGATTCAAGAAATAAAGTTTGTTGAAGACATCATGATTCTTTGAGTAAATATCAGAATGGAAAGGAATAAAAAACATTTTGGAAGTATCTAGCCTTTTAAGTCTTTCCAATAAGTTTCACCAAACACTTGGTGAAACATCCATTCTTGAAAGCTTTACAAATGCTCCATTAACACTGGAAGCTCTAGAAACACCAGGAATGAAATGAAGGTCAAACACTGTGAATCACCATTCCCCATCACTGACAGAGTAACGAATCATTGTAAATAACCACAAAGCAGGCACAGCCTTGCAAGAGCAAATTTCTGAGCAATGTGCTGAAAAGGTTTGACTGCCATCTACAGATAATAGCAATTAGTGCACTGGTAGCAATAAAAAAAATAATAATAATACAAGCCTAATAAACATCCAGTGCAGATATTAGAGGAAAACTAAATATTCAGGTACGTATAAAACAGAGGAGTTAACCAAAAATGCTTCTTATGTTTTTTTTCTGTTAAAAATATGACTGCACACAAAAATATCATTCTTTAGAGTGGGCTGGGATCTAATAGGCACAAATCCAGTGTCTACTACTGCTGAAATATTACTAGATAAAAATGCAAAGTTCTAACATTTTTCTTCTATTTAAACAAGGAATTATTAAGTGCTGGTTTTCATGTAGTAAGTTCTCATTTAAAACCGTCTTAAATAACTCTTCTCATACATTGGTTAGCAAAACCCCAAAACTTTTAACTGTACTGTAAATATCTAACCACATGTATACTGTCCAAGTACTTGTAAGTGGATATAGGTGTACAAATATCTTCTATTTAGAGTTTTCTGTTAAACTTCGGCTTCCTAATCAGGCTAATTCTCTCTAGGCAGAACATGTGCCAACATATCACAACTCAAGCAACTGTGTAAAGATTTTGCCTCAGCTGTTCAGAACAACTAGCACAGTAGCTCATTTCACTCCTGTCAAACATATCCCCTCTCTTTTCACTTTTTCTTCTCAACAGCTGCTGCCAAGCTGTCTTTATTTCCTTTCCAAGCCAGCTAACTGGCTAAGGAGCTAGCCTGATAAAATCCTCTTTCAAAGGTTTTGTCCTAAACTTGCAGAATAATTGCATGGCAAAAGGAGAAGAGATCGGGACAGCCATGGATTTTAGGGGTAGAGGATGAATAACAAAAGCACTTAGAAAACGACGCTAAACAGCATCTCTGTAACTAAACTAACTTACTGCATTTACACACAACAGGAACTGTTCTCAGGAATTATTCTGCACGGATCAGTGTGTCCTATAAAAGTTTAAATGCAGTGTATTTTAACAAAAAACAGTCAGCAGAGAGAAAAGCCTGTGGGCCCAAGCTGAAGTTAACTTTCTCGCTGTCAAAGTCCTTCAGCAGCTAGAACTGAGCACAGTGTTCTAGTACCCAAAGATATGAGACTTCTCAGTGTTATTTTTCTACATGAAGAAGGAAAGGTAATAATCACACTTTTACACTCCTATACCTTAGCAGAAAATCCTTTCTATCTTAACCTGTTACGTTCTGTAATCCTTTCCTGTATTAACAGTTCCCACTCTTCTACACCCATGAAGTACATGCCTTTCAGACAGTTCTTCTTTATATATAGTTTTACTAATTCTCAAAATTTATTCTAGTCACAAGAAGAAAGACTGAGAAACAAAGACACTAAAACCCACCCAGCATGCTTAAAATGCTATCTAGAGATCAACATAAAAGTGAGAGCATGCAGGGATGCGACGAGGAAGGCCAAGGCTCACCTGGAATTGAAGCTGGCAAGGGATGTCAAAAACAACAAGAAGGGCTTCTTCAACTACATCAGCAGCAAAAGGAAGGCTAGGGACAACGTGGGGCCGCTGCTGAATGAGGCGGGTGCCCTGGTGACGGAGGATGCGGAGAAGGCAGAGCTACTGAATGCCTTCTTTGCTTCAGTCTTCAGTGCTAAGACTGGCCCTCAGGAATCCCAGGCCCCGGAGGTAAGAGAAGAAGCCTACAAAGAGGACGACTTTCCCTTGGTCGAGGAGGACTGTGTGAGGGATCGCTTAAGTGATCTGGATGCCCACAAATCCACGGGCCCCGATGGAATGCACCCATGAGTGCTGAGGGAGCTGGCAGATGTCATTGCTGAGCCACTCTCCATCATCTTTGAGAGGTCCTGGAGGACAGCAGAGGTGCCCGAGGACTGGAGAAAGGCCAATGTCACTCCAATCTTCAAAAAGGGCAAGAAGGAGGACCCAGGGAACTACAGGCCGGTCAGCTTCACCTCCATCCCGGGTAAGGTGATGGAGCAGCTTATCCTGGAGGCCATCATGAAGCAAGTGGAAGAAAAGAAGGTTATCAGGAGTAGTCAGCATGGATTCACCAAGGGGAAATCATGCCTGACCAATCTGATAGCTTTCTATGATGGCATGACTGGCTGGGTAGACGAAGGGAGAGCCGTGGATGTTGTCTACCTTGACTTCAGCAAGGCTTTCGACACAGTCTCCCATGCTATCCTCCTAGGGAAGCTGAGGAAGTGTGGGCTGCATGAGTGGTCGGTGAAGTGGATAGAGAACTGGCTGAATGGCAGAACTCAGAGGGTTGTCATCAGCGGCGCTGAGTCTAGTTGGAGGCTGGTGACAAGTGGTGTCCCTCAGGGGTCAGTACTGGGCCCAGTCTTCTTTAACTTCTTCATCAACGACCTGGATGAAGAGTTAGAATGTACCCTCAGCAAGTTTGCTGACGACACCAAACTGGGAGGTGTGGTAGACACACCAGAAGGCTGTGCTGCCGTTCGGTGTGACCTGGACGGGCTGCAAAGTTGGGCAGAAAGGAACCTGATGAGGTTCAACAAGGGCAAGTGCAGGGTCCTGCACCTGGGGAGGAACAACCCCATGCACCAGTACAGGTTTGGGGTGGACCTGCTGGAGAGCAGCTCTGCGGAGAGGGACCTGGGTGTCCTGGTGGACGACAGGTTAACCATGAGCCAGCAGTGTGCCCTGGCTGCCAAGAAGGCCAATGGGATCCTGGGGTGCATCAAGAAGAGTGTGGTCAGCAGGACGAGGGAGGTTCTCCTTCCCCTCTACACTGCCCTGGTGAGGCCTCATCTGGAGTACTGTGTCCAGTTCTGGGCTCCCCAGTTCAAGAAAGATGAAGAGCTACTGGAGAGAGTCCAGCGGAGGGCTACAAGGATGGTGAGGGGACTGGAACATCTCCCCTACAAGGAGAGGTTGAGGGAACTGGGCTTGTTCAGCCTGAAGAAGAGAAGGCTGCGAGGGGACCTTATAAATGCCTACAAATATCTGAAGGGTGGGTGTCAGGAGGATGGGGCCAAGCTCTTTTCAATGGTGCCCAGTGACAGGACAAGGGGCAATGGGCACAAACTGAGGCACAGGAAGTTCCATCTGAACATGAGGAAGAACTTCTTCCCTCTGAGGGTGACGGAGCACTGGAACAGGCTGCCCAGGGAGGCTGTGGAGTCTCCTTCTCTGGAGATATTCAAGACCCGCCTGGACAAGGTCCTGTGCAGCCTGCTGTAGGTGACCCTGCTTCGGCAGGGGGGTTGGACTAGATGACCCACAGAGGTCCCTTCCAACCCCTAGTTACCTGGGAGAAGCACATCTTACAAAATAAGCAGACCGAAACTGAGAACTAAGGCAGGTCACATAAATAATGCCTCAAAGTGAAACAAATTCTGATTTGGGATACTATTTGAAATATGACTTATTTTTGGCTTTTGAGATCTTTGAACTTGCAGTTAGGCTTCAACTCTTGGCCTCAGCCACAGATAGTTATGAAAATAACTGCATAACACATTTAAAGGTGCTGTGTGTGCAGGTGAGGCATCACTTTATTTTTATTTGTCCATCCTTCTGATCGACTTTTAGACATAGAGATGAACCACTGAATTCCTGGAAAAAAGAGCTCTGAGCTGCACACCAACCAGCCTGACCGCAGTCCCCAGGGCAGTTCTAGTGTAAATCCTGCTGGAAGCTGTACCTGGGGCAAGGAGAAGATGGTGGCTGGCAACAGCCATTGTAGATTTACGAATGGAGAATCACACCTGAGTAACCCGATCTCCTTCCATAAGGAGATGACCAGCTTAGGCAAATGCAGTGAACGTTGTTTACCTTAACCTTAGCAAGGCCTTTGACATGGTTTCTGTGGTGTTCACAGCATTATCGTTAAAATGCTGCAACATGCTTTGGTCAGATGGATGGTAACGTGAGTGGAAACTTGCCTGCACCATGAGGCTCAGAGGGTTGTGATCAGCAGTACGAGGTCCAGCTGGAGCTCGGTTTCTAGCAGCATTCCTCAGGAGCTGGGATAGAGTATCTGATACCATTTAAAGCATCTGGGCTTTAAATGGGACAGAGGGCCACAGTGGAAATTTGAGAGGGACCCAAAATTCTCAGTGCAGGTGATTTGTATGTCTGTTGGTTAAAGGAAACTCAACAGGCTGGAAAAATGGGCTGACTTCTGACAAAAAGACCAACAAAGGCAAACACAAAGTCATATAGCTGAAGATGGAGTAACACCGTGTAACGGGACACACTGGGGCCAAACGCCAAGGCAGCAGACCTGCAGAAGAAGGAATACCTGGGGCTCCAGTGGATGACCATGAGTCAGCAGTGTGCCTTGTTGCAAAGCAGCCTAGTATCACTGTCTGACTTTTACACTAGCAAGAGGTAAAGGGAAGTGATTCTTCCCTTCTGTTACAGCACTTGTTTGACCACATCTGGATATAGCTGGGTTCTCCAACGCAGCAAGGTGACTGACACACTGGAGCAGGTTCAGTCAAGGTCCAGCAAGATATTCAGACCATATAATATACAGAAGACCTGGGGCTCTTCAGTCTTAAGAGCGTGTGAAGGGGAAATCTTATCACTGTTATAAATTATCTCATATAAATGCCTAGAAACGAGCGAACCAAACTCTTCTTGCAGATGTATACTGACAGAATGAGAGACAACGGATACAAGTTGTGACAAATTAAATTTAAACTAGATATTGGGAGACAGTTTTCACAGGTTGGACCAGGTTGCCCAGAGCGCTTGTGGGCAACCTCCACTGCTGAAGATGCTCAGAATTCAACTGGACAGGGTCCTGAGCAACCTGGCCTAAGTTGGGCTTTCTTTGAGCAGGGGTTTAAACCAGAATGTTTTCAGAGGTGGCTTCCTACCAAAATTACTCAATAGGTCTAAACATATGCAACAGACTTGTGAGAAATGCTGAGTCACCATCCCTGGAGGTAATTAAAAGACCTGTAGATGTGGTGCTTAGTCACATAGTTTAGTGGTGGATTTGGCAGTGTTAGGTGAACGGTTGTACTCAATGACCTTAAGGGTCTTTTCCAACCCAAATGATTCTATGATTCTACGATTTTAACTATATAATGTGTCAAAATAGCTAAACTAACTTTTCTTGAACAAATGCACCAATACACACTGGAATCCACCCAGCTGGAAAACAGCTTGGCCAAAAAGGCCCTGGGCATGCTTGTGGACACCACGGTGCACATGAACCAGCAATGTGCCCTCGCTGCAAGGAAGGCTGATAAGTAGCCTGGGGTGCATTAGGCAAAGCCTTGCCAGCAGGTCAAAGAGGACATCCTTCTCCTCTGCTAAGCACTGGTGAGCCCACACCTGGAGAGTTGAGTCCAGTTCTGGGCTGCCCAGTACAAGAGAGTCATGGACATACTGGACAGAGTCCAGCAAAGGGCCACCAAGGTAAGTTAGGGATGGAGAATCTCTCCTACGAGGAAAAGCTGAGAGAGCTGGGACTGTTCAGGCAGGAGAAGGCTCAGGGGGGTTTTCATCAAAATATATAAATACCTGCAGCGAGGACACATAGAGGACAGAGCTAGGCTCTGTTCAGTGGTACCCAGTGATAGGACCAGGGGCAACTGGCACAAACTGAAGCAGAGGAGATTCGCTCTGAAAACCAGGAAACATTTTTGTACTGCGAGGGTGACTAAGCACGGGAATAGGTTGCCCAGGCAGAGTGTGGAGTCTCCATGTTTGGGAATACTCAAAAACTGTCTGGACAACCAGCTCTAGGTGTCCCTGCTTGAGTAGAGAGGCTGGACAAGATGACCTCCAGAGGTCCCTTGCTGTCATTCTCTGTGTTTCTGTGTGTCAATTAAGATGTTTTAATGGGTCTGAAAGACCTGCTAAGCAGTGCTTATAGAAAAAAGCCAAAAGATTTCTGTAAAATAGAAACTCACTGTACAAGGATACAAACTTCTCTGTACTGGAAATGCAATATATTGCCAAAGAAATGGAAAAATATTGGAGACAGAAAGAATGCAACATGGATAAGGATCGTTCCATTATATGTAAAATATCAAAAAATTCTGGGAGCACAGGCAACTCAACAATGACTGCAAAGGAAAAGTAGAAGAAGCTTTTGCAAAATCTATCATTAGAGTGTAAAATGCACTGCAACACTCTCAGCAGTCTTGTTTTGTATAATCTGGACAAATTACGATATGCATGTCCTTACCTGTGTTATGAGCTACGTGTCCCAAATTAAGTCTGCACATCTGTGCACCAGTAGCGATGCACGTTACACATCCCTGGAACAAACTAGCTTTCCAGGTAACTGCACAGAACTATTAAAAAACATTAACTATGTGTTCCAAAAATCAAGAACTGAGATGTCAAAATATTTTTACACCCTAAGATACAAGAAAACTGCTGGTAACCAGTGATCTCTAAAAGTGCTGTAAAGGACCCTTCCTGCTCCTTCTAAGTCCAGTTGTGTGATGAACATTATCAATGCACTCCATTGTACAAATCATGAGGTAACTTAAATACAATGATATACCAACCATGTCAGTATAGAAAAGCTTGTCTGAGACATATGCCAGTTGCTTAACTTTTACAGGTGACATAGGGCTGTTTCAGCTATCTACAGAACATTTCCCTGACATGGCACATCCCTCTAAGCACCTGCCTCCTAATATGCTTAAATTCTCTCAGCGTCCCTGCCTTCAGTGTATATTTAAATTTGTATTTACATCATCTTTATAGCATTAAAAATACACAAAAAATCTTCTTCTTAAGTAATATTTCCATAAAGTAATTTTAAGATATTTGAGTTTATTTATAGCTTCCCATTTCACCAGATGCACCAAAGCTGAGGAAATTATGTTTCACAGAACAGAGACATATTCTTCTTTCATATGCTCCTTCGGTTTGCTGACATTCTATTACCTACTATTTGAACCAGTATGAGAGAACTAGGAAGGCTTTCTACAGTTTATTGTCTTTTATTATTTAAATTTTTCATAGCTACGCCTTCCTACAAATACTAGACTGCAAAACAGCTTCCATCATGTACTACTCAAAATAATAACAATACCCCCCAAAAAAAGAATTTACGATGACCAACATTAATCTATTTAATAAATAATGATATTAATATTGGAACTCTTTAGTCTCATGTATATACCCCATCATCAAAACATTTATTATTCCACATACAGGACTATCTTCTCATGTGGCTGTATCATCCATAAATTTTCTCTAAATATTCTCAGAGAATGTATATCTTAATTCAGTTCCAAACATAGGATATGAATATTGGACTAATCATAAGTATATGTTGAAATTTTACTTTTTCCAAAAAATGTTTACACTGCAGAAAGAAGGCCTGCTCAGACACGGCCATGGAAGTGAGGAAAAAAAGTAAAGATGTACTTAATTTACACTTAGAGACTCCAGCTTTTTTTCTTACCTGAGTACCCAAACAAGCAACCATCATGTGAGTGAGAAGTTTAGCTGCAAACATTGCACACCTGGTGCAGAAAAGGTGGGAGACAATAGCCAAAGTGAAACCTACACAGAAACAAACAAGAAAAAAAAGAAAGGAAATTTAAAGCTTAGCCTAATAAACTATGCTGGATAGGAACAACAATGCTGGATCTCTTGAAGCTGCAGATCATTGAAAAACAAAACAAAAAAACCCTCAAACCTTACAGAGAGAATATGTTCACTGGTTCACACTGGGATCCCTCATGAATTTACTACTGAAGTTCTAACATCTAATTAATTTTTTCATAGGTTTGTGAGCTAAAATAATTGCATAATGTAAACCAGTAATTTTTGCAAAGGTGTTTTTTTTAATTTCTGCATTATATGGATGATTGTCATAATAGTTAAATATAAAGCAAAGGTAACTCTTCAGTGTTGATATTACTGCACCCAAAAAATGTTTTCAGAAACAAAGAAATAAAACATTGCCTCTAGCTGGGTAGCGTTTCTTTAGGAGATAACTATAACCTTCTAAATGCCAGTCTCCCATTTCATCTGTGCTCAGCATAGAAATCTACTGTAGGAGTACTCAGAAAGAACAACACCACTTTTCACTTCTCTGTTCGTTGTGAACATGAACAGAACAGAAATGGGAAGAGCCCCCAGCCTACCAGTAAGTAGATCTTGGAAGAAGGACCCTGGGAAAGCTGAGCCCCTAAGGGAAACACTGCTAAAGCTCATGAAGAGTTAATTGTTTATGTACTTCCACACCCCAGGAAGGGCAGGAATTTGGACACTTTAGGCAGATCTTTTATTCTTTGTTGAAACAGACTGACTGCTCAATTACTAGTATTTGTGAGATATGAATAAAATGAATCATTGCAGAAAGAATTATTGGTCAATTTTTCAGAAATTAGCTAGTGATATTTATACAACTATCTGCATAAGAAACCTTTAGAAATAATAATATTCTATTTCACTCTACTGTGCGCTTTTTTTTTTTTTTTTAATTCTTTACACCTAGGCGGTCATGTTAGAGAAATAAATAATATCCTTACAGCTCTTAAATCCTAAGCAATTTGTTAACTATCAGTTTTAAATACATATAACCACATAAGCAACACCTTCAACCAGCCAAAGAAACTGAAAGGCATTGCAGTTATATTCGAGGCAAACACTTACCCAGGCTAAAATGTTCCAATTTTTAAAACACAGTCTTATGACACATGACTACAGTAAACAACTAGCACTGAACAAGGATCTGTAGGTCTTTATTGCTTCCAATTCAGCAAAATATTTCTCTTAGCTCCAGTTTCTACAGCATATTGGCTTACTTTGTGGTTTTTTTCTGTTTGGTTTCTTCAGCATTTTGCATTCTATGGCATATTTGTTTCACCAATTTTCTTTTTTTTTCTGCAAACCAGTATTTAATTTGTTTATTGTAGTTGCCTTTTTTGCTACTTCCACTAACACAAACTAATTTAGATTAACTGTATTTTAAAATCTGCTTATTTTTCTCTGCTAAAAAATCTTTAACTATTGTTAAATAAAACAATTTGTATAAAGTAGGTGAAAGCCAGAGGGTTTTCTTCTCTTTCTTTGTCTTCTTTTTTGTGGGTGAGGTTTTAAAACAATTAAGGAGCCTTGTTTTTGTGCCTGATACAGTGATGATGTAGTACAGAAGTCATATACTTCACAAGGAGCACACCCAGCACCCCATGTAAGTGCCCTGAGATTAGATTAAGAACCCTGTTAGCATGCTTTTCTTAGCGACCCTGTTATTCTTGGGTTCCTGCTTGCACACTGCCTATGAACACAAGAAGAAAAACTTACTTTCCTCCAGGACTGCCTGCACATAATAGTGAACTGACTGCAATGTGAAGCCAAGCAGCATTTAAAACTTGTATCTCCTACTTTCTGTCTGATGCTTTGGGACTTCTGCAAATGCCATCACAGCTGTCAATGCAGCGAGTCATCATCCTCACAGGTCTAACTCCTGGGCTTCTCCCAAGAAGTTGGGCAGCAGTTAGGCAGCAGAGTATAATGGAGGTCTACACACATGATATGGAATCTGTCTCCTTCAGAATATCACTTATGAGCACAAATTCTTAACTAAAATAATCAAAGAGCTTTCAGGCTAGGTAGAAAAGCGTCTGAAAGATCTGACAAAGAGGATAGCTGTACTGCTGCTAGAGGCGCAGGTGAATTTAGGATTTTTAAGTTTCTTTCCCCAAATGAATGACATATATCACTTTTGTATGGTTCAATAAAACTTCACAAGGTAACATATTTCTTTGCCTGACTTTTTTTTCCATGTCAAAATTTGTCCGTGTGCAAACACTGGACCAAATGGCAACTTTAATACCAAGAAGTTAACATTCCTCCAATACCCCTCCAAATATAAAGATCGGAATCTGTTACTAAAATCGCTGAAAATCAGTCAGTCTTACTGGTTGTCCGTTGTTATTCGTGAGAAAACTGTCTTACTGACCTGAAATACAGATGAATCCAGCAGAGAAGAAAGCCTCGTTATATGAAGACAAGTTATCTGTTTGGGCATAAACTGCATAAATGGACATATGAGAACAAGAGCATTCCACGTAGTCTGACGTGTCATCAACCACTTTGCAGAACCCGCTATCAGACAGCCAGCTGCAAAACAAAGGATTCATTTAAGTTGGAAACGGACTTGTGGAATTTACATGGTAAGCAGGCTTGAAAACTGTTGTATATCTGCCTGGGATTGGATGAGGAGTCCATGGAGAGCTTCTGGGTCAAGATCAAAGGCAGGGCAGGGAAGGGCAAATTACAGTAGGAGTCTGCTACAGGCCACCTGACCAGGACGAGTGAGCGGATGAGGGCCTCTATAGCCAGAAAAGAGAATCCTCATGTTCAAAAGCCCTGGTCCTCATGGGGGACTTGAACCACCCCGACATCTGTTGGAGGGACAACACGGCAGGGCACAAGCAATCCAGTAGGTTCCTGGAATGCTTTGATGACAACTTCCCCCTCCAAGTGACAGAGCAGCCCACAAGGAGAGGTTCGATGCTGGACCTTGTTCTCACCAACAAGGAAGCGGATGGTGGAGAATGTGAAAGTCAAGGGCATCCTTGGCTGCAGTGACCACAAAATGGAGTTTAAGATCCCTAGCGCAGCGAGGAGGGTGCGCAGCAAGCTCGCTACCCTGGTCTTCAGGAGAGCAGACTTTGGACTCCTCAGGGATCTGCTTGGTAGAATACCATGGGATAAAGCCCTGGAGGGAAGAGGGGCCCAGGAAAACTGGTCAGTATTCAAGGATCACCTCCTCCAATCTCAGGAGCGATGCACCCCGACCAAGTGGAAGTCAGGCAGAAATGCCAGGAGGCCTACATGGATGAACAAGGAGCTCCTGGCCAAACTCAAGCAGAAAAAGGAGGCCTACAGAGGAGGCAAACAAGCAAAGGCAGCTTGGGAGGAATACAGAGAAATCACCCGAGTAGCCAGGGAGCAAGTTAGGAAAGCTAAAGCCCTGACAGAATTGAATCTGGCCAGTGATGTCAAAGGGAACAAGAAAGCCCTCTGTAGGTATGTCAGTGATAGAAGGCAGACTAGGGAAAATGCAGGCCCTCTCCCGAAGGCAGCTGGAGACCTGGTTACCCGGGGCGTGGAGAAAGCTGAGGTGCTTAACGACTTTTCTGCCTCAGTCTTCAACAGCAAGTGCTCTAGACACACAGTCCAAGTTGCAGAAGGCAAAGGCAGGGACTGGGAGAATGAAGAACCGCCCACTGTAGGAGAAGACCAGGTTCGAGACTGCCGAGGAACCTGAAGGTGCACAAGTCCATGGGGCCTGATGAGATGCATCTGCGGGTCCTGAGAGAACCGGCAGACAAAGTTGCCAAACCACTCTCCATCATATTTGAGAGGTCGTGGAGGTCTGGGGAGGTCCTCACTGACTGGAGAAGGGGCAACATCACCCCCATTTTTAAAAAGGGAAAAAAGGAAGACCCGAGGAACCACAGGCCAGTCAGTCTCACCTCTGTGCCTGGCAGGATGACGGAGAAGAACCTCCTGGAAACCATGCTCAGGCACATGGATAACGAGGAGGTGACTGGGGACAGCCAACATGGCTTCACCAAGGGAAAATCGTGCCTGACCAGCTTGGTATCCTTCTATGATGGGGTTACAGCGTGTCCTGGGCTGCATCAAGAGCAGCGTGGCCAGCAGGGCGAGGGAGGGGATTCTACCCCTTTACTCCACTCTCGTGAGATCCCACCTGGAGTCCTGCGTCCAGCTCTGGAGCCCCCAGCATAAGAAGGACATGGATGTGTTGGAGTGGGTCCAGAGGAGGGCCATGAAGATGATCAGAGGGCTGGAGCACCTCTGCTACAAGGACAGGCTGAGGGAGTTGGGGCTGTTCAGCCTGGAGAAGAGAAGGCTCCGGGGTGACCTTAGAGCAGCTGCCAGTTCCTGAAGGGGCTACAGGAAGGATGGAGAGGGACTGTTCACAAGGGCGTGTAGTGATAGGACAAGGGGGAATGGCTGTAAACTGAAAGAGGGGAGATTCAGATCAGATATTAGGAAGACATTCTTCACTGTGAGGGTGGTGAGGCACTGGCCCAGGTTGCCCAGAGAAGCTGTGGCTGTCCCCTCCCCGGCAGTGCTCAAGGCCAGGTTGGACGGGGCTCTGGGCAAACTGGTCCAGTGGAAGGGGTCCCTGCTCATGGCAGGGGGGTTGGAACCAGATGATCTTTAAGGTCCCTTCCAACCCAAACCATTCTATGTGTCTATGATTCTGTGATATCTGAAACATCAACATTTCTAAGCTATTGAGTAGGTTTTTTTGTGTAATCTTTCAAGTGCAATTCTCAGAACAGCACATTTACATGAAATTAAAATATTCAGAGCTTTTTTTTGCTTTTATGATTAAAAAAATGTAACTATATGATAACAAAGATTTTTTTCCACATGAGAATTTTTGTGGCCATGTTTTTAAAAATTCTGCAAGATTTACAGGTCTGACTTTACTTTTTTAATTAACTTGCACAATATCTTACCCCATTATGGAGAACATTCATTTTATACTGATATTTGTTCTTTTGAAACTAAAATTGATGTTTTGTTTTCTTTCAGTATTAACAAACTGATTTTGAAAAAGGATACTACAGGTGACATTCTAACCCATTTCCAGTGGAAATCATGTCTGCTCTGTGATATATTGTCTAGATAAAAGGAGGGCATACAGATAAATTCTGTTGCATTTCCTTTCTGAAGAGTAATAGTTTGTATCAGTGACAGACTGATATAATTCAGTCAGTCTAATGAAATCATAGCTAAACCAACTAGATTTCAGCAGGATACAGAACATAATTCTCTCAAAATTCATCTATACTGTGTGAACAGGAAAGACACAGGCTAATCAAATAATAGGGCATTGAAGAGCATACACAGAAAACTTTGTTCCATGGTTTGCAATGGTATAAGTAGCAACAAGCAGGGAAAATTATCAGCAGTTCACCCATTTCTTTAAAAAAACAGGAGAGGTCCACTTAAGATAGTAGAAGGAACATCAAAAACAAGCAACAGGAAATGGCTTTTCTGTTAAAAAGTAATAGCCCTGATAGTCTGATAACTATTGTAAAGGCTATAAAGTCATTAATATTAATGAAGAGATGCAGTTCTGGGATTTATGGCCTGTCAGCATTGCCTAATGTATCATTACACAATCTAAATGGTATTTTGCTGGAAAAAGTCAAGAGTAGAAGTCTGAGAAATGTCTGAGCTAGAATAACTATGCATTCTATTATATGGAAAATTTTATGCACTGGTACACAGGCCACAGAAGTTAAGGAAAAAAGACAGATAGGAAATGATCTAATCGGAGTTATCACATCTTAGGCAAATACACAGGTTCACAGTAGAACCTGGAAAACTAAACAGATTAATAAAACAACCTTTCAGCAGCTTGATTCCAGAGGAGACATAGAGACTTCTGCGGAACAATCCGACTTCCTGTAGCATAAATCCGATAAATGACTTCATTGTTACCTTTCAAAGGGTGTGAACTCTGACCCTTCAAACTCATAGAAAAAACCTGAAACAACACATACAATAAATTTAATATTAAAATTCCACAGTCGGTGCTTATCTTAACACACAAAAATGTTCACATTATTTTAAACAAATTAAAGATGGTTTGAACAATCTCTAAATTAAACTAACTTCTTGAAAAAATAAATTGGATTATCTTCAAACCTTGTTCTTCAGAGCAAGTTCTTTATCTCCAGTAAGGAACCACTGCTGACTGCTGTATTCTGTGAACTGTACAGATTCACAGTTCTCTTCTTGAGGAGGAGATAATACAACAGAGACCTCTAATAAATGTTCAGGTACTTGAATAGAATCCCCATCTTTTCCATTAAATCTGTGTCCATTGATTTGCTGAGGAAACCAGTTGTGAGCCATTATTGCAATATATGGGCAGCTGTCAAGGATATTTTTACCTCTGTTGAAATGGAAAAGCAATAGGGGTGGTAAGTGGAACTAAGCTTTCAATATTCTTCACAGAATGACTCTAAAATGTATTTGTAATTAATACTTTATTCCTTCATCATTTTTAGGCTTTATGATGTTTAATGGATAGACAGCTTCAGTTGCTGTGAAAAAAAGAGGGGCTGAATTCTTATGTACTTCAGCTTCTCCATTTCCCCTCTGGGCTTTGCTCACTATGATCTGCAGCCAAAACCCCTCCATGGTAAAGTAGATTATCAACATACTCATTGTTATAAATTGTTGTAGAGATGAGTCTACAAGAAGGAGAGACATTAAGATGGATGATCTTGCTTTACCTCTTATTCCCGACAGATAATACAAAAATGGGCTTCATACCCCCTACAACTTGTGAAATGGCAAGAAAAGTTACATCTCCAAAACAAGTTGAGATAGAAATCTAAACCACGCCGATTTTCTGAGGGAAAAAAAGGTGATCTTTTTTTTCTAAATTCTACTACCAGTTATTTAATAGATTCACAGTGGAAGAAATCAAGTGTTTAAAAGCATCTGTCTCATAGAAGAGTGCCATCTATTCCTGCAGTCACCTATTCCCCCTGCCCATTAGCCTGACCACAGGGTATTATGCACTTGCAGATAAAACTAGCAGTTTGAAACTACAGGTGAAAACTGTGAGTAGCTTTTGATAAATTTTAAATCATGTTCAAGTGAGCAATACACAGAATGAGCATACCAGTAGACATTTTGGGTTACTTACTGTCATCTATCATACAATTTTACATACTATTTTCGTAGTAAGATTAATGAATCACTTTCCAGGCAATATTTGAGCTAAAGTTGAATTCGAATGTCCCAGATCCCCTGACTCCCGCTCCCACAGCTACCCTGCATCAGTGTACCAGTTACTTGTGACACCAGCTCACAGGGCCAGTATAGTGCTTTTTAAGATTGTGACAGAGTGCAGCACATTTTCATATAGGTAATGTATTAGATGATAGATAAGTCCCTTTTCTAAAAAGATTATGTAAATTTTGACTATATTGATAAGTTGCTATGTATTTCCAAAACATATGAATTTAAGTTTACTAACCTTTCTCCTGGTGATCCACACATTATCCCTGTCAACAGGGAAAAAGCAAACTTCTCAGTCACCTCAGCAAGCAGGCTATATCCTCGCGTGTCCTCACGTTTGGGGCTAGCCAGAGCACAGAGTATCTCATAGAAAAGACTTCTACTTTTATCAGTGAGTAACCGTTTTTCACCTACATCTGTAACCTAATGAGAGGAGAAGAAATCAAACAACTTTTTACGCAGAGAAGTCTGCTTATAAGATTTCCTCATGCTGAACAGTTTAGTAAGACCTCCATTTTTATCCCAAAGATCATCCTGAAAGTTCAGAATATATTTTCCACCTTCTGATCACTGCTGCCAAGGCATGAGATGCAGTCTATGTTAACAGTACACAGAGTTATCCTTACTAATAGGGATTTGATCATTAAAGAAACCGCGTGGCATTTTTCATTCTTTCACAAAAAGTTTGCTGAGTCCTGAGAATTTTTGATATTATTTTCTCTGTTTTCTGTGTCAAAATGGAAACAACCACAAATGAACAGTTGTTCATGAATATTGTTATACGGCTTTGTGTCTAGGTATTTAAACACTTTCCAGCTCCTGTGCATTATTCCACAAGTCCAGAAGAGCCAGAAAGCTGTAAGACTTGTCACAGAGTTTTCACAGAACTTAGTGCAATGCTGAAGCGCTCCGCTACCTTGCCAGCCTGATTCCCAAAGCTACTGCAGGAACAAAGACAAGATGCATGCCTGGTTAAGAACACACCAGACTACAGTTGGCCCTGGTACGGTTTGCTTGTGTGTTGACTGCAGTCAGCTTTGAAGACACGAGCAAACCTTGGGCCTCACTGTCTCGTGCCAGGGTTAAAACCAACAAAGATGTGGCCTGATAATCAAGAAACCATAATAAGCTCTATGAAACTACGGCACCAAGGAGAAAATTTTGCACAGCAGAAAATCTTGAGCTACATGTACATGTGAAATGAATACTGGTTGCTTTTTCCAAACTATTTGATTTTTATTTCCTGCCACCATCCTAACTGGTGGCAGACAAACTTCTTCCTTGATTGTGGGACTTCAAAATTCCCTCAAATTGCCTCATGGGAGTTTTAGATTCAAAATTAGAAAAACTTTACTGAAAGACTGTTCAGGCATTGGAACAGGCTGCCCAGGGAGATGGTGGAGTCACCAGCCCTGGAGGTGTTCAAAATATGTGTGGATATGACACTTCAGAACATGTTTTAGCGGGCATGGTGGTGCTGGCTTGGCAGTTGGACTTGATGATCTTAGCAGTTTTTTCCAACCTTAATGATTGTATTGTATTGTATTGCATTGTGTTGTATTGTGTTGTGTTGTATTGTGTTGTGTTGTATTGTATGGTGTTGTATTGTATTGTGTTGTATTGTATTGTGTTCTATTCTATTCTGTTCTGTTCTGTTCTGTTCTACTCTACTCTACTCTACTCTACTCTAATTTTTACCTTTGCAATCTGTGCCCCTGAGTCACTGCTGTGGATGATAACCTTGATCTTATCACAGGCCTACATGTTATTATATTCTTATTAAAGTCATTGGTCATTCAAGAAAGAGCAGGAAAGCTTTACCTTGTCTATTATATGCACCACAGCAGTGAGCTGCTCTTCTGTAGTTTCTGTAGCCACTTTGACATTCAGATTCTGGAGGACTCTGTGTAAAATGGTGTCATCAAGAGGCTGATGTAGTTGATCAATCAGTCCCCAAACTGGCAAGGAGTCCAAATCTGAGACAATGGTGATGTTAGCAATACCATAGACATAATCTACTCTGGCACCGCCTGTGGGATTAGAAAGTACAACCTGGAAACGTTTAGGAAATGGGTTTAAAGATGCTGTCTTTGGAGTCAGGGTCACATCCAGAAACGTATTTCTCTGTCCAGGTTCAAAAGTCAATAAACCTTCAGATCTGGCAAAATCTTGTCCTGCCACAGCTGGAGATATGAAGGTCCGACCAATAGGTTCAGGTTTTTGTAGCTCCTTAAAACAAACAGAAAGAGTGTTAGGTAACATTATGATAGATGCAATCGTCCAAAACCAGCTGTTGTAGAACACACATATTTTAAATAGGTAAAATTTAAATGTGTAAAAAGAGACACCCCCTTTCAAAATGCAGTTAAGAATGATGTAACAATTACATTAAATGAAATGTCTCCCTGAAACAGCAATCTGTCACTTGTGGCTAGTGACAACCCAGGGGAAGAATTATAGATATTGTCAACTCTAAACAGGATCCCTCTCTTTCTTTTCAGAAAAAAAATCACAAAGCTTTTCTGGGTGAATAGATATTACAGAAATGTTAGCACGTCCACAGGGCAAATTCCGGAGGAGTTAATGTCAGTTAATGTCTGCAGCACGATGTCCCTCAATTCAGCATACAGACAGGAATTACAGATATGCAAAGACTAAACAAAAGCCAAGCAAAGGTTTTAGAAATCTGTGCCCAAACTAATGTCAACTCACAGTACTTTCAGTCCCAGCATAAATACTTAAAAGAACAATCCATTTAGGTCCAAAGGCAAATCAAACACTATAGAATTCACATGCAAGGCAGACAGATGAACTTATCTAGGAATGCTACATGGCCTCATTTCCCTGCGAAGCAGCACTGTTTTTACCTTCCATGAGGTTTGCAGATACAGTTTCATTCTTCAAATTCTTGCTCTTTTTGTCAGTTGCCATAACCTTGATATTATATCTGGTAATATAATAAACTTTCCTTAAGTGGAAACTAACATTCTGGGCTATTATTCAAATGTATGATTTTTCAGTAGTATCTATTCATTTAACAAGTACGGACTGTATACTGACTCTTAAGCAAAGGTCTCCTACTGTAAAAAACAAGGATTTTTACTTATATAGTACTGGACCGTTTTTGAAAACATTGAGCTTTAATTAGTAGAGTTTACTTATGGAATAAATCAGACATTTATTGAGTTTACAGGAGAACTTGGTAAACTTAGTAAATGCAGTGTGTATCTGTTCAAAATTGCTCCAAACATGAACACGTCATCTGCGCAAATTCCAGTGAGAAGTTTCCTTTTGTTTATCCCTTCCCATTGAGAATTAGGAAACAGGGAAATAACTGGTAATAAAAGCACCAGTGACAAGAACAATGTTTAAGAAACCTTTGTAGGAATGAGAAAAATATCTGTTTCCAGTTAGCACCTCATGCTTCTGGTCTGCCGTGACCTCTTATTTTACAGGCACCATCAGTACCGACACTTGGGTACCTGGGCACGCACCCTCAAAACCTAAAAATGTCCAAAGAAGGGTTATTTTATAAAAAATACAAATTGGTAAGGACTTGCCCCCTATACTCTAGCCTCAATATACACTGGACAGTAGCACTTTATTCTTAAATTAATAGCTAAGTTATAACGAAGTCTTGGCTGGAAAGAATGAAAATTTGTTACCACACAATCTAACTAAAACCACGGCCAGCTGCTGTATAATAAATGGATGGAAACACCATGTAATTCTATGCAGTTAAAACAGATATGCATGAAATATAACAATAGAATGCAAAACCTTTTATTATAAAGGGTGATGGAAGTACACTGGTGACACAATGGTTTGTTATAATAACCCTTCTCTGAAACATCAAAGCATATCAGGCTAAGCACTATTCCAATACAATGGCAAACTTAGAGGAATCCCTCCTGCGCCGTATGCCCCGATGTGGGAGTCACAGCTATAAGGAAGTGGAAGGAATTATGCTTTTGCAGCTGTGTTACTTCTGCTAAAGGAGAATCTTCATCATCTGTCAATAATAATGAGGCATCCATTTAATGATAAAAGGGTCAATAGTCAGAAGAGTCTGGTGTTACAGGTGTAAACAACAAAAAGTAATGAGGACAGTAAAATTCACTAATCACAGGAGATTTTCAATCAGAACAATTTTCAAGTTTAGTACTTCAAGAACATGGAATAAAATTTGATGAAAGTACTCTTTCTCTTTTCCTAAGTGTGCTCCACGTATTAATAAATTTGTGAGCTAAAACAAGCAAGCATGTTGGTATCTGAATCTTCACAGCCATATCCATCATAATAAAAACTTAATTCCAGAGAAAGAAGCCTCAAAACTTGGAGTGTTATACGAACCTTAGGACAAAGAAATAAATTTATTTAATGCCTGACTGACTGGAGTTTTTGAAGCCACTGGAAGGTACTATGAACAAAATCACCCTTGGCAAGGCAATGAAAACAAGCTCTTTTTACTAATGGAAAACCAGAGAAGTTAGACCACGTGGGCCCAGCAATATTTAATTGTGTCCTGAAAAAATGCTAATTACAGCCACATTTACTTTAGAGAACAAACAATAATTTAATAACAAGAATAATAACAGAGATCTTACCTGCATGCTGTAGCTAACCGTTGTGGTTACCGATGTACTAGAATCTCTAAGCACCTGCAAACTGATTAAAGTTGTCCTCTTATGAGCCACAGCAAAACGAGATCCCACAGCAAAATACACTAAACCATGAGGAGCATCACTTTCAAGGACTGTTATTAAAGCAAATCTGGCACTGCTGTTCAATGCAGCTCCTGTGCTTACAGCATACAGCTCAACAAAAAAATTTGTTTCAAATTCAGGTACCTGTAAATGAAGGATGATTTTCATATCATTATAATGGCTACTAAGACTCGATGGTAAACTCTTAAAGAGCTCCATTTACCAGATTCTGGAGTTATACAGATGTATATTTTTTGAGGAATTTGCTCTTTCACTTTATTTTTGCCTTACAAAAAGGCATGTACACACCTACTCACCTGTGGAAAAACTGCACAGAAGTCTAAGCATGTAGTTTTCACCCTACAATTAATAGTGACTGTATTCAAGTATTGAACTGTGGTAAAGTTTTGACAAACATTTTACATACAGCCTTAGTGTTTATACATCAACAAGCTTATCCATATTTTTACAAGCAAACCTCTGAAGATTTGAATGCTTAACTGAATTTACCCAAAATCCCACAGCCTGGAGATACATATCTGGTAGACTTTTGTGAGGTTTACATATACAGAAATCTTGAGCCAGTGTGAAAATACAGGCTATTGAATTTTAGCATTCACATGTCAAAGAATTAGTCCAATTAACTGTATAAACTTAATGTCTGTTTACTGAAAATAAGGTAGCAATATTAAAATTCAGTATGACACATTGGCCTATCTCTGATTTTTTACCTACCATGGAAACATAACACATTTAGAAATAGAAATCTGATTACTGAGATCCCAGAAATGATTGGGAAATACATCATTTGAACCTATAACATGCACTCATGAAGCAGCAAACGAGTAAACTAAGTGGCTCTTTACAAGACAACAGCATTTCAACAAAAAAGATGATCGCCGAGGACAATTTTTTATTATTAACCATAGCTTTTTGTTTCAGCTCTGGATTTTTGAAAATCCTACTTTAATTCTAGGAAAGCAGGATTCAGCTCTTGGCTAATGAAGCCACTACAACAGTCTAAGTAAAAACTTTCAAAAGCTAGAATACATCATACCATATGCCATAAAAAATGTAAAATAATTATTGAATGTATTCATTCGTTATTTCCTAATGTATTTGTTACTAATTTATAGGCTATTTTACGGAAGACGAACTGGAACAAGAAATAGGAAATATTTGGGGGGATAAATAGCATAGATTTTTAACTGAGTTGTTGTAAAGTAACTCTTTAAATGGAATGATCTTGATGAACTGATGACAGGCACAAATTTACTGGAATGCCACAGGGAATTTCAGACTTCCATTAGCACCTGTCAGAGTGGCACATGCTTGTGCTTCACGTGGCACAACGGCGTGTCTCTGCAGCTGCTGCACCTCTGTCATTAAATAACGGTGTCACTCCTTTGGACTAAACAGGTTCGAAATCCCAGTTTACTCAGTGAGGCAGCCTGTGCCCTAGTCGGATGTATTTTATCCATTGGCTCTATAATTCAGAAATAACATCTGAAGATGAAGAAGGAAAATGGCCCTCTTACTGAACTAAGCGAATGCACCCTATTGCCTGATGGGAATCATTCTTTCCCACATCCTACACCTTGCATAATTTTCTAGAATGCCGTCAGAAAAAACGTGGAAACCTTCTCGTCTTGCCTTCTTCCATTCTACAGACCTCAGCTTTGCCACCAGCCTGGCTGTTAGGATAATTTCTTGGAAAGTTTCAACCTCTCCATTCTGGAAGAATGACAGAACATTAATCATTCCTTTCTTAAGGGACTGCTCTAACCACTAGGTGTTCACACAAAAATATTTTTTTCCTTCTCTTTCCAATAAAATTGACTGAATGCTATGCTTTGTGTTAATTCAATGACGTCTGCATTTTTGAGTGCCAGCTTGGCCTCTCAAGGCACTTAGGCTTAGGCATACCCAACTGACAAATGCCAAAAGGCTTTAGTGGATGATGGCTGCTAAACTGAACTCTGCTACTCACAAGCTGGATGTGCACAGCGACAGATTTTTAGACACTCAGAGATGCTTATGCAGCTTAAGGATTGAGTAGAGTTTTCATAGATCATTGTGCTAGATTTAGGCATGTAAAATTCTGCACAAGTGGCAATAAAAAGTTTTCTTTCTGAATGAGATATTATTACTTAATGAATATACCTTCTATAAACCATCCTAAGAAGTGCTTTGATAGATGAAAAATCAACTGTGTGAAGGATAAGAGTCCAGTACATGAATTTGCATCTCACTAAAATCACTCCATTCTTTTTTCTTCTTGCTCTATAAATATCTGAGATCTGCAATTTACTCTTCAAACTAAATACTCATCTCCTTCCTGAACTTTTACCAGTTACAATGGAAGTAGTACAAGCCTGCAAATAAACACCAGTTTGCAGAGGAACTGAGGAGATGTCACGTCTTCAAACTGTTTCCTACACACCAGTTCTTCTGGGTCAGAGGGGTTTTTTCATCTTTGTAAACTGCAATTCAACATTACAGTGCACAAATGAGCAGTAATTACTTACATTATCAGGTTTTATTTCAATGGAGATGTTGCATATTGTTTGACCTGCCATGCAGGTAGTGGCTCCCAGCACAGAGACAAGTTCTTTCTCCAAGTTCACACCATCCTTCAGAAGGACAACAGACGTTTTATTAAAGGTCGCACGCCAAAAGATCTTCACATCTTCAAAAGCCCTGTAACCAAACCAACAGAGTACACGTACTGAAGGAAAGAGCTATTGCTTTAGGAAACATAAACCACAGATGTAACCTACATTTTTTGTCAGTGTTCAGAGTTTATCACTAGGGAACAAACTGAGTTAAGATGAAAAATTCTCTCTTTTTATTTAAATTCTTTCCTCTAAAACCTGTTCAGATTACCAAAAAGTAACACAAGAAGAAAATGAAGCAATTATGGGCACTCAGATTCTACTCAATTTTTGTTTCAGAAAATATGAGATTAACTGAATAAGAGACACTGGTGCTTGGAAGACAGGGATGTGAGGAAGCACTTTCTGTAATACCATAGTAACCATTTCCCTGGGAAGCCAGGCAGAATTTGGATTTCCTATAAGTTTATGGAACTTTGAGTGCTTGAGCATATTTGTTTAAAGTACGCGTAAATGTGTGATGTATATATTTGCTAATTAGAAAAAAAAATGTATCTGCATGAGCGAGGACATAAGCATAGTGCTGACACTTAGGTATCTTCTTAATTGCTCAGTTTAGTTAATTGATATCTTAATTGCTCAGTTCACGCCTACTTAAATTACACAGGGAGATGAGAATATGAATTAGACCTTTAGCGATGTAAATACTTTACCTTACGCAAAACTTTCACACTTGCTGCCTTATAAGTTGGAAAATATTTTTTTTCCCATTTCTGCTTTGCAACAGTGTCAGACCTAATCACTTTCACAACTTAAAAGCCTGTTTGCCATATTCTGGGAAGTTATTAAAGGAGATGAAAGGCAAAGATTTACTATAAAACTCTATGGTAACCTCTCCCACTAACAGCAGCTTCTGAGATTCAACACAGAATTTTGCAGCGTGTGGGAAGGGCACTTGAATCAGCCTTTGCCTGCACCTGTTTGGTTGCCTTGCGACCATCAGCAGCACCTCTCTGTCTTCTGAGTCTTCATCAAGTACAAGACCGCTTTGTACTTCTGGAATGAACCCCAAAATGCCGTTCTGGAGATCATTTCCTAATGAAACAGTCCATGAAAGTAATTAGCAAGAAAGTTAAGATAAGACTAAATTAAAATTTTAATACGGGTAACTGCTAAAAAAATACAAACTACTTACCAAAAGCACGCTGCAAAGTACCACTTGGGGACTTGTCAAGAAAATTTCTTTTAATATTTCTTAATTTACACTCCATACTTATCTAGAACTTCAAATATCAGCATTCCTAAATTTTATTTTAACCAGTAAAACAAGTATTTGTTGAAAGTAAATTCCTCTTGAGAGTCCTGGCAACATCTATGCACATAAGCTTGTATTTTCAGCAGCCTTCAGCAAACTGCATGAGTTCTTTGTCCCTTGACTTCAAGAGACTAGGTGATACAGTAGTCCAGAATGGTGACAAAAGCCTGACTTACAATGCCCTTCTGAGATATCACTTCAACTATACCATTCTACCATGACCCTTAAAACACATGCTTTCTGTACAGAAATGGGCCTCAGCATGCCCTAGATGGACAGCATTGCCATAGCAGGTTATGGGATAAGATGAGTTTCCAAGGGCATGACTTTAGCTTTCTTAGTCATTCCATCCGTAATGTTGTTGAACACACACAATTTTCCCAAATTGTCATCAGCTTTTCTCCTGAATCCTTAATTCAGTCTGTGGAACTAGGGAGCTGCAAAATACTGCTTTGTTCTTATGGCAATGTAAATAACTTCAGCAGTGGAGGAAAAAAAGGGTTAATGAGGGGAGACTAATGTTTTCACAGCATCCCATTAAATCTTGCTTCCAAAGGATTTCCTCTTTACAGGCAGTGATGGCTTTACTCTGCAGTTGGGAAGGCGACCTGGTTCCGACACAGTGCATAGGAAGTGCCAGTACGTACACTGGAGATCAACAGACACTGTGCGTTTGCTCATGTCTGTGCACAAATATTTAACCTGTGGTAACTCTCTATCTATACAGTAAAATGCAGACACGTGTTTTGACCCTTCTCCTTAACGTAAGCTGTTTCCTGACCTTACTTTACTTACTCCTTGTACTCAGAGTGTAATTCTAGGGCGTGTTAATACGCTTCTGTGGCATTCAATAGAAACTCAAATTCCAATCTGTGCCTATGCACATCCTTCTTTGGTTAATGTGCACATTACGGGTGAATATTAGAGACTATGCAAATGAAGGGAATGTGTCATTTTGTCTGCTGCATACACTCATCCAACAGCACAGGTTAATCCTGGTTTGCAGTACCTACCTCATTTTGTTAAGACTATCTAAACACACAAAACTTGCAGTAAATGTCAGACCTTGCACACAATTTTCTTGCTTAGCCTAAACTGTTCCAGTTCCCAACTTGTTTCTAAAACTTCACCTATACTGCAGTTAAACTTGGTTTATATTTCACTGGTAGATATCTAAAAGCTAAGGGAAACTGGAGCTCTGACATCACTTCCTCACAGTAGCATGCAGTGATTGAAAGAAAAATTCTTCCTGATGTCTGTGTAAGCCCATTCCTATCCTCCAACCCTGAAGCAGAGATGACTACACATGATGTATGAACTGCATGGCATCAAAGAACGAAAACAGAAACTGTTTTTTATACTTTGTTCAAATCGCATACAATGCAAAAGTGACAACATGGCAAAGAAGGACAAAAAAGTCTGCAATGCTACTACATCTGCATTAAAAACACTCCATCTTGGCTTTTTCCCTTCATGAAGTAAAACAGGACGAGAACAAAGATAAGCAGCATCTATAAATGTATTTTCAGCTGTGTTGCTAAGGGACACATGGTAGGCTTAGTGCATCAGATGCTTCCTTTGCTCTGGAAAACTCAAGATTTGGGAACAGAGTACCCTACTGTCAAATAGAACTTGAATCTTTCCATGAAAATTCCTATGAGAACATACAGTTATTTACTGTTATTTAACCCAGATGTATTTACTAATTTTCTGAGGGAAAAAAATATTACCTGCAATAATTACTGTTGCAAAAGCAGCAAATCCGTATTCATCCTTTCCTTCCACAATCTGAGCTCCATGTTCAGGATTTGAGAGGAAAACATAAAACACTTCCTGTCCTTCGGGCTCATCATCATCAAAAATTCTTATGGACAGCTTGCTTTCTCTTTCTCCGTCCAGCAAAGTCAGAGAGACTGACTGTTCCTCAAAATCTTCTCCTTCCGCTGCCCATGTGAAGTTTGATTTTCCATAAACATTTCCAAAAGGATATGAATCTACTCCGCTCTGTGCACTCAATCCTCCAAAGGTTTTAACGGTTACTTCAATATCACCTGTAAAACCTTTGGTCCGTCTGATATGAAGCATCACTGTGTTAGGGGTACTGTTGTTGGCATCTTCTTCCACGTAAATAAACTCTGGCCCCAAACTTAGTATTCCGTGAAGAATATCATTAGCCAAAATATTAACTGTTGCAACACTGAAAGCTGGATTCAGACGTGGACTCCAGGCAGGATTCACAGGCTGAACATCCAAAATTTCCACAGCAGTCAAATTTACCAAAAAAAATTCCTCCATTTCAGACACATTGTCATCAATTACTGATATTTCTATCACAGCATCTGTCTGAAAAGGTAAAAACATAAGCTCTCCGTTGTAGATGGGTATAAAGTCCTCTAAGGGTTTGGCACTTCCTGGAATCGTCTGATATGTCAATTTAGTGAGATTACTTTGAAAACCAAACAATCTTTGGACATGTAGTATCACTACCTGAACATCTTCTTCAACTGTAACAGATCTCGAGTTAGAAGTAAACTGAAAGATCCCCATTGGCTCAATTTCAGCTATTGTAAACTCTGATCTGAAACAGAAAAGATATCAAAGTTGAGACAGGTATGAAGTATGAAATACAAACTATGAAAACTAAAACACCCAAGCAGCATAATTTCCAGTGAACGGCTTTAAGAAAGTAGATTGAAAAAATGTGTAACAGCAGAGAGAAAAAATAGTGACCATACAAAGCAAGAGATTAAGAAAAATGTTTTTGCAACGACTGGATCGAACAGCCCTCCACAGGCTTAATGCACCCTGAGTCAGCACAGGATACAGAGTAAAGGTTAAATAAAATGAGGTCTTCCAGAGAAAATGGAGAGGCAAAGAAAAGCATGATGTCCTTCAGTTGTGGACACAATGCAGGGAGATATATTACAATGTAGTCACCTCCAGTAACACCAGTTTCAATGGCAGAAATAACTTCCAGTACCAAGGGAAAACTGTGGGGTAGACAGATGCTAGCAGATCTACAATTTTAGCCAGAAAGCAAGAGAAGGAAGAGAAGTCATTTTAAAACTTACAGTGGGGCTTTGAAATATTACCTGCCTCCTCACAACACTATTCACCGTAATTTTTTCTAGATCTGAGCCCGATTATCAATATCAATTTAAGCTCTATTTTGTTCATGTTAAACATATCCCCTTCTTATTAGAAAATAAGCATAGAGACTGAGACTCTTTGCCAAACCTTGGGTCTTATCTCTAGAACTGATCCATTATACAGCGTGAGAGGCTACCAAATGGCACTACAACTCCAGCGAGTGATTTTGATTAACAAACTAGACCCTTTCCACCACTACGGGAGCCAAACACTCTTCAGAGCAATATAATTGTCAGCTTTACCTCCTGCGGGATGCAGTCTTAAGTTTTCTAGGAAAGGTCGTTCTCGTACACTCAAGGTATTTGACTCACACAGTAAGAAGGTGCTCCGAGGACACCAGTCCACGGGATGGACAAGCCTAGGAGAAGGGGTCAGTCTTGGGAGTTTAGCCATCCAGCTCATGCCTGAATTCCTTCAGATCTGCCAGTGTAACTGCAGTAGGGTGAAGCCAATACCTTCCTCCATACGCAGTGTTACTCTATGTCCATTCTTTTTATACAACGTTTAGCTATCAATGAGTAAGGAAGAATGAAAATAGTTTGAAGAATAGATAACAACTTAGCTGACATGGAAAGCTACATTAAATGTAATGTGGGGTTTTCTATGAATAAAAAGTGTTTTTTATATTTATTAGGTATAATTTCTTGTTTCATTTTATTTCTTTTAAATAATGTTTGTTATCTAAGATCTTCTAAATCTGAATTTTTAGGGATACTAATGAAAACTGTTAGTGTTGCTTTCTTTCTTCAGCTTCCCGGCTAGAACTGTTGATCTCAGTTCTTCATTCTCTTAACTGCCTCCATCATCCCAGACACATTCTAGGCACTTTGATACCAGTGAGGTGAAATAGACTGGAACTGGAGAAAAGCATCTGTTCTGATCAGGTCAGATCTGCAATACTGACACTAGTTTCCACCTGAGACAAGACAGGCAAATTTATCAAAGAAGGCACTACAACTTGCTAGCTACATATAATTTAACAGTGATTTGTACAAGGTGTTTGCCTGCACACAGGTCATAATTCTTACAGCATCTGTGTGACTCAGAAGTAATATCCTTACCTCAGGCGAGCCCCACCAGGTACATTGCTGTGCGCTGCTGTTAAAGTGATGGCAAATGACTCACGTTGATTTCGGCTTGGAGTAGCCTGAAATGAAATTACTTTACTTTGCTCACCAGAGGAAAATGCAACAGTACCTGCAGGAAAAGGGAGAGCGAGAGACAGCACAAATCAAAATTACGAAATAGGAATCCTCTTCTTACCTGGGAACGTGATGAGATAGGGACTGTAATCACAACCCCACTCCATTTAGGGAAAAGAAATCTGCATGATAAGGTCTTTACTATATAAAGCTGTCCTTCAGGGGCACAGCATTGTGCTTACCTCCCACACAGATATCTAGGAAGATTAGTCTATTATTGTTTTTCTCATAAAATAAACATATCCCTTACAGACAAAAATTAGACCATATGATTCCATTCCATTGACTTCATTAACAGAGGAAGCATGCAGAGGCACAAATAACTAAAATGTCATATCATCACTTACGCAACTTTCCAAGCTTTTTTCTTCAGACAAGCACTTACCAAATGGAGGAGTAATATTGCCTGGCTGAGCAAAGTCAGTCATTAGGTCTGGTGGGTATCCTGAAACCCAGCTAACGATTACAGAGCCATAAACTCCTTTTCTGATTATGACAGCCTGGCCTGTCCCTGCTACAATGTCTGTAAGTCGCAAAATCACAGATTCAAAGCCAACCTGTGGAGACATAATAGATTTTGTTATAGAAAATGGAATAAAAATGGGCAATAACACATGTGAAAGTGTATTACATTTTGTAAAATAGACATTTTACAATAATTATGCATTTATATATATGTATGCATATGTGTATATATATATATGTACATATGCATTGAAAATGCTGAATATAAGATTCTGTGTCTGTTGTTTAAAAGAAAAACAAACCAACCTGCCCTTAATGCTCACAGGCAATAGCTATAGTACTATATATTTACACATAGGTCTAAAAGAAATTATTAATTGTATAACCAGTAACAAGTAAGATGTTGCCACATGACATTGTTCACAAAGTTGTTCTTGCTAGTATGATCTTTAATTTTCTTTGAGCAGCAAATGGGACTGAAAGGATCATTCGCACATTCTAAAAGCAATGATAAATGGATAGATGACAGTAAACAACGTTTACAGAAAGAACATTTGACCTAAGTTCAGGTACAACTTACAAGACAGAACAGTGCTTCTGGACAATTAAAATCACTCAATAAAAATGTCAATAAAATTTAACAGATTAAAAACTAAGCATGCTATTGTCTTTGCCTGACATACAAAAAAGTGAACTCTAGCACGTATATCAGAAGAGGCAAATTCTTTTTTCTCACTCTCATCTATACAAATGGAAAATTGCCCACTCAGTGACGAGACAAATATACTGTCAATTGCATTAAAAACCAGCATGACCTCCATTTCTTTTTGCACATACTACTGCATACATGCTATTACCTACTTTAGGGCTGCCATATTTCAAGGAATAACATTATCCAGAATTCGTTATTTTCCTTTAATTCTTATAATTTCCATTTCATGTAAAGAAAAGTATTAATTAATTGTAATATTTACACTATTTACATTTTATAGACGAAGAGACACTTTCAAACTGTATTAACACATTTCTATAAGAATTTGTATCAGAGAAAAGTTAATAATATACAGTACAAGTAATAACTGGAAAAGTCTTCTCAGTTATTACTTTGCTTGCAGTGATGAAAACTTAATTCAGCTGAATTCTTACAGCACCTATCTTTTGTAATTAAGTGTACCTTCCTTCTGTGGTAGAAATGTTACACTGCAGCCCCTCTACTGACCTGTGAATTGGCAGCTTCCTCAGGAATAAGCAGAACAGCTGACTTTGCTTTTCCTAATATTTTAGGCACATCATTGGCACTTCCCCCAGCCAGGCTTACACTAATCAGTTCCAGAGTAAAATTCAAGCCCAGTAAAAGAAATGCCTTTGAGAGAGAGAGAATTTAAATTAAAAGGCTGAAATTTAATTCCACTAAAAACATGATATCCACCAGTTCAAAAAATTAAGCAGCCAAACAATCTTCAGATTTTGTTCGACTTGCATACAAAAATCAGTGTTTTCAAGAGAAGTGTTCTGTTGATTACTTTTCTCAATAGATATGCAGCTAAAATGTCAATATTGTGAATGTGATTTACCAGCAGTCTGTTGAAATGTGAGCTTGTAGAGCAACTATGGTAATTTTATTAAATTGTATCTAAGACAGTAGGCCTCAGCTTAATTTTAATTCTCAGGATTAAAAGAACGTAAGATGGATATAAAAGGATGCAAATGTGGCTGTAAGACTGTAGTAATACTAACAGATAACCAGGGAACACAGACAACTGAAGGTAATTTATCTGCTGCTTCCTGAGTCAGCACTAACAGATCACCATTCACAATCCAAAAGGGAAACTTAAAAAAATATATGCATACATACAATAACAAAACTTTGAACTGATAGTAACACAAAGCAATGATGGAAGGAAAAAAAATATTTGAACACATGCATAGCAGTGATTTTGCAATTTTTATCGGAAAATGTGGTATTTAAATATCTGTTTGTATTCCATTAATAGGAAATTCATAATACTAAAACTCTCTTCTCTGTGGAGACTTCTTCACAGTGGATACTACTGAGAGTTTAGGATCTTATTCCAGCACGTTTGTATTGTGATGAGCACAAATGGAAACAATAGATATTACAGGAACTAAGAGGATAATACAGACCTGGCTGCTTATTGGCACTCTTTTCAGTCCAAAGCTGGCACCATCTTTTACTGTGAGGTATCCCACCTCATTCTCAGGTGCAATTAGCGCTTCGTCATGATGAGACAAGATATGGTACTCAACAACCACGTCTCCAAATGCCCCAGCATGCCGAGTTACATTGATCTGAACATAGCGATCCAGGTTTTTCTCTACGAGTACTGACTGCTGATCAGAGTACAGGGCAAACACTCCATAGGGATCATCATTTGCAAAAACATTGATCTGCGAAATTCTTTTCTCTTCGTCTAAATCTGCTCCACCTTCTACTGAAATCAGCTGCACCATATAGTTTTCATCCAGTTCTGGAACATCATCAGGTAACAGGTAGATAATTATCTCGGCTGTACTCTGCTGGTCAGCAATGACAACAGAACCCTCTGTCCTAAGAAAGTCCCCTGTGGTGTCAGAATCGCTATGTATTTCCCAGTAAACCTGAAAGGAGTTTAGAAAATGCACAAAACAAAAGAAAGCAAAATTATCCAAAGAGTCAGAAACTTTCATATCGAGGATTCAGTACGGGTAGGACATGGAGCCGATTGGTTTTAAGTAGGTAAAATAGAAATTGGTTTAGGTTTGCACAGAAAGAGGCACACAGACTATCTTACAAAAGGAAGGTGTGTTATTCCTCTAACAGTGCTATGAATGTGAAGATTTTCTTTGTATATTTTCAGAAAATTTATTTGAACTATATGGAATCTCTGAACAATTTTCAAAAAAATTATTTCTATTTTTACACGAAGACACCCTTTCTGTTTTTTCTCTTTCCAAGATTCCTCACATCAGAACTGGGTGAAGAGTCCTCACTAAACACAGCAGATGCTTTTACTAATTAATAACTGTTAAAATGCTGACTTCTAAACAACTTCACGTAAAAAAACAACATGAGTGACAGTTCAAAACAGTCTGATTCTTGCCTTTAAGTATGCCTGGAAAAAAGCAAATTGTGATGATCTCAAAGAAAGTTCTCTGTGTAAGTATGCTCTGTTTTTTTTCTCCCGTCAAAAGCACAGGCAGAGAGGGAGAGAGAAAGTTAGAGAAGCACCGCAGTAGTGTTTTTCTTCTTTTTTTCTGACCAGAGGATACTGAATTTGACTTTCCAAACCACAAGTACTAGGGCTGAGCCCTTGCTAAATTCAGTCTAAAAGGCAACATTTCAAAAATGAATTTGAGAAACAAGCAATTGAAAGGCACAGAAAAAGGTATTCCTCCATACACTGATGCTGAGGATGATTTCAGATTATACCGTTTATTAGGAAAATCGTGAGAATACCGTTATGTTTCCCAAAGTGCCTTGAATTCGTCTCACAAACAGTGTAATACTTTGTGGCCCTTCCGCTGCTGAGGGTTCTGTACAGTTATACTCAATTAATGATTCAGGAGCAAACTGTACAATTCCATTGGGATCACCAAACTTCTGTATCTGTAAAAAAGTAAACAAACAAACAAAAAATTGGAAATGCAGACTGAGTTGTATTCTTGTTCAAATCATTGAGATTTTCATTGCTAGATGCCACAGGGCACCTATTAATTCCTCCTACCGAGTTTTCTCCTCTTAGGAAGATTCAATGCCATATTAGTAGCTAGAACTGAGACTGAGAGAACACAAAAACCCGACACAGCAGACAGGACCAACAAGGTAAGAAAAAAGAGTGATACCAAGCCCATGTGTACACACACACACAAACTCACATGCACACAAAGCAAGACTGTTGTATGAAATCTATAAGTAACTTGCTCTTCTCCAAGAAAAATCCTACAGTGGTACCTAAATGGCCTCAAGTTGCATCAGGGGAGGTTTACATTGGATATTAGGAAAAATTTATTTACTGAAACAGTGGTCAGACATTGGAGCAAGCTGCCCAGGGCAGTGGTGGAGTCCCCATCCCTGGAGGGGTTCAAAAAACATGTAGATGTGGCACTTCGGGACATGGTTTAGCAGGCATGGGGGTGTTGGGTTGGCGTTTGGACGTGATGATCTTAGAGATCTTTTCCAACCTCAATGATTCTATGATTCTATGATTCTAAATAACTTTAAGCAGGATCTAAACTGAATAGGATTCAAAATACGATGCTTTTCAGGCTTGGATTAATAAAAGCATTATACATAAACAAATTCAGGCAATGGCAATGATTCTGTCTACCCAGTAGAGCTTCACTCAGCTTTCTCGTAAATTATAAATGGTTTAAACACATTCCAGAGAGTAAAGTAATTTCGAAAGTATTTGGAAAACATACCCCATGGATACAAGACACGAAGAGATAGCAGAGAAAGTATGAATGCTCCCTTTTCAGATTTTTAGCACTATCCAAGGAAGAAAAGGACAGAGATTTGTTCCAAATGCTTTATCTGAATATTCTGCTATTAAAGCAGGAAATGCTCAGGCATCTTGGGTTACTATACAGAAACTCTTCTAAAATTATCAGTTGGCAAACTCAGTCCTCTGGGACAGAGCTCATTCACATCCACCTGCGTGAATCACTAGCTGTAATGAGAATTCATGGTGAACTGACTGACTTACAACAGAGTTATAAGACCAGTGCCTACTGAGAAGCCAATTCATTGGCATGCATAGTGGAAAATACGGAAAATTCCATATTCCTGGAATTTATTCCACTACAAGGAATAAACCTGTCTCCCTGAAGGAGAAATTGAGGAGCTAATTCCATCAACACTACAAACCAGAAAAAAAAAAAAATCCAGTTTCTAGGAAAGATTTAATTTTTCGCAGGCTTCTTATAATAGCATTATAAATATTTCCTTAGTTCAAGTATCCTTAGAGCAGTACTTTGTCTTTCACAACTCTGCCTTCTTTCACAAATTTCTGCATTTCTCTTGCTCTCCAATAGTCAGATTCTCTCATTTCTTTTACACGATAGCTGGAGCAGAAGAAGAAGTCAAGAAGGGATGAACAACAAACGGACATTTAGAAATGAGGGCCCAATCCACTCTCTCTCCAAAGAGAACCACAGAAATCTGCAAATAAGAGGGCCAGGACAGGGCTTGTATACCAGTTTTTACTGACAGATTCTTTGCCTTCTTTTTTAAGAATTGAAGCTGTAACAATGCACCTAAGTAGTACAAGGGACAAAAAAGCCAAATGACAAGCAGTGCAATAATTATTAGTTTTTAAAAGCTTTGCAGGATAAATACCAATATCAGCAAAGATCTCAGAAGAAAGAAAAGCAATAACAACTTACTATTAGTGTAATGTTGTTTGCCTTAGGATCTATTTCTGTTTCACCTTTCACAAGGCTCAGTCTGATAATGAAGTTCTCCTGAACTTCAACCTCTTCGTGAGGATAGATTTGTAGACTAATAGCTCTCAGACCTCCTTCTCCTTCTCCAAAATAAAATGATCCACTCACAGGGTCGCCAATGTCGCTGTTCACGGGAGATAAAATCTCTTCTGAATTTGGTCCCATGATGTCCCAATTAATCTGTGGAAGATATCAGTTCCAGATTTAGAGTGGTGATATATTGTAATAGTCTTCCAGGGGGAGAAATGACAGAGTACCACAGGTGTCATAAAAGTTCTTGTATCTGGTAACTAGCTGTATTTAAATCTTTCCTGTTAATACAGAACACAAAATATTCATAATGAAATCTATGTGGGAAAATATATAATCCTTTTGGAAAAATAAACATGACAAATTACAAATGAAAATTTTGAAGTGCCAGTTAGCCACAATGCCAATTTATGAAAGCCTGAATATTACTAACAGAAAAGAAGAGAAACTGAGATTTCTTTAGCACATAACAGGAAACACACAAGCCAGTTTCTGTTTCTCTCCTTTTCACAATTTGTTTTGTGAAGCTCCCCAAATAAGGACTCGTGACCAAAACCATTCCCTGTGAAGTGTGACATCAAGCAGAAAATTGCAAATATTTTCTTAATAGTCTGCAATGAAAGTTTTTAATCCCTCCTATGATGAGTCATACTTCTTCAGCCTAATTAAAAGCTAAAATAGTTTCAAAATTTCCCACAAATTAGATTGCTTTTGAGGAGGTCTTATTCAGCACTTTAAAATTATTATTTTGGCCATTTTAATTGTTTTCCAGTTTTCTCAAATGACTTCTAGAAAAAGTAAAAAAATCAAGACAATTTTTATATGGGAGGATGAGGTGTTGATGGCCTTTACTACCAATCTTCCAGTCATTTGCCAAGTCTGTGAAAGGCCATAATTATACCATCACTTTGTCAGTGGTCTGTGCACAGTTAAAAAAAATCTAGAAAACTCATAGTAAACAATTTACTGAGAAAAGTTTTATGCTTTAGAAAGCAATTCAACTGAATTAAATTACATTACTCGTGGTGCATGAAATTAACCATATTTTCAATGGAATTAGGAGCCAGTTTGAAACTAAGTATGCAAGACAATAATAAAAGAAAGAAGGCAGGAGGAGAAATAGAAGATTAAAATGGTAACAACATTTTCTGCTATACTTGCACCTATATGCAATTCATGTTTAATGAAAAGCTGCAATTGTCCTGTTAGGGATCAGTCACAAGTGCTTGAAGCAAAATGCAGGAGCCTTTTGACCTCGTCACTGGAAAGCATTCAGTCTTTGATAGCCAGGGCTCACCTGTGTCTCCCCTAATAATCTTCCAGTCCTTTCCAGCACCAGGGACACTGTCGTGGGTGTATCAGGATTGGGAAGAATAATTCGACTTTGGTTGAGAAATCGGACGGTGCCCTGGGGGGAGTCACTTTTAGCAATAGTGACCTGGCTCAGTAGATGGAGCCCAAGGACTGCTCCACCAGTGGCTCCTGTCAGCTGGATTTCAAATTGCTCTGCAAATTCGCTGTGTGCAAAAAGAAAAACAGATTCTGAAACATCTGAGGAAAAATAATACTTAAAACTATATGTCATAATTCAATCGTCCATCCAACTAGATCTGTTTATACAGAATTCACCTCTGTAAGCACATGGTAGAAGAATCCTCCTATTTGCATATAATGGTGATACCTTAAATAAAAATAATGTTCTATTTTCTACTTGTGCTAAATTAAAAAAAAATACAGAAAAATATTGTATTGTTCACAGCAGTACTATTAACACTCAAAATTTCTGATAACCTATTGAAAAAAAATGTATTTGTTAGCATAAAATTTAACAGGAACTATGAAACTCTACTAATTGCTTCTTTTTTCCACCTTTAAATTTAGGTGATTTTTCAGCACTGCAGAAATTAATTTTTCATTTCCAATTCTACACACAGGCATGCTGCACACGCTAAAAAAGTATTTGTCAGAAGTAAATTGGTGAATAAACACCTGAAAAATTACTTACCTTTCTTCATCATCTACAATAGAAATATAAATAAAAGTCTGGTTCTGGCCATGATGAAAAATGACAGAATTATTATGGATGGCATAGTCAACACCATCAGGAAGTGCAGATATACTTCGAGAAAGAAAATCAGCTGTTACATAGCCATAAGTTCCACGCTTTCTCACAACAGGAATCATGATTAATCCAGCATCCTCTTCCACTGCAAGAATAATTCAGAAAAAGTTATTTCATTTTGAAATTTATGTCATAACCACAGACTTGTGTTGTAAATCACAGTGAAAGCTTGAGTTAAACTTACCCTGTAGAAGGATATACTGTGGATCAAATTCTATGATGCCTTCTGCATTATCACTTTTTGCTATAGTGACTCGTACTGTGGAGATATTTCCTATGATGGGAGGCTGATCCAGCTGTAGACCATTTTCTTTCACAGTAAAATCAAATCCACTTACAAGTACATAAAAAAGAAAATTACATAAAAATTTCTTATGAAAGTGTTAAGATGCAGGTATGACAATTTTTCATTCATCACAAATATTTTTATTTTCTGACAGTTATCAGTAAAGACTTTTTGGTCACACTTTTTCAAACTATTGTATATGCAAAAATAACAGTTTCTTCACATAAATGTATATCTTTCATTTTTTCTTTCTCATTTTATCTTCTTATTTGAATTTCATGCAACTTGACAACTTTATATAGTGTATGGACTTATAGCTTTAATAAATCTTCATCAGCAAAATCTTTATACTAATGTTAAAAGAATTGGGTTCCCCATACATCCAATTTCTATTATGATTACTTTTGTAGCTGCCTTATGCAATTTTACAGTAGAACAGCTGAAATCCACTGCTGACTTTATGCAGATAGATAGATTCCAAGTATAGTTTGTTCTTCTGCTTGTAATCAACCAACTGGGAATTGTATCTTTACCTTCCTTGGAGTTCCACTTCGGCAATCATCACTGAAAAGTCTTCAGGACCTTCAGGAAAGTCATCATCATGAATTTCAATCAAAATCATTTTACTCTCCTCATGTGGGTCAAACAACAATTCCCTTACTGTGGGAGTGAAATCAGTTCCCTCCTCTGCAGTACCATTTATTATCTCAAAGCAAAGACGCACTTTGCCATAGGATCCCCTGGAACGCACAATAGTGATGTTAACCTGAGGGAAAGAGGACATACTCTTTAAAAAATGGCTTTGTTTTTCTGTTACAGTTGCCTTTAGGACACTGTTCTAAAGACATCTTTTCAGTGGTCCTGTCAGGTAACAATAATTTGCTTTAGCAAGTACAGAGTACACTTCACTTAGCAGATAGCCTTCTATCTCGGAGTATTAAAAAACTCCCAAAGCCTCAGCCATTCTGGAGACTGTGCTATGATAAAAATAGAATAAATATTTGATTTTTATTTCTAAAGTTAAGCATAAATCTAGCAACAATATTGATATCTATCAATATTTTACATCAGAAGGTATTTTAATCTTATACCCATTTTTCTTCTTCTGTTGTTTGCAGTAGTTCCTGTGAAAATGTAAACTCCCCATATGGAAAATCACTGGCAGCCATTATAATGTTTGCTGTGCTGCTAGACTCATTTATGAGTCCTCCATCACTGATTCCAGTTAGCTGAAACTTGTAGTAATGCTTCTCCTCAGGACGGTTGTCATCTACAGCCTAGGGAGAAGAAAGAATGACAGCTGGAAGGATTTAAACCATTTCCAGGGACAGAGGTATAACTAATTTCTAACCAAGATATTAACTAAATATAAGGCAGTACTTGAAATACCTGCTCATGCAAAAGCTCTCATATACCTGTATTAGAACAACTGCTGCAGACTGCCTGTCTCGCATTGTCAAGTTCCCTGATGTCTCCACAAATTCTGTTTGATGAGGCGGTGTTATATTCCAATAAATTACGATCTCACCAAAAATCCCTGGGCCACGTATAAGGCTGCAGGTAAGAACACAAACATGGGTTTTATTTTCTACTTTTAATATTTAATCTCCAATACAGACAGACAGTATATCATATCGTTGTGCATTGCCGTGGTTTAACCCAGCAGCTGGCAGCTAAACATCAGACAGCCACTCTCTCAGTCGACAGAAGGGGAAACTCCTGGGAAGAGGTAAAGACACTCTAATAAGGCAACAAAGGAAATACCAATACTACTAATAATACTAATAATTGTAATGATCATAATAATTGTTATAATGAATATGCAAAACAAACTACATGAAACATATTTTTTGTCACCATTCAATGACCAATTCGCAGCCTGAAAAAAGCTTGAACTCCTGGACCAGAGAGCATTCAAACTCATGGAAATGAGAGAGAAACAGATAGCTTCCTCCCCCCAGCCATCCACCCTTCATAAGCTGAGCATGACGTCCATGGCATGGAATATTTCCACTGGCCAACTTCACTATCTGTCTGGCTGTGCTACCTCCCATCTCCAGCTCACCAGCTGAACATGAGAAACTGGAGAAAAGTCCTTGATTTCATAGCAACGACTGAGAACATCAGTGTTACCAGCATCCTTCTCCAGCTAAACCCAAAACACAGCAGCTACTGGGAGGAAAACTAACTCTACCCCGGCTGAAACCAGGGTATGCATGAAAGAAATGTTTTCAGCACTGTGAAGCTGGAGTTTTAATGTACTAAGTCACTATTTAGATCTTTACAATTCCCTCTTCAGAGCAATAACATTTATGAAGTTTTGTTTTATTTCCTTGTGCTGGGAGGCATCTTGAGCTGTATTTTTACCAACAGGTCTTTAAAGTTTCTTTCCACACACAGCCCAAAGGTGGGGGCTGAAAACTGAGCTGTCTTGGTTCCACTCTGCTGTTTCGGAGATAGATATGCAAAACAGAAAGGAAATGGGACTTAAGGGTAATTCCAAGAGGCTATTTGGTTTTTAAGGCAGAAGAACACTAGAACACTACTATGAGATCACTTCAGAAATGTTCTGTCTCCTACTTGTCTAAAAACCTAGAGCCTAATCCTGCTCATGACATCAATCTTGCTAAACTAAGCCATGGCAAAAATTTGTCTGTATCTTCCACAATCCACTACATGATATATAATTACTGCTGCACAAAGCATCACTTTGCCTTTTGGGCTTCTCAAGGCAGCATGAGAAGCTGTTCTGTTGCTGAGATTTGCTGTTTCACCATGGGAAAGCATCATAATCCTTTTTTCAAATACTCTTAGAAGGCATGGTAACATCTTCATTTCTTCATTCTGTTTTCAGTCGACTGAATGCAGTGAAATAATTGCCTCTTGTTTCAGCTAAAAAAACGGTTCCCAGTTTGGTTATGGTAGCCATAACAGCAATATACTGAAATACAGTTCAGGCATCAACACTGAACCGAATCCTGAAAAGCACAAAGCATCTTCAAATATCATTGATTCCCTTCCCCCCCTTCCTTTGATTGGAATCCTCTTTCCTTTAATGAGTCAATGTTGTAAATTATATGAAGACTGAGAGGAATATTTCAAGCTCACCAGTAACACTGAGAAGATACATACACAGTACATTCTGCCCTTCTTTAAAAACAAGCAGTTTTAAAACTATTTTAAAAATAGTTCTGATTTTAGAAGCAATAATGAAATGCAGCACTCAGGAATTTTTTGGCAAATGTGGAGTCTCACAGCTTTGGAAACTGAGCTGTTGTCCTTTCTTTGGAAAAATGAGCGATATACGCACCTAATAAGAGCAGTTCCATTATAATTTCCTGAAGGTTCTCCAATCAGAACATGCTTGGATGAAAGGGCTATCCCAACCACCCCAGAAGCTCCTTCATCACCCACAATAATGATGGTTGCAGTACCTATGAAGAGAACAAAGTTTCTCAAGGTAAATGAAAACTAACTAATGAGCTCTACTTTTGTAAATTTTGTGACTTGAGTGGTTAAGCACCAACTTCCCAGAGAGCCCACGGAATCCCCATTCTTGGAGATATTCAGAATTTGAGTGGACAAGGCATTCAGCAACCTGATCTAATTGTGAATTCTCCAGTTCCTTGAGCAGGGTTCTCAACTAGATGACCCACCCCGGACAGTCTCTTACAAATGAAATTATTCTACATTTCTTGCAGGTCTGAACGTGGTTTTGGTTTTTACTTCTTTTCATTAAAGAATTTGACATGGACAATGTTAGCTATTTGAACACAAAAGTCTACACCAACAATTAATGTAGAACAAAATACTATGATCTAAAATTCTCTTTGGTTTCTTCAGACAAGGAAACAACTTAGAGAAAAAGACTGACAGTCAAAACTGCTATCAACTAGCTGCACACAAAATATATAAGCACTGCAGACTAAAACAATATGAACAGACTTGCTAGGATTCTCATATGAAGTATCTCAAAATAGAACATAATTAATTAATTCTTTACCATTTACAGGGGATATCTCTGCATCACCAGCAGAGACTAGCTGAATGGTAAATGTTTCATTCCCCTCCAGCAGACCATCTTGGATGGCATGTAAAACAATTGACTTCTGGGATTCAGTCTGCATCACGTAAAGACCAGAAGATATATATACACACATTAAGGGAAACTTAACAAAATACAGTATTATAAAACAATTTTTTTCCTTTAACAGATCAAGTGTTCAGCATGCATATGCTTGATATATCCTGTAGTATTTTTTAAATTGACATTTCTGATCTGGTTGAAATGTTTTCTCACAGATTAATAAATAGCAAAAATTCTCCCTCAAACATTGTCTGCTACCCCAAAAATACCCTGGCTATTTTCAGCTGAATAACTATCAGAATTACTTTGAAATTGTATTCACATAGAAGCTTTCAACTTAGAGGAAACTTTCTATACAGAATCTTTTCCATCTGAAAATGCTTATTCAATAGAATACATACATTCTAAGGATTTATATTGTTAATATTAGATATCCTAGGTCACAGGAAATTCCTGTCTAATCCACATTTTCATCAGTGGGCAGTAGCAAATGGAAATAGGAAAAAAGTAGGTACAAGCTGTATAACTTTAGTACCCTACATATGCATACTTGTATTCTCCCATGTATGAATATATAAGAACTTCAGGAAGAAAAAACAATGTCCAGGCCTATCAGCAGAGAAAGGACAGAAAAATGATAGCAAAACTTTACCAAATACTGGTGGCCTGACAAAAAAAAGAGCTATTTTCCACCTGATTAAAAGAAACAACAAGTATGCCTGTTTGTTTAATGCAAAATAGCCTTGTACAGACAGAGCAGATTATGTTAAAACATTTTTTTCATGAAATATTTCAAGTAGTGTGTAAAACACCAATATTAAGGTAATAAATATATTTTGACAAAATCCAATATCTCAGTTCCTGCTTCAGAGCTTTAACCTGCCATGAAACACAAATCAAATAACACTGTCCAGTTTGAATGTCACTAGGGTGTTTTATTACTTATTTTTTTTTAATTTGTAAGTTTTGAGCATTCTGTTACTCTCCTTATCCTTTCAATATCATTTTTCTCTTTCAGTTGCCTGATGCTGTAATGGAATTAATGTTTCTGTAATCATTCTTCACATTCAGTACATTTTTGTTCCTTTCTCCTGATTGTAAAAACAATTCAGATTTGAAGAGCCTATCTTCCTGATGATTGCAGTACGCTGCCTTAAAAACAGTATGTCAGCTTTCCATTTCTGCGTGAAAAAACACCGCATACTGCTATCCCCACCAGTTCAAACTGGCCTCTTCCTAGAGTTATAATAGTTAGTAGCCCCCTGCGTTTATAAACATAACAATAACCATATAAACACACATAAGAAGAAGGAAGTATTTGTAAATCTAATAGTATATAATTAATTGTCTTATCAGAAATACCTCATTGAAGTGCAGGGTACCATTCAGAGGGGTCAGATCATATCTGGCTGCTTCCTCCAGAATCCATAACACTTTAACTGCTCCTCGTCCTCCTTGGCTGCGACTCACTGTGAGCAATACAACAGCAGCAGAATCATCGGGTGTCTGAGGTTCCCTCACTGTTACCTGATGCAGAAAGAGCAGGAGGAAGGAGGAAAGGCTGTAGCAAAAGGCACCAATACTGACTCGAGAGAAACAACCAAAAGCACTATTAATGACAATGTAAAATAACAACAACAGTGAAAATCGACGGGAAGATAACAGATGTGAGGAATGTGTTGAATTCTACTAGCCAAGATTAGTCACTCTTGTTCTTTCTGTCTGCCCTATGATTCTAAACAATTACAGACAATGAGTCACAAGCAGGCACAGCACCAGCAAAATGGAGAGCAGAAGACTCATTCACTGGCAAGAACTGAGATGAGGTACATTTTGTAATTTCTTTCCAAACTTTATTTTCACTAACACAGATTACCACAAAACCATTTTAATATTGCATAGAACACAAAAAATCCTACCTGGGATGTTCTGAATTGTTAGTATACCAAATTAAATTAATTCAGTCATGCAGAAATCTACATCTATGCAGCAGCACTTTTGTTGTTATTACCACCCGACACAGCTAGATGAAGACAAGCACTCATATGCCTTTCAGTGAAGTCTCTTCTCCTGCTGCAATGTAGGCTCACCAAAACCGCCTGTGTGTTAGTGACAGAAACCCGCTATCCAGCTTTAGCAGAAAAGAGGGCAATCCAAATCAAACTCACATTCTTTTCTTCAAACCCAAATACTCCAACAGGGGAATCATTTGGTGGAACAGCGACAGTTACCAGGGTGTCATCCCCAAGCCTGGCACCACCCGTTACCCTCACCAGGGCAATCCTGAATATCTCAAGGAATTCAACTTCACTGTCATCTATGATCGTAATTTCTATTTCTCCTGTAGCCTGCAGAAAATGTTAAAAAAAAAAGCAACAAAGTTTCACTTATACTGTTCTGTGAATTATTAGAAAAAATCTGAAATTAAAAATATGTAAATTTTACCTAATACAGATAAAAAATATTGTTCAGTTGTGCTTGTTTCTTATTGTACTTGTATATTTATAGTAAGATAACAACATTTCAAGAGTGGTTTTTAAGTCCATCAATGTAAATCTTGCATGTTAAAACGAGCAGACTGCTCTGTTTTGGTACTCAGTAAAAAGTGCAAGTAGACAATATTGTACTTAAGCCAAAACTCTATTTGTCTATTTGTCAAAGACCAGTTCTGTTCACTTGAAATCACCAAGTATTGTCAGGGGTAGCAGTACGAAATTTAAAACTATATGTAGAACACAGCTAAGAAAACATACAGGCTTATTCTGAGAATTTGTCAAGAAGACAGGTTATGTTACAAATTCTCAGTGTAATAGGCTTATTATTAGAAATTATGTCTTCACTTGTGGGAGGTACCAAAGGCATACAACCCTATTTGGTCAATACTAATCAACCTTCTGCTTTTCCATGTTAAAGAACTGAAGTCAGTAGCATCGTTCACATACATAAGGCCATAAACAAAGTATTTTCAATGAAAAGATGCAAACTCTGATAGAAGAAAACATAAGAAACTCGTAAGGTGGTAACTTAGAGACAGTTAAACATTCAGCAAGCGCCTACCTGCCCATCTGCAAATGTAAGGTTTCCAAATGATGGTGTGAAGTCTTCAAAGCTAGCAGTTAAATGAATGGCTTCCCAATACAGAGTTGCTGACCCAAACCTCCCAGCCTGTCTAACAAGTGGAAGTTTCAGTATATTCTGTGGTGGTGGTACCTCATACCCAGCAACAGCTCCAGTTATATCCTGTAAATTCAAGATGAAACTGCTGAATGTCACAGCAACAATTTTTTGGGTTTTTTTTTTTTTTTTGCATACTGACTTGCAGGTAAAAATAAATTAAGAAATACATAACAACTTGTAAATTGCTCTGAATTTAGCATTGACCTTGCTCTGAGCAAAAGGATGGATAAGATGACCTCCTGAGGTATATCTTTCAGAATATTCTATGACACCAGTTTTAGCACTTCCAGCTCCCTAATAAATTTCATATATTAATTCTGAAGAATCTTTTAAGAAGGAACATTTTGTCTAATATCTGGCCTTTTCATCCATAACAATTTAGTGTCATAAAGCCTACTAGAACACTATCAAACTGGTCTGAAGACACAGACTCTTCTCCTGGAATGCTACTTTAAATACTTTTCATTCAGACTTACTTACCTTTGTAACATTGAAACTAAACACTCCTCTGGCATCATCATTTTCTTCAATTGTTATTTCAGCTATTTCTAACCCAAGCCTCTTCACGCTTGGCTGACCTCCAGTGGGAGAACTGACGAGTTGAACATCAGTAATATTGATTATAAATCCTTCCTGTAATTCTGGAACATCGTCCTGCAAAAATATTTTTAAACATCACTTTTTTAATAAAATACTGTAAGTTATAATACTTGCAGGAAGCTGACCACTTGTAGGTTGCCTACGGTTCAAAAATTGTGAGCACTTGGGACCATATAACCAATCCCTTGCTTCACACCACACCAAAGGTGATAAAGACTACCTTTGCTGAGCTTTAGAAACTGAAGCTGACAGTCAGATTCCAGATCTGTAAGAATGGTGGAAAGTATTGCTGGCTGTCACTTGTTTCTCCTATATACAAGAAAGGTGGCTAGATTTCAGAAACTAAGCCAGAACTTGAAAAGCAACACCTCCATCCTGACTACATTTAAAGGATATGCATTTTTTTGGTGAAAAATTAACATTTCCTGAACGACAGAACAGATTTGTTAAGAGACATATAAAGTAAAATAAAACCTCTGTAAAAACCTCCAACAAGCTGAAAAAACAGCAGGCACCTCAGACATTCATCATTTTTTTCCTTTGTCATTATTATATGTTAATTTTGGGACTACTATGAAGCAAAAAATTTGATTCTTTATCAGTAATGAATTGTCAAACTCTTTTGAAAGAGATGGCTGCAATTCTTACTAATATACAACCATCTGACAAGGCAAGAACCCCACTGTAGCCATTTCTAGAATGCTACATCCCACTTCTGGTATAGAAACAGCACCATTTTCCCTTTCTTTAAAAGACACTGTTAGCTAAAGGTGTTATTAGACTACTCACAGGCAAAATAGTGACTACAACTGAAGTTATTGTTGCGTTCTCTGCCATAATGATTGTCTTATTTTCCAGCATATAATCCTCATTCTCTGTTGCTTGGTTGGCAAGCGGGAGTTCCAAGTTAGGCACAGTGCTCAGCTGAATGGCAATCTCTCCAACAAACCCTTGCTCTCGAACAATTTGTAAAGTAAGAGCAGTTGAATTCACTCGCCCTATGACAAGGTGGGGAAGCAAATCAAGACATGATTGTTTTAACCTTTGTCCTGCTTGATTTTGAGCTCATTTAATCTTACAGGAGCTGTCTGCTAGTGCCCACTTCAATTCTGCTTAGCAACACAACAATTCCTGGATAATTCAGTGACTCAGGCAAATGAGCACATACAAGTGGTGTGAACACACAGGACACACAGTGTGTACATCTGGAAAGCATTTTAAAGCTGATCTAGATGAAGAATAAAATACAGAATATCTACAATTTTAAATGTTTGCTACACAAACTGTTACTTCAAAATCACCCTCTATATTCAGTGTTCCTTCAAAACTCCCATCTCACTATTTTGCCTGGCCTTTACTCGCCTAGGAGATCACTATCAATTCTAGTACAGAGAGCAGCACTGGAGGCAGCCACTCTGGCTGTAAATTTTACATTTCCTTAATTTAACTTTGTCGAATAAAATGAGATACACTTGTATCAGTTAGGGTCAGATCCCTTTCAGGAAAACACATTTGCAATTTTTTCCTATAAACTGCCAAACACATCATTTGGCTAAAAGTGCTGGGTTTATGACTGGAGAAATAGAAAGAGATAAAAGGCAACAGGCTTTGTACTTCAGACTAGTTTCAGTTACTCATATTAACTAGACACTACTTCACAGTTAGCACCTGTATATAATTAATTAAAAATATAACATTTAAAGATTGGAAAAGAAACTGTGCAACAAATGAAATTTAAGAACATGCCCTGAATCCTCAGTTCAAAGTACAAACGTTCATAATGTGCGTGTGTGCGTATGTGAGGAGCCAACAAGAATCCCTTCACAATACTTTCAGGTGCTAAAAAAGCTGCAACGCCAATTCACTTTGAATTAGAACTGGTGATGAGGATTTTATCTGCGATAATATGCGGATGGAAAATGTATTTTTTTGTAAATTTTATTTGTTAGTAGGAACAGAACAGTCAATTGCCAGGAAATTTCAGCTGGGGTTTTGAAGTATGAATAGCCCATCAGGCAGCTGCTGGAAAACCATCGGGCTGCAGAGAAAGCCAGGGCCATCAGCTGCCCAGATCCCTGGGCCAGCAGGGAGGGCAGGAGCCTGCTCTGGCCAACTGCCTGGCAGAGCCTTCGCAATATCACTTCGTGCCTGTAAGGAAAAGGGACATAACCCAATCAAACACGCAGCTGGCAAGCAGAAAAACCCCGACTCAGTATTCCTGAAATGCTTCCTTCCTTCCCCTACACTACAGAACAAAATGCTTCCCTTCTAGACCCAGTTCATGAGGAAAGTCTTACTATGTAAATTATTGTAAGCAATATATTAGTGCTATTAAACGGGCAAGTTCAGCTTTTTATCTAAACAGAAGTATTGTATGTGTTAGTGATCTGCAACACAGGATGCCAAGATTTTATTCACTTACCGCCTAAACAAAAACGACTGGATAATTTTGCTATATGCAATGTGAAATACAGCATAAAAGGTATGTAATGAAATAGCATAGTTACATATTTGAAAGCATATTTCTGCTACCAATTTCATGCAAAAATGCTGACATAGGTATAAACAATATAGATATAATTTATATTTTTATATATAACTTATATATAACCAACATTATAGCTTCAACAACACTGACTTTGAAAAAAACGTGTATTGTTTCCTAAGAGTCAAGAAACAGTCTTACCTTCTGGCTCTGTGACTTTAACAAAGAGAGACTCCATATGCCACCCAACCACACCATGTGGAGAGTCACTGGGTAAAATGGTAAGTACAGCTCTTGCCCTTTTGGGATCGATGACAGCTCCTTTTGTGGTATCCTGGACGCCAACAGTGGTTACGTGGGTGAGTGTGATTTCCACGGTCTCTGAAAGCTCTGCAACACTGTCTGCGAGAATTGTCAGGGTGATTGTGGACAGGGCCTGACCTTCTGAAAACGTAATCTGAAGTTTTAGAGGTGGGGAGGAAAAAGAAGTCAAAATTCTTCTCAATGCTGTTATACGAATCACTTTATTCTGTAAAACTCTATCAATAAAAAAAACACCACAAAGTAACAAAACCACCACCACTCCAAAAAATCCCCAAAATTTTAAGGAAGTGTACAAAAAATAAATATGAGATCCAGAGAGACAAGCAAAAGAAAGTCATTTTGAGAAAAATGAAATGTAGCAAAATACAGGTAAAAATATATTGAAACATAGGTGACAAAGTAAGAAATAGATTCTCAGTTGGAAGCGTAATAACCAGAGAGGCCTAATTCCTAGTTGAGAACGAGTTTGGTATAATCAAACTAACTGCAGGTATCTGCATTACAAACAGGAGTTCAGCCTGAGACTTTCCTGACAGTGCACTCCAGGTTTAGGCAAAACAGCTCCGTGATTTTGAAGTGATCATATATCTTTGTTACCATAGGATCACCCAATGGCTGAGGTGGGAAGGGACCTCTGGAGAACACCCAGTCCAACTCCCCCTGCTAAGCAGAGGTTCAACCACAGCAGGCTGCTCGGGATCACATCCATCCCCTTTTCAAATATCTCCAAGGACGGAGACTTCATAACCAGTCTGGGTAACTTCATGCAGTGTTTCACCACCCTTACAGGAAAGACTTGCTTCCTCACGTTTAAATGGAATTTCCTGTTTTGTGCCCATTGCTGGCCCAGGACAAGGCTGAGAAGTACCTGGCTCCATCTTTTTTACTCCTGACTCCACATATTTAAAGACAGTTGTGAGATCCTCCCCAAGCCTCTTCCCATGTGTCAGATGCTCCGATCCCCTCATCATCTTCACGGCCCTTTGCTGACACACTCCTGTTGCTCATGCCTCACACTGTGGAGCACAGAACTGGGCACAGCAGCCCCGATGCCTCACCAGTGCCAGGTACTGGGGAGGGATCACTTCCCTCAACCTGCTGGCACTGCTCTGCCACCGACCAGTATGCTTTCCTTGCTGCAAGCACACGTGTTCAACTTGTCTTCCATTATATACCTTTCAACTTTAGGGCTACAAGGATGGTGAGGGGACTGGAGCATCTCCCCTACGAGGAGAGGTTGAAGGAACTGGGCTTGTTCAGCCTGAAGAAGAGAAGGCTGCGAGGGGACCTTATAAATGCCTACAAATATCTGAAGGGTGGGTGTCAGGAGGATGGGGACAAGCTCTTTTCAGTGGTGCCCAGTGACAGGACAAGGGGCAACGGGCACAAACTGAAGCACAGGAAGTTCCGTCTGAACACGAGGAAGAACTTCTTCCCTCTGAGGGTGACGGAGCCCTGGCCCAGGCTGCCCAGGGAGGTTGTGGAGTCTCCTTCTCTGGAGATATTCAAGACCCGCCTGGACAAGGTCCTGTGCAGCCTGCTGTAGGTGACCCTGCTTCGGCAGGGGGGTTGGACTAGATGACCCACAGAGGTCCCTTCCAACCCCTACTATTCTGTGATTCTGTGATTCTGTAACTTATTTAAAATTGCCTGTTTTCACTGAGGCTTCTTGCATAATACACTCAAATTTAAGACTCTCAAATAGTAAAAAAGAGGAAGAGAGGAAGATTCAGGAAGCTGCTGACAACTCAGCATCCTTTCTTCTGCAGTGTACCAGGTTTGGATGGGATAGTTAACTTTGCCCACAGCAGCCTGTATAGTGCCCTGCTTTGAACTTGTGGCTGAAACAGCGCTGGAGACACAGCAACATTTTGGCTACTGCTTAGCAGTGCTCCCACAGCACCAAGGTTTTCCAGCCAAACCCCCTGCCACAAGCCCAGAGGCTTGGGGTGGGCAAGATGTTGGGAGGGGACAGAGCCAGGACAGCTGACCCCAACTGACCAGATGGATCTCCCATGCTGTATGATGCCATGCTCAGAAATAAAGGCTGAGGGAAAGGGGGGAGAAGCACAGATGACCATTCGTGGTTATGGCGTCTGTCTTCTGAAGCAACTGCTACTTGTACTGAGGACCTGGTTCTCAGGAAGCGGCTGGACATCTGTCTGCTGATGGGAAGTGGAGAATAAATTCCTCTTTTTGCTTCGCTTCCATGAGTGGCTTTTGCTTTTCTTACTAACTGCCAACAAGCTTTTCTACCTTATTTTCTCCCCTTGTCCTTCTGAGGAGGGGGAGAAAGAGAGCAGACGGGTGGGGGTTCGGTAGCCAGGTAAGGTCAACCCATCACACATAAATATGTCAAAAGAATCAACATTAGCATTAATTGAAAAACTATGCTTTGTCAACACTTTCGTTGATCTCATCCTTTTTTTCAGGTAAAATGATCGAGGAATGCTTTTTCTATATATATTCTTCTTATTTTTAAATTCAAAGGGCCAGCCACTTGATTAGGTCTCTCTCAACAAGAAAGACTTGCCTACACCTGCTCTGGAGGATACACAAAAACCGCCAGTGAACAACACTATACCATTACTATACCATTACTTTACCTTTCTGTCTCTTCCTCCCTGCAAAAGAACGCAGGAAAATCATGTAGGATCCATCTAGAATGCTCAAGGAGTATTTTAATAATTTCAGTATGACCGTTTTGGCAACCTTGATTTATCCTTTGTTAATTTTTCTTTAATTTTTTTATCACACTTCAGACCCATTATTCCCAGAGGTACAGTTTATTTCTACAGTCTTTTGGCCCTTTCCTCCCTCAGCTGTAGCTTGTGTTACAGCTCTGCAGCCTCAAAGCTCACAGGGCTTTGTGTCTCCTACAGATGGACACTAGGAAGAGGTCCTTGACTTAAACCTGGCGTCTGTTGGTCTTAAGACGTAGCAAGAGCTTTGGCTAGCAGGAAACCCTGGATTCTAACACAGCTGGAAATCTAAACAGTCTCAGGAACAGTGAAAACAGGCACTCGTACATCTGAAGTTCTCAGATGTACTGACAAGGTCAGGACAAAAAGCAAATACTGCCTGATTCCCACCTACGTAGAAGATTTGACACAGTAGCTGGATCTCACAGCAAGAAGAAAGGAAGATGGGAATAGGATACCACAGACACACATTTCTAGTGCCTGAACAGCATTGCAACACCTGGTTCTAGCAGAGCAAGAGTGATGCTGCGGTGTTTGGTGCCAGCCACAAGTGAAAACTGCCAGAATCACAGGAAAGGACCAGGAAGCAGGAACTGACAGAAGAGTGGAGTAATCTAACATATACTGTCCTCCTCCCTCACTACATCTGCACCTACTGCCTGAGACAACAGTCAGTGCTCTCCTAACATCAGTGATGTTATTACATACCATTCCTGAAGCTGGAAATACATCGCTTATGCTCCCATTAGCGACCCACTCTACTGTAACTCGTCCATATGTTCCTATTAAACGTTCAATATTCAAAGTGATTAAGCTGTGATGTTCCATTTCTTCAACTTGCTTAAATAAAGAACTCTGGAAAACATAAAGTAGCAGAACTATAACATTATCTTCTTATAAAGAAAAGTTTATTTAGGGATCTGGGTATTCAATGGGGGACAGTGACATTGGGCATCAATAAGTTAATCTACTATTAAGTAGCTAAATACATGTTCATTGATTAAATTTATATGTTCTAGTTTTCAGAGGTACTCAATATTCTGAGGTTTCATGGAAGTAAGAGTTTTAAATGTCAGGCCTCTTTATTCTAAGTCAAAACTGAATGTTTTTTATTTGGGTTTTTTTTTGTTTTTTTTTTCTTTTTTTATTACAGTACTCTGTGTCCAGATTGTATGAAGCAGATAACAAACAATCAGACCTTCAAGAGAGACGTATTTTTACTGTTGTTAGTTTACTGTTATTCCTCCTCACACAAGTCCAGATGCAAAGTTTCATTTCAGTAACGACTCTTCTGTGTTTTATATCTTTGTGTGCATTTACTACACACCTATGTAGATAACTTTTACAGTGACTGACGATTTAAGAATGAACCACTCCAAATAGTACCTTCAGTCTGACAATTTTTCCAAATAGATGATCTTATGGGTTTGCGTGGCAAGGTTTTGGTAGCGGGGTGGCTGTAGGGGTGGCTTCTCCAAGAAGCTGTGAGAAGCTTCCCCCATGCCTGATAAAGCCAGTGCCAGCTGGCTCCAAGACAGACCCACTGCTGGCCAAGGCCTAGCCAATCAGTGATGGTGGTAGCACCTCTGGGATGACATAGTTAGGAAGAGGAAAAAAACTGCAGTGAAACTGCAGTCAGGAGAGAGGAGTGAGACAATGTGAGAGAAACAACTCTGCAGACACCAAGGTCAGTGAAGAAGGAGAGGGCCAAGGTGCTCAAGACGCCGCAGCAGGTTTGCTGGCAGGGCTGGTGACCCCGTGGGGAGCCACGCTGGAACAGCCTGTTCCTGAAGGACTGCACCCCGTGGAAGGGACCCATGCTGGGGCAGTTCATGAAGAGCTGCAGCCCATGGGCAGGACTCACATTGGAGAAGTTTGTGGAGAACTGTCTCCAGTGAGAGGGACCTCACGCTGCAGCAGGGGTGAGGAGTCCTTCCCCTGAGGGACAAGGAGCGGCAGAGACGTGTGATGGACTGTGACCGCAACTCCCATTCCCCATCCTGCGCCGCAGCTCGGGGGGAGGAGGGAGAGAAACAGGAATGATGTTGACCCGGGAAGAAGTGAGGGGTGGGGGGAAGGTGTTTTAAGATCTGAATTTAATTCTCACTGTTCTCCTCTGATTTGATTGGTGATGAATGAAACTCCTTTTTCTCCCCAAGTTCAGTCTGTTGTGTCGATGATGGTGACTGGTGAGAGATCTCTACCTGTCCCTGTCTCGGCCCTCGAGCCTTCCCTCATATTTCCTCTCCCCTGTTCGGTTGAGGAGGGGGAGTGATGGGGCGATTTTGGTGGGCACTTGGCATTTATCCAGGCCAAAACAAAACAGATGATTTTGTTCTGGCAGAGTGGCTCATCTTGTGACATAACGCAATTAATGTCTTTTTTAGGGGAAAAAGATCTTCAGATTTGTTTACTTAATTCCCTTGATTAACCAACCGTAACAACTCTATGATGATATCATATATGCCACCTGAAAACTGATATTTTAAGGTGTTGCAAGACCAAGCAGCTAAAGTAATGTGTTAATCTAAATGTAAGGGGATTATAGAAATCTCAGAATAGGGACAGACTGTGGAACTGACGTTCTATGACCTTGTGTTCTATTTAATCACATAGCAATGCTAAATGGATGTTAAAAATCTTCCAGCTCGGCTTGTTACAAGACTTTAGAAAAACAATCCTGTCACACGCTCCACTTCACAGTTTTAGTATGTGTGTGTTCTGTTGTTCAGAAATTATACATACATATCTTAATGATTTACCTTAAAAATTTTACCTGAGCAAATGCAATGACTCCATAGGCATTGTCATTGGAAGGAATAATTATGTTAACAAAACCATGAACACCAATCTCTGCACCTCCCTTTGGGTTTTTCAGCCACACTTTGAAGCATTCTTCCTCCTCTGGGATGATGTCATCCAGGATATTGACTGCTATCACAGCTTCCATGTCCCCAGGCTCAAATATCAATTCACCTGAACTAGCATAAAAACACACACATCAAATAATTATAAACTGAGGACAGCTGATGAATGAAGTTTGAAAGCACTGCTGTAAATTTTATGAGCATTTTAGAGCTGGAATTATTGTTTATATTCCTGAGGAAGTAATTGAGGTTTAAAGGTTGTGGGTTTTGTGTTTGTTTTGTTTTGGTTTTTTTTAATTACAATAGATCATAGCGTAACCAGAATTAATTATGAAAGTTATTTAATTTATCCTAACTAAAAGCTTTAAAAAAATCAAGTCATAACTGCAAGTCCTTTCTTGCCATGTTTTAAAGCCAGTTGTGAGGCTATTCAACTTCAGACTATCTTAAACCTACCTGTGAAAAATCCTCTGTAGTGTTAGCAAGTACACCACACACAGAAATACATAACGCTCTCCACTGTAATGAAAACATCATCACAGAAAAAGAAATGCAAGAGCTGGGAGAAAGTTATATAAAACAAAAAAAACCTACCTAGGTATAAAATCTGACTGGTTGGAAATAGTGGTTAGCTCATAAATCTGGGAGCTGGACTCTACGGACAGAGCAATCAAGCTCTTGCTGGAGTTCAGAGACCTTGCAGTAGCTGAAGTGATGTGGTCCGCATATGGGGCTTCCAGCGTTACAGAGAACTGGTTCCCTTCCGAGTTCCAGGAATACAGCACTGTCGTGTCCTCAGCGGACAGGAGGATGTGAACTACAGGGAGCGAGGAGGAGAAAATACAAATATTCAGGGACACATTTAAAAGTTCTTGTAGTGCCAGGAACGCCCTTGGTAGCACAATGCTTATAGCAATTTTTAGTCTGACAAATAATACGAAAAGAGCACATATATTTCTGAGATTTCAGTGTTATAAACTAGGATTTGAACAAACATTGTCGTTGAAGTCTTACCTAAACCTGAAGGAGGCATGAAAACATGGATGTTTCTTACAGCGCAGACTGGAAGAGACTGGAAGTGTCTAAAAGTAGACTGCCCTGTCTCCCAGATGAAAATGTCAGAAGAATTTCCAGATTCTACAAAGGAGTACATGACAGAACTTACATTATTTTGCTGCCTATTAGTTAAATTGCGTGCTGGCAGCCGTTCAGACAGCAGAGTGATAACAAAGTGAGACCAATTATCATTTTATCTTTTACCATTTATCTTTTTACTTGGTGCATTACTCCACAGTATGACTGATCGCCATGGGATGATTCATCCCCTGACATCGTATAAGGGCTTTCCTGCACCCATCCACATATAAGAATGCTAAGATTGCCAATAGGCAACAGCCAACTGCAAAGAAACCTATGGACTGCAACATAAACTTTTCAATGGGCATAGGGATGCGCTCTTGAAGCAATGCTTCAAATGTCATACTTGCAATAAAAACCACATATGCTTTGCTGACCAATGACCTTCGCATATCACAAAGCTCAGAAAAGCTTGGAAAGGGTACAATCAGCAGCAACATAAATAGAGTTATTATTTCCTGTTCTTGGGAAAATATTTCAGTAGTTTCAGAAGTCTTTGGGAACAAACACAATGCTTTTATTTTCTGAGGGACAAGACAGAGATTACTTTGATAAAATGCTTATCAGTGAATTGTCACTCCCCAGTAATACTTCGGTCCCTGTACAGCCTTCGCTACCAAACAAGCCAGCATACACTTAGGAAACTCAGCCTTTGTCTTCTGCTAAATACCTTTTGCAATAATTAAATAGATATCAGATCCAGAAATCCAGGCCTCCATATGTTTTATTTCTTTCGCTGGTACTTGATGCAGATTCCTAAACTCATTATTCAGCCACTGGTACAAGAGCATGTTCTGGCTGGTGTTTGACAAAGCAACTAACAGGTACATAATGCCTCCTCTAGGAAACAAGGCTATGCTCAGAGCTCCGTAAAGTGGAAGCTGATGATGCAGCACAAATCTCTCCTTATTCCACTGGAAAACCTGTAGAAATATAAATTACTTTTTTCTTTATATATTCATAATTAGCATGAAGAGAAAGGGAATCAGATGTCATACTGAAAAACTAAGCAGACTTCTTGTGAGCTGAATTTTTCATTTCTAAGGTGGACACTACATTAAGGCAGAAGCACAATGGTAAGAAACTACCTTACTGCAAACAGCAGTTTGAGAGCCTTGCTGGCTCTTCAGGTGAATAGGTTTCTGGTCAGAAGCTATTTCTGTTCTTACAGGTGTTTAACATGTTAGATTTCAAAACAGAAATAACACTAGCAACAAAATCAAACTAAATGTAGACTATATGCTAACATAGTAAGTATTGCTACATTTAAACAAGTCTAGAATTATCAGTCTTTTAAATCTATAACAGAAATATAAGTAATTTTTCAGAAATACATACTTCTAGATTTTTTTATTATCTCTTCATATTTTAAACTCAAAATTAAACAAACTACTCACATCAAAGTCAGGGAAGACAAGTGTATTCTAACCTGTACGGAACTGGAACTGGTTGTGTGACTCACAAAAATCAAATAATTGTCTTCATCCACAACAAAATGTTTCACATGTGTGGTATCCACAACAGAGACAGTCTGTATCTGTGAGGGAAATACGACAAAAACGGTGTTTGGAAGTCACTCTGACAAATTTATACATATATACACATACATTTTTACTTTTCAAAATTACATATAAAACTATGTATAAAATGATATATACGTAATTTTACAATTTAAAAAATACTTCTGTGGAGGTATTCTAAAAAATTAAAATAACTTATCTTACATTTTTCATAAAATGTTCTATGGCTTGAATGCTCCACAATTTCTTTCCTCACTTCCCAGGTCATTTTCTCCCACCCCCAAAATATAGATACAAAAACACAGCAGACAACCAGCTGAAAAAAATGACATCACTGAAGTCATGCAGACTGTCAGGGCCCCAAGCTAGCTGAGCACAGAGTGCTTTTTTCTAAAACACGGTTGGACTGGAGGGCCTCATGAGGTCCTTTCCAACCCCGTTATTTTATGATTTTGTAAGTAAAACTGATTTACCTTCAACAGTCTGCGTCCAGGCATGAATGCATACACGCTGTTGTTGGAAGCTCCCTGCCTGGCTCCTCCGTGAGTAATCACAAGGTAGGGAGAAGCACGGATTTGGAAAGACATACAGCCCTTAGGATTCCACATACTGAAATTCTGAGAGAAGAATAAAAAAGGAAAAGTGAGACCTTATTAACCTTATTATTCATTAAGTAGCACGCTTGGCGTTCGCAAGCAAACCTTTACCTCAACAGGAACAAAAACTCCCTTCCACTGGTAGACAGTAGAAAACACAGCTGGAGGCGTGCGCAGCAGAACACCATACAGGATCTCTCCTGATGTAAAGAAACACCAGCTGGATGCTGACTCTTCCACAAAACTTTGAGAGACAGACAGGACACTGATGCTACCTCCTGCAATACAGTAAAAGAAAACACTATTTATTATTGAGGTCTTTTTCAACACGACTTTCAAGATTTACTTGCCAAAACCAGACGTAGTATCAGAAATGTTGAAGTTGGTGTAAATAGTTGGTGTAAGTGTATGTAAATGCACAGAAATCTTACAGTACTGAGGATGTGAGTTAAGCAACAAACATATTCTTCAAACATTACAATGGCACATGGCTGATGCATGGGCAATTTGAGTCTGATTCAGAATGACTCAGTTTGGATTTTAGCTAATGAGAAAATTAGCTAGATAGCTGCTGAGCCAGACAGGGCATTCATCCGTGCTCAAAAAAAGGCATTTCCTTCTTTGCCTTGCTAGTTTCAGCCTGGATCAGCAATACACCTATCATTACTGGAACAAAAAGTACCCAGCATCAAAATGGGAACAAGCGGGCAGAGATGGAAGCGCAGTTTCCTTCCATGGCAGTGATAACTTCGACCATATCAAAGTGTTCACAAAATTACAGCCTGAGATGCACAACGCGTCTCCGTAGGGAAACTGGGAGATACGACAGAAAACATGTGGTGGCAATTTTTTGAGACTAAGGCTATGTCAGCTTTATGTAAAGTGTGTCTCTTATACTCTGTTAGAAAAATCTGTAAAGCAGTAAAGAACAGATTTATTAAACAAAAGTCTAGTAACAGTAATGTTCATATAAGCAGCGAGGAAAGCAATACAGATTACTGACACTCTGGCAGGAGTGGCTGACAACATGGTGACTCAAGCAGCTAAGGTCTTTTAGCTAATGAATTTTGACATGATCAGAAAAATGTTAATTCATGTGATCAAGCCTGAATACATTAATTTACACTCCAGAGTTACATCTCCTGTATGTTTGGCTAGCCTCCTGCTATCTCCTCTCTGACAAAAGCAGTGGACACTCTCTATAAAATGAACGTACTGATGCCAAACGCAGTGTCCGACAACGTCTCCCACTCGACACTCACAGACACGTTGAGCCCATTACTCCGTAAAACTTTCAAATAAACTGTAGTGTTGGCTTCTTCAACGATGAGGAAATTCGTCCTAAATGTGAGAATTGTGAAAATAAAGAAAAAATGTATTATTTTTATAGCATACGAATAAGGTTCTTACAGTACAATTCCAGTGCAGAACACACAACAGAAACAAAGAGAAAATATTAAGAACTGATATTGCTATCTGATGAACTGATAGCTACATTAATTAAGGTTGTCCAGTGTTTCTTACCACAAGACCTTGGCAAAATCAAAGGAAATCCAACAAAATCTTAAACCAGCATGAAATCTAACACACCAGCAGTACGGTTTAAGCTGAATGATTATTGAAAATGTCATTCCATACAGTTATTTTGGTTCCGAAAAACATCCCTGACTGAAAGTGTATTTTACACAAGTTTAAAAACAAAAATAAAGAATCAGATGTATGACTGCCTGGGGCACTGATCAGTGGTTTGGAGCTCTTAACATGGATTATTATTAGTGGAATATTTAGGGACTAATGAAGTACTGTTTTATGAAAAATTCCATAGAGAAATCGACACTTCTAATGATGAATAGTCAATTTTAAGTGTTCTTCTGCTCTTTTATCTAGCAGTAACTGTATTTGACAAATAGTGTACTTTATACAACTACAAAGGTTTTACAATTGCATTGCTGAGTATCTTCAAAGAGATTCATCAAAAACAAAACTGCAGAGAGATGCCATCTCTATTGAATATGAAAAATTTCCTTTTAACTGAATCAGCATTTAGTACCTATTTGTAACTGGATAGATGCTGAAAAGCCCTAGTGGTGCCTGGTTCTGTAATACCGTAATCATAGTTTGCACTCTTGTGCCCAGCCTGGCTCCTCCAGTTGGGTTGAACAGGGTGACAACGAAGTGCTCATCCATTTCTGGTTCTTCATCCAGTATTGCGGAAATATGCAGTGTCTGACAAGAAGACAAGCACAGAAAGTTGTTGAGAATTGACAACCAATGATGACAGAACCCAGTCAGACCCAGCAGGAGAACTGGAGAGGACAGAAGGGAGGCAAGGGCGGTTCAGGCTGAGGTTCTGAAGTCATCCCTTTGGAGACTTCCATTGGTGCAACACTAAGATGAGGACATCCACTTTTTGTTTTTTTCCTCTTCTCCTTTTTACTCCTCTCATCCTAAAACCCTCTGATATGTAGTAGTTTTTGATCCTTTTGCCATACTTTCATTCTCTACTTCACACATTCCTCAGTAATTCATAGTCCCCATACAGCTACCTGATCCCCTAAGGCAGCTCAATCAAGTTGGTTTTAACTCACTTTAGTTGGCAACTAAACTACCTCCAGGGCAACTAGTTCCACTACTGGTGCTGGGAAGAAAGAAGGAAATAAGGCAAATACTCTCTCTCTTCTTGATGTCTCTTTCCCTCTACTGCACCACTGTGGACGAGAATAGGACCCTCTCAAGGTGGTCTCAAATTAGCAGAGAATTATCTAGAAAGAGGTAGGTGTTTACACTGTCTTTTGGGGCTCACTGTCATCTTTCCCACTATCCAAACAGACAAAAGTTACAGAGGTACACATAGCTTTGTTACAGAAAATAAAGTAATGATGGATCTGGAACTAAACTGGAGCTTAGGACCTTTTAGATCCCTGTTTACTTGTGTAATAAACCATACTTTTTAGGTTTAGGCTGGATATAAGGAAGAAATTCTTTACAATGAGGGTTGTGAAACACTGGAATGGGTTGCCCAGAGAGGTAGTGGAGGCCCCATCCCTGGACACATTCCAGACCAGGTTGGACAGGGCTCTGAGCACCCTGATCTAGTTAGCGGTGTCCCTGCTCGCTGCGGGGGGGTTGGACTAGATGACCTCTGGGGGTCCCTTCCGACCCAAAACTTTCTACTATTCTATGATTCTATACTTAGAGACAGTTTTAGGAACACTTTGACTTCCCACTGATCTGCTACACTGGCCAGCACTGCAGTTCCAAGTGCATTTAAGGTTCAGAAATTGGAAACCAGTGTTTACAGAAAGGTTTGTTCCAGATTCTACCCCACTAGCCGTCACATACTAACCTGTACTGACCCTAGCTTTATTGACAAAATGAAATTAAAAAAAAAAAAAAAAAAAAAGTAATGTAATGTAATATATAATTCCATATTCTATAATATAATATAATATAAAAAAATAACCTGCAATGGCAGAAGGGTCAGGATTACACAGACTTAAGCTAGCTCATTTTCTAGCTGACTTTGTTGTGGGGACAGTACAGAGGCAGTGAGCTTAATAGTCTGAGAAATATAAGTCATTTTCTATTCGTAAGACTCTGACAGATGTTCAATTTTTGCGTTTGTTGCAGCACACTATTCAGTTCAGATCGGCTGAAGTATCACAAATGGGATTTTTACTTGAACCTTAACTATCAGCATTTGCAAATTATCACTTTATTTCAAAGTTTGCGTTTCAGTTACATGCTGAATACATACAAAGAAATGTTCCTAAGCATACATAAACTTTATATACCTATTATATTGTTTTCAGTTTACCTCAGCTGTTACAAAGAGAGAAATATCTCTGGAAGAGTACATTTAATTCTTATGCACTCCCACTCTCATCACTTAGATTGCTCTGACAAAAAAGAAAAACATCAGAAAAAAATATCTACAAGAAAAAAGAGAGACATTTCTGAAACCTTTCCAACAATTTCAAAAAACCTTTCTTCACTTCTTTGGTAATAACTATCATATTACCTTGAATCTGACTCCCTCTTCCAGCACAATATATCCTTGAGAAGGGGTCAAATCCACTGATGCCTCTGAAGAATTAATTTCACTTACAAGATATTGAACAGTCACGGTGCCATATATCCCCTGAGGAGGTTCTCTAATAATATTTAACACTGCAACACTTTCCATCAAATGGAGAGCTGTTTGCTCTCTTAGGAAGAAGTGATCGCTGTTATTGAATGACAAAACTCCATGGCCATCATCATTGGCAAGTATAGTAATTGTGGCTTTTGAGAAATAAATAATGGAAATATTCTTTAATTAACACAGTAAAATGTAATTGTGTATATACACAAATAAAACAAATATAAACACAAATCCATTCTTTATTTACTGCATACATATAATGCTTTTATGTCCATGATATTACTTGAAGAGTATATGTCAGCATTTCACATTATCTAGGAAGTTCTGTAGACAGGAAGAAACAAGACTCTCTCATTAAAAAGCTCACTTTCGCAATTTTTGATTCCTTATTTTACACATTATCTTGTTAATTGCACAGATTTCATAGCGGTGTTTAAGAACTTTCCAAAGGACTATAAAGATCTGCCATAGCAGGGAAACGGTGTTTTCTGAAATATGATTATTTAGAACAATGAAATTAAAATGACTGCCATACAATTCCAAAGAATGAGAACATCAAAATTAAGTCTTACCTGTTGTGTTCTTCCCTAATTCCAGACCCAGAGAGGGATTTGTTAAAATTAACTGGAACTTCTCATCACCTTCAGGAACTTCATCATCAAAAATCGTAACAAAAACAGATTTATTCTTTTCTCCATCAGTGAAAAAAAGAGTCTAGCATTAAAACACAGAAAACATTGATACTTAATAGCTGTTAATACACACAAAATTTTTCAACTAAGGTAAACAGAACTGTCTTAAATAGGAAGGAAGAGGAAGCAAGAAGAGCTTTAAGCTTTATGTCCCTTAGAAAATGATTGGAACGAAAGTAAAAACGTTCAACACATTGCAGAATGAGGACAAGCAAGAGCAATTTACTTTGAAGTTCTGTTGTAAAAAATACGAAAAATTATATGAAATTTTATTTGATCTTGTGTAAGTAAAATTGTATTTGAGACAGACATTTGAAAGTTTACAATGTCATTTAGCTGCACTACTGATCATTGTGCAGAATAAACAAGAAGACGTTCATCTAAGCAAGCTGAAGGAATGAAAAGTACTAGATTCAGAATTTTTTTCTTACCCTTGAGGTCACATAAAAATCCAAACCCAGCTGTGCCTCCAAATTTTGGGCATAAAAAAATACAGACACATTGCCATATGATCCCCTGTTTCGGTATGCCGTTATCGTCAGATTCCCATGAGATTCATTAACTTCAAAACTAAAACAAAACGCAAGAAAAATTCTCAGTGCTCACTGAGCATGTTCTTTTGAATAAGATGGTAGATAGCTGTTATATTTTCACTTCAAATCATTTCGTCTGCTTTATATGAAAAAGCCATCATTACAGTATCAGCATCATTATAATTGTCTAACACAACTGTTTTACCTTTCTTTCTTGTGTAAACTGAATTAAGCTACAGGGTGTTGTGCCTTTTTCCTGCTTATTAGTGGCAGACTAAGCCTGCCTACATTCCTAGCTCCTGGAAATTAGTCAGAGAAAAAGATCTGGGAGACACCAGTGTGTATGCTTACATGGATGCAGAGGCTGGAACTCCGGACAGAGGTTGGCGGAATGACACAGTTCATAATATGAAAGGGCAGCAGTGAAAGTAAGCACATGGTAGGAAATGATTTCTGTGTAAGCATACTGTAAATGTTGGATTTCAGTGTGGGAATTATCTTACACTTTCTAGTTCTACTGAACTGAATGATGCATTGCCATCTGAAAGATCTTGCCCTATTTTTAATAGGAGTTTTACTGTTAAATGAAAATGAAAATAATTGGGCAACCCCCATCGTTAGCTGACACAGTGAGTTCTTCAAGGAAATAAGACTTACTTGGTACTTTCCCATTCAACTACTCCGCTTACTCCATCATTAGCATCAATAATAATTTGAGAAGCTAAACCTTCCACATCTAAAATGGAAAACAGAAGGACAAAGATGAAAGAAGAACAAAGTCTATTTTCATGATTTTCAAGAATAATAGAAGCATTTCTTAAATCTCTACGAATTTTGTAGAAGAAATACATAATTTTATGTTTGCAAAATGTGGAGGAGAAAATGGTGGTGAGAAGGTAATTGGCAAGGCTCAAAGAAAATCTGTTCTTGCTACCTTACTATTAGGACTACAACACAATGCCTTGAATTACCACTGTTACATTTAACAACGCACACAAAAAAGACTAAAGAAAATACAGAAAGCAAAACATAGCACAGAAAAACTAGAAAATATCAAAAGCAGATTTGTCATAGAATGTTAATTTATCTTCATTGTATATGTTTATTATGACAACACTCAACATTCTGCAAAGAGTGCCATTCTGAATATGGCAGGGAAAACGAGTAAGAAAGAATAATACATGATCGAGTATTTAATCTCCCATTCATGTTTCAGTGCATGATCATAAACTTTACTGGCACACACCTCAGATTCTGCTACAAATGCATAATTATTAATTTCTTTGTAGGCTGTTTATGTACTGTAATGTTATACTGATCCATAAAGACATATGTATCTCCCCAGTAACTCTGGAAGATTATTGTATGTATTGCTCTGTGACAATACTGAATAATAGACTAATGCCAGAAATGTCCACCTACTTCAGGGACCAGAACCTGGCAGCTAGAACTTAATTCTTGTGAGAAAACACTGCTTTAATTTGCTCAGACAGAAGTACCTCTTGACTACCTTAATTTAATTCAACTTATTTTTAATAAGACTTAAAAAGAAATATAGAAAAGAATAATAATTTTTACAACCAAACTGACTCCATTGAGTCTACTATATTTACAACCATAGGAAAGATTTCTATCAATGCAAATAAAACTGAACAAAAGTAAAAGGTCATTGGCATGAATTGAAACCTGTCACTATGAGGTGGCAACAAAGATCAACAGTAGCTGCAAAAACTCTAGACAAACAGCAGAAATATTGTTGAGGTTCAGAAATCCCGAGGCAGTGCTAGCGATTACAGACCTTTCAGCTCCACTGGTAACCCCCATTTTCCCTTGTGTTGTGATTGGATCAGTTCACCCAGGATCTGTAATACTTTGTTTTCAACATCAAACCTCTCACTTCATGTCTGGCATCCTTCCCCTCCCCTGACTTCCCCCTTCCCACTTCCTCCAGCTTAGCTCTTTTTTTTTTATTAGCTCTTTCTTCCACCTTTTCTAGAAGACTGGAGCAAGAGGAGCATGGAGAAAACAACAGAACCAACTTCATGCTTTCTGTTTCTGTTCCTTGTCAGTGAAGCCTCAGAACAGAAACAGAGGTCACTTAAGTTCAGTGTGTTCAACTCTGCATCACAGACATACCAGACTTACTCTGCGTACTGCACGCACAGGGCCGTGACAGAAACAGCGCGTGCAACATATTCCAGATACGTGGGATTGACTGCACATGCCTGTATCACGTGCAGAAGACCTATCTCTTTTGATATTAGACACGTCCTAGAAATACTTCAAATATCTTTTATAGGGTAGGGGACTGCTACAAATCCTAAACTAATGCATTGCATCAACAAGGAGTCAAATTGTCAATCATAACATATCAAAACACACCATCAGGGAAAACAAGATTAGAAAATACTTTGATAACAGAATTCTCAGTGACAATTTACAATGAGGACAAGTATTTGCCGCATGGGTTAAAACTATGATTTGTTCATCCTAAGTACATTTAACCCAATGCAGATACCATGGAAGGGTCGAATGGTCATGATTCAGAGAGTGCCAACCCTTACAGCAGAAGGTGAGGTTAACAGCACTCAGCCCAGTTTAGTTCAGAATAATCCTTTGTCCTTATATCTAACTCTTTTCACGTTTTAGACTTTAGACTCGACTAATCCCAGCTCAGTCTCTACAAATCAGCAATGAGTCTTGCAAGTTACCTTTCAATCTGTAACGAATTAACTCTGTCACTTCTATAGGCATGCAAAGAAAAGAGAAAAGAGTCGAAGAAGGTGTTAGAAGTAAGCAGTATAACTAGTCTCTAGTACCACAGAATAATCCAACTGTCCTTAAAGCCAATGGCAGCTATGCTGCTGAATTCAGAAGCAGAATGTTGTGCTGACCAAGCAAATGATACATGAAGTTCACTGAAAGAGTAAGAAAACCATAGGATACGACTCCTAAAAGTAAAGAGTAATAAAAAGAGAATTTTAAAAGAGTGAACAAGGTAATTGCATCACGTAACTTCTTTGACATTGTTGTTTCTGTTTTGTACTTGGAAACAAAAATCAGATCAACACACTGCCAATCAAACTTTTCAGATAATTGTGCTCTCCAACTGTTAATTACTAATTCCTCTGTAAAAAATTGCCTTACAATTTTTACAGAGCTTAAAAAAGTAAGAAGCAAGTGTAATAATGAATATGTTTGATGTTCCACAATGTTTCTTTCAGAATACTCTGTCTCATATTGGCACAGTTGGCAAGTAAGTGGAAGAATGATAATACATCAGAGTAATATAACCTGCATGCAATTCATACAAAAAGAAAACCAAAGACAATTTTGTATAAGTTGCTTTACCCAGCCTAGGTGGGGATGAAGTTGAATGGTTCATGATGAGCTCCACTGAAGTCAAATTAACCAAGAAGAATTCTTGCATCTCTGGTACGTCATCCTGCAAAACACAAATTCAGTACATCTTCTTTTCATTTTCCTTTAAGAAACTGTCTCAGAAGTCACCAAAAAGCAACACAGTAGAAGTCTCTGATATTATAGCAACACTAGAATATTTTTTTTTTCCCATTTTCCTGAAATAATTTTATTGGGTTTAAAATTTATTATCTTGAATGAATTATGAAGTAAGACATTATATTTTATGAAAAAGACTCCGTGGTGACACTGAACTATTCCTGTGAATAAATTTCTGCCCAATTTTAAATGCGTAAACCTCAACCATTAAGAAAGTAAGAGCCTGCAGCAAGCAATGAATTACACTGTTCTGAATATTAGATAGTAAAATCTTAATGAGGCAGCTACTTTTTGTTTAAGCATAAGTAAAGCTGCTTTCTGCTATTATTTGTCCTTTTGTGATTTTAACATTAAGATCAAAACTGTCTTTCAGAATGACAAATACATATACAGCTTCAAGTAATATACAGGTTGCAAGCTTTTGGTTCCAAAATATTACTTTTCTGATGGTCATACAGATCAGTATAGAACGAAAGGGTTTACATTTTACCTCTAGAATAGTAATATTTATGGCATCTGATGTTTCTCCTTCTTCCAAAATCAGTGATCCAGAAACAGATACATAATCAGCTCCTGGTTCAGCCAAGATCCCGTCCGTCTGATTGCTTAAAGTGAGCAATCCTGGAACTGTGGCATACGTAACATTGATAGCACCTGTTTAATTTGTGACAAAAAAAAATAATCATTTTTTTATATTCTTATGTCATACTTACTGGAATAGACACAGAAAAGATATCAAATGCTCACCCACAAAATGAAAAGCCTAACCGCAAAACAAAAGGATTAAAAGATTAATCCAGAGCCAGTGGAATTTTGTTATTGTTTTTAATGTGCTTTCAGTCCAGCCTTTAGTGACTTGTCCAACATCACAGGACTCAGAAAGCATTAGGAACTAATGTATTCAGCTATTTCAGGTGCTATGGACCACAAATATTACTCTGCTGAAGTACTACCTGGGATATCTAATGTATTATTAATATCAGGTTTGGTGCCAAGGTAAGTAGAACATTTCTGGAACGACTGAAATCTAAGAAAGGCTCTAAAGACAGGGCTGGGAAATAGAGTTTATTAAATCTAGTTTCCTTCCCAGGCAGATTGACACAGACTTCAATAAAGCATAAAATTAAGGGACACACTAATGTTACTGATGTTACCAATGGTACCAAGGGAAAAAAACAGAAATAATTTTTTTATAATAAACCCATTTCTCACTAATATGCCAGGGTAAGCCAAGTTGCAAATTTAAAGAGAGTGATCCTGGAGATAAAATGACAGATGAAATTCAAAGCTAGTCTGTAAGAAATAAAATATAAGGTGCAAAAGAATCTTAGTTTCAATATATAATGATGGACTTCAGTTTAAGTAGGAGATGCAACATTTACTATGAATACTTTTCTTAAAACATTACTTTCCTGATTAGTCTTTCAAAAGTAAATTAGATAACTGAATGATATTAAAAAGAAATGGGAAAACATTGCTGCTCCATCCCAGGAAAGGTGATGGAGCAACTTAACCTGGAGGTCATCAACAAGCAAGTGAAGGAAAAGAAGGTTATCAGGAGTGGTCAGCATGGATTCACCAAGGGGAAATCCGGCCTGACCACTCTGATAGCTTTCTACGATGACATGACTGGATGGGTAGATGAGGGGAGAGCAGTGGATGTTGTCTACCTTGACTTCAGCAAGGCTTTCGACACTGTCTCCCATAACATCCTCCTAGGGAAGCTCAGGAAGTGTGGGCTGGATGAGTGGTCAGTGAGGTGGATTGAGAACTGGCTGAATGGCAGAGCTCAGAGGGTTGTCATCAGCAGCACTGAGTCTAGTTGGAGGCTGGTAAATAGTGGTGTCCCCCAGGGGTCAGTACTGGACCCAGTTTTGTTCAACTTCTTCATCAATGACCTGGATGAAGACTTAGAATGTACCCTCAGCAAGTTTGCTGATGACACCAAACTGGGATGAGTGGTAGATACACCAGAAGGCTGTGCTGCCATTCAGCGTGACCTGGACAGGCTGGAAAGTTGGGCAGAGAGGAACCTGATGAGGTTCAACAAGGGCAAGTGCAGGGTCCTGCACCTGGGGAGGAACAACCTCATGCATCAGTACAGGCTTGGGGCGGACCTGCTGGAGAGCAGCTCTGTGGAGAGGGATGTGGGTGTCCTGGTGGACAACAAAGTGACCATGAGTCAGCAGTGAGCCCTGGCTGCCAAGAAAGCCAATGGAATCCTGGGGTGCATCAAGAAGAGTGTGGCCAGCAGGACGAGGGAGGTTCTCCTTCCCCTCTACACTGCCCTGGTCAGGCCTCATCTGGAGTACTGTGTCCAGTTCTGGGCTCCCCAGTTCAGGAAAGATGAAGAGCTACTGGAGAGAGTCCAGAAGAGGGCTACGAGGATGATGAGGGGACTGGAACATCTCCCCTACAAGGAGAGGCTGAGGGAGCTGGGCTTGTTCAGCCTGGAGAAGAGAAGGCTGCGAGGGGACCTAATAAATGCTTACAAATATCTCAAGGGCGGGTGTGAGGAGGATGGGGCCAGACTCTTTTCAGTGGTGCACAGCGACAGGACAAGGGGCAATGGGCACAAACTGGAGCAGAGGAAGCTCCAGCTGAACCCGAGGAAGAACTTCTTCCCTCTGAGGGTGACGGAGCACTGGAACAGGCTGCCCAGGGAGGCTGTGGAGTCTCCTTCTCTGGAGATATTCATGACCTGCCTGGACAAGGTCCTGTGTAGCCTGCTCTGGGTGACCCTGCTTGGGCAGGGGGTTGGGCTGGGTGACCCACAGAGGGCCCTGCCAACCCCTACTATTCTGTGATTCTGTGATTCTGTAACACAGAGATGTCATTAAAATGCCTCTACAACTCTGCTGATTTCAGGTCTTGAATATATGTTTTCACTGATCACTTCAAAACAGACATAACAAAAGAAATTAAGAGGGATTGTATAGTCTAAAAAGGGAAATGGAAAATGATTGCATGTTATCTCACAATATAAATTGAAATTCTCAGACAACAAGAACAAGAAAATGTTTTTGGATGTAGCACATCACTGAAATATGGAATTAAGTACCATTTAATTTCATAGATATTAAAAACCAAATTGATTTAGAAAGGAATAAGAAATTCTCAGAGGAGACATAAACTGAAGTCAGTGCTCTGAATGCAACTTTTTTCTATGGGGCATTCCAAAGCTGGCAACTTCTGGAAGTTTAGAGGGGAAACGTGTGGCAACGATCATTCCTTACAAGCTCCTTTTCTCATATGTTTTTTATTTTTTGTGGAGAGACTAACACTTTTAGACAGATTCATTAGACATACAGGTAGTAACCCTAACAATCAATTAGTTACCTCGCAGCTCCCATACTCCTTGCTGTGTAAATGAGGGCTATGGCTCTGGTTTTAACCAAAATTTAGTTTCCAAGCCTGCAGTAAGAAACCTAGAAGTTCCGAAAACATCAACTGTATTTAAGATTTTTCAAAATTTCCGGCCTCCCTCTCATGGCTTTCACATGATCTAATGATTACTGAAACAGAATTTCCTTTCTCTTGGAGTAATTATACAAACCTAGAGATCCAAATTCTCTGTTAATAAAAAGCTGAACTGTTTTGTTTTCCTCTGGAATTAAAACTACCCTGGATGGGGAAGCAAAATTCAAGACTCCATGTGGTTCATCACTAGCTTCTACTGTCAAAACAGCTTCATATCCTTGACTATCCAAAACAGCAGCACCTGAAGAAGAAACTCCTGCAAAAAAATCAATGGATTACAGTGAATAAAGTGAATAAAAGTTGCATAACATTTTTTTTGGTCTTACATTATTGCTATTATTATTTACAAATGACAGTCAGTAACAGCATAAATGAAATTAAACTAAATGCCTGATGTGCTCACTGAAGTTTATGGATGGTGTGGCATATAAATATATATTTACATTCTATAACAAATACAGGAACATACAATCACAACAGAAATTGTATGCGTACTAAGTATAGAGTCACAAAAACATATTGAGAAATCAGAAAACTTCACGGGCCAGTGCCAAATATCAACTTCCCTAAACCTCCTCTATTGTAAATGCAAAGAGAAAGTTTTCCCAGGAATTAACTCCAGAAGTTAAAATTATATTCAACTTCTCAAACATTCCATTAACAAATTACTCTTTTTTTGAAGTGCTGCCTTGATGAGTAATTGTTGATGTATTAATTTACACTTATCCTGATGGATTACAAGAGTCCACAAATGATTCTGGCAAGTTGGTAAGGCACCTAGCAGCTGCACAATCCATGTCAAACTAGTTAGGTGTTTAGGCATTAACTTCAGTTTAATAAAGGGTATTTCAGAAGGGATGCAGTTTCATGCTTCTTTTCTCTTTATAATCTGAATGGCAAGAATAAAATATTCTGGCCCTGAATTCAGAGACAGATCAGAAAGTCAGCTTGTGGCATGACAAGATTTCTTTAAAAGATAAAAATCTCCACTTATTTCATGGCAACTGTATCCAGAACACATTAGTAAGCTCAAGTTCATATTCTATTAAAGGGAAATTAAGAACTATTAAATTAAACAGGCAAGAGGTAAATTGGGTTGAAAACCAGTTAAGGAAAACTGCAAACACACTATGGGGTTTATGTATATATATACACACATACAGAAGGATCAAGCCTGTTTCAATAAAACACGAATGAACTTTGCATAATTTACACTAGTTGCAGCATGCTTAGTCCTACACTTCCAAAATGGATTAATATGTATGAAAATATTACACTACTAAATGGTAGCTTTAAGACATAGCAGGCTATAGTTCTACATTACCTTCTGTTTTAATGTTGTATAGGATGATCTGGTATTCTTCTTTTTCTTCAGGAATATGGTCATCCAGCAAGTGAACATACAATGTTGTATTCAATGTCTCCTGTTTATTTTATTGATAAAATGATTAGTCATTATTCTATAAAATACAAGTGATACCACTGTATCACGTGTATTTTGAAAAACACCTTTAAGAAATGTAAAGTTTCAAAAACTATAAACTCCCTCCAGTTAGGAACTCCAAGAGTAAAGAATCAGTAAATAATCAGATCAAGAAACAAAGACTGCTATAAAAGCACACTAATTTTCTCAGTTCAGTTCTAATTAGAGTATTCTCCTGTAGCCATTAACTTTGCTTATGGACTTACCTCAGGAAAAAAGAGTATTCCAGAATAGTTTTCAAAATTTTGTTTTACGTTATGCCCAACTATCTTCCATTCAACAGTAACGTTTCCCAACCCTGGGGCAGTTCTTAAAATATGGAATGGCAATCGTTCTCCTAGGAAAAAAGGATCAGATGCAATATTTTGGGGTTTCCTCTCCCTTATGATATCACTCATAAGAATGAGAAGCCCAAAACATGCATTACAGTTAAAATAATTTTCCTGAGAGAATTAATATTTATAATAGTGAGCTTCACAGTATATATTTATGTAGTTTATATAGCGTTAAATATTTTAAATATGGACTTGTGAAATTAAAATGCTGTATCAATATGAAATAGATCGGTAGGTAAAATTAGTAATATTATGCAATACATTCACATTAGAGGACAGGAGTTTATTTTTAATATGTAAGTGTATTGCATCCATAAGTCAACAGCAACTTTCAAGTGCAAACAATTTAAGTTTCCCAGTATGTATAGTGTTGCACAGCCTTCCAAGACATGAAACACGCAGAAACCTATAACACTGAGATGCTTAGAAATAATAACACGTGAGATTTCTTTTGCTTACTAAATAATGAGGAAAAGAAAACAAAAAATGTCAAAATGTGTTTTACTGATGCAGAAAGAGAAATATGACAAACTTATTTCCGTCTTTCTTAGTATTGGTATAAACTGACTTGAATTTTTTTCACTGTTGCAAAATCTGGGAGTAACTCCATCTTCTGATTTGTGTTATGTACACACGTGGAAGCAACCCTATTGAGAAACGTTGAGATACATCTATGAAAGTGACAGAGAAGATGTGGTGTTACGTGCCTTCTTACTCCATGGCATAAAGAATTGGGCAGCCCAGCTTGTCTCTCTCACTATATAATTTAAAGAGCATCAAGTTATGATGCTATCTGGCTATTCTAGGATATTATATTGCAGGACAGTATTGTGTAGCTAAAACTGGCAGGAACAATTTGAACATTTTCCAGACGTTTTTTTTTCAGTAAGATATTATTACAGAAATGCATGTACATTGGCTACCAATGAGAGAGATACGAACAACTAACATCTAGAGATGTTAATATAATTTATTAAAATACAAAACTGTGAAGAAGTAATACAAGGATTCCATACACCTATTTTCAAACAAATAGAATTAGTATGTGTTATTGAGCCTCAATATTTCAAACTTCTGTTAGGCCTTGGTGATGTACCAATTCATATCTTTGTCTTAAGTTGTTCCATGTTGCTTTTAAGAGAATAAAAGAATTAAAAATTTATTGACATCACAAGAATTCTGCTTCTACAGTCAGATACCTGAGGACAGACTGCCAGTTTACAGGTTCCCCTGAGGCTAACGTATCATATTGTGTAACGCTGCACTGAAATCCATTCTATTCGAATTCAGAATTTTGCACAGCCATTGCAAACAAATAAATATTTAACAGAAAGCTGGTTACGTTAGTACCTTTGCAGAATGTATAATTTAGAAAAGGTTATTTCAAAACAACATTATGTAAGACAATGAATTTTCACTGAAGACTGGGACAAAATGCTTTAAGAAGCAGGAGCCTGTTACATGGTAATCCGAACACTAAGAAGAAATCTGAAGTAACTTCATCATACAGTAATTACAGTAAATTGATTACAATTACAGACTCCAAGTAGTTAATTACTGACCCATGTTTCTTGGTCAGCTTTATCAAAATCTTCAGTATCCCTATCCAGAAAAAAATACTAACACAAGTACTAACTGATTTATGAAGACTGAAAGCCTTATTAGGCTAATTTCACCTTTTAAAGTTTTATAATATTTAACCATGTTATCCGTATCTTTAAATTTCTACAGTGAGCCCTGGCTGCCAAGAAGGCCAATGGGATCCTGGGGTGCATGAGGAGGAGTGTGGGCAGCAGGGCGAGGGAGGTTCTCCTCCCCCTCTGCTCTGCCCTGGTGAGGCCCCATCTGGAGTACTCTGTCCAGTTCTGGGCTCCCCAGTTCAAGAAAGATGAGGAGCTACTGGAGAGAGTCCAGCGCAGGGCTGTGAGGATGAGGAGGGGACTGGAGAATCTCTCCTATGAGGAGAGGCTGAGGGAGCTGGGCTTGTTCAGCCTGGAGAAGAGAAGGCTGAGAGGGGACCTTAGAAATGCCTCTAAAGATCTGCAGGGTGGGGGTCAGGAGGACGGGGCCAGACTCTTTGCAGTGGTGCCCAGCAACAGGACAAGGGGCAATGGGCACAAACTGAAGCAGAGGAAGCTCCAGCTGAACATGAGGAAGAACTTCTTCCCTCTGAGGGTGCCGGAGCCCTGGCCCAGGCTGCCCAGGGAGGCTGTGGAGTCTCCTTCTCTGGAGATATTCCAGCCCCGCCTGGACGCGGTGCTGTGCAGCCTGCTCTGGGTGACCCTGCTTGGGCAGGGGGTTGGACTGGGTGACCCACAGAGGGCCCTGCCAACCCCGACCATCCTGTGATTCTGTGATTCTGTGACTTATCAGGGAGAAATAGGCCTCAGCCATCCTCCTCTTCTTCCTTATTTCAGGCTACTGCAGTGCATTTTCCTCTAACACAGTCACAGCCACACAACTGTGCATGCCTCTGCCTGTACTAAAATGCTACTCTATCCCTCAATAAGGTTATAAATAATAAGCACAGCTTGAAAATCATAAAATTTTCTTGGCAGAAATTGCTCAATAATACAATAAATATAAAAGATAATCACATTTGGATTTACGTCTGATAAATTTTGTTTTTGGATTAAAAACACCTTTATAATGGAAATGATATACAAACACTGAAATCATCTAAAGGCCTTAACTCATTCTTTGTATTTTTCTCAAAGAGAATTAGTCTGGTTGATTTTTCTTGCTTGACACAAGGCACTACTTTTCACAATCTGGAGGAACAGCAATCAAATCATTTCCAAACTATAGTAGGGCATTTCAGCTCTAAATGGCCAGCATTTACCAGCATGCTATGAATAATATTTAGCCAGTGGGAAGTACTCAGGGTAATCGTAACCTTTGAAATGAGACAGTTTTTATTAATTCCTCATGCTCATTAACAGCTCTTCTTAGCCTGCCAGATAGCTGCCGGCTTGGCAGGCAGATCAGAATTGTTAATGTGGAGGAACAAAGGATGACAACCAGGCACACACTAACACAGAATTAACATAAACTATATCTACATAAAAACCAAAAGTTTATAATATCCTTTCATTTCAGGGAGAGGGGGGAGTTTGGTTGAAAAGGACTTTTTTCTTCAAACAGAAAATGCAACACACACGTTTCTGGACAGTAAATATCTGTTTTGATAACTTTCCCTGCCCATCAGTTTACATGTCAGTGAAATATGATACTGCAATACATCGAGATTCCAGCAAAGGCTGCTGAAAGCAATCACCATTAGTACTATTGTTATCCCATGCAAAGCTACATCAAACCTTAGAACAAACACACAACCTGCTCTTTTAAAACAGTAGTAGAAACCTTTGGTCCATATCAAATTATTATCATTCTTTATCAACTTTCATGACTGAGTGATGACAGCAAGACTACTACATTCCTAAATCAGCTACCATAAAAAAGCATACACAGAAAATTTTAAAACAGCAGTTTACTGAGTTGGGAAGATGCAATCCTAATCTTTCTGTGGGAATATTTTCTAGAAGATTTAAAGTGAATTGCAAGTCACTGATAGATGAGATTTGCTTATGGCTACTAATAGGTGTGCATGATGGGAGTTATACACAGTTCTGGAATACAGTATAAATGAATAAGACAAGAAATGCTAAAAGGAGCTTTGAAATTCAATACCAATAGAAGCAAGGCACGATCTTCAGAAAAAAGGAAAGCACAGGTGATGATATATACAATGGGCTTAGAATAGGGTACTCATCCTTTCCACAGATTTCATTTAAGTGCTATGCTTTCAAGAGTTAAAAATAAAGGAAATACATGCCAAGTGTGCGGTTATTCTCTGCTCGCTGGCATTCTCTGAGCAGTACAATCACTGTAATTCACTATCAACAGAAAGCATCCAGATGTAGGCTAACATTAAACAAGCGGAGTGTGGTCAACACAAAGAACCCACCTTCACGACCAATAACAGATCTGGAGCCTGTCTGGAAGCTAATAATTCCTGCCACATTGTCGTTTGCCAGAATAATCACTGTGACAGTGTCAGAACTGGGCAGAATCCGACTCCCTCCTTCAGTATGGACCAGGCTGATTATGATACTTTCATTATCCTCTGGCTCTGGATCATCTAAAACGGTCAGCGTGACCACCTGTTTTGTTTCCCCTACAAGGAGAAGAACACATACATACTTATGAGTACAAGTGGAAATCACCTTTTAAAAAGGTTTAATCATCTCCTTTCATAGGAAATACCCAACAACCATAGAAAAGGATGTGAAGCATATTTATTTATTTACCTGTATTGAAGTTAGTGATGTCATTATGAAGTTTTATTCAATTACTGTGGAAAAGTTAAATTAGGGCAATGTAATTATCCTATTATGAAATATACTACGTAGAAATTAACATTGAAAGCACAATTTCTGAATGTCTAGAACTCTTTATTTGTATTGTAAGTTCTCTATGACTTCCAAATTTAACTTACAAAAGGGGAATATAATTCTTGTAAAAAAATTACCAAGTGCATAAATTCTCTGATGAACCATATACACAAGTATATGCACTCAATTTGAATATATTTACTGGGCCAGGTAATGCATTAAAATGGGCTGTCATTGTGTTAGTTACTTCTCTTCTGGACTACCAAAGAATGATAATGTAAACAGCAAACACGATCAATTACCAGTCTCTATAATCTGTTACAATTTACAACAGAATGCTGTTGCACAGTGCGTGTGCATAACCTGTGTTCTATGATTATGAGAATATCCATTTACAAGGTACACATATTTCTTGCTACATTATCCTTCAAAATATTTTGAACACCGTTTTTACTAAGCTTATAACCATGAATGTAATTACATGTCAACCTCAGAATCACTGCTGATAACCGTTCTTTCAAGTTCAGATGATTTAGCAAGCTAGCTAGCACACTAGAATGTTTGCTGCACTCTCATAAATTGCTTTCGAAATAACTGTTCATCAACTCAGAATCTGAAAAGATAAAATGTATCTGTCATGCTGCATGGCACATAAGTAATGTCTGCCATTGATTTATTCATCTTGTTTTTAATTTTTTTAATATGCTGACATTATTTTATGAAATTAATACAATCTCAGAATCTAAAAAGTGGCATAATGAAAAATTAGTACTGTACTGATTGAAGGTAACAAAAGACCTGTTAGGCCTGACTCTCATTTTCATTACCCTTGATATAACAATAATCTTCAGCATTATTATTCCTTATTTAATTGGTAAAAAGGTCATCTTTGTAGTGCACACTGCGATATTAAAAAAATACTGTTTTTTTTTTTTTTTACTACCACTGTGTGTGTTCTGCAACATAATGCTCTACGCTAATGAACTGTATTCTTTTGAATACGTGTCCTGAGCATTCAGGGAGGTTTAGCCTAAGAATAAGACATCACTTCTCAAAACATCCAGAGGACTGAGTGCTTATCAGATTCTTTTTGCTTTTCTTTAGTTTTCTAAAACGGATGCTAGTGCAAAACCTCGCCTCACCTTCAGCGAACACCAGAATCTCACCAACGCCTACAAAATCCAAGTTTGGGGTAGCAGTTCCACCAACCACACGCCATTCCACTGTCACTTGTCCCAGGCTGCCTTCTGTCCTGTGTATCATTAGCTGCACGTTGGTCTGAGGACGTTCTTCTACTTCAACATACAGACCTTTCTCTGTTGTGTTGGGACTTACACTGTAGATCTTAAATACTCCAAATGCATCCCCATTCATCATTATGATAACTGTGGAAGTGTTTGGCTGTCCTATAGTTGGTTGGTTTTTTAAGCTGGCTGAGATGTTTATAAGTTCAACTTTCAAAAGGGATATAGCGAATTTCTCATCCAGCTCTGGCAGACTGTCAGGGAGTATGGTAACTGTGAGATTTGCAAACTCTTCCCCTTCCCACATTATGGCCCAGTGTCCTGTAATAGATTCATAATCACTACCAGCGATGGCTTGTGTGCTAAAGAGAGCGGACGCACTGGTAATGTTTTTCTTGTAGGTCCAGAATCCTGAAGTGTTAGTTAATGGGCTGATATCCCACGTCAGCCAAAGGCAGAGAGGAATCTCAGAGGCACTGGAAAATGCAAAGGCTGAACAAGCTTGTTCTTTTAGGCACTGAGTTGCACAGGCATAGAGTGGATCACTTGCTGCGGACACATTCACTCTGGTCTTGGATGGCTGGTCAGGAATTCCTTGTACAGGAGGCTCGTAACAGGCCAGGATATCCTGACCTTGCTCAATGGCAAGAGCTACGACGTCAGTCTCGGACGTGCTGTAAAATATCTGCAGCTGACCAAACTTTCCCCCACTAAAAGACATTAAAATAAAAAAGTAATGTTAGTTCATGAAGTACATCTAATATTCTGTATGTTTCTGGGTTAAGAATAAAAGTGAAAAAGATCAACTGGCTGTTACTGAATTGCTGAAAAGTTCCAAATAGCAAATTAAAGTGGATTCACTTGAAGCTAGTACCAGAACAACCTTGTTGTATTTTTTTGTGGATAGTAAGTTTGATTATTTATACCTTGGGCAGCAGTCTGTTAAGTATGTACGTTTGCAAACATTTGTTTCTAGGAATTAACTTAGTCTTCCTAGGGCTGGCAAGGAAGTAAAAGACTGTGCTGCCCAACCTTGTCATCTTTCCTCCTACGTGTCCTCAGGATATCATATCAGGTGCATAAAATCTGCATTCCTTTTCCTATTGCTTTCCATCCCACTAGAGTTGACCCATTTTGTCCTCCAGTTCAAACTACAGGATCAGGCCGTTGTGCAGCTTTAAATGATTTGACGATAAATAGGCAAAATGAAACTTTAAGTACACTGGGTACATTAAGTTCACATTGTACATTACAATGTGTCTTACGTTTACGTACTTTATGTGCAGTTCTAATAAGCAGACATCTAGTTCAAAAACAATGTACAAGAAATAAAAATGCATTGAGCTGGCAGATCAAGAAATTGATGCAAATACTTATACAAGAGGAGCATGACATTTGAAATTATAGCCAAGACAAAAAAAAAAAAATTAGTAGATATAAATAATGCAAACATCATACAAACCTTCGCCTGACTGTTATATTTGCAAGCAAATTTCTTTCTAGTGGCTCCTGAATTCGATATAAGGATTGATGAAAGAAAACTGTGCCATAAGGATTATCATTGGCAGGTATTACAATATTTGCCACGGCATCTAACCCAATAGCACCACCACTGGAGGCCTGAGTTAATTCTACACGGACAATCTCAAAAAGAAAAAAAAAGAAAAAGAAATAATGCAGCTAAATGATTTTTGGTATTTTTAACAATAATCACAAGAAAAGTAAAATCTGAACTTCTTGAACCTTCCCGCCAGAACATTCCCTGCTTTTCATTGCACACATATCTATAACAATTTAGAACTCCAAGAGTATTCAAGAACGACATTACTGCTTTACTTACTTCTTCTATTTCTGGAATATCATCAGCCAGGATTTCCAACAGCAACATCTGAACGGCTTCCCCAGGGGCAAAAGTAATATTACCGAAGGTGACCTGCAAGTCAGCATCAGCAGGATGTCCATTAATGGTAGCAACCCACTGAACTGTAACATTACCGAGCGTCCCAGCATTGCGGATTATTGGCAGATTTATGGTTACTGATCCAAATTCAGGCTCTTCCACAGTGAATTCGGTAATCTGAAAAACTGAGGCACAGCACAGAGAGATGTATTTCATTAACAATGAAATTGAAAGTAAATGTATCAACTCCTGAAGTACATAGTTTTATTTCACTTGATTGCATTGACTTGCACAGGTAAATCACTTGTAATCAGGAGTGAACTTAAACGCAAACTTTCAGTATTAACATTTTCATTTACAGAGCAAATTAGTATGAAAAATTAAGCCCTCATGAAAAAAAGTTTATTCCAACATAACCATTGTTCAAGGCTAACCATGAGTTGTTTCTAAGCTCTTAGAAGACAATTTCATAATTATTTCTAGCAAGGAAACTCTTTAGCAGCTTTCATGTCACTTACTAAAGAAATACGTCAACATAATCCATCGAAAATTGTTTCGAGTAAAAGTCTTCCTTGTATTAAGCTTTTAGCTTTTAAGAATGAAATTATTTAATTACTTATCTGGAATTACTTCTTTTTAACAATTTTTCTTTCTTTCCTCTGCCTTCGTCTACTAACAAAACTGAACAAGAGGAATTAAGTAGGGTACTAAAGGGAGAAAAGTGTAGGTCAAGACAAAAAAGCAGGAAAAATTGCACCAAAAAGCAAACAACAAACAAAAAAAGACAGATTTCTAAAATACCATTAAGTTTTTGAAATTACCAAAACTCTTCTCAAAACCTGTGTAGTGAAACTAATTTTGGAAAGTACACACAATCCATTTTATTGATAATAACAGGCAGAAGAAAAACTGAAGTAATTGACAGAAAATAAGAGAATGTAATTTAATTTCTCTTTCTATTTTTTAGTGTCCCCAGATTTTTAAATCAGCTGTGGCTGATTATCTAGTAAAACTAAGATAACAATTTAAGCAACAGATACTAGAATGCAGATTTTGGCTAAAAGCCATTACAGAAATGCAGCCCTTAGATAACAAAATAAAAAAAGTAAACTAAAATCCATCTAGCTCTATTCGGAGACCCCAAAATCTTGCTATACCAACTTTTGTTACATTTAAGTACCATTAGTCCTTAATTACATGTTTTAATTCAGTTTATCTTATCTTTTCCTGTAATGTTTTCTTCCAGGCTTCCTCTTTGTGTTCTGAAAGTTTTTATTCAGCTGCCCAGTAATAGCTCACCCACAAATCTGCAGTAAAAATGTTAACAGAAGAGCAAAAATATGCAAATAAGACTCATTTACCAAAGGATCCAAATGGGTCATCAGAAGCCTCAATAGTTATGATGGCCCTAGTCAAAGATCCAAGCAAGGCTCCTCCTGTTGTTTGATTCAGCAGCTGAACATAAAATGACTCCTCAACTTCAGGATTGATATCATTAATTATATAAATTGGCACAGCTTTACTTGTTTCTCCTTCTAGTAACACAACATCTGATGAGGCTACACTGTAGTCCTCGCCTAGATTTGCAGATTAAAAAAACAAATAAAACAATAAAAACCACAGAATAATATTAATACATTATGAATCATCACTAATACTTCTCTTTTTGCTTACACATGTATTGCTCCCTGCTTTTATGGTTGTTTTTCCTTCTCTTCAGACAGCCTTTTTTAATTATCAAACACAGTCCTTTTTTATGTCCCATTGCCCTTTAGATATCCGGATGGATTAAAATAAAACTTGGCTTGGCCAAAACAGAGTTTGCACTGTTCGGCCAAGTGGTAGTTACAAAAGGTCCATTATTGTCTTCCATTGACAAGGTCACACTACCAAGATGTTTGTGTCTTTGATTTCTAATCACCCTCTGGCTTTCCAAGAAATAAAAACCAACAGAAGCACCTTTGTCTAAGAAGATTTTAGTTAAGGGCACATTTTGTGTGTGGACCTCACTTTATGCAAACTTGTCCCTACAGATGTCCAGATGAACAACTCCGACACAGTAGACAATGGCACAGCTTCAGAAACTAATTGAAAGCATACTCTGACATCAATCAAGCCATGCACCTATTTAGAAAAGTCTGTTACATAAAAAGGAAACCAAAACACCAGTTCTCAGAGCATGTACCACCCGCCTATTCAGTTTTGGACACAGCTGAAATACAGTGGTCTTCATTTATAACTAAATGGTTTTGACCATGCAGACTTTGCAAGTTTGCTCCTTTCTTTATGTACCTGTTCTATAGCAGGGACAAACTGCAGAACTTCAGCTTCCATTTTTAGAAGTCCAGCTCTTCTCGGGCTTTGGTTGTTTCTTGCCTGTTTGTTTTACAGCTGAATGCCCACCTCCCACTTCCCCTCCAATAAGCTCACCCTAACAATGTATGGTGGGTTTAAGCATGTACATATGACTAAATAGTAGCTACACATACTACTCTAATATTTTTCGGTTTTATTTATGTTCTTTTCTTGAAGAGGTTGTGGGCTACTAGTGAAACAAACACCTCAATTCCTCCACTCATTTCTCTCGTAGATTCTTCAGTGATGAGGTCTCAGAGCTTCCTAAAATCTGATGCATGGTCACTCCCATAGGGCTAGCACTCCTGTTTGCTAAGCAGAGTCAGTAAATACCTCGTTACTCTTTTCTTGGAGTTGTTGCACAATAGTGCCTTCAGTACACGCTTGTTTGACTTGACTGCTCAAAGCATACAGCATGCTCTTTCCACTGTAACACAGACTAAAAACTTCTGCTATTCTGATTTCTTACCAGCTGTTGCAGTTATTGGCACTGCTTTAAATTTCACAGAAACATCTGCAAATATTCCCCCAGTTCTGGTCACATTAATGATTGGTCCAACATAATTTTCAGCAACTCGCACAGTTGAAGCTGAAAGCTGAAGTGTTCCAAAAGCATCATCATTGGCATTGATAATTACATGAGCTATTGTCTCACTCACTAATCCAAGTCGAGGAGAATTTGCAACTGAAACGTAAAGAAAACTTAGTGAGGGGGTGCCTGAGATGCTTGCTATCTATGGCTCTAGAGTTCATAGACATACATGTGAGTTTAATCATTAGTTGCTACTAGCTTTCAACAAAATTATCTTTTTTTAAATTGGGCCAAGTCTAACTACACTGCACCAACATACTTTTGGTGTTTGAATTATATTATGGTAAAAAAAAAATCCAGTTTTTAATAATTTATTATTCTACCCTGCTATGGAGCACACAAGCCATAATTTTTTTTTTAAAGCGGTGATGTATTGTGAATTTATTTATTTATTTATTTACTTGTCCATAAGGCCAGTAGTAAGATCAATACAGTTCAGAAGAATTTCATTTCTACACTTACTATGATGAAATACGCATAATATTTCAGCCTCCCAGCAGAACTGTATTTGAAGTTTCCCTCAACATCAAAATTAATCTGTGGAGCAGGCAGCAATTAGGCAAGCTTTGAAGCACAAATCAGGCCGTAATGACCTGAACTTATCTGAATGAGGGATGAAGCAAACATTCTCTACACTAAAAAATCAACATGCGGCTGTAATTCTACACAACTTTATTTTTAAAAGACTTTTCTAGCTTTTGATAAGCAAAACCAGCTTAGTTATTTCCTAAACCTGAACTTTACAGAAACAACACTAGATGAACAGGTAGTAGTGTACAAAACCAATATTGTCATATGTTTGGCCTGAAAGATCTTGGATAAGGCGATGCAAGTGGGATAAAGAAATTCTCATCCATCTCTGACAAAATACTGTGCTAAACAAAACATATGCCAACAGCACATGAGCCAGGTAATCCAAAGATTTCTTAACTGTACAGAGTTTGGCAGAGGTAAAAAGTTCATCATTCAACCTGTTGTGTTTTATCCTATTAAATATAAATACTAGCCTTTATATTTAAATTGTAGGTTTTACATACATAAGATACTTACTTGGCCGATCCTGTACTTTCTCAATCAAAACAATACTGCTTAGCTCCACAAAAACAGATTCTGACCTCTCAGGATCGTCATCATCCAAAACCGGCAAGGATATTGTGGCCTCGCTTTCACTGGCTGTGAAGATCAGGTAACCTGTGACGGGTAGATAATCTTTTCCCTCTGTTGCTCTAACAACATCAGTTGGAAGAAAGGGTGACTTTTCATCGTTGCCAATAGTTCTGTATGTTACCATTACTGTACCGAGCAGACCACCGCGCCTTATTACTGTCAGGGAAACATTTTTTGTTTCTTCCTCAACTTTTATTGGTCTGTTTCGCTCAGAAAAGATGAAGACTCCATATGGATCATCATTAGCTAAAATAGTTAGTGTTGCATTAGTATGATTTCCAAGACGACCACTGGAGACATTGATGATCAAAACTGAGAACACCTTATCCAATTCAGGAACTTCATCAGGAGAAACCTGTACCGTAATATTTGCTCTCGTTTGGCCAACATCAAATGTTACATTCCCATCTGCAGAGATCAGGTCTTTGGTATGATCACACACTACGATCCAACGCAGCGTCACCTGAGACAAGGCCCCATGCGTTCTCATGACCTAAGTGAAAAATATAAAATTCTTTATATTTTCGTTCTATGAGAAAAAAAAAACAACATAAAAGCATGAGATGGAATTAAGCAAAGACAGTGACATGATGTGTTAAAAATAAATTAGTGGCTTAAGCAAACAATGTAATCTTTATTATCTCAGCTTTGCTGTATTTGTTGTATCATCTTTGCTATTATTTTAAGACAGTAGCACCTCAAATGTAAACAAGTAGAAGTAATTTTAAACTCTGTATATTATTATTATTACATCAATATTACTTCAAACTGAATGATACACATCAGAAATCTCAGTATAAAATGGCAAAACAGATGCACATGATAAAGTTGTTATAAACCCTATAGACTTATGACAAAAATATTGCAGAAAGCCCAGTAAAAACAGAGACAGGAGAGGACCGCACCGCAATGCGAGACACAAAGATTTGTAACCTGCAGCACAATATCGCTGTCTCCGTCCTCAGGCTCCGTTCCATTTACCGAGAGCGACTCAGCGCTGAACTCAAACACACCATGAGCGTCGTCGGAAGCCTCAACAGTCACAAGGATGTGGGATGCAATTCCCAAGCTAGCTGTTCAGTGCGAGTTCGAAAAAGGGTTAATTTTTTCTAGCATCTTTTCTTACATGAGAGAAAACAGCTAAAGAAATGTGTCACAAAATATGTGGCACAGAGGAGAGCGTGACCAAAGTATCCATGCTGTTTAGTCTTTGGTTTTTTGAAAAGTGTGATAATTATCCACATGGACAAGGAACTGACTTTCAGTAATGCAGTCCTGGCAGCCTTTCTGTGGAACCATGCAACAACAAAACATAATAAATATGAGTATTTCAAGGGAGGAACAGAAATAAAATTACAGGCCTAATGAATGAAAATGGAGCAGAATTTAGGATGGCGGGGAATTATACAGTAAACCACAGCGTAAGCAGATAGACCAGATGAAGGCAGCTCTCATCCTAACATAAGCTGGAATGAAAAACAAAGAAAAAAACAAGTCCAGTGAACCCTACTACTAAAAAGATTGTCTTGGGTGAGATAATCTGCTGTGCAGAGAGAGAAAGACCCTGGCACTTAAGAAAAACATTTCTGGAAACAAGGAAAAGGGAAACAGCCCTTCAAAAAAACCAGGATGCTCCAGAAAATGGCTAAACCACAGACTTACTCTCAGATTAAGACTGAAATCCTTTGCATTTACAAATAAAATTGAAAATCAGGCTGTCACAGGAAGACAGATTACTCAATTTAGATAATGTTTGCTCATACAACACTGTCAGGCCTGTAGTGTTTAATTTGAAGTCCTGTATGATTAGTCTCTCAGACTTTATGTTATTTCTGCATCTAGTATTTTTTTAATTTTCTCAGTATTAAATTATCTTTGTTTTCTGTATGTCATGACATAAATACAAACTTAAAGACAAGAAATGAAAAACAATCAAAACATTCATTTAAAAAATCTAACTCAGCTTATTTTTCTTTTAGAGTATTTTTGACATGCATAGAATCAAAATAACATAAAGCATGTATCAAACATACAATAGGGCAAGTTTTAAATTGCCTTCAATTTAAAAAGTGTCTTTGCTTCTTGCTCTCCGGAAAATATGACAATTTAAAAAAAACCCCTAATTTTGCAAACTTTACTTCTGGAATTACTATATCGTGTTTTACAACAATACAGTTTTAATGGTATAGAATCTATGATTTTCTGTGTTACACTAAACACTGACTGCTATTGAAATTGTTCCTAAATTAAAATGGAAAGTAATGTTTTGAGAGAACTTTATGATAAATCTTAATTAACCTATAGCTGCAAGTAAAGTAACATTATGACAAGTTGTGCCAGCATAGTAATCTTTTAGGGATATTACAGTGAGCAATAAAAAATAGGATTAATCGAAAACGCTTACCATGTTGATGGACAGCTGGAAGGAAGAAATCCATGTTCCCATCACCACTACCACTGCCATCATTTCTAAAGAGCTCAGCAACTTTAAGATGACAGACATACAGGTATATACACATATATACATTTATAAATAAAGAGAAAGCAGAAAGTAATTTAACATTTCTGGACAACACAAAAAGAGAAGAAAGTATTCTAGGAAAGCATCAATATTGGATACGTAAGTATACAGGATTTCTAATAAACACAAGAAAAGGTATTGTATATGCCACCTCATTTAATTTATGACATTGGAAATAGCAATGGGAAGTTGGAAGGAAAGAAAACACATACACCTCTGTTTTCTCTTTTCTTTCTTTCCCTCTTTCTGTCCCCACCTTGTATCTCCCCCTTCTCACTCCTAAATGAGGTCTGGCATGAAGGAACTGGAAATGTGAATTCAAAAAAATACCAGGGGCTAACCTCCCCCCTCCCGCCATTCTCTTGTTCTAATGTTTTCTCACAAAGCAAAAACGTGTCAGAAAGTTGGACAAATCCGTAGAAAGCTTAACTAATGGAGGCTTTACCCCAAGTTTTATGCTTGCAATGGTGCTGGAAAGGCCAAAAAGAGGGTTTGTGTTAAGTGGGTAGCTGGCTAGCGAATTACCAAAGTTAGCATAAAGTTTTCTGAACAAAAAAAAAAATATTTAAAGAGAAAAGTTTGTTTACCACAACAACCATTCCACCAAAAAGTCCACATGCATGAAAGTGTGAAGTTTTTATCAAAAGAATCGCTGTGTTGCACCACAGTGCCACGATGCACCACACACATTCAAGGTAGTACGACACACTACTATTTTATGCTACTATTCCCAGAAGGCATCACACTCGCATTTCTGGATTGCTTAAGAAAATAACATCAGTTAAAAAGTCACTGTAATGGCTACCAGCGTTTCTAGTTACTTTTTGCCCTCCAACCAGCTTTACAATCTCCCTGAAAAATTTTCTCTAATGGAAACAAATTCTGTAAGGGCTGAGTGGTTTCATGTGGCGGGAGCACTGATGCTTGCCATCCCTTGAGAGACTAACATCTCACACCAGGATTTCCTTTGAGTGTTTTTCTTGTTCTTCCACAGAACCACCAGCTACCTCCCCAGCTCAGCCAAACTCCCTGGGCCTCTCAACACCCACAGTCTCACACTCCTATAACCAGGTTGAATAAGTCATGAGCCAGTGTATCGCAATTCCTCTGATTTCACCCAAGCAGCAGATAAAAACCCCACTTTGGCTGTTCAGCCTTAAATATTTAATAATATTGAAAAATTTTTTAAAAATTAAAATTAATATCTTTTTTACACTGTTTTAACTACCAGCCATGAAATAATGTAATGTGGAAAGCACCAGTCGCCTTTAAATGACCTAATGTACAGGTAACAACACACTTTCTTTCGGATTTGGTGGTTTCGAACAATGACTAACAAAATGTCCAAAGAATAGTTCTTTCCCAAGAAAAACTACAGCTGTCTGGGGGATGTGGGGGTGTTTGTTTGCCTTTAGAAATAACGTGGAAATAGTACATCTAAGAACGGTAAGATTTTAATGGATGAGTAGAGATCATGAAAAAACAACCAATGGATTGATGTATGTGCCTTACCTCCTCTCTCTGGGTTCAACAGCTCCACTTTAAAAGTTTTTTCTAGTTCAGGAACAGAATTATCAGTGATGTTAACAGTCACGTGCTTGTATCTTTCTCCTGGCTGAAATTCCAGTGTGCCCACAACAGCCTGCAAAACGAAAGCTCTTCACATTTTTGTTCAAGTCTAATATTTTCTTCCATATAAAAAAAGAAACAGAACTCTGAATTTGTTGGTCTTTCTCAAAACATCTACCTTTCTTCAGTTAAGCTTTTAAAGAATCGGCTGAATCTTTATGAGAAAAAGGCATCTAAATTCACAGACTTATGAGTATCTGAATTCACCTACATTTTTCTGCACAAATATCAGACAAGAAAACACAGATATGTACAGGTGATGTTGTTGAACATGTACAAATCCTACCACGTACAAACATAGTCTTAACTTGTACATGCACCTGAATGCTCATACAAAGTTTGATATACTCAGCAACAATAGCAAATATCCCCTCTTGCTTCATTGACAATTCTCTTAAGAAAAGAAGAAATCAAAACCAGAAGCTTTTGCTAGGAAATACAAAAGTTGCACAGAAAGAAGGTAAAAGTGACATAATGATATATATTTTTAAAGTGAGTATTACACATTCATTTATAACATCACCATATAAAACAAAGTGTTTCTGTGAAAAGAATCATAGCTGGGCTAAAACATTCCTATTGAAGGGTATCTCCAGGACAAATAACTCTCATTAAATTCTAAAATAATTACATGCCTTGGCAATGGCCATACCTGATAATCTTTAGGACTGAAAGCTGTAAGTGGCACTGTTCTGTATTCTACCAGAACTGTTCCAAGAAGGCCTTGTGCACGAACTACCAGTAATGTGATGTGTCCAACTTCTTCTTTAACAGTAATACGGGGCACAGCAGAGGCTGGCAGAATCATTTCATCACCTGGCTGAGGAGGTGGCCCCAACGAGAACTGTAGTAGACCTGGCAGACAAGAAGTACTATTTACATGGCTTCTCGCACCAAAGTTAAATTATGACTGTAAATCAAAACCAAATTATTTACAATATTTACATTTAACATTTCTGAAATCAAAACACAATTATTGATATTGCACTTAGGACACAGTCATGCTATTTCCAGGGATGTGCTGTGTACCTTCCCCTCTCTCAGCGATATCCATACCAGCCTTGATAAAGCCACAGCACAACAATCAGTTCAGCTCTTCCCAAAACAGCCTCAATACATCACAATATTGGGTACTTATTGGTATATTAAGCATGCAGATATGTCTCTCTTCATCAGGAACTCTGATGTGAGAAAAACTTGCACGGGATCAACCACATGTAACCTGTATTTGCTTTCAGAAGGGAATTCTCACCTGTTAAGTCAGGGTAGCTCTGACGCCGTTTTGTAATATTCTCAAGAATAAGTAAAACAGTTTTCACTCTTGTGTAAAAATTAAGAATTAATCTCAAGTTAGATAAATTGGAATATTTGGCATTGCTTCCTCAACTGTCATGGCTAAGCAAAGTTTTTATCTGTTGAGCTAGAACTATACAATTATCTGCAACAAGACTATAACATCTCTATCATTGTTACCATATGGGTGGTCACTGGCTTTGATGCTGATATCAGTAGTTTCCTTTTCTGGATCTATACTTGCTCCACTGGTAGGAGTTGAACCTAGTTTTCCATCTCCAGACACTGCAGAGACTAATGTCACACGGAAATATTCATTTAGCTCCGGAATGTCATCATCAACAACATGCAAATTTAAGACCTAGAGAAGGACCAAATCATGGAGAAATCAAACTGTGCAACATACATCACTTAGGAGTTTCACGACCCTGTAACTCATTAAATTCTTTGACCCATTCAGGTGTATCTGCTGTGGAGTTCTGAAAGTAACGTGGTCAACATTTTTGCTTTCCATGTAATTTAATCTAACTTCTAGGAAAATATTTTATGTTTAGAACACATATTCCAAAAAAAACTTTACAATGCTACCAGAGATGGAAGGCATATTTTCTTAACTGCTTCAAATTACACAAACACATAACCAAGCAATCGATTATTTATTATCTATCTTAACAGAGACATAGTTTAAATTGTACATATTGAAAATAAAATATCTGACAGATTGCAAAATCTTGAAGAAATTGAGCTTCTGAAGAGGCATTACAGTGATTAATCCAGACAGCAAGTCAAGCAAGCTTTTTATACCACCTGACACTTGAGATTGTAGATCATGCTATTAACATAACTTGCTCGGCACAGGCTAACGTATTCACCACAGACAATTCCAGCTTTCTATATATTGTGATACAATTAGACAAACATATAGAAGAAAAGGTCCAAGTAGCTGATTGTATTTAGAGGTGTGGGAATGGGTAGCTTACGAACACCAATGGAAAGTCTCTTAGGATATCTCACCTGAAGAGCAACTGCTCCTAGCCTCTTTCTTAGGGTCATGCCCATTAACTCCTCCATATGTACACAATAAACTGGACCGCATTGCAGTGGAGCAAGAGGGTACAGGAGGCCTTTTCTGCCACTAGGCAGAATAAGGCAGGCCTCATGCATGCTTTATATGACTGTATGCAATGCAGTGATTCAATAGAGAATTAAAGCTGAATGAACAATTTTCTGCCACCACAAGCTTTTGCCAAGCTCTAATCACTTATGTTGTTTTATTGGGACCAGATTCATCGTTCCAGTGGAGCCACTGATATCCTTTCAAATGGTGCCAGTGGTTTTCAGTCAGTGCATACTGACTTCAGCAGAGTGATCAAAGTGAAATCAAGGACAGCATTTTCTACTAACAATTTGCCCTCTCTCTTCTTATGAGCACTAACAGAAAAGACACATTAACTTTCTATGTCATTGAGGTCCCACACCTCTTCTTCAAATAAATGAAATTCCTGTGCTGCAGTCAGGATTGAATTCATAGAAACAGGTTTAGCAAAAGGGACAGAACCTGGCAAACAGTGGTTGCAAGAATCTTCCGTGGTTGCGAGCAAACTTCAGTGCTGTCTAATTAATTGGTGTGGAAATACATCTGAGTTTCAAAACTCGGAGCAAAACCTGATCAGTTTCCATTTTCAAAAGTAGCTGGATCCATGATTTCAGCCCAGGACTATCTATACTTCAAGTATACATAAAGATACACATAAATCTAATATATACATATACGTAAACATATCTCATTATGTGCATTCAAACACACAGCCACACATGGTGACTGCTGAACCAAGACATGCACAGACCTACAACCAACTATTATATCACTTGATAGTTGTCAGGGGTGAAAAAAACCCTGCAAAAAATCATGAAGGCCACGTGAAGGAAGCACTCTCTATTATGGAAACCAGTCAAGCATCCTCAGAAGGTATTTTCCAGCAGGGTTGCAAAGGACAGGATGAATAGTTAATAGGAAGGTAGGGTTTACCTCTGATCTCTGCCAAGGAAGGAATGTGATAGTGCCACTGCTGTTAGAAAAATCGGTAACAGAGTAATTAATGCCAGTGGAATCAACCTGTGAGATAATGTAATTTACATAGACATAGTCTAGGGCTCCCCTTGTACGCTCCACGACACAGGATACAGTAGAACCCTCATCAGCAGTCTGGAAGAAAGCAAGAAATTGAAAAGTTTGCTATTGCCAAAGTAAATCAAGGTAATAAACACAAAGTATGGAATTCTCTAACGCTAGTCAAATGTTCAGGTACAAACTGGCTGTCATGTCACCTGCAGGACAGATGCAGGTCAGAACAATCTTAGTGGAATTTGCAACAGCTTCTAGTATCTCCCTGAGGACTACAAAGCTAAGCCAATAACTGTACCCTGTTGATTGCTTTGGACACAATCTCTTCCCCCAAACTACATGTCAAAGATGGAATCAACATGCTTCAAATCCACGTGCCAAAAGCAACTGAAACTATTGTTTTACATTAATGTCAATTATTTTAATTTTTATTAGCAATAATTTATAAAGCAATTTGGATTTTTTTCTTTCCCCAGCTGGAAATACTACGGGGGGGGGGGGGGGGGGGGAACCCGGATACAATCAAACTAAATTATGCTATCATCATTCAGTAAAAAATTTGAAAATTTTATTCTGCCACAGTCCTCTCTACAGTTCTGTCTTCACTAAGAACATGACTTCAGCAGTAACAATTTCACACATTTGGAACAAAGAAGGTATTGATAGTGACCATATATTTTATGATAATTTTTTATTATAGAAGAACATTTTATTTGAAAATTGCCAGAAAAGCTAAAGCTATCTTAAGCATCAGATAAATTCCAGAGCTGCTGTATAACACAATGCAGATAATCCATGTGCCTTCAGCTACCTAGTTGACAGATATGCACATATAGCAATTAAACTACTGATAAAAAATACTGTGTATCTGCATCATCACTGAGAGATCTAATACTTCCCTGGTGAAACAGACGTAAGATAAGTGCAAAACAATTAACATGCCACATAAATTTTTAATTTTGCTTCACAGTTGGTTGATGATCTGTGGCATCACAGTATTATCAGTGGCATTTGAAACTGAAGGAATCTATTATCATAGCATATGGTAGGCACATAGAAAGCAAACTGAACCAAATTGAAAACCAGTGTTGCTCAGGCAAGATGGTTACTTTCAAGCACATCATAAGAACTTTGGTTAGAAAGAATGTAATTAAAAGGGCATGACAGTTCCCAAACTAGAAAGTATTCTGAAATCTGTTTTCAAAAATACTACAATACCAATAGAAACAGGTATCATGTCTTCTTCATAATTGATTAAAGTAGTAAAAATTAATTATGTTTATTTCTACCCACCCCCAAAAAGTAGCAAGTTTATATATTGCGTATATGGTGGCTACCACCAAAGAACAATTTAACGTTCAAAAAAAAAAAAGCAACTGACAGCCAGTATGAACCACATTCACACAAAACATATGCAATTTATACCTAATAACTTCTGACAGCAAATGATTGTGGAAAACCACATCACACCTTGTCCTTGCATGACCTGTAGTAAAATTCTTCCAATCACAGAACACAGAAGAATAAAATTAAAATCTTTGTAATAATCCATTCTCAAAAAAAAAAAATCAGATCTTCTATTTTAATTTATATCTCAGTCTCAGATGTGACAGAAGGAAAAAAAATGTTCTTCTAGAAAAATTTAAGCCTTACTCTTCAGTTTATGTAATAAAATCAATTTTCTTAACAAAAGTAATATTGGGGGATTCATAAAAATTATATTGTAAATGCTAGTAAGACTGAGGCTGTATCAACAGAACTTACGCATTTCCAAATTCTAGAAAACATTGATTAACTACAAAAACTAACAATGTGAAATCAAGGCCCTGCGCAGGTCAATTGGTCTTGCCATTAATTTGTCTGTGTCCAAAACATCACCCATAATTTTTCTTATGAACACCTTACCTCAGGAATACACGCTCCAGTGAAGCCAAATAAACCATTAGCATTATCACTTTTCTGTATTCTTAATCTTGCTGTGGTATTTTCTTGTGAAATTCGAGCTCCGCCACGCACAGAAATTAGCTTTAGGATGAATAACTCCTCTCCTTCTTCCTCTTTGTCATCTTTTGCAGACACAATGAATGATTTATTGGTCTCTCCTTGCCGATACTCCAAGTACCCAGAGACAGGGTGGACATCGCTCTTCGCAGGTGTTGCATGGAGTTCATAGATCTCTGCCCGTGTCAATTTACGCTCGTAAAGCCTTACATCCTGCATTAGGCCTGTGTACCTACTGCTGCCGTTGATTCCTGCTCCAATTCTCACTATGCCTGGACCTGAGAAGGAAATTGTCATTTTTCTCATGTTATTGTATTTCTTCAAAGTAATAAATCTGCAGCTGAATAGCTGTAACTGTTAAAAATCAATGGTAAACTGTTTATTATCCCTAGATTAGGAATCATACTAATCTTGAAATGCAAAATCAGGAGGTTCCCCAGGCCTCATCTCAGTGTTACAGGTAGATCATCACAGGTCAAACAATTCCATCCTAAACTGTTCAGGTTTTTCATCCTACTAGTTCTACCAGCACATTGTCACCATCTCTTATTTTAATGAGGCTTGGAAATTTCTCTCTGTCCACTACAGATTTGCACAGCACAACTGCAACCACTCTCAGATTTCCTTTTTCCTGGCAGACCCCATCTCGTCTCTCTCTGCTAGGACAGCGGACCCATTCTGATGATACTCATCATCACTGTATCAGCCCTTCTTTTCCCCTAATGCCATGGGAATGCGGACTTTAGAAATGTACAGCAAATTCCAAACACTTTTTATAACAGCATTAATATTTCTCTGTCTCCAAACAATTATCCTACTTCGCAAATCACAGGATCACAGTGCCTTTTTCACAAATATATGAAGCTGGTAGCTCATACGCATTCCTATCGTGCTAAAACACTCTCTTCTTTCCAGCTGTCTCCTGGTTTTGGAACAAACTGTGCCCTTGGCATACACATGACACTGACTGTCAGTTCTAGAGACAAGAAACCACAGCAACTGGTAATGATCCCAGGGCACAAAGTGGAGGGATGTTGAGAAAAACTGGGGTACTATGCTCATCACTGTGTAGTATCCAACAATAAATGGAGACAGATTGAAGCCTTACCTTACGCTTGTAGTATCTCCAGACAGAACATATGCCATCTCCGCTAATGTAGAAAATTTACAACAACTCAGACATACCCTTCTAGCAACAACAGCATTACTGCATTTCACACATCTTTGTTTTAGAAGCTGAGGGGGAAAACATCCTTTCTGAGCTACAGCACTGCAATTCTAAAGGAAATTGTTAATCGCAGAGGCACTACTTTGTTACAGAGGGCAAATTTATTTCTCAGACTTCAACCACTGGAAATTTGCAGGCAGAAATAAAACATTACACTATACAATTAATGAAGTCTCCTATCTATTCTCACTCTATGTTTGTCTACATATATGCATATAGATGTAAATGCATTTAACATCACTGTATCTTTTTAAATTCTCCTTCTTTGATTACAGAAAAGGAAACTGTATTCAAGAATTTGATAATTATTCACTGCCTATCCCCACCAAAGAAAACCTGTGAAACTGAAGGCAGAAGGAAGAAAGGAAAAAGGATGGACTTCATAGCCAAGAAAAAAAATGCATGTGGGAAATGGCAGAAGAAAGAGTAAATAAAAATGTATTCCAACCACATAATATCTGATTTCATACAGGAATTGTTCTGATACTTCTCTGGTCATGCTGTGCTAGTTCAGATTGAACGTCCACAACGGTTACCTATAACTAAAATCACATCTGTGACTATCCAGTTAGATAAACTGAAGCACACACGCTAATGTTCCTTGGAACACTACTGAACTTCTAGGTATAATTTTAATATACCCTGCAAATACATACTTAAGTAAATCTACACCCTGAAAAAATCTATTGCTTACAAGATATTGGCTTTGTTGTAATATAATAAACAGCTAGAAACAGAATAATTACTGTGTTATGTTTCAGAACTTGAGAGCAAAAAAGTCCTTTCTCAGCTACAGTGCTGTAAATCTTATGGAAATTATTAACTGCAAACATATATAACTGTATGTATACAAGATAAGCATACATTTATAAATATAGTTATAAATTATTAATTTATTTTCAAATTATTGCAATCCAAGCTCTATTACTGTTCTGAATTTTTTGGAACTTCCCAGCTCTGATTTCCATATGCTTTTTGAGAATCCTCAGAGTTTTTAATCCATTCTTTTTAATTAATTAGAAGTAATAATTCCAGTATCTTGTATACACCTGTCAAGGAACTAGACTCTTCTATACATTGCAGAATGCAGAACTTCACATATAGAAAAAAATAATGCAGGCTATTGGCTCACCATCAGCAATTGCTTCTCCTTTCAGGCTCTTCATTCCTCCCAGAACTGGATTTCCATCCAAGTAAAACTCAATTATACTTTCATCCAGAGTAATCAGAAGGTGAAGCCAAGTATTTTCATCCAGATATCTCAAGACTGCTGCTTTAGCCATGTATGTCATATTGGATCCTAATGCTGTATAATGAAGCACTACAGTAACATGAGAATCATTTATTTGGATTTTCACGCCGTAATATAAGGTCCCATTACTGTCATCCTTTTCCACTATATAACCATCAGTACTGACGTTAGGAATTAACCATGCTGAAAATGTGAAATTGGTTACTGCAGTATTTCCTTTGTATGAGTATTCCGGACCAATAATCCCAAACGCATCCTCTTTTCCACTGAAATACAAAGCGTCTGTTCCACTGTGACGACGCCTCATGTGAGGCTGGGATTGTACTGAACTTGGAAATGATCCCAGCAACAAGAAGTCTACCATCGATGGTAGTCCATCCTGGAATGTACTAGACAGTATTTCCCAACCTAAACGAACAACACCAAAGGTGCCTTGCTGTCTCCAGATCATGAAGTCTGTAATATAGGAAAGATCATCTTCAGAAAGAACATCTTCCACTATCTCTCTGTCCTGGCTCTCCGGATCTATAACAAAGACTCCAAAAGGGTCATCATTGAATGGGATCATCACGGTTATGCCAAGGCTTGTTTCAGATAGCTGACCACCAGGACCAGGAGACCCACCTATACAAAGGAAGTCAGAGCAAAAGTTAATGGCTGGTTTCAGACAACACAGTCTGAAAAAGGTTAGTAAGTACTTTAAGGTTTTTTAATAAAATATGTTTCTAAAAAGGCTTACATCTTCTTTAAAGAGCATCTGAATGCTTAGAAAATGCACTGTTTTAATAGTAACATAATTTAACTGTATTATTTTTAAAACACTATAACAACAATTTTCATAGAAAACAAAGCAGTATGCTATTTTTCAACTGCAAAACACACATTTGTCTTTCAGCTAAAACAAGATTAGCTCCAACTTTTCTGAATTAGTCAATGAGGTAGGTTACCTTTGATTCATTTGACAAACATGGGGCCAGATTCAATTCTCATATTACTCCAAGATTTACACAAATGGAAAAATTTGGCCCATTGCCTCTGAAACAGAAGCAGATACCTTGCAAATTCACTAACGAGTTATGTATTAAAATTGCTGCCAAGTCCTGCCATTAGTCATCTATCCTATCCACTAGTGATAGGACAAGGGGTAATGGTTTTAAAGTGAAAAAAGAGTAGATTTAGACTAGATATTAGGAAGACATTTTTTACAGTTAGGGTGGTGAAACCTTGGCACTGGTTGCCCAGAGAGGTGGTAGATGTCCCATCCCTGGAACCTTTCCAGGCCAGGTTGGACAGGGCTCTGAGCAACCCGATCCAGTTGCAGATGTCCCTACCCATGGCAGGGGGGTTGGGCTAGATGGCCTCTGAAGGTCCCTTCCAACCCAAACCATTCTATGATTCTATGACACTACCTATTTCTGCACAGTAAGAATTCATCATATGAAGATCACTGCATGAATGCAGAGCCTCCAAAGTGCGCAGTGATCTACTATTACAGTTAGGAAATCTTCTGTACACACATATGGAGTTCACTTACAGGAAAGGTCAACACATATTTTCAGTTGGATCTGGGCAAAGAATACCATAAATAGTACTGAGGTGGAATGAGTTCAGGAGATTTGGAGCTCTGCTCAGTAGCAGACCTGTAGCAGTTGGAATTTAAGTCATATGAAGTGGTAACTATAAGTATTTTACCTCCTCTAGAAAAAAGCAAACAAACCAATCAACATCAATAACGGCAGACACGCAAAGCCTTTAATAGCTTTATTTTGTCTTCAACTACCCGAAGATCTACATCTCTGAAATCACCAAGAGGCATTCTTTCTAAAGGTCAGATCACCAAAATATGTATAACTATAATTCAGGCACTGAATAACTGTATTCATACAACTAAACTAAGATTAGATGAAAAATAAAACCTAAAATCTGACTAGAAAAGTATAGGATATCAAGACATGATTCAAGGCAAAGCTCTTTCCAGGGTTGGTTTCTTTTTGACTGATTAAATGTAACTCTTTTCTAACAGATATGAAGGGAATGGTGGTATGGAAGACAATACCTGAAGCGTTCACCAACTTTAAAATGTAAAATTCATTGAATTCAGGAATTCTATCTGAAATAGCACGGAGTGTTATTGGCTTTGATCCTTCACCATCCATGAAGTACACAGTCCCGTAAGTTTCATAGAATTCTTCTCCTGGCCTCAGCGCAGAGTCATTATCGAACAGCTGCCAGGTCAGTGAGACATTGCCAAAGTGTCCTCTGTGTCTCAAAACCCTGTTCAGTGATACAGAAAGGGTGAACGTCCTGGCAGGTATCCATCAGCATTCATTATCAAGGGAAAACATGATTACACTAATCATCCTTACTGTGAAAAATAATATACAACGCTCTACATGACCATGGACAATACATAGAACCATGAAAAATAATGCAATGTACTTCGAAGGCCTGTAATTTCACAGTATAATTCTACTTCCAGGTATACCACAGGTACCTCAGAAAAAAGTAACCCTTGTAGGTCCACACAAAGTAGTACTGTTAAGCTATACATCACTTGCCATGCATTTCTATTATTTAAATAATAGTGAATGTATAACAGTGTATGCTATATTAATGTATATTGAATGTATAATAGTTCAGCAAGTTAACATTAAAAATTGATATGCCTGGCCACCCTTGGACAAGCAAGAGAATCATCTACATTTAACTGCGAACATTTTTCCCTTTAACCATCAAGTCCCCTTAAACTCTTTCTTACTTCTGTATAAATTTTGGGTTATGTTCTACATCCTTCAGAAATCTACAGTTATTCCAGATTAAGAATGTAGTAAATAAAACCAAGATTTCATTTTTGTATAGCTATCTGATAACATAATTTCACCAATTTCCAAAAGGCATTAAAACAAAAACTGAAGTGTGTAGTGCTTTTCTTAACAAAGTGTGACTTACATACAAGTGCAGTTCATTTTTCATTTTCATTTCAGCATATCAGGCTGAAAAATTAGTTCAGCAAAACTAGTCTAGGCACAGCAACACAATGATGTTGTTTCTGCTTCCAAAGGTTTTTCATTTTTTGCCATTAACTAGGGTGCTCTACCTCAGCTGTGTAGCACTGTTGCAGTAACTCCAATTAGTCCCTTTAAAGCTCAGGGCTGACATAGCTGTTCTTTAACTGTTAGGTTATATGCTACTCTGACACGTCTGTTATGTACTACAGAACAGCCAGAACAGTGAGGTTATGGAATAGACAGCTCCCTAGTAAATATATTTCATCCATGAGGACTGAGAAAGGTCCTCAAATCTTGGTGATCTTGGTATTGTGCACTTCCGTAAAGCACCTGTATATAAACATGTTTAGTTCAAATCACCATTCTTCATATCATCAAATCAAAAAAATTTATCCTGCAAATAAGATTATGAAGGACAAAAAAAAACCAAAGAGCAACACAACAAAACCAAAGACACAATATATTTGATATCCTATTTTCTCAAGGAATTTAATTTTTCAGATGTGTAACATAAGCCTGAAGACCTAATTCACAGTCATAGGCATCTGCCTCAAGGCCTTAAAACAAAACAAAAAAATAAAACAAAACGATACAAAAGATAATTAAACAAATGTGAAAAGAGCCTCTTCCCTAACTTTTCAAGCTATATCACATTTATTGTGGCCTGTCTTCTCTTTATATTCTGTCTGGAGGTTTCTTAACGAAAAATCAGTTGTTCTGTCAAATTGTAATCCCGTGCTGACTTTACAGAATGTACCAAGGTAAAAAGCCAAGTAAATTAATTTCTTAACCCTTTCCTTTCTTGAATACATCACAGTGTCTGGAGGGAACATGCTTTCAGAGGTCAGACTAGGGAAGAGTAAGTTCAGTCTAGAAGACGGCCATATCTGGCCTTCCAGTATAGACATCCATTGGTTATTAACAGATAGAATAAATTCAAACTAACACAAAGAATACAGGAACATAGGTTGGTTGTAGGAGCAGGCATCAAAGTAGGTTGAAAAAAAAAAAAGAACTATATAGTTGTATTTAGCTGCATTTTGAAGAGATTTGTTTAATTCTCCATTAGTCCAGGTTATATTCTGCTCAGCCATCTAGATTCTTCAGTATCTAAAGTCTACTGAGAAAACAACAAAACAATAGTGTTGTAGTCTTACTTCTTTACATTAATTTCTGTACACTTTTGAATATGTACGGTATACTTGATAGCGTCTGATGTCTTCAATATGTTTACAAATCATTTAATCAAAAATTTGGTAAAGCTATTTTCCTTTAATACTTGTTTATGAATGCAAACATGTATGGGATTAGATCAAAGTACTACCCATAAAGTACCAAAAAAGATTATTCCAAAAAAGCAAAAAAGTATTATTTAGAAGTTGCTTACGAAAAATTGTTACTTTTGCCTTCTTCCACTGGCTTCTCCACAGGTTCCAAGGAGAAAATTCCATTAGGATCATCATTTGCTTCAATAATAACTGTAGCCACTCCACCCTTAAAGATAACAGTATCCCCTAAAAAAAGGGGGATTAATTTTATCAAAACTGGAGTCAGAAATGGAGGTCACTATAAAATGAAGGTATTGCCTTCTCACACCAACTGCTTTTATGTAAACAAAGACATGAACAGTGATAAAACAACTGGTAAAAAGCAATATTCGAGATCTTCAGTAATAGGCAAAACAGAGTAAAACATAAGATTTGCAGGAAAAAGACATATGTGACATGACCAGAGAGGATGTGATTCTGAGCAGAAAGGATTTTATGAGAGGTAATATTTTATGTTTGATCAATTGGCCAAGTCAAAAGAAAAAGACATGTACTTAGAGAACCCAGCTCTTCCTTAGATCTAGAATAGAAATATTGCACTTCATCTAAACACAAGCTAAGAACAAGGTCTAAGAGTTTATTCATACCCATATCCCAGCCTATCTGAAAGGAAAAAAAATATAAGATATCTATGAAATACAGTGAAAGATAGTATGGTTTCTCTGTGTATATTAGCACTGTTGAGACCGTCTAGCACCCTTCCTGTGTCCACAGACCTGCATTATGTTTCCACTCCATCGCATTATCTACCCTATGTAAGCGTTAGACTAGCCTTTGTTCCAAAGCAAACGATGTGATTACTGCTCTAACTTTAAATACCCGTTTCTGTATTTTGTCTGAGGTACAAGAGTCCAACATAAGTTTCAAAAGGGATGTAACAATCCCAATATATGCAACAGATCATAAAAAGAAAAGAAATTTCTCTGTTTTCAGGAACATCTGTAGAAGTGTTCTGTATCCTTAGCGATTCTAGAGAGGCTGCATGATGATATGATCCTCCTTCTAGAGGCAAAGTGAGCATGCAGCTACCCATCCTTGTAGACCCACTGTGCCAGGAGGAAAGCCATCATATGCTCCCGAAAGGGTGGTAAGAGAAAATGCCAGTAGATTCTGAAGAAAGTTAGTAAAGTAGAAAGAGATCATTGAATAATGAAGAATGGCTTTGCTCAATCATTTCCATAAGGTTGATGTTCTGTAAGAGACCTGGGTACCAGAGTGAATGCCAGCTGACCTCAGGAAACACATAAGCCACCTTGTATCAAAGAACTGCTAAAAATTCCCCAACAATTATCTGGCTGAGTGCTACCAATGTCTAGGGCAGACTCAGTTTGAGAGCAGTGAAGCCTTGTGAGCCGTTCATAGACCTCCCACCGCCTGTCCACTGTCCTGTGACCTGAAGCGCTCCCAGACTCACTGGCTGTCAATCAGATCATTACAGATTGTAATGAGGGCTAAAGCACTTTGCATGCATGTCTAAATGAAGAAATCTGATTTTATATTTCCTCGTCTTGAACTGAATCCCTGGTAGGCATTTTACTTTGTGAACCTCCCACGCAATCTAACGTGAAGGTATAGTCTGACAGTTAAGTGTGATAGTTCTCCTTTGCTTTATTAAATTACAGCCCCTCAAGTCGGAGTCCTTGTTTTGATTTGATTATTTGATTATTCATTTCAGTTTTGGTTTGCATTGAAATGACCACGCAGTGTGATCACAGCCTGTTATTACCTCTCAGCTACAGAATAGGACAGTAAATCATTAAAATTTGCTAACACAATTGTAAATGACTCCCATATTACATCTTACTTTTTGGCAGGGCTAGGGGTGGGCAGGGTCTTTATTAAGCAGGTAGAACACAGGAAAACGTACCTAATTCTTACATTTCACTTACATTTTCTTATCAGTATTACACAGCAGAGACAGGTTATTCCACAAGACGTCTATTTAAAAACAGGAATGTGATGAATAATTTTGTACCATTTCCTGCTAAATTATTTTTGTTTTTTTAAAGACAATGTTACTTCTAAGATAATAAACCCATTCTTTACTGGTGGTACACTGGGTAATTTCTCACACACATTCTTCTGTAGATTAAGCCTTGTAAAAGTATAATGTCAGACTGAAAAAAAATGTATGCATACATTGCACGACTACACAAATAAAACAGAGACCAATTTACATGGTTTTGCTCTAAAACAAGGCAGTTCTGTTTGTTTTTACAAAATCAGGCAGTTGTGTAGTATACACTGGAGCGTGACAAAAAACCTAAAAGAATCCTTCTTTCCCTAAGACTGTTGCACTACTAACATTCTTTAGCCTTGTGTTTCTGTAGTCAAGTCAAAACCCCATCTAATTTGGAGCATTTACATTTGAAAAGAGACTTTGACTGCAGTTATTTTTGCAGGAAAGGTTTCAGCTATATAATTTGATTTTTTTTTCCAGTTAAGCAATTAAAGACGAAAATCCAAACATACTGTATATGGTAATTGTATAGAGATGTTGAAGTAAACCTTATTCATGTAATATTTGACACTTATATATCGCTTTATGATAAGAACAATCTGGTAAAGAAGTGCAACAAAACAAAAGGATATTTACTAAACATATATCAAATCATTACTTTTACCTGTAGAATTCAAAAGGAAGATATAAAATGTTTCATCAGTTTCAGGGGTATCATCATCATTAATATATACAGATAAGTTCTGCTCTCTTTCTCCAACATCAAATAAAATAACGCTGCTCTTTCCACTGGGAACAAAGTCTTCCTCTTCAGCTGTTGCATCTCCATTAACTGTCATATACTGGACAGCAACAGCAACATCAGCAGATCCGTTCCTTAGGACTGTAAAGTTTGCAGCACCTCCTTCTTTAACGCTCACTGTCAGGGGTTCTGAAAATACACAAGCAACAAATCCACCTGAGTTGTCAAACCTGAGCTCCTTGTGTGTGGCCTGTTGTCTTAATCCTCCCCAAGAGGATCCTTCTCCTCAGTGAAACAGAAGGCATATGTGGTAAAGGCATGGAACTATGTGCAGGTACAAGAGAATATTGTTGTACACTTAACCAATCTCACCATCAACAAAGAGAGTAATGAAATAAGTCAAGGTTCTGGAGGAAACAAATACAAATTGAACACAACACAAAAATGAATGTTTTATACTAGATCCACTAGGATTAGGATTTCTTAATGATATGGTCTGTCAATAAAATCTGTTCAAGGTAGTATATGTATTCTACATTTAAAAACAATAGTATCTAACCTGCAAAATAAATAGGATCATCATTCCTTGTAATTTGTAAAATTGCACTGGTTATATTGCCCAGCCTGGCTCCACCAGTAGCATTGAATAAGCTGATGATGAATACTTCCATCTCTTCAGGCACCTGAAAAAGAAAGTATTATGATATTAATTTCTTGTATACAAAACAATGAAGAAATTAAAATGAACAGCTGAAGGGGTTAACAAACCAGAGATTTCTGAGTGTTATTTTATTTATTGACCCTTACGTGTGTCAAGAAACATGACAAATGACAGTTTGTACAGTTACACAGAAACCATCATCAGTCTAAAATCCTCGTAAATAACTCCTCTCATCTTTACTGTTGTACAGATGACTCAGAAGTTACCTTGCAATTTCCTGCTTCTGATACACGTGATTTATTTTTACAGTTTTATTTATTTATTATTAATTATTCTGATTCTTTCTTACATTACTTCAAATGTATCGGCCTTAAAAATAAAAATTAGGACTCCTACTACCAAAACAGAGTTTTTATTCAAAAGAACTTTTCTATAATTCAACCACCTTCAACTACTCTCAGCCTCTAACATTTTTAAGTATGTACAGTTTCTCAAATTCTTTTATGATTTGCTGAAGTAGTCTCAGTTTTAGAGAAAAAAACATTCTCCTAAAATCCAGATATTTCTTCTTTCTCCTTAAATTATAATGTTTTAGTACTTATTCTTTGTCCCACATACTCACACAAAAGCACTGTAAAAATGCTTACCTCATCTGGCAGTGAGTAAATAGTGATATTTTTTGAAAACTCCAGATTATCGAAAAAAATAGTTCCTTGTTCTGGATAGATGTCATTGGTGCATGCTGGATCAACAACCCAAGACACACTAACATTGCCATAGTTTCCTTGGCTTCTTACAACTCTGTAGGCAGCTAAAAAATGCAAACACTACAGTCAGTGTGCATATTCATAAAAACACAAATAAAAAAGAAGGTCAGCAAAACTGAAACAAAGAAAAAGGAAAGGATGCAACAAGCAAATCCACTTCTTGCAAAAGCAATACTATGAGAGCACTACACAAAACGACAAAGACCATTAAAGCAGCTCAAGACTGTTCAAATTTGTTACTTTTTGCCTGTACATGTACTTGATAATTGAATAGACAAATTGAAGCCACTCATCTGAACACTCAGCTCTACTCTCCTCTCACATAGCACCCTACTCTTCTTGCTCCACAAACGTAGCTACTATCTCCAGGCTGCACTTTGCACATACACCAACACTCCATCCCTCCTGTCTGGCATATTCTGTAGCCATTTTTTTTAACTGGATTGATCCCTCTGGCTTTCCACGTCCTTCCTTTTCCACTTCAGCCTCTACTGCTCATCTTGCTGGCACTGCACCACTCTGGAAACTCCTGAGTGGAGACTGCAGTCAGACATTGTCCTAGAAAGGTGAAATGGGGAAAGGAAGCCTTGCGGGGGCAGAGAACAGATAAAGCAGTAACTCTTGTAAAAAAAAAAAAAATTACCAGCGTAGATGATTTCTCCTTTACTTTCCTTTATTGTTACTGATAGTTCATCAGGTAGAAACTGAATGACACCATGTGGGTCATCATTCTTCAAAATGGTTATATTGACCGTTGTGGCATTTCCCAGCTTGCCTGGTATTTCACTGTAGCCACTGAGTACCACAGAATACATCTCGTCCAGCTAGAAGAGGGAAGCTCAGTCAGAATAAACATACATATTCAGTATTCACATCCAAAAAAAATGGGCAAACATCCACAGTGTCTAGCCAGGCAGAAAGAGATACAAATTTAAACAAAAGGAAATAACACATACTTTCTACATGCACAATGTGTTTGCACATTGCCACCAGAACAAGCAAATAATTAGAAATTTCCATCTCTGATAGGACAGTTTTCTCCAAAAATCTAGCATTATTACAGGCAAGGCCTTATTTTGTGTACTTAACTTAGAATCACATCAAGTCACTAGTACAAATGTATTTGTAATGTTCCCCGAAATGTAAGCTTTCTTTTCTGTAAGATTTACTAACTTTTCCGGCTTTGTAACAGGGAAAGCAAAGATTTTAAAACCATTGACAGCACACTAATTTAGAAAGAACGTATCATCTTGCCTTATTAATCTAATGGGGCTTTGTACTCCACACATTTCTTCAAAAAAACGCACAGATAATGCTTCAAGGAACATTAAAACAAGTATTGCATCTATGTATCTATAAGGCCAGCATTAGTCTAGACTGGGGATCACTGAGTGAAGCTATCAGATGATTACTGGAAAAAAAGAATATAAAAAGGAAGTCGTTCTTCACACAGAGTTCAACTCAACAATGGCACCCTATGCTACGGAATGTCATGGGTGCTAAAAACTTCCATGGATTCAACTTATAAGCTTAATCATTTTGATTCACAGAAGAAAATCCACTGAGGACTATTAAACCCAAAGTCACCTTCTATTCATCCAGGCTTCCCTGGTTTGGAGGCTGGGAAGACATTTTGGAGAAAAGCCATTAAACAGTTGTTCTGCCCTTATATACTTGCCTATATTTTAATACGTGACAAACTAATATGCCTGTGAACACAATGTGAAGAGAGAAAAATATTAATTTTAACCTCTGGAATCTCATCCATCCTTGTCAGCAGAGTAATTATGATCTCTCTTTCACCAGGCTTAAACTCCAGAATTCCTGTGCTTCCATAAAACTCGTTATTGTCTCTCGGTTCTACAGTGTAGCGCAGAAACTGCCTGAGGAGGCTTCCTCTGCTGCGGACAATCTGCAGTTCGACAGACTCCCCTTCCTGTAAAATAGAAAATCCAGCTGTTTTCTAGCACTCTGCTGAAACAAAGTTGATCCTAATGATTAAGAGAACTTACTCAGATAGCTACCTTGATACTGTAGGGACCTCTGGAAGAGGGAGAAAATTCGAACACTCCTCCAGGATCATCATTTTCCAAAATAATAATTTCACAAGTAGTAAACCCATATTTCAGTATTTGGTTTTCCACACTGACCCTGAGAAAAGAAGGCAAGAGGGCTTTTTGAGTGACAGTTCTGGCAAGTAAAAACACATCTATGCAAAGGACATTAGAATACTGATGAATTTTATAAAAGGATTATGAAAACAAACAATTACCTGCAAAAAATAAAACAAATTAAGAAAGACGCATCAGTATGTTTTATCCACTTGCAAAAAAAACCCCACCTTTGTTTCTGAAGCAACTTTGCTTTCTGATTAGTTTTTATAGTTGGTGATTCTGGGTATTTTTAGGCACACATGCACACAACAGACAGGAAAAGAAACAGAATTCTGCAGTGAAAAGATAGTTACATTCCATATTACTTTGTATTTGGATCAAACCAGAGGTCAATCCAAAATCACTTGAGCAAATAGAAATTACATTGACAAGCACACATTCTTACCCTCTTCTGCCAAATTTACTGTTCCTACAAATAGGAGGAGACTTGCCCCTCAACATTGCGGATTTCATCCTCACCTGTGTGTTAACCTGCCTTCTGTAAGATGTGGACACTGCCTGTAGGATCCCAGTCTGGTTCTGGTAAGTGTTGGACCTACTCTCAGTAGCTCAGACTCACTCCCTTTCTCCTCCCTTATTCAGAAACCCACTGCCTAAAAGCATACAGTGAACAGTGCAGGATCAAACAGAGCTCCTCTTGGTGGAGGATTTCTCTCCCTGGGCTGCTGCTAGGGCATCTCGGTCTCACTCATGGACACAAATGGGCCATATCTGGCAAGAGAAGGGAACCTCGCACATTTCTCGCACTCATTTCCTCAGACGTGGTAATTTTCAATGCCGTTGTCTTAAGTTCATTACACTAAAAATGCCAGAAAAACTACTACTGAAGGGTGCAACAAGAATGCACCTACAGACTGATGGTTTGCACATGGCTTATGACATGGTGTTTTATGTAGGTATTACATTCCTGTGCGCCTTCCATGTTTCCTGGAAGAAAATTTCAATGAACTCTCCGTCCATCACAGTGTAAATATTTTTATGGTTTCACTGTACTACAGCCTAGACTTCATGAAACATTACTTCATGTAGAAAGAAATCTTTGTGATCTATTATATTCAATATTTGAAATCAGTCCCAGAACTGTTTCCACAAACACTCCATAAAGAACTGGAACGCTCATGCAAGAAAAAACAAATAGCAATGTATCTTGTAGCAAAATCTACAGGGAGAATACAAGATGTGAAACAGGAAATATTATGTTTCTTGTCATTTTTATTGCACATTAAAAAAATATGTCAGCAGACACAGTAACTTGTGTTAACGTAAACTACATGTAAGTTATTCAATAACAAGATAACAACTCATCGTTGACCACGGAAAACTTCTTTTGTATAATTCTAGCGAGTTCAGTGATTTAGATGGGGCAAATTGTATTTCTGAAGTTTAAAACAACTAAACCATTATTGCATCAAACGCTCAAAAATCAAACACTGAGCCATGCATTCATAACTTTCATCATTCACAGAGCCTAAATAAAGAAACTCCTTCAAGCCAGAGCCCCATGCCATCAAACTAAACACCAAAGGGCAAGCATGCATTGTCTGAAGAGATGCAGAAGACGTGATTCCTGAGAGAAAAAGAAATGATAAAGAGAGATTCTGTCCAAACCAATCACTTGTAAAACAAAGCACCGATTCACTGAAGACAAAACACAGTTCACTGCACTTACCCAAAGTACACGACAAACCTTTCTGTCTCTACCCTGTCAACACAGAAAGAAAAAAAGGAGGAAGGGGACGGGGGAAGGAATGAAAGTGCCACTTGCTAGAATTTCAATAGTACCAATCTTAGAAAAGAATCATAATAATTAAAAAAAAGAAAAAACACACAAAGCTTGCTTTCTCCTTTCCAAAAGCTTATAATGTTCATTTTATGGGAACTCTACTTGCTTGGCATTTTCCTGTTGACAAAGGCTAGCAAGTGGGCAGCTCTCACTTAGGAGAAATGACCCCATGACCAATTCAGCACGTCAAGACCCATTCATGGTCACTCCTCCAAAAGCTCCATCACTGCCAACCTCTGCGCCTGCTCACAACTGCATCAGAAGCCTGCATTGATAAATAGCCCTTAATTAATTAAAAAAAAAAAAAATCTAGATGCCTCCATGATATGTTATTTCAGCAATCTGTCACAGTAATGACAAAGTAATGACAAAAACAGGTATCTCCAATCAAAATACCATAGTTTACCATGGCATTTACAAAGTGAAATTCTGACTTTGCTAATCTCAAAAAAGAACTCTGATTCAGAATTCAATAGAGACAAAAGTTCACTCCAAAGTTTGAGAAAGTAAAGCAAGTACACTTGCAGATACACTCTTTCATGTAGGAAATGTTAATCGAAATTTCTCATTGATTTCCAGTGACACTAAATTTTAAACACTATATATTGAGACATTCTCTCTTTCTTCCAAAACGTATGCAGAAGTGTTCCAAAACTATCAAAGTATTAACACAATGAAAACATCAAGGAGAAAATTCCAGAGTTCGTAATTTTAAAATTTAATTATATCACTAAGCTGTTGGCAATATAATTTACAACAAGGAATACAAATGAAGCATTATGTCAAGTGAGTTTTTGATGTGTGTGTACAAGCTTAAGTAGTTAAGACATAATAATTCATGATAAAGCGAAAGGGCATGCCAGAAATAAAATCTCTTTCAGCTTCATGAAGTTACGCTGCATGAGTCCAACTGCAGCTCAGACAAAAAGCCTGTTCAGATGAACCGCGGAGCCACGGGAGAATCCAGCACGCTTCAAGGCAGATATCAGAGGGCAGCAGCAAGGAAACAGTCACAAGGCACCGTAAGGTGTGCTTCCTGAGCATCTCCAGGTGTTCCCTGGAAGGCCTGAGAAGACTGGCAATACTTTATTACTTTTAAACAGTCACAATGTAAGTCAGAACGGAATCTAGAGAACTTGCAGGTCAGAAAGCAACTAGTCAGATTCAGCCCATCCACTGCTAAATAAAACCACTGTTCGGGAAGTTTCTCCATCCAAGTCCTGTTTTCAACATTAGGACCACTTTATTGATTGATTGATTGATTGATCTGACCATGTTCTCTCTGTGTGACTGGCCAGATTTCTGTCACTGTTCTGACGTGGTAAATGTCGGTTACTAATAAAAAAAGCCATAAAATAGCCCCCACAAAAATGGAATAGAAGCAACTAGGCTCAGGCTTCCAACTCTAAACTGCTGTAACATGAGCAGCGAACGGTCTACACCACAGGACCCCTCATGTCGACGCTCCGAGGTACACATGTATAAATTCTCGTGACATCCCTGGATCAGGACCCACCAGGTGAATTCCTGGCTCTACCTTGGATTTGTCTCCTCACTGTGGACCTGCCTGGCATCGCTGGGCTGTACCTGACCCCGGAGACCTAAACCTGAGGCGTGTTCCTGGCTTGATCAGCCCCACCACTGTGACCTTGCTCTCTACAGCTACCTGAAAGGAGGTTGTAGTGAGGTGGGTGTTGGTCACTTCTCCCAAGTAACTAGTGACAGGACGAGAGGCAATGGCCTCACATTGTGTCAGGGGAGGTTCAGATTGGATATGAGGGAAAATTTCTTTACTGAAAGAGTGGTCAGGCATTGGAACAGGCTGCCCAGGGCAGTGGGGGAGTCACCATCCCTGGAGGGGTTCAAAAAACGTGTAGATGTAGCACTTCAGGACATGGTTCAGCAGGCACGGTGGTGTTGGGTTGATGGTTGGACTTGATGATCTTAGATGTCTTTTCCAACTTTAATGATTTTATGATTCTATGATTCTGTGATGCCCTGGACTCCAGGTTGCCCACAGTTACCCGCTCCAGCCAGCTCTCCGGCCTTGCTGGGGCAGTGGGACTGGACCCTGCCCAACTAGCCATGGTATGAGGCTGGACCCCTGGCTCAAAGACACTGCACAGCCCACAGGCCACCAGCCATCAGATCTTGCTACAGGCTCTGACAACATCCAAGAACAACTCTATGTTCATGTACAGTCCTTTCATCGCAGAGTAAACACGTTCAAACCGCCACAGAGTGCACAGGATCAGTTTAGTCCCATTTCACTAAAGAGAATTTAGGCACTCCTATAACAGCAGTGCAGAAACAGAACAAAAATGGCTATTCAGAACTTCCAAAACTCATAGTTTGCCCAGGTGAGGGAATTCAACAGTGACGACAAAAGTTAAACCAGCTCCTCGTTCACAGTCTCTTCACCATATCAAGGAGCTCCAGGTACTGGAGAGAGCACTTGACCAGGAGTAAGAAGATCCCTACCACTGGCCAAGCCACTTGCCTTTTTTCCTCCTCAGCTTAACTTTCTCTGTAAAATGGTTATCTGTGGACATGAAGTGTTATTTTATCGCAGAGGATAAGTGCTGGCAATGTTTATGATGCTAACCCAAGAAACGCAATCTGAAACTGCATAACTGTGTTTCCTGTGATGAAAGAGCTGTAAAAAAAACACTTCCCATAATACAAATCTCATGTGAAATTAGGCTCTTTCTTTAAAAGGCAAGAAACTCTTTCCTTAAAAAAGCTGTCATTATTATTTAGCGAGAACTACAGATTAATTGGGACAACTAACAGTAGCTTCAAAATGTTTCTTACACTTTTTTAAACACAGGGTACTACAATATAGCAGAAAGAATATTTTGAACTGAATTTATAGTAACATGGCCACTTCAATGTTATTATGAACTAAATAACACTGCAAACAAAATACCAATTATTAACTGATGCAATGTGGTTGAATTTGATAGCTTTGAACTGAGAACTGGAATTCTGCAGAAAGTTAATATTAAAGGCACCTGAGAAACTGAAATGCAACTGTGAATCTGTACTGCTGTTACTATTAAAAACAGACTTCTCTAAAAAACTTTCTTCTCTATCAGGGTGTCTCAAAAAACGCGAATTCAGATTGCCTGTGGAATGTTACTCAATTTGCTTCCTAGACTCGAAGTCAGTGTTCACTCCTTCAATTTTTTTAGGATAATCTACTGATTTAATTAGTGGCAGGACCTAGCTTTAAAGAGCAGTATTAAAGTAGGATTTGCCACATTATAAATTCCACACTGCTTCTCATCAGAGAACACCTTTTCTCCAGGTTTAATCCACAAATTATTTGATTTTGGAGGCTATTTTAATTTTTGTTACTCATAGCAGGAGATATATGGTGTTATTATTTTGAAAAGTAATAAAAGCTAGCAGTAGGTGTCCAGTAGCACTCATTTAAACATTGTACTACTATCTTGAAATAGCTTTTTCCACATCAGAATAATGTCTGATCAAACCCTTGAAGAAAAAGCCAACATTTTACACTGAAAGAGTTAATTCAAATAGCATCATGTGTATTACTTCATACAAAAATTACCTAAGTAAGAAAGATACAGTTTTGTAACAGACACTAACCACAGGAAATCATGAAGTTAGAAGAAATCTCAGCTCCATTAAACAGTATATTAGTGTTTCTGTGCATGCTAGTGCAGACAGCAGCCCACAACATATAAACATTACTTGAGCCCTGAATTAAGGAACATAGACAGTTTGCAGTGCTTTAAATGGGCCTTCTATGACCTGCTAACTTCTTCTCATGAAGTAATCTCTTAAACACCAAAAATGTTAAAAATACCAGATATTTCACAACAAAATAGTCAAACTTATGTTTTGCATTTGCAATTGTAAAAAAATCTGTTTTCCAAATTTACTCAAGACAGAATTTCAGCCTGTGGAAACTAGTATCACATCACAGAAGTCACTAGAACTATAAAAATCCCCATGGTACATCGCTTCAGTTTTGCTTTATTATACATAGTAAATGAGATTTAGGTCATAACATATGTGCACAAATCTGTATTTGAGTCATGACTTGAAAAAAATTTGAGCATAAGGACTATTTAAACAGTCATCTGTTTATGGATTATCACTTTCACAAATTAAAATCCATTTGTCAGTATATTGCAGTCCCCAGATCCCAAAGTCCACAATCTCTCACTCTCAGCACAATTCATTTAAACACAACCCGCATGCTCTGGAGGTCCTGGCCCTCCACTTGTGCCAAAATTGCCAACTAGATAGCTCTCTATCTGCACCCTGCTAAGGGGATAATTGCCAGCAGGAGAATATATTGTGCAGAAGGAAAAAAAACAACAATCAGGTTTTCAAAATGCTGATTTCTATTTGTGTTTACCAGGTAAAATGAACAGTCCTGCTACGTATATATGCTTTCAGAAAGCATACACACAATTTCCATGGCCTGTTCCACCTACACTCATCAAGAAGATCAAGGCCTTCTCTTTCTCATACAGATTTCACTACAGACATCTGGCTTTATTCATGTTTGTCTCTATTTGGGCCTGTTAATATCTGGGCGGGCATTCAACCTGAAGCTGCTCCTAAAAAAAGAAAGTAGGAAGAAGCTTCAGCAGGTACAGGATTGCCTTGCTTCTTTATTACTCATCTGTCTCCTTTGGAAGCATATTCTTCATGATACACATTGGTCTCCATTTTGTGGGCAGACATCAGACTTTTTTTTAATATCTACAGCCTATGGACAGAGGCCACAGAGCAAGGAAGGAAAATATTACTTTTAATGGCTTGGGAAGTCTCTTTTATAGTTATGGATGCAAACAAATCTCATTTAAAATGTAAACTGCCTTAACAACACCACTGAGTTGTAGATAATACATCCTTGTTAGAACTAATTATTTTTATTGTTTTATCCATGCTATTACTAATGGTAATAAATAGAATACTTCTGAATGTATTTCTATGCCTATAGTTTCATTAAAGTTCTTACATGCTCTATTCTGGTACTGAGTTATGGTACAATTTATACAGCACATGCACATCCACAGCACAGTGCATCTTTGTTTTCATGCTAATTCACTACTGCTGTGAGGTGCTGGCTGCCAGCCTTGCAAACTGAAATCGTCTGTTCATCCAGAAAACACAAACTATGCAGAAAGCAATACCAAAAGCTTACACACATAACCCTGCTGGTATCCTTCAACCCTGATTTGAAGAGTCATCTCCAGGACTGAAAGGATGATCTTTGCAGTCATCGCATTCTTGGCTTCTGCTCATGCTAAAGTTGCCAAATTTCACTCCTAGCCTTGAGGGACACTATCCAGGTCTAGAGAAAAGTTCAGATTTTATCTCCTCCTTGTTCACTTCTTTTTCCAGGGCAGACCACCTGCTCCCTCCTTCGCCCTCTGACCTTCCAAGTGTGGGAAAGCTGCTTGCTGCTGGCACGCTGCTTACCAGCCACTTCAGGATCAGCAGAACCTGCTACTCCCACCGCACAGAGCAAAAGCAGAACAGTGGTTATGTTTGTTCAGCTGCCAGTTCAATCCTCGCTGCAGCCATCACTCTCAAGGGACAGCCTAGGGCTACTGCTCAGCACAGACGGCAGAAAGCTGTAGTTACACACACCTGCAGAGCTGTCAGAGCTTAAAAAGTTAAACTTTTACGCTGACCACTTCCTCTGTCTACTTATTTGTTTCCTACCTTTCTACTCCCATTTTCTGGCAACCTTAAGCAACTTCTTCACAACTTCCACTATCATTTCTAACCTTAGTTTCCCCCTTAGTGCTAGAGACTCTAATGAATTCCTTGAGATGAACCAGGAAAGCAGAGAACTGCTTGCAATAGTCCCCATTCGTTTTTTTCTTGAACAGGATTGTCTTTCCAATGGAGTGTGCAGCCAAGGTATAATGAAATAACTCCTTCTGCGCCAGGTGCATCCACCAGCCAGCTTTTACAGAAGCAGGACAGTTCTGCAGTGGAATAACATCTTTCCTGTGTGATAGAATGATGTTCAAAGCACAGTCTTTCTGGCACAGGATCAGTAAGAGCTTGAGGAGCTGGTTGCTGTTTTGCTGGTATGTAATCCCAATGGGTATCTGGCATTGAGGCTCCCAAGAGCTAGTTTGCACTTCCTATATAGGGCAAAAAAACTTCTGCATAAGGCAAGCACTGTGTAAGCAGTAGATGTTCAATGAGGACCTTGGTGCTGGCAGACCCCTATTAGTATGTCTCCAGAAAAAGTGGAAAAATGTACCTTAGACTAATAGGAGATAGCAGAAGAAGTGGTGGTAATTCTAAATTACATTTACAGTTGAGTTGTTGGAAGCAGGACGGAAGACTTTAGCCAAGACTCTCTTGTCAGTAAATCAAAGAGGAAATACACTCCTGGATATGAACTAATTTAAGTATTCTTAGTGCTCACATGCAGATAATAGCATCTCCTGAGGTCCCTTACAGCCTTCATTATCCTATAATCCTGATCCTGTGCAGAAGGAAGAGTATATCAGTGTGCTTCAGAAACACCAAGGCTCTCTTTGTAGCCAAACAGCGTGGTAATGGTCACACTGGGCTATTCTGGAAACCAAGAGTTGTGATTGAAGTATCTAATTATCAAGAGCAAGCAACACTGAACGTACAGATCAAACAAATAAAAAACTGATCTCACTCTGCAATGACAGTCTAGATATAAACCTTTTTTCTGGCAGAAACACAGTTGCTTTCTACTCTTCGTTATAATTTTCCCCATTATCTCATTAAATATTATTTTCTGAAAAGATATGTGTTATAAGCAAGAGCTATAACTAAATATCAAAGCTGAAAGATCTTTCTAGATAGCATACATCATTTTCATCAAAATATACACAAAATAAGTCATTAGATAATACGTAAAACACAGTTCCTTACACTGATCTCCACCCAAAGAAGAATCCATATACAGCCTGAATGAAGGGCCTAATGTTCCTTCAGGCACTTGTCAACACAATACAGGCAATACCTTCCAATTAATTCTGTGGGAATATGTTATGTATGAATTGAGTATTACAACTGTTACATATGAATAGAGATTAGAGTACAATACCTGTCCAAAGTTAGTAACACAGTTTCATTCATTTCAGGTGTATCATCAGCTTTAATAGTAATGTTGATTGTAGTATCACTTTGTCCAGATAAGAAAACAACGGAGCCATTAAAAGGACTTATATCGTCATGTGTTACTGCCTTTTGATTGACACCAGAGGGTTTCAGACTCCAAAACACAGTTGCTTGGCCATCAGTTCCATCTCGATGCAACGCAATGGAAACCTACGAAACACATGATTCTGTTGTGACTCATAAAATTAGGTGCAAAAACAATTACTCCCTTGAAAATTACTATCTCAGTATGAGCCTCAAAATGTTCAGCTTGTTTTTTTTAACTTATACCTACGAATATGACATGAAATAAAAAATTATGTATCAATGAAAATATATTCTGAATCTTATCCTTTTAACCATTTATCAGTCACATACTTAAAACAGTGGAGATGACAGATTGTTTATATCACAAATCAGTTAAGCAACCATAAACAGAAAAAGCCTTGTATGAGGAATTTAATCAGTGCCTGCCTCTTCAAGACACAACCTAGATTTTAAATATAACTACCATAATTTTACTCTGGTCACTATAGTACAGCGAAACCTGCACTGTGCTCAAGGTAATTAGCAGTTTTAATCTGAGATTGACAAGGTATCTGATTCAGTATTTGTGGGAAGAGTTCAGTGAAGACAGACAGGGAAAAAAGTGAAAATGTATGAAAAAAACATTTTAAAAAAAGTTTCTCCAGCTGAGACTAAGGCACTCATATGGAGAGCAATGCTTTTGAAAATGCTTCTTTGGGTTCTCAGAAACCTTGAAAGCACAACTGCTGGAAAACATGCCCAGCGAGCCAAAAAATATCTTCATAGATAAGTCCATCAACTGTAAGATACACAGAGGTTCCCATGAAATCTAGGACCAGCATCAGTCCTAATTTACATTACTACCTTTGCAGTTGGTGAGAGAGATTAAAACTGTCTGCACCATCTTTTCTTCTGAGTAAGCATCAAGACCTAACTGGTTTTGGATGCTTACAGAGAAAGCAAAGATGAGCCTCACTTTTCTGATAATGACTAACACATTATTTCAAACCTTAGTTTTACAAGGTCTTTTTTGCCCTTTTTTAAAAAAAAAACCACAAGCAAATATTTGGGATCAGACAGAACTTAAGAGGAAGGATATTCCTCACAATAACTTTCAATGTTACACTGAATATTTCAAACTTTGCTTTTGCCAAATAAATTTTCTATACTAGAGGACAATATAAAAAGATTTACTTACCACTGTAGCAGGGGAATCTTCTGGCTCAGAAAGAATAATTGGAAGATTGCTAGTAAAGCCTATTTCTCCATTTGCAATATCTGGAGTAATCCTCAGGGAAATATTTCGAATCTCACCTAATCTAGGACTTGCAGATGGGACTAGAGGAATTCTATTCACCAGTTCAACTTTTTCCAGCTGTAGGAAAAAGAAAAAATTGAGAAATACGAAGCCCTAGTACCACGTCGGAAAAACTCTGACATTTCAGAGTAAGTTTCATGCGTACGGAGCAAAACAACTCCAGAACAAATTTCTCTTACTGTCGACACTGGTTTACAAAAACGTGTAAGTAGATGTGTCAAAGAAATGCAGTGGATACCACTGAGCTTTGTCAGCAGAATGGTACACCTGTCAGACAACTCACGTTTGTGTACACAACTAAATGCATGTAGAGGGAGAACAAACCTTCTAGAGCAGCTGATTCATTACTAGATCTCTGAATAACAGTATGGAATTGACAAGAGGCCCAAGCAATTGTCCTAACTTCATTTTTTGTGCCATGCATTGATAAAAATCTGCTGTGGTCACTGGAACCATAATAATTTATTATTAAATCAATGATAAAGCAAAAGAATGATCCAGCCGTCTTTCCTCTCTCACACAACTTTAAGTACTTCTCTATTCATAACAACTAATCCATTAGAACTGCATTCAGACCTGAAAATCAGGATAATATTTCAATACTGTAGTCTTCTCTTGTGTTACCATATTTCTGGTGGTTTACTGATACTAGGAGGAAATAGAAAAATGTTTAGCCTTTCTTTGAATGGGATGTATCACTCACTAAACCCAGCAGCAGTACTGACACAATGAGGAGAGCACGACTTGCCTATTCAAATATTTGTTTCAAATATAACTGTAATGATGTGATTCTGTCTACATGCATCATTATAATAAACATTTCCATAACTGATTTGCACTTACATCTGCAAACATCTCATGGACACGAACCCCCAGTGACAACCACCTTTTAAGTCCCATTAGTATGTTTTTTGCTTGGAGTTATCAGATGTTATCACATAGCAAGGTTTCATTGGAGGAGGGGAAAGTGACCTTATTTAAATTCACAAATCTCCATTTCAACTGACGATTTTTGAACTTCTTCACTTCTTAAAACCAATCTATCTAAAATGCTTGGGCAGTATCATACTGGTTTCCATGATTGCTTGAGTAACACACAAACGTATTCATTCACATTTTATTTGATGATAGATGGAACTGTTTTACAAATAGTGTATTCAGCAATTGATTCTCAACCATGCCAGCAATTTGTTGAGAATCTGAGGAACAGATGGCAGGATTGTGTGTTTTGCTTGTTTTCTAAGCTTTCTTTTACCGTAGGCCCTGATCCACTCTGCGGTTGTTAGCTCAGTAAAGTTTCTGAAATACTACACAGCTGAAACAATTCACTTTGTTCAGTGCTTCTGATCCCGGATACTAACTTTGAGATTTAAGTAACAATTAATGAAGAGTCAAGAAAATTTATTTTTAGTTCCATGTTTCCTTTTCAAGCACATCAGCTCATAAGGAAAAAAGAATGTATTGTGAATTGAATAATAATGACATGTAGTTTATTAAATTAGTTAATCTTCCTGTCCATACCAAAAACCACACCCCAGGCTACAGTAGGTTGTTTAATTGAAGATGTCACTGAAGAATGTTAATCTCACTTTTGCAGTTCCTCTGTCCATTCTCTAGCTGTGTTTAAGCTTCATTTCCTCCTCTGCTCCACCTCCCGATTCCTGAATTGATCCTTTATTGGGCCTAGAACAAACTCTGTAATCTTCTCATTCTAAACGTGTTCGCTGAGATTATCATTTATTCACAGTGTAGAGGAATTGTCATAGTGATAAATAGGGGTATTTTTGTTCCTTCTCTATGAGTTTCTAAATCAATTATTTGTGCTGGAAAGCCCCTCTGATTTTTTTTATTCAAACAAAAAGGTTTTTTTATGGTTCATGGAGAAAGTACAGAACATCCACCCCCCACTTCCCCGGAATCCGCAGTTTGAAAAGCCGGGCAAAGCGCCCGCTTTCTGAAATACTTGTCACATGTGTGTCTTGTCCATAGTCCACACCGCAATGTTATTTGTAATGTGTCATTTAAAAAGTGCTGGGAACTAGATATTTCAATTCTTCTGTAGATCTTTCAGATCTCATGCAGACATAAAACATAGTAAACTAGTCTAGTTTCTGAGAATGCACTTCCCTATCTAACGGTTAAAGCAAAAAAATCACATACTAGTAAAACAGTAATAGAATTCTGGCAATAATTTTTTTTTTCCTGGTTTTTTTCCAAAGACTGTGGGGAGAAGGTGGTGAAGAGAAGAAATCTTTTCAAGGTCCCAGAAGTAAGCAAAACATCTTCTTCAGACCGTAAGTTAAAGACAAACCTGGCAAATTTTAAATCTATGGATTTAACATAAACATCTTCATTTGAAAACCCTAAAGTCGTCTGACTTTAAATTAAAAGATTAAAAGGAAATAAGAAAAGCCTCTGTGATTGGTGCCTTGCATGTGCCAAGTCATCCCTTTGTATCAAGATTGCTACCTGGGTTCATCCCAGCTGACCAGAGTGGCAATAGTTAATCCTAGGAAGTAAGAACTATGGTGCAGTCTTAACTGCAGCTGAGAAAATGAGTATAACAAATAATGACGGCAATACCCAGGATCTTCACCATCAGTACAGCTGAACAATAACTTGCTAAAATGTAAGCAAACTTTGTTATCTCCAGTGAAAAATCAAGGGCTTAATTGGAAAGTGTAGATTCTTTCTTTAAATATTTCTGCTGAAAATCCAGTTTTCTGTCTAGAACATAGTTTTAGTGAATTTTTCCAGACAATTCTAATTAGCTATGACAGAAGTTCCGTTCCTACAACTTAGACAGAAAAAAAGAGGAAAAAACCCAAAAGGGCACATACAGTGAAATATGGAAAAAAATACTTTTTAAGTTCTCTGGTCAAATTTATACATAAATGAAATACAATATAAGTTTGACTATTTGAAAAGTATTTTTACTTGCTTGTCATTTCTAAAATTTGTCACGCTTCTGTAATCTAATTTTAAGAATCTTAATTTGATTAAATTGAAAGACTAGGGGCAGACAGAGAACCATATCTCTAAAAGTAACTAACTCTGCAACTTTGATCTCATATTGTTAGATTGCATGTTTAATACCTGAATCCTGTTACAATGGTCTATTTTTTAAAAATAGTGCAATTAGTAAATAATGATTAGGAATAAAGCTTTTTATGGCATATTTATGGAAGTTATCTCCAAATAATAAAGTTTTCTTAGCTACAGAGCTATTAACTTTTTTTTTTTTAACATGTAGGTCATTTTCACTAAATTAAAAGGGAAGGAGCCATTACTAAATTATATCCTTTATATTACATGGGCTAAAAAAATACCCCATAACAGAACTGAGATACCTGAATGAGGAAATGAGCACCATTTTGAAGGAATGCATCATTTCTTATTGGTATATTTAAAGTATCTTTTGTTTTTCCTTCTGGAAACATGAGAGTGCTTCTTCTAGATATATTTAGAATGCCATCTTTCGCTCTCTCAGGATCCAAAGCTCCAGCTGGAATATACAGTGCAGTATAAACCAACTGCACATCTCCAACTGTTCCTCTCTCCCTTGCGAAGCTCAAGGATAAAAAGCGTCCCATTGGGTTACTTTCAATCTTCTGATTCTCCAAAGGATGAAACTGTATGAGGCCATAAACATCATCACTGTCCTGAATGTAAAACAGAAGCTGCAAAACAGAAAACAGCATCACCAACTCTGTGCTACAGTTACTACCTACCATCGTTTTCATGCTTTCACGAAAGCATGTCCTGTCTGTCACCCTACATCTTTCTCCTTAGTGAACTGGCACTCAAGAAAGAAATCAGACTGACAGTCCTAAAGTATTCTTTGTACACAAGCAGCACAACACAGGCAGTGGCAGCTTTCCCACTACGCATCATCCATGTGCCAGAATGAGCTCTGAATAACTGATTTTTTTTGTTCAGCAGCCAAAGTGAATAATTTAAAAAAGTTTCAGAATGTGAAAAATTTCATTTTATTCACCAAGTTAATTCCAACCAACTTTGAGAAAGACAAAGCAGGGATTTGATTCTCAAAACTGTCAGCAATGCTAGCCACCCTTTATTTAACAGTTCAGAGGTCACAGTCTTAATCACCAACTCCTCCTCTTGAAGCTGTTAATGTAAAACATTCCAATAATCATTAAGACAGCAAACGAACAAGTGAAAATAACTTTCCTGCCTTCTCTTAGCAAGCAGTCACCCAAGACAGCATTTATGCAATGCTATGTATGTTGGGAATAATCTCAGCTGAATGCTACCGCATTAAAAAGGTCTGGCTTTGTTCCCTATACTCAGCCAAATAGTTTGGATACGGCTCTATACACTAAAATTATATTCAGGATTAAGTCGTTTGATTTATGTTCAAGTGCAAACCTTTTAGCCAGTCTAACTAATCAATTGATGTTATCAAAACTGGTAAAGTCCCTAATTATTAACTCTTGCCTTCTCCAAAAGAAATTCTGAAAGCAAACTTACCTCAGAGGGTTCACTGACTTCTGCACCTCCCTGTATTGTATGAGCTAAGAGTTTCAGACGATAGGGCTCTGCCTCTTCTGGTGTATCATCATCAATAATGTTCAGAGGAAGCGTTACCAGCATCTCTCCTTGGTCAAAATGTATCTCCCCAGTCTCTGGAATGAGGTCTGTAGTCACAGGTGAGGGATCACTGCTGTTTCGGGTTATAACCCAGGCAACAGAAATGTTTCCATGCGTTCCACCATTTCTTACAATCGTGATCCCTTCAAATCTACAGTTTGAACCAAAATAAAAACCCATACCATAAAATTATAATTACTATTGGCTGGCTTGCTCAGTTATTGATTCCCTGAAAGATTTACACTGACTTCAGTGGAATTAATGTTAACTGCTGCAATAGACATTTGAGTCAGGGCTTAAAGTTTGTGGAATAGTAACAAACACACAGACTTTTCTTAGACTGCTTATTCATGAGCTCTCTGCAATGTCTCTAAAGATATTTGTTAGAACTTATTTTGTTTACAGAGAGAAAGATACTGAGAGTGGAGTCTCGGCATGTTTCACATTTGTCTCAAAAAACACATTTCAAATTTCAGAAAACTTTTTGTCTATTAGCTTTCTACAACATTTTATAAACTATATTTAAATACAGTTGTCAACTGAACATTTAAATATCGATTCTGAATGAACTATCTCCCTCTGTAATGAAATACTAAGTTATTAATGATACTGGAAATGTTACGTTTCACGCATCTGACAAGGACACGACTACAACAAAAAGTCTGGAAATCATGATTTACAAAAATTTAGAAAGCAAGATCTACTTCTTTACTGTGTATAGGAAATAAAGATGAATACCAAAATGCTGGGCTCTACATACCATAAAATATTCTTTCGAAACTGTTCATAGTATGATAGCCTGATGTATTACCTGTTTCTCTGGGGATGAACTACCATCAGTACCTAGGAGTGGACATTTTAATTGAGACTGTCAGTATTGTCTATCAGTCCTGCCTACAGAATTTGTACTGAGCTTTGATTTTAACCTCTCTGTGAAACTAGAAATATTTAAATATTTTTGAGTTTAAGGTAAGCATTTCAAGGGAGGCACTCAACACAATTTTTTTAAACCAGAGACTGATTTTATACATAGTAAATACAAAGATTTACCAGGGAAGGAAGCCAGAAATCTATTTCTCACTTACATGAAGTGCTCTGTGGCAGCATCACAATTTCATTGATCCTGCCTTTAGAATAAGAGTTTTTCAATAGTCTGATTAACGTGATTAAATATTTACAGTTTTTACATACAGCCTATAAATACTAAAATACTGCCTGTAAAATTAGACATTTCCACTTCCTTGAAATCTTTGCAGATACAGTTGATAATAATTACAACACACTACCCAATTTTTACATTGTATTTTCAGTAGTGATTTTATACTTACTTTCAATGAAATCCTAAGGATGTCTAACAATGCCAAACAAATCTCTTAAACTGACTAGATACTAGATTTGAAGATCTGTAGTACCTTGAAACTTGGTCTTCATCAATGATAACAGCCTGAGCAAACAGGACACTGTTGATTGATAGTACTCCATAGGGTTTGTCATTCGGTTGGATGGTGACATGAACAACAGACGGATTAACCAAAACAGCATCTCCCCGCAAAGTGTCCTTCAGCAGCATAACCTGAAAGGTCTCAGCAATTTCCGGTATGGCATCGTCAAGGATCTCGAACTTCATGTACGTTTCATGAACTAGAGGTGGGAAAACAATCGTTGTATTTGGCTGTAGATCTAGGAAGTCTACATTAAGCTGTGCGTGTGCTGTTAAATCCCCCATTATGATGGCGTAACTGACAGAGACTTCATATTCATCAGGTCCAATTAATTTTCCACTGTCATCCTTGCCGCGAACCACACGAATTGCCAGCACACCAACTTCTTCAGGCACCATATAAGCACTCTGAACAAAATGCACAGGGCTGTCATTTTTCTTAATACGAATCCGAACAGAATCTTTTGTGTTGTTGATTTCAGCCCCTCCCTCCACGCTCCTCAGACGAACAACAAATAATTCATCATTTTCAGGTATCTGGAAAAATAATATTAGCAACTGTGTGTGAGACACATTTCAAATACATGCAGAACACTCTTACTGAGAAATGTGTTTTATATATTTTGCAGAGAAGGGATATAATACAAATTTGACAGCTCATTTGGTATTAAAACAAACAGGAGAGAAGTCTTGCTTTTAACTTTGGCTGAAAATCCCTACTCAGAATGGAATGTTTCAATTTTCTAAAACATTCTTCTGTGCTCTGTTAATAACAAAAAGGCTGCAAACCAAACAAAAGCAAAACAAAAACCAGGCAAGAATCAGAAAAAGCTGGATCTTTCCAATTTCAGTCTATGAGGAGATCCAAACTCTACTTTTGGAAGCCGCCTCTATTTGGAAACGAGTGTTCCTCCCAGCTACTTAGATCTGCATCTTGATAGTCTGATGTTGACACTGGTTTACCTCTATGCATGCCTGAGAGAATACAGGAACAACTTACGGACGCAAACTGCCTCGGCCCATCCATTCCCATACAACTGGAAAAGGAACGCTTCCTACGTTCAGACACAGCGACACCCCAGAGAAAACTTCCACCACAGATCTGAGAAACTGTTTTCTGGTGCTTAGCAATTATTTAGGCTTTGGTATTTCTACAAAATGGCTGTTTACAACTACATTTTAGTTTTAGCTAGTTCTTCTCCATTAACTGATGCAGCAGACAATAAAGAATGGCTTATAAACTGCAAATTACAGAACTTAAGGATGAGATTTTTGCTTTATATTAAATTTTTGATTCCGCAAATCTTGATTTGCTAAACCTATTTAACTGAAAAATATTATTATTTTATTAATACATATAGGTAAAAAGTAAATATTCTCCTTCCCCTCTACACTGCCCTGGTGAGGCCTCATCTGGAGTACTGTGTCCAGTTCTGGGCTCCCCAGTTCAAGAAGGATGAAGAGCTACTGGCGAGAGTCCAGCGGAGGGCTACAAGGATGGTGAGGGGACTGGAGCATCTCCACTACGAGGAGAGGTTGAGGGAACTGGGCTTGTTCAGCCTGAAGAAGAGAAGGCTGCGAGGGGACCTTATAAATGCCTACAAATATCTGAAGGGTGGGGGTCAGGAGGATGGGGACAAGCTCTTTTCAGTGGTGCCCAGTGACAGGACAAGGGACAATGGGCACAAACTGAGGCACAGGAAGTTCTGTCTGAACATGAGGAGGAACTTCTTCCCTCTGAGGGTGACGGAGCCCTGGAACAGGCTGCCCAGGGAGGTTGTGGAGTCTCCTTCTCTGGAGATATTCAAGGTCTGGTGCCTGGACAAGATCCTGTGCAGCCTGCTGTAGGTGACCCTGCTTCGGCAGGAGGGTTGGACTAGATGACCCACAGAGGTCCCTTCCAACCCCTACTATTCTGTGATTCTGTGATTCTGTGATTTCAAAATTGTTTAGATTCTTGGATCTCATCCTTGCTGTGGACTCCTGGGAATTAGTACTATTTGCTTCTGAGAAGAATTCCAGGACCAAAAACTTACTTTTTGCTAATGGTAATACTGTCTTATAAAATTGACAAATCCTTTTCATGCACCTTTGTTTACGGAGCTAAGAAAGTTCTGAAAACCCTGCTGTCCAATATTTCTTCTCTTTTCACACTCATTTGTTAATTGGCCACCCTCAGCTCCTTTTCAAGGGCGAAGAGAGTGGGCATGCAATTGCCTTTGTAGTTAACGCCAATTCCATGGCTTCTTTGGCTTGCGGCACTTAAACTTGCATAATGTTGTTGAGTGATGCAGGTTTATTCGTCAGTGTGAGATTTGGAAGGTCCCAGTCACCTCTATACTATACTGAGTTACAACACAGTTATTTTACCTTATTAGAACAGATGCTAACCTACATTTTGTTTAGTTCATTAATTACTATACCATCTTGCACCATAAAAATATACATTTAGGAGACAGTCAAAAAGTATGCACAATTGCAGTTGTAGTTTACACCTTAGTATCATATAAATTGGACATTCTGGAGTTCTTAGTGGCATCATGATTGATCAATTTAAAAAAGTCAGACTTCAAAGACAACAATATAAAGGATTTCTAGTGCTGCCCTGCCTCTTTCATTTTCTTTTAACAAATTTTCCATTATTCCTCACTAAAAAAGAAAACATATACAATAAAATTACTATAAATGTATTGCTGTGGAGACTGATCTGCAGTCCGCAAACTTCTGTAAGAAAAGGGCTACCCAATTCAGAAAAACACTTTTTTTTCATTTTTTTTTCCTAACTTGAGATCCTAAAAGCTCAAACTAAGTTCTGAAAGTAACATTGGATTCTTACGAATTCATCGTCATCACCAATAAAGGGTATTTACACAAAATTAATCTGTCACGTATGCCTGTGAAAGACTTTCACCGAGTGGACCAGTCACACCTGTACAGACCAAACTTTGAAAAACCGAACTTTGAGAGCATTTCTCAGAGGGAAAAAAAAAAAATCACATCCTCCTAAAAAGCTCAGCGATGTCGTTCTCTGTAAAAGTCACAGAAATATTACATCTAATCTGAAAGACAAGTTTCTACACACCAGTCTGGCACAGTCTCATTTTAACATTAAAAATATCAGTACAGATGTGGAAAAACACTTTTTATAACTAAGAGAAATATGCAAACAATTACTTTAAAGTTTGCTCACTTCTGAGATAGGCACTTTCATGTTATTACTTTTTTCTTGTGAATTTCCTTACTAAGTTGTTCTGTATCATTTTTATCTATATTGATGCCTCTATTTTCCCTCTTATCCCCATGATAAAGAAAAAAAAACAACAAAAGAAAAGCATGGGTAAGAAAAATGAAAATCACAAATTGAGAAGGAGAATAAAATGTTTTGTTTACTCTGAAATAGAAAGGCTCACGATCTATGAACATTTTTTTTTTTAAAGACCAATCTGAAAATGGAAGCTTTTTAATTATCACCTACTGTTCATGCTCTTCACAAGATTGTGTGTTTCTTTTAGGAATCTTATCTACTTTTAGAAGTATTTTTAAAAATATATTTCATAAATATATAAAAACTGCTACATTTTTTCAATCTATCTTTTCTCTGTGAATATTTAATGTGTTATATTCTTTCTTTCATGGCAAACATAACATGTCTGCTATTCACATGAAAAAGAGCCAATCAAGTTAAGAAAGAATAAATTGGATTATGCGCTTTTAACTGAAGGCAGAGGAGCCGAACAGGCATCACTGCGGATGTAATAAAAAATACATCATGTAAGCAATGTTATGATTAGGTTCCTTTTGCCAAAACAATTAATAAAAACAAAAAGGAGAGCCTGAGTTCATTACACAAATATAGCCTGAATTTGCAAGGCAGACAATTAGGGACAAGCAGAGAACGTTTAAAAAGAAATACAGAAAAGTCCAATGTAGAAAGGACAGTCTAATAGATACACCTATATCCAGTTCAAGAACATCATCCTTGGCCATACAACAAGGACCTGAGCATTCCATCACGAAAAAAATGTATAACGCTTTCCTGATTATTTATACATTTACTGCAGTAGCACCTAACAGGTCTAGTGAGAGTGGCCCAGATACGTTCAGAAACTATTAATGTTCACTAATGAGAATTACAGCAGTAGTCTTAGAAGGAGTAAAAACGAGTGCCCATAGAGCCAAAATTTAATATTGCTTTATTAAGCAGACGCACTTTTAACCTCATTTAAACCAAGCATTTTTGTAAACTATTACTGTAAGTGTCTCCAGAACAGCAGTTCACCTTGCACACAGCCAAACCAAAAATGAAGTCAGCTTGTTCTCACCTGATCATCAAGCACTGTTAAATTATAAATCAGCATTGATCTCCCAGGGCTAAATGTAATATTTCCCCTAGCTGGGCTTAAGTCTTCTTCAGCTGCGTTTGGTCCATCTTCTATCTGCAAAGAATTTATTTTTATGTAAAGAAACATGTAAAACAGGAATACAACTCTAGTGCAAGTACAATAATCAATATACAGTGCGTGACGTGCATAACAAACGACTATCTACCCAGTCACCTCCTGCTCACAGGCACACACATTCAGTTGTGAAAATCTGCTCTTTTTTGGCAGATGGAGTAAGTCAGAGTAACCACTCTGAAGAAATTATGTCTTGCCAGAAAAAGAAGAGGTAAACTACTTCCATACAGGCCTGTGAGAACTCTTTGGTATGCACTGATGCATAATTGACTCTTTCACAGAAAGGACATTAATTGTGATTTAATGTAAATCACTTGTATTTCATAAAAAGTTCCAAGACAAAATAATAGCTTGTTTTGTGTCCTTTCAGTCTTGAACTTCTGATATTAGGGACATTACATCTAATAGTGAAACCTAAAAGACTATGAAGCCACTTAAGGCAATATGGTGATTTTTTTTTTTTTAGAAAATCTTGTAAATTTTCTCAATGTATTTATATAAACTACACTGTGAAATGGACCTGATTAATTGTGCAGATAGTAAAACTAATTGGACTTTAAAACAAATAGATCTGCAATAAATTACACAGAAAATCTCATTCTGTACTTCAACTATACATGCTATATTTAGCATGTAATAACACCCAGTACAAGTCTTTTCAGATTTTGACAGGTCTAGACTAAGCCCTTATGACATATAAGATCAGACAACTGATAAAGAAACATTCATATGAAAGAATTTATACATAATTTTAAAATATTTAATAGAATCAGAGCTAGATAAGGGAAAAAAACCCAATAAGCATAAAAACTGCATGACACTCAAAACAAGTACGTAAATGAAAGCCTAAATATTCAATATGAGTTATTATTTTGAAGATTCATATTGAAGTCTCACAGATACAGAATTTCACTAAATACTGAGCTCCCATATTTACCTGTTCAAAGCTTCCACAAACATTATCGACAAAATTTGAAGAAACATTAAATCGGACATTTTTTACACACTTACTACACATTGTTAGTAACCTCAACTAATGCTGTCTCAAATCTCTTCCTAAATGACCAAGAACACTCAGTTTTGTCTAATATCTTCTTTATTTTTCCTCAAATTAAACAGTCAGATAACTATAAGTATTTTCCACTTCACAGGTAAAACCTTTCCATTTTATGAAACAAATGTAACAAATGTAGACATAGGTATTTTTCCCCTCTTTCACTTTTATAAGGACCTTGATATGTTATGATTATGGCCTCACAGTTTCATGCAACAGACTAAGGTAAGAAGCCTTTTTGATAAACTCACCTCAAAAGTTACGATGACTGTCCCGTACGTTCCCCTCTCCCTGATTAGAGTGAGAGGCACAAATTCGTTTCTGCCTCTGGGCTCATTCACTGTGATTAAGGCAGACTAATGAGGAAGAAAAGGGAGAGGCAATCAGGCACAGATCAAATATCACAGCAGAAGGAAGAAACTGTTACCATAGAAATACCAAACTCCCACAGACAAGTTAATCCAATCTGCAAACCAGTCCACTGATGGCATACATTTCCTAGCAACCAATTAGTTCAGCTAATGAAAAGCTTGGAAGATTTCAAATTAAAAAATTATCATAAGTTATGTAAGTAGAGTGGATTTTTTTCTGTAAATTAACATAGTCAATATACACAAAGCACTGGCATATTAGCACTGGCATTTACAGGAGCTGCTAACCCCATTAAAAATGGATTTTCTCCATTAAAAAGTCATTTATTAGCTAACTAGGTATAAATGGACTCTGTCTATCAAACTGTGGTAGGTGAAAGATTTCAAAGAATTACACCAATTCAGGAGCAGCATGGCTTAGTACTGTGGTGCTAAAAATGTCTCATGTTCTTGTGCTTTGTCACAGAAGTCCTCTACAAAAATTACATTACAAAAATGGTGGCAATAAGGCATAGTTTCTACTAACACTAGCTCTGAATTAGTGTAAATAACCTCCACAGCACTAGAACACAGAAGGTGTTCTCCCATGTATATATCATGACACTGTTCTCTCAGCTTGAGGGTTAAGTATAGAATTGCTCACTAAAATACAAAACTGTATATATTTTCAAGATTTCCAAATCACATCTTTAACTTCCGTATGGTATTACTCCTTGTTTCTTCCCTAACATATTCAGACTCTGACTTCTAGATGAGCAGCAGTGGGACTGAAAAACTTTAAAAAAAAAAATTATACTTGGGCAGTGAGACCAAACTACTTCTTGTAAGTTTTTATTTAAGATGAGCAACATAGATATTGATCCAAATGTGAAGGTCTCAGGCTACGTCTCAAGACCTAAAAGCATACCGAAGTATTAAAGTTCTATATATGTACGAATTTCCTCTAGAGATGCTTTCAAAGATGTAACTCAGAACCAATTTTCAAGGGATTCAGCTGAATAACTAACCAGCATCTTTGAAAATTTCACCTTTATGTTTTCTAATATTTTCACATTTACCATATAAAAGCCATACCATGTTAAAAGAAATTATTCCAAAGGCATTGTCATTCGATAAGATCGTTACAGTGACAGATTTGGGTGAGCCAAGCTTTATCCTTGAAGATGGTTTCTAAAATTAACACATAAAATAAGATATTAAATATGGTGATAGACAAAAAACCACACATTTTGATTTTATGTTTTTTTAAGAGCAACTATTAGCCTATGACAAATTGTATGTCTTTCATTACAAAAATTATTACAGTGAAAATTATTTAAAGCAATAGAATGCACCAAAATAATTATTGATTATTGAGGAAATACACTCTACACAGTGAACAACAAAAGTGCTTGAAACAAACTTTATAAATTATTAATCATAGCTGGTAACCTATTAATGACACCACAGCAATAGGGAACTGGGCATGATGTGTTCAGCATTGCCAGGAACTCCCAAGTTGTTCTTTTTTGCCTAACACTTGTATAAAACTAAAACTTTGAAGCTATTATACTGAGTTACCAGCTAAAGGAAACAAATCTTTACAGTGTCATAAAAATGAGCTACATTTACAAATCAAAGGCAGAAGGGAGGGAAAATATATATTTTTATGTTCACTGCAAACATCTCGAGATGTGCAATCACTGGCAATAGAATATAAAATTTATCTTTACTGAACTGACATCAAATTTAGTCATGAACTATGTGCCTAAAAAAAAAGTGAACATGAACCTCTCTTGTAGCATGACTTCAGTGAGACAGAACAAGAGACTTATTGGTAATTATTTCAAAAATTGTTTGTTTTTAGGTAAGTCCTGTTTACCCTCTTCTTCTGGAGGATTGGAAGTCATTGTCTTTCTTTTGCTACTTCCACCCTTTCTTCCAGGTACGGTCCATGCAGGGAAACAGGAAAGGCTGAGAGTTCACAACGTGACCCCTCGAGGTGCTGGCACACCTTCCCGTGTCCACAGCCGAATGCAGTGCCCGCTCAAGTTTTAGACTCTCTGTACACTGCACGGCCGTGTCACCACGGGAATGGCAAAACTTTCTGTAAGCACCATACTGGCAAGCGTCTGGATTTTTGGTCATATCTATTACAATTCAGACTCACAGGAGTACAGCTACACTGGAATCTACAGAATACCACACATTGTGTCAGATTACCCACTGTTTTCCAGGGAACAGATCAATCGAACAACTGAGACTTACTGGTAGTGTCAAGTAAAATGTGAATGTCTCATCAGCCTCTGGAAGATCATCATCACAGACAGATATATACACCGTTCGGTTTGTTTCTGTATCAGGTATAAATGCAGCTGCATACGTGTCAAAAAAGTCCCCAGTGTTTTCTCCATCAATCTGCAATAAATACAGAACTGAATGCCATCTCCTTCTTCACCCACTGTTCTCTATAATATTATTCTGGACTCATTTAACAGACTTCATACACTCTCCTTCGCACATAATTCTTCCCACAGTTTCCCATGCTGTCACACAGTTACTTTCTGGCCAGAAGGTGTAGACAATAGCTCCCTGTATTCATGCTGAGTAACCAGGAAATATCAAAACAAACCAAAACAGATAGGACACTTTATTCAGAACCATTTATGACTTTCTCACTTGCAACTGGGTAACTTTTGCATAATCACAGAATCATAGCAGGGTTTGTGTTGGAAGGGACCTTACAGACCATCTCGTTCCAGCCCGCCTACCATAGGTAGGGACACCTTTCACCAGACCAGGGAGCTCAGAGCCCCATCCAAACCTTCAGGACATGCTTTAGCAGGCATGGTGGTGTTGGGTTGACAGTTGGACTTAATGACCTTAGAGGTCTTTTCCAACCTTAATGATTCTACGATTCTTTGATTCTGGCCTTGAACACTGCCAGGAGAGGGCAGCCACTGTTTCTCTGAGCAACCTGTGCCACAGCCTCACCACCCTCAGTGAAGAATTTCTTTCTTCTGTCTAATCTAAATCTCCCCTCTCACTTTAAAGCCATTATCCCTTGTCCTATCACTCCATGCCCTTCTAAAAAGTCCTTCTCCAGGAATTTTTTTAATGGAAAAACTATTAGCACACATGTGTCTCACAACACCCTGCCTGAATTAAACTTACCTTAAGATGTAACTGCCCTCTGTCATCCTGTCTCACTCCAAGGACTGGAAGGAGCCTAGGCATTTAACCTAGATTAGATTAACATTTTGATTGCCAAAGTTGGCGAGACAAAATCTTCTACAATGAACAGCCCTGCTTTCCTTTCAGTCAGCAGAACAAAATCCCACTGGTTCTGCCCTAAGTAGGGTGGTTGGAGGAGAGATTACACAGGCAGTAGTGTCAAGCAACGTGTCCAGGTTAAGTTCACAGCTGGAAGCTGAGACTAAATTGAGAGAAGCAACTGAACCAGCACAGCTACCACGTCTGAAACTACCATCCTCGTAGGCACTAAAGGTTTGAATGAACCACTGTGAAAAAGGCTATTCTTTGTTTGAGAACAGAGAAATTAGCAGTTCAGTGAAGAGGAAACAAAGTATGGAAGGTATTTTTGCGGCTCTCACCTATCATTTGCCATATTAGTAACTACTTTTTATGTATCGACTTACTGAAAAACTTCTTATAAAAGCAGGCCATAAACATGTTCCTAAATGAGCTGCTCAAAATATTCATGTTAGAAACAAATCTTGGAATTTGAGGTCCTTAACAAGGAGACTAAGTTGCTCTGCTTGTTACATCAGTAAAGTGCACTAGTTTCATAGTACAACCACATTTTCTCAAGGTTCTCTCCTCATATGTCTATAAAGCGTGAAATCTGTACAGATCAGTTTCTATTCCTTGTAATTCATAAGTCATATATTTTTTAATATTTAGTTACAGGAGAACAAAATATGGTGCAGGAACATAGATAATTTCTTTGGTCTACAACTGTTGAAAATCATAGCAGTACATCTTCTCTGGTACACTGCTGTGTTCTCATGTGGTAGTCGTACCACATAGCATCCTACCCCATACACTTACAGCATAGCACACTCCCAGGGGTTTAAACTCGTAAAGGGAATACAACTGAGATCATGGTTAATGACAGCTAAGAAGTAAAGAAAATAATGCAGAAATACTAACTCTGATCTCAAAATGAAATGAACAATGTAATTTTTAAAATTCGTATGGAAATCTGACTCAAACAGTGGAGTAGCTATTAAATTGCAGGTTCCACAGTAACCTGGAAACAGAAAAATTGTTCTATATCCACATTTTCAGTATGAGCTCACAGCCACAAACAAAATCAAAGAAGCATATCAGTTTGGACTTCTACCTGACCAGCAGTAGCTGGCTGCTTGAGGAGATGTTTATACCATTATTTTTAAACTATTGATGGAGTCAGCAGGAATTTGTGCAGTTACAGAAACTGGGTATTGCTTCCTCAAAGTGAAGAGTTGTCCGAGTGAAATACCTCTCTCCTTTTCACCAGCTTGATAAAAAGAGGTAATGTTCAAAACTTCAGAAAGACATTAATATTTACTGAGAATGTAACTGGCATAGTTTCTTACCGACACAATTGCTGTGATGTTAGCAGGCCTCCCCGTCCTCTCAATCACAAGTCGTATAACAGTTGTACTTGTTTCATTAACTACAAATTCTGTTTGTCCACTGAACTTCACTTCTGTTTCTCCAGATGTAAATTGAATGAGTAATGCTAAAAGCAAATAAACTAATAAAGAGGCAGAGGGCATCCCTGTAGAAAAAGAAAAGAATAAATAAAACTAAACTATGAACCTAAAACATATGAAACATTCCTGGTCGACCTTACCAATCCAGTCAATCCTTCTCAACCCTTCAGATACCATGATTACCTTGTGAGCTTCAGAAATGAGGTGACAACATGCACAGGTCTCAGCTATATTCGAGTCAGGTAATGTAACTATGATCTACAACTAACTCTATTTTCATAATTTTCCTCTAGTGACATTCTAGAGACTATTTATCAACTTTCTTCAAGCGGAGGAACTTCTCTCAAGAAAAAACAATGACATTGCCACGATTGTTTCCATTTTCAACCAACAAATAACTAACTTAAAGGTTTCCACTTTCTTTGCTTTGTTGATTCTCTTTAGAAATAAACATGAATTGGCAGGAAGGGTGAAGGGTTGGATGTTTGCAGTCATCTCATAGACCATCTTCTTACATCTTACGGACCATGAAATGTCCTTAAACATCTGCACATTTACTGGAGATTCTCTTTACTGCTTCTCTTATCTCATGATTCTTTCGTGTTTTCTTGTCACGGAGAATCACTGTGGCACATTTTAATGCCATTGTAGCCTTTGTACAACCAGACCTTCATTTTTATTTGTTTCTGCACAACATCTAGTTTTCTTTTCTGTTAAGATAAGACAACTTATCCTAACTAAGGTGGTCTATTTCCCTTACACCAGAGTGCAGTTATGTAATGTAAAATACAAGTTCAAGTTCCAGTGATGTCATCATGTGTCGATGCTGTGAAAGACGCATTTTTAAGAGGCTCTGGCACAACAAATTGATCAGTGCTGCTGTGTTATACAGAGGCTTACATTGTACAGTGCTGACCAGAACTGAGAAGCTGGGATGCTGGATGGAGTAGATTTCTGTCACAAGGATCAGAGCAATTTTTGAACAAACCAAGAGAACAAAGTTGTGCTTTAAACACCAAAAAACATTACAGCACGGATCTTTGATGGAACTAGTTATTTCAGCAAGTTTCTTTCAATCTGCAGTCACTATTCTATAATGTTACTTTTTAAAATTTCCGTACAAAAGATACAAACAATACTTGTGTAATCACACATACAAATAAAATGTCACTTTGCTTAAAATTATGCTTCCAAGTGCTATGATTATCAGACAAATCTGCTCAGTGATGACTGGATAAACTGTAGGAGATATTATATTAATATTTGCACATCAATTAAGCTCAGCCATGTTTGCAAAGCACTTGTTTCCATTATTTATGAGTGACATTAAATGAATACTCAGTTAGAAATGGTCACTGAAACATAAAGTGTCACCAAAACGTATTTTTGTAAAGGGTGTGTCAAATCTGTGTTCAGAATACATCTGAGGTCCAGTGCAGATTCTGAGTGTTTTATGTACACAGTCACGTGGCTTCATTCTTGCACTGAACAGATCATAAAGCAGCCTTTAGACCACTAAAACTAACACAGCTTCAGAAAGACTTCAAGACTTTGATTCATCTTACATTAAATTCTGTCTGGGCAAGGGTCGATTTTACATTCTGAAGACTTGAAATATACTGCTTTAAGGCAAGTTAAAGAACAAAATTACCCACAGACATGACGTACTAAATGAGTTGAAAGTATGATGAAGAAAACCATTGGTGTCTCCCAGAATTCCTACAAGCAAAGACTGGTGAGATGACAAAATCAGACAATTATTAAGTACTTGTAATAAAAAATTCACCTAGCTCTACTGAACATCATGGAGGGAACAGGCAAGTAATGAATGTAAGTGCAAAATATCAGGACTAATCATTTTTCATATGAAAACAACTATCCATTTCACAACCTGTTTGAACAGTGTTTCACTATTTCCAGTAAAAAATGTCATAGAGTAAAATAATTATTCTGCAGAACTTCACATTGCTATAAACTTTTATCACCATGAACTGAGCCATTCAAGATATCCATGGCTCTCAATTGAGAATTCAATTCACAACAGAATTTTGGGAACAATGCTTCATTGCTAGTTATCAGCCTATTTAGAAATTCTAGTGCAGAAAAAGCTTACGGTAGGAAGCAAAGATAAAATATATACACATAAAACGCCTGGGATTTAAAACTGTCAGCATTTCCCAAGCTGACTGTATTAACTTGCAAGATATTTTTGTTGTTTTCATGTGGAACTGCTCTGAAAAATGCAAACCTTCAAGCTGGAGAGAGAACAGTTGTCTAACCTGTTTAAACTCCGAGACAATTACACTGTCTGCAGATGCAGGCATCACCCACTCTGAACTGAGGAATCTGCTGACCTTTTAGCTTCAGCTGTTGCCTTGTCATAGACTTCACAAATATCTTCCCACGGTACACGCTTCTAGTAAATAATACTGAAAACATGATCCTTGAAGGCAAGATTACAAAGTTTAGAATTACTTGAATTCTATTACTTCTACTAGAGAGCGTTCTAAAACTATAGGATTACTCCTGTGGAACAAGAGAGGTTTCACAATCATACCATCAATTATTTAGCTGGTGTGCATTCTTCCTTGTTACGTTATTTGTACTAAGATTTACTTTGCACAGCCTGCCAAAAGTAGTTTTTGCTCTGTTTATATAAACTCCACTTTGAAAATTATTATTATTTTTAAAAATTGATGTTAACATAGTAAAAATAACATAAATCATGACTTACAGACTGCAGAATAAATCTATTCAAATAACTGAAAAGGTATTATAGGTCACAGTATTTTACTTTATTAAATATCACAGAATCACAGAATGGTGGGGGTGGGCAGGGCCCTCTGTGGGTCACCCAGCCCAACCCCCTGCCCAAGCAGGGTCACCCAGAGCAGGCTGCACAGCACCGCGGCCAGGTGGGGCTGGAATATCTCCAGAGAAGGAGACTCCACAGCCTCCCTGGGCAGCCTGGGCCAGGGCTCCGTCACCCTCAGAGGGAAGAAGTTCTTCCTTGTGTTCAGCTGGAGCTTCCTCTGCTCCAGTTTGTGCCCGTTGCCCCTTGTCCTGTCGCTGGGCACCACTGGAAAGAGTCTGGCCCCGGCCTCCTGACGCCCACCCTTAGGATACTTATAAACATTTCTAAGGTCCCCTCGCAGCCTTCTCTTCTCCAGGCTGAACAAGCCCAGCTCCCTCAGCCTCTCCTCGTAGGAGAGATGCTCCAGTCCCCTCACCATCCTCGTAGCCCTGCGCTGGACTCACTTTGTACACTAAATTCCTACACAAATGTATAAAGTCTTACAACTTGTTCTTTACTAATTGCATTGCATAAAACTTAGCTGAATCCTTTGTAAAATCAGGGACTAAAAGACAAATCTTCCCCACCTCGCTCACCCCGTTATATCACTGGTAAGTTTAATTTTATTATTTTTCAAATGAACCTGAAACTCTAGTACTTGTTGACTGCTAAATTTTGGTAAACTATGTATTTGGTGCATCATATACTCTCCTCTGCTTCAGCTAAATATTACTGACTTCAGTTTCCCCGATCCAGGATACTCAGTCAGGCTTTAAAATAGATCTGTGAGTCAAATTCATTTAAATACTTTTGAAACAACAACAAGTAATGGGACAGTACACATCTTCAGAGCACGTACAAGTCAATGGAACAACTATTCTGTTATTATGATCTGACTAAAGTAATTTAAAATAACGATTTGTAGTATCAGTGGCAGTTTCAAGCAATGCTGCGTACTGAGGTCTAGATGATGCTTGTAAGGGGTTTATAATAAAATTTTCTGGCATCAAATCAAAAGAAAGTGTCTCTCAAAAAAATATCCAGACATTTTAATGGTATTAAAGAAAGTCTAAAAATCAAATTCTTCAACCAAATAAAGAAATGTAACTCAGAATTCTGAGTCTTGTTCCTTAACTAACATTTTCTTTCAGCCTGCGTTTTACAGCACTTTCTGAGGCGCAGTTGTGTTTCCCCCCAAAACGCAGAATCCTAATGTAGAACCCAGCAGAGCATATACTGATACCACACGGTAATTTCCACAGTAACGTGACGTATTACATGAGGAATACCATTTCAATCTGTTGCCCGGTTGGAGCCAAGGAGAGGTAGGCTTATGAAACTGGCATTCCTCGTCACCGATGAGTCACCAGGATTAGCTTATTTTTTCCACTCAGTTTCTAGAACAAATTTCAAATGAAGATTTCAGAGTTTATAAAGAATGAGAGGTCTTTTCTCCATATTTATACACTGGCTCCTGTGCTCAGTAAATCAAAACACTCACGACTGAAAAGATCTCCTGGCTGTTTCCATTGAAGAGTGAGGGAACCTACAGACCAGTGGCACATTGAGAGATCAAGAAGGGAAATGAAAAGTCTGCGAAAGACTCTGAATCTGAAAGGAAATGAGTGTAAAATGCCAGATATGGAGTGAAGAATGACAAAAGAAAGGGGAGTTCACCAACAAAGAAGCAGACTGAACGAGGGATTAAGTACCCTGTACTCGGGCTTGCACCACTGCTCAGGAGGAGAAACAAGCAGGTACGCTGAAGCAGCACCTCTCCCACCCAGCAGCTACAACTTGACTACCACCGCTCATCCTCGTGCCACGCACTGCAGAGTTCTGCAGCCCAGGATGCAGCGGAGCAAGCGTGAAGCCCAGTGCACTTCTCACTGCCCGTCCTTGTCTACTCCCCGTGATTACAAACACCCAGCCAAGAAGAACATTCAAAAACTGGCATGCCTAGTACTTTGCATTGAGTACAGCATTACTGCTATCAATGGTTGCCAGAGAGAAGTCTGTTCACAGCAGACATGTCAGCACCCAGCAGCATCTTTGGCTGAACACAATGGGAGAGAGATACATGTGTTCTTTCATATGTAAAGCAGAGATTCTCTGTAGCATGCAGGAACAGCATAGAGCAAGAAGTTTCACAAGGTCATTGCCTTTGCTGCACCTGTTGTGGAAACATATAAAAAACCTGCATTTTTATTTTAGGTGTTCTCAGAACCACTGAAATTTACAACAGTATTGGAGAGCAACCTGGGACAGCGGCAGGAATTACAAAACTTCGATTTACTAAACATCTCCTTTCTATGTGTCATGACCCCAAATTAAGAGAGAATTATTTTACTCCAGACTGGGGTTTTCTTTGCCTCATAGTTCCCACAGCTCATGCATACGTAAAGGAGAACACAACAGCTGTATCTGCAAAACCTAGCTTTTGGATAGTGGGTTTTACCCATGTCTGCTCTGTTGGTGGTTGTTTCTTTTTCGGCTTGGGCTTTTCTGTTTAGATGTGGTATAAGTGAGTCTCCCTCTCTAACAGAGTCTGGAAAATAGAGTGTTCCAAAGGTACGATTTCAAAATAATACGTTCCTCTATCCATTTTTTGCCTTCAACCTGTTTCAGAGTGGATAAAGCACGGAAATTACACTAAATCACAATAGGACTGGTTTGTCTGCACCCCTGGACTGCACAAATAGCTGCAGCATTTGGGGCAAGAGTGTCTCACCCGTTTCCAAGCATGTTATTCAGTGTCACTGATGCCTTTGCTTCCAGTCCTTCTCTAGGGTTTCCCATCTTAAAGGCCTCAAGTTGCATCAGGGGAGGTTTAGACTGGATATCAGGAAAAATGTCTTTATTGAAAGAGTGGTCAGGCATTAGAACAGGTTGCCCAGGGCAGTGGTGGAGTCTCCATCCCTGGAGGTGTTCAAAAAACGTGTAGATGTGGCACTTTGGGACATGGTTTAGCAGGCACGGTGGTGTTGGGGTGACGGTTGGACGTGATGATCTTAGAGGTGTTTTCCAACCTTAATGACTCTGTGATGCTATACCTCACTACAAAGACATTCCAGGTACCTGCCCATCATCCTCTTTCTTATTACTAATGTTGGAAAGTGCCATCCAAAGCACAAATGCAGACTACGAGGTGCTGAAAAATCCCTTGATCAGCTTCCACTGTCCTGAAGTTTTAGGGCTCAGCTGCTTACTTACCCTACTCTCTACTGCTGCCATGACAGAACAGTACCACAACGAAACCTCAGGTGCTCAGGTTTATCTGCATTTGAGATTAATGACACTGATGTCAGTCTAAAATTCTCCTGACCTTTTGCTTTCTAACAGTTGAAATATTTAAAAAAAAAAATCTTATTATCTGTGACTGTATGTATCACTGGGAATGGCCAATTTAATGTAACCTGAACAACAGCTCCATATGAAAATTCTTGCTCATTCAATTACATTCCCTTGAAAAAGGCAAGAACCCTTCAATACAGACATCTTAAGGAAGAAAAGATGCTTAAGCTACCTGCCATTGTATTTATATTTACTAGTCAGAAAGGTAATTCTACCATCACAGCCAGGTACCAATACTGAAAGCGGTAGACTTGCAAGCCGAGGCCAAGACAGAGGCCTGGCAAGAAATCCAGATTATTTTATGCTGTTATTAGAGGTAACTGAGGTAGAAAGTGTAGTAAATCCAGAGCAGTTTTCTGGATGCTTCTTTTCACTTCCTCAGAAGAATTCGAGTGGATCTAAACCATATCCTTGAATTTTAAGTTCTAAAGCATGCAGTCATCACTGGAGAATCAAGTTTTATCTTTTAAGCTGATAATGCTAAAGGCTTTCTGAGGTAACTGCCTGCTCTGCACGTTCTCATTCTGAGCAGGGAATAAAAGGCAAAACTGTCGAGCAGTGCTGAATCCACTGCTTCTGTTTGCTAGCAGCAAGCAGAGAGAACACAAGCCTCTTCTACAAACATTTGCAGTTACCTTATAATTTGGGGGTCAAACACAGAACCAGACAATAATTTTGACTAGCTGTAAGATCCAGGTTATTTTTACCCAGAGTACCTCCAGTGAAACGACTTGGAGTTATTAAGTTTACTTTATATTTAGAACAGAGATCAGAGTCTAATGTAAACAAACATTGGCTTAAATCTGCTCGTTAAGAATGTTAAGAAATACACCAGCAGGAATCTGAATTTGCTCTAATTTGTACCAAAGCAAACTGATCTCAGCTGCAGAACTTCTAATTTATCTCATGTGATGGATAAGAATCTATCCATGTATAGTTCTAACTATATACTGTAAAAACCCAAGATATTATTTTGGAATCGTTCCACTTAGCACATAGTATAGGTTTAAGCAAAAGGTAAACCTAGTTTTCAGCTCCACACTGGAAATCCTTTTCCAACTACACAGTTCTAATGAAACTGTCTTTCACTAATATAGATAATTTAACAGAGTTTTCCAGAACCAGGCTCTAGCTTTTTACCTAGGCATTTCGCCCCAAGTAGGGCTTCAGACACTATAAGCACTCATACTCTCTCTCAAAGGGTTTCTTGCACAATAAAGCAAGCAGATTAAAAAAAACCCAAAAAACAACAAAAAAACCAAAACCAACCAACCAACCCACCAAACCCAGCCATGAAGATGCTTAGCACTCCCAGCTCATGCTTATTGTAGAAGCAACTGCATGACCAATCCTGTTGCAGCATCAGGCATTTACAAACACAGAACCAGAAATCCAGCTGAGGAAGGTCTGCAGGCTTCAGTGAGGAACACCCATTTATTCTACTTCAACAAAGACCTGAAGTTTCACAATAATTTCCATCCATATCCTGACTTTGGAGGTTTCTGGCACATCCTCAACATTTTTACTTAATATATCTTTAGAACACGTGAGCTGAGGACAAAACTACCATAGCTTCAAATACCTAGTACTTGTCCTGAATGAAGTACTATGGCCTGAATGAATAGCATGTGTCAGAAAAAGCAATTATGGGCTTCTGCAGTATAGTGGTTATTCTTCTCATATTTAAACCTAAAAATATAGCAAGCTGTTTTGCAATAGTGCTTCATACATAATAATCTTGCAAGAAAAAAAAAAATTGTAAGGTATATAACAGTAAATTACAGCCTCATGGTGGGGATTAGATGGTGTTGTTTTACGTATAATGACAGAAGAATTACTGCTATCCACAGTGGATTCTTACAAGTTAATACAAACGTATGAGACAAACAGAATTTTAATGTGCTGCCTAATTATTAGAATAGTTGTGTCAGTGAGTTATGCTTGAATTCATAAAAGTGTCTATTAAACATGAAAATTTGCATCAACTATATACATTAAATTTAAGACATAGATCAAAACAAGATTCATTTCTACAGTTAAATGTATTCTTTTTTTATTAGACTGCAGCAAAGACTGTTGGTTTTATGACAGATCTGTATTTTACAAAGTGCCTCCAAGGACTTCTTTATGCAGAAGTAAAATTTATATGTATCATTTTCGAGAAGAAGATTAGCACGGGGCCCTCACTCTAATCTATACTGTAAATTAATCTCTTAAAACTGGCAATCTGTTTTTAACTAAACCACATGATAGAGTATTTATATGGTGAAGAGAACTTCCCAAGCAAAATTTGTCTGGGTTTAAAGACTTCTCACACTACCTTTATCATGTATTTTGCTTTCCTTGGCTTTCTAAACCTTTTAACCTATGTCACAATTTAATAATCACTATTTAATAATTATAATCATTCCCTTATTAACTGGGTATTTCTTTCCATTTTTCTAGGCACCCTGTAGCTCAAGACAAGGAATTCTCTTTGTTGATTAGTTATTTAAGACCAGCAACAATAACTATGCTGGAAAGAAAGGTGCTTTGAGAGGATTACACAGAGCTAGCTCTCAACAGCACCAAGCCGAGAGCAGCAAATTACAAACCCAAGTACTTCATCGCATGTAACCAAATTGGCTGGTTGAAATGCTAATTGCCTTTCAGCACAGCTACAGGCAGACAGGGGACCCTGTGCTTCAGAGAATGACATGCATTTTTTACCCCACTTCTGCACCATTGTCTTGCTGAGAATTATTCAAAATCCATTCTTAAAGGTAGCTCTTTTCTTAACCTTTAAAAATGTGGGAAATTTCTAAACCTCTGACCAATACTTCGGATCTGTTGGTCTGCCAAACCCATAACAGATGGCTGAATTAAGGCTATGTTAAATCCTTAATGAAGCAAAGCTTGAAACAATTCAGAGCAGCAACTTATTGGACCAGTCCAGGACAAGTGACTGAGGAGCAGGAAGTTTCTTTTGCCATATGAAAGTGAGAATCATAACTTCACTATAACTAATAAAACCAAACAAAAATCTCTTGGTATATAAAAAGATATTTCTATAACTTTCTAGAGGAAATTTTCTCTTCAACTTGTTCAAAAAATCCACAAATACAAAAGCTGTGATGAACATTGAAAGCATCTTCTCTGTTTAATTTTGCCAGAGAAATTCAGCCTGTCAAATCAGCCTCTTTAAATAAGTACAACTTTATCTTAATAGCAACCTTGATTTGGACTTACAAATTATTTCAGTGAAAGGAATTTAAACAACTTTGGTTTTACAGGAAATGTTCACCAGCCAATCCATAAAACAATGTTTTTCATGTTGTAAGTGTATTTCAGAACTCTTAGTTTCCAAATTCTTTCTGCAAACAGTCACAAGTTCTCATGTATGGAGTAAACTCCATCTTGAAAATGTCTGTTGACACAGAGTATTTTCCAGCGAGCTTATTCACTCAAAGAGTGACTTAGGCAAGTGAAGCTTTACAGAAATAGTATTATTTGTGATTCAATAATTTTTTTCAGAGTAAAAAAAAGTTACAGTGGGTCCACTGGCAATAAGACAAATGGTTTCTAACATTGCTTCCTCCTGCCAACATTTTTTTCTAGGAAACAGTAATATAGCTCCTATTAGATAGCCATAATTCCTGAACTTCTGGAATGACAATGAATGCCTACAATCCATGGCAATGGTTCTGTAAGCTCTGATTTGATGATGGAGATGTTACATAGCGTCTGAGTCTAAACACACATTGAAAGCAGTACTCAGAGACTACGTCTGGTTATTCCTAGTGAGGAGAAGTGTTGTATTCACAGCTATATACAGCAGTGACTGGACCTACATTGGCCGGTCCTGTAGAGCTCGAACGCAAGCACTGCTTCTACAAATGAGTAAAACCAATCAATAGGATTACACAAGTAAAAACAGTTATGTATGTGATTATGTCATTGGGAAGTCAAGGCCTAATACCCTCTGAGCAAAGAATTTCAGCATATTCTTTGTATTTTATCTCTTTCTATCTACATTTTTTTATTTCTTAGTGACCTTCTAAATTGACCCAATACCAAGAACACACTGGAAGAAGACAGCCAAGAAAGAAAAAAATCAGAGAGAAGGGTTCTCCATCAATAAAATGAAGCTAAATTGCATCAGACACCCTACTTCAAATAACAGCAAGAGTCAGACATGTAGTTTATCGTTTTGATGTTTCCAAAAACACCTTATGCTAAAAAACTTCAGATGTAGTTTAGAAAAATTTTAATTCTCCCTTTCTTTGAAGTGTGATGCAAGGACATACTTTCCCACAAAGTTTTCAATGAAACATTCTAAAATCAAAGTTTTGTTAAGCTCACAGACCATTGTTACATACTTTTAAAAATACAATAACTAATAATCACCTCATTGGTACCATGGTGTAATTGTGAACAACTATGGTAGCTGTGTAACAATACAAAAGGTGAATTGTGGGTGATGAATATTTTTCTCCCAAATTGTCATAAATTGTTTGTACCCCATGACTGAGATCCTTACAGACCTTTGTAGTGGTATTCTTCTTTAGTACTACATACTAAAGGTATATGCTTTCATAGCTTTTCCAATAGTTCAGTCGCAGTCATCATATTCTTGTGTTAAGTAAAATATGCACATAAGCATTTGCAGACTTCAGCATTCTTATTTTTTTTAAATGGAATTCCAAAAGCAAAATAAACAAAACCTTCAAGGCAATAAGTTTAATTAACAAAAATCCACATACAATAGAGGCTTTAATAACAGAGTATGTTTTAGTCCTGATTCTGAAAAATTCATTCAAATAGAGCTCACAGCAATTTCCAAGGGAAGTATTGCACTGTAGGTTTGAGTGCATAAGGACCAATCTCATGCACTAGTATCAACTCTTTAAAACTCATCCAGTATTATTTTTCAGCCTTAAAAATGCTGACAGCACAAATTAACCGCCCAGCACTAGTTCTCACAAAAGCAAATATCATTTTTTCCATTGATTTCCATGTGGCTAGGACACAGACCACAATAACAAGCTAATAAGCATGTGCTCCCATTATCAATGTTAATCAGTTTACTCAGATGCAAATTTAGTAAATACCATTGATTTCTGCATGTAAAGCCATTAAAACACAAAAGTGTATTAGAAAGCTGGTAAAGCACAAAACTGTATGCTAGAAATCAATAATAACACAAATATTAGTAATAATTAATTCAAAATTAAAAATTGTACATGCTTTAAATACATTAGCTTTTACCTTATCAAATATTTGGCCATTTCAATTCTAAGTCTAATACGCTGCAAATTATTTTGTTTCCTCAGGAATCTGTTTCTCCTTTCCACGTGGAAACATGGAATATATTTAGTAGGAGAAAGCTGATTTTAGGCTTAAGGACAGATAGGCTAAATATACTCCATTCCACCTTCAGTTATTAAACTGCCCTCATGGTAGATTCTCAAAATGCTTAGTGTTTAACTGAAAGACTCATTCTAGAAGATGTGAGCAAGGTATTATCACAAAAAAAGTACTTTTGGCTTTTATATAATGAGTAGGATTTTTAAAAATCACATGTTATTTCACATCTGCACTATAAAGCATTTATAGACTCATTAAAAAACAATGATTGATGTTTGGCAAGCAGATCCGCATACATTTGATCTTAACTTTATCTGGGCTAGCCAAAGTGAATTATGCAATGTCTTAATACGGAATCAGCATATGAAAAGCAAGAAGCACGAGGAATATTTCCAACTGTAATCACTTGCATGTCATATTTTAATTATTAACATGTTTAAAACTCATTCTTTATCAGATGGTGATTTGAAATATTCTTTCTTTTAACTCGCTCTCATCTGCAACAGACAATGCAAACGCAGCTCCTCCACTTCTTTTACTTTCACCTGATATAAACAGTCAAATTAACATTTTGTGCATTTTTGAGAGCTAAAAATTGCCAGCTAGGACAGTTCAGACCGGGTTTCATCCCGATACAATCCCCTGAGAGCAGGATTTTCCATTGGAAAGACTATTGTCTCCACCTGCCCTGCTCTGCAGAGCAGAAAGAGGAGCTGCTGGAACAACAGAAACCTTAGCAGACTCCGTCCACCCCACAGCCACGCACAGGCATGCGATGCGCTCGCTGCCTGCCGCTGCTCAAACCCTCTCCCTGCTCAACAGGTGCTGCTGGCAGAACCCCGAGCCGGACGGCAAACGCCTCTGCAGCTGATGCGGGATGCTCCCGCACCAAGCACGGAGAGACAAACCTACCTAGAGCCGGGGACATGGACATCCGCGCCTTCTGGACTCGGCCAGCTGCCGGCACGCTCGCTGTCACTCACGCGTTATGCATTCCCCTCGCCTACTCCTCCCTCCGCTCCGCGCAGCATCCAGCACTCTCCTCCCTCTCCTCACTCCCGCTGCCTTCCCACTGCTGCGGAGATAAAAGGGGGTGGGATGGAAGGGCGCAAAATTTTCTCAGACCCCAGCAATTGCCCCTGTGCTGCTGTAGTTGAGGTAAAAGCCAGCCCCTCCGGTCGCCGCCTCGGCAGTTCTTCCACTCTGCACTGGTTTATTACTGGAGGCAGCAAAACTGCAAGGTTTTATTACCGGATTATGACAGATCTTGGATTCGAGTCCTCGGCTGCACCGGGACATGCAGCTCATCTTAATTCACAGCTACCCAGTGCTGGGCAGGGACAAACAATTTTCAATCCTGTATCAAGCGTTCTAGGCTCGGTTAATTTCTCTGTATCTAATATCTAATTCACATTTTACAGTCACCGCCATTCCAAGCAAATCCTGAGCCACAGCAGAGATACAAGAACACAAAAGCAGCACCCAGATCTTGACAGTGTTGGCCCCCAAAGCCCCCAGTTCTCTCATTTAATGGTAAACAAGTGTCAAAATTCCTACTTATCCAATAAATGTTGATGCATCTGAGCCCTAAAACATAGAAAATACTGAATTTTGGTGGAATCTCAGTCTCATTTACACAGTCTTCAACACATTTCCAGAACCTGTGAAATGGCTACTAGATCTTACAAAGTGGCAACGCTACTGCCAACGAATGCAGCAGCACCACAGTTTCATGAGGCTGAATCCAGTTAGATCCATTAACACTCCCACACGCCCTGCATCTCTCAAAAAAATCAAAACCATTCTATCAAATTTTTTAAAACTACCGATTCCAGCTCCCAGGAAATCCAACTCCCAATACATTCCTAGTCTACAACAGCACACAACCACATACCAGGTACTTTGAGCTTTCTGGATTCTGCTGGTCTTTTTGGTCCCAGATCCTCAGGCTGTTCTGTCAAAACAGTAGCTGTAACCAGCTTGAAGCACCATGCTTCTGACACAACTCAGTGAAAGAGCAATGCGACAGCCAACACGCATCTAACAAGGAACTTGACAGATGCATTTTTTAAAATCCCATATTGCTTGTTAGTGCTGAACGCACAGAATGTATCGTAAATGCTTATTTTAATATGTATTAGCATATAAGTATTTAGAAACAAATCCAAATACAATTCCAGCTTAATTTCAGATATTAATGCCCAAATCTTATTCCACAGACAGTGCATTTAGAGAAAGGGCAGAGGCAAATATTAAGAACAAAATATGATTCTGCCTCCAGTGAAAGTGGAATGATTTTCACCCTCGCTATAGTTTACTGAGAAGTCATGCATTTCAAATGAGCTTCCTTCACTTTGTTTTTAATTAATCTGGAGCATATGGAAAAAGTGACCACAGTGATAGAAATCGCAGAAAGAGGAAGCACTGATTCTGCTAAGGCTAATAAAATCTTTGCATACACAAGGAAGAAATGCACCGCAGAAGTATTACAGCCAAAAAAATGACAGGGTCTAGAAGAGTCTGTCCCTTCTGATGGGTGGTCACTACACCAATACTCTGCTGAGTTCTGCTGATCACAATTCAGGAATAAGGTAAGCAAGTAGGAAAAGGTGAAGAAGATGCTAGAGAGAATGATGAAAGCTTTGAAAACTTACTTGATAAAAGACTGAAAGACCTCAAGAAGTATTTTGCTTATAAAGGCAATGCTCTGTATACAACTACTGGGAAAATGAATGTTGATAAATAAAAATCTGTCGTATAACAGATATAGACATAGATGTTCTAATATGCAGACATAAAAGTAGACATTAATGATCAGAATAAACTCCAGTTCTTAAGAGTGAAGGAAACAATCCACTGGAATGACTCACCAACCACTACAATAAAATACTTTATTTTAAAAACATGTGTGTACTTTCTTCTTCTAAAAAGCTATGCTGTGCACCCAAAAGGAATTCAAGTAGATGTGTATCATAATCTGTGTCATATGTCTGATCAATTCTTGCAGTAGCCCACCTGGCTTTATTTATGAATACATATTTTGATCATTACTTTATTATGCATTATCCCCATGCACCAGCTTCAGTTCTTCTGTACTGAAAAGAGAGCAAGAAGCAGTCCTTCAAAGTCCCATAGCTGCCCAGCGTTGCGTTAGACAGAACTCAATGTATGAGCATGAGAGAGAAGTAGTACGTTTTTCAATACCACAATGTCATTATTTTCCTATCTCCGCCTCACAGTCTAGATACCATATTGTTTTTCCTCTCTGGATCAACAGGTGGAAAGGATACTTCAAGTGTAAGATTCTCTTTTTCACTCTGTAACGTTGTTTCAGTTTATATAAATTAGTTCACGTTGTCCTTCCCTCGTCCGGTTTCTGTGGGAAGTTTGGCTCCCACCAACAGCCATCCGGCTGCTCCATACCAGAGGGGCTGCCTTAATAGTCATCTGGTCTCAATGACAGCAGACCTGAGCACATTAAATGCCGCTAATTACTGAGCTAGAAAACAATGGAAGAGGCAGAACCCAGATTTGGGCCTGCTAATTCACATGGCTGCTTTCACGGAGCCTTTCAACAGAACTGCATTCTGACCCAAAATGTCTGTAGCTTTTGCTACTCTCTCCCACTCGACATGGTTTGTTTTCCATGTTTCTCCGTTTTCCATGTTTTCTCTTGAGGAGACTGAGAATCTTGAGGACTTCCCCGATCACTTTTTTTCATTTTCATCACACCGCTCCAGAGACCTGAGCCTCCCTTCGTCACACACAAGGGTGAGAGAGCTCCCGTGGGATTTTGTCAGCGGCGGTCCTCAACCAGCTGGAAGGCCGTTGGTGATTGACACGGGACACTCCACACCCAGGCCTAACAGCTCAGCATGCTGCCCACACAGCGCTCTCGCCCCTGACAAACGTCAGGGACAAACAATCAGGCCTGGTATTGGACCTACAATGGACCTGGCATTGCAAAGAGCTATGCCTCCAGGTCAGCCCTGACTTCGCTTTTCAATAAAACCAGTAAATAAGGTGTACTAAGCACAGCCCTCAATTCTTTCTTTGTTTGGATTTCCTTTGTTTTGAATTCATTAAAACTCTGCAAGTTAAAAATGGCTCTGCTGCGAGTAAACCAATATTGAAAGCAGCAGCAATAGAATCAATGGACTCCAGTTTGTTTGTTTGTTTTGAAACCTTGCCTTTTCCCTTTATTTGGCATCATCTGAAAGGAAAGACCAGAGAAGAGGGAGTCAGAAGAAGAAACAAATCCCTGAGAACGAAAGCAGGGCTTAAAGGAGCAAGAAGAAAAAAATCCAGACAAAAGGCTTCAAAAGGGAGCATTTTCTCTTCTTGTTTACATTTTTGTTTCTGTCGAGGAAGATTTTTGTGTTGTATGAAGGCCATTTATTTTTCAGTCACAGACACCACAATCTTAATCTACTAATACTAGAAATAAAAAATACATTATGATAACTTAATTTTCTGAACATTCATAAATGCCACTAAAATTCAGATTTATTTTCACCTGTGGCATCCATGCCCCAAAAATCTGGGCTAAGCACTTCTTTGGATACAAGCAGCAAACAAGGAGATTCTGAGAATTCTGAAATTTTGGTTCTGCACAGACTTTGACATGTCTCTATCTATCACCTTTGCTGGTACTTCAGCCGAAGCAGATTGGACCACTCAGAATGAGGAACATCAAGCACATGCATAGCTCTTTCACAGAGCAATCCTTTATTAAAGTAGACCAGACACAAGTCAGCTTTACTTCTTTGCTGTTCATTAATGAGTCACTTCCAATATGACACACTTTGAAAGCACATAACGTTCATCAGACACCGTTCTGAACAGTTCTAGTGCATAGGCAGAATACTAAGGCTGATCTCGCTTCTCCCTTCAGAGAGGATTCGACAAGATACAGGTGATTTTCTTGCAAGAAATTCACTTGGGTTTGGTGGTTGTGTTTTTTTTGATAAGTGGATATTTTTGGAAAAGTGGTCCATGGTGGTGACCATTTCTGCAAGACAGACCATTTCTAACAACATTACAGAACACCACAAGCACTTATAGTCTTCCCTGTGCCACTGTAGTTAGATATTTGATTCCATAGTTGTTTGCTTGGCTGATGTCTAGCATGCTTTCCCCGTGTTCTTCCTTATTACTTCTTCCCAGTGTGATTCGCCCTGGGGAGCAGACCTACCTGGTAGTGTCGCAAGAAACAGCAGAGATGAACTAAAGAGAGAAACCTGGGTGTCCTAGTGTGCCCTGGCTGCCAAGAAGGCCAATGGCAACCTGGGGTGCATGAGGAGGAGTGTGGGCAGCAGGACGAGGGAGGTTCTCCTCCCCCTCTACTCTGCCCTGGTGAGGCCCCATCTGGAGTACTGTGTCCAGTTCTGGGCTCCCCAGTTCAAGAAAGATGAGGAGCTACTGGAGAGAGTCCAGCGCAGGGCTACGAGGATGAGGAGGGGACTGGAGCATCTCTCCTACGAGGAGAGGCTGAGGGAGCTGGGCTTGTTCAGCCTGGAGAAGAGAAGGCTGAGAGCGGACCTTATAAATGCCTCTAAATATCTGCAGGGTGGGGGTCAGGAGGACGGGGCCAGACTCTTTCCAGTGGTGCCCAGCGACAGGACAAGGGGCAACGGGCACAAACTGGAGCAGAGGAAGCTCCAGCTGAACCCGAGGAAGAACTTCTTCCCTCTGAGGGTGACGGAGCCCTGGCCCAGGCTGCCCAGGGAGGCTGTGGAGTCTCCTTCTCTGGAGATATTCCAGCCCCGCCTGGACGCGGTGCTGTGCAGCCTGCTCTGGGTGACCCTGCTTGGGCAGGGGGTTGGGCTGGGTGACCCACAGAGGGCCCTGCCAACCCCTCCCATTCTGTGATTCTGTGATTCTGTAACATTACTTTGGTAGCATAGTCTTTAAAACAGATGGTATTCTTGACTTTGGACAACTACCCTTGGCATTTGGCGGGGTTTGGTGGGAAAGCCCCTTAGGCTCTTCTAATTCTTGGTTACAAGAGTGATCTTGTTCCCCAGGGCTTAACTTTTCAAACTCCCCTTTCTGTTCTTTCTCCCTGTTTGGAAACTTGGTGCTGGTATTCCTGCCAAGGAACATTCCCCGATGCAAGTGTGGATTTCAGGAATGGTGAAGGCTACCTCTTTTTTTCATACTGCTCACTGGTTCCCGACAGCTACTCCTGGCAGGACTGTTCCTTCATTTTCTGGCCAACGACACCTATCTTCCTTGTTACAAATTAACTCATGATTTTCCTTCTGCAACCACTTCTCTGACTGCTCAGACATCACAAGACCTTCCCCGTACCAAATGCTGACTGGCACTGCTGCTTCTCCTGGACCGACTCACTTATTCTTCCCACTCACAGTAACAACGGTCACAGAAAGGCTCATTGCCACAGTGTCTCTGTCGTCTTCCAGCTGGGACATGCTGGGTCAGTATTTCCAACGAGCCCACAGTGCTCAGGAACCCTCTTCATCACTTTTCATATTTTTATACTTCTTACAGAGGATTAGGACCATAAAAAGCACAAAGTAGACAAATACAAACAGTACCAATAACCTAAGACCAAATGACAAAATTTATTATGCTTTAGATCCAGTGGTTTACACCAGACTGGTTGATGTGCAGATGTATGTAGGTAAATTCAGGTTTTGATCCTCTATGTTTCAGAGATGTCCAGGATTTAAGACTCTGAAAAACTGGAACTTCCTAGTAAATTGTGCTCTTTTTCGGTGGACTAACATTAATTTGTTTATGCTTCCTGTGATCAGTCTGGCAAAGGTTAACCTTTTTATGGTACAGCTCCTTACTGGTACACTGATAAAGCATACTCATGTCAATATTTAAGAAGAGGTTTTAACTGCAAAAATTGTAGTATTCCTACTCCCAGGAAAAAAGTAAATGTTCCCTGGCGTCTGCTCACTGGGAGGCTGCTATATTTTAACACACGTTACAGCAGAAATGCTGTTCATATAATCATTTATTGCTGAACTTAGCTACGTTTGACAAGACTTCCACAAAAAAATGAGATTTTAGAAAAAAATGTGAATTTACATATGTTCAAGTGTAAAAAAGTGAACAAATTAATGAGAAAATAACTTGTTTCAACTTGCTGCATCTCAGATTTGGTTGATCAAGATCCAGTGTGCAATTTTGACACCATTTCTGTTGTTCTGTGTCATTATACTGGCACAAAAAGAATGCCATCTCTGAAGAGACCGTTGGGTCTTACAATGTTCAGTGGCTCCTTTTAGACCACAGTGGATGCTTAGTGGCTTGCAGGTCAAACAGAGAAACAGCAAGATGAGAACTTGGCAAGAACTGTCTGCCTGCTCCTCTTGTGCAGTTATTGTTATTAAATAAAGTTGCAGTCTTGTTTCTTCCAGTCAAGTGTGTCCAGCTCTTCATTTGCATCACGTCACTGACAATGTAGATAGCATGCAGCAAACCAGAAGCTTTCTCATAAAACATCCATCAAAACACACAACATGTCAAACACTAGACTGTTGATTAAAAAAAAACGCTTACCAAAAGTGCAGTTTTCTGAAGGTAAAACATAGTATTAAAAATTCCTCACAATCTCTTGCATCTAGATTGCATCTTATTTCAAAGTCTTCGAAAAGTATTTCAGACTAAGAAAGATATAAGCAAAAGGGTTCCAGCTGCTCCATACAACTTCACTTGCTTTCCCAATTCACAGACAGGTATTTTGTTTGCTTCCTTTTGAATGAGGGAAAAAAACCTAGAAATAACTTATGTTTTTCAACTTAAGAGTTGACTCCACTTTTCTGAAATTCTTTAAGTGAAACATTGACGTGTTTACTCATTTGTTGCTTAGTTTTCCCCTTTGAGATTAAAGAGCTATTACTCGAGTAAATGTGAAACTAAGTACCCACAATAAATGTAAACTTCCAATTGAAAGCTGTAAAGCCAGAATTTCTGCCTCAGAAGTACATATCCTCCACGTTTATGAATTCATTTTCCTGGCTGTGGGGAATCCTGGCATCCATCCTTGCTGCAAAATTGTGTCTACAAAGGGGCACTAGAACATCTTAGCATTCTGATGCCGAGACAGAGATCCTGGGGGCTGTCAAGCACTTAGAAAACTAACAGCTCCTAATACAGAGGATAGCACACACTCTTCTCAGAGTTTGTCTGCAAGTGAAAAAGATGTAACTATGCTCCATACACCTGCTTTCAGTTTCATTTACACTTTGTCCTGAACAAAATCTAAGGTCTTCAGGATTTCCTTAATGTAATGCTTGATCTGCAACACTGTTAAACTAATGAAATAACTGTATGCCACTACTTTTTATTATTTTTTTTAATGTGACATCTGTGAAGTCACGTGTTTATTATCTCCCTCTTCCCCATGACATCTGAAATTTGAGTACCTTACCTGCAAGGAGATGGAAAATCAAACCACTTAATTATGTTACGCTGCAAAGCACCCAAAAACAACTGCACGTAAAAGTTCTATACATGATTTGTTGTCCCTTACCTCGGTATTGCAGAAACCTGTGTTGATGCAGTAACATCACTTGATATAAAAACATTCCTAGAAATACCTAAGGCATATAACACTACTACGAAACACACTTTCACATAGCCTTTTAATTTATGGCGTTGCAAATCAAACGCGAAAGGTGGTTCAGAGAAGAAATAAAAACATTCCACGAGAAGGGGATATACGAAGGAGAAAGCACTGAAATGCGTGTTTAAGGGATACAGTCTGAATGAATAAAACCCAGGTTGTCCAAAATCTGTGCAAGATCAGCTAACTCAATCTTTTCAAGTTGTTTCCAGTTTATACCCACCATGTGTGGTGGTTCCCTGCGGTTTGTTATTTTACTTCAATGGCAGAGGGAGGAAACCAACAAAGCTCAGTAACCACACCGCATAGCAAAACGTAACCATGGAAGCATTTGTCCACTTGTCAGAGCCTCTCCAGAACGATTCAGCCATTCACTTCATTGAATCAATATTGAAGCTTTTAAGATTTATTACTTGAGGGTGGAGGGAAACTAATAAAACAAATTCCTTGTTGCTTGCCATTAAATACATCTTGTCACAGTAGGCATATTAATACCTTGTAAACACTTTACTGATGTCGTGTGGGCTATGGACTGTCCCTCCTTACGGAGGGATTACTCGTAATGTATTTGCATTAACATGCCTGATATTCACTGAAAGAACTTAAAGGTTTCTGACACATTCTGCTGTCCCGTATAGAAGCTGAATCGAACAGAAAGACAAAAGTTGTAAGAAAACAGGGGTGGAGGGAGTCTGTTTTAAAATTCATGAAAATGCACCCGTCGAAGAGTTTCTATGTCTACCAGATCACTCTCTTATCTATGTCATAAACCGGACATTCGTAATCATATCTTAAAAGCTTAAAAAAATTGAATGAGATGATTTATCTTACCAGTACTTTCATATTTGTTAAAATACGCTGCAGTTATCTAAAGATGGCATAGATAAAGGCAAAACTGAAACCAGCATGTTTTGCATGAAAAACAACCGTTTCTTAAGATCTGTACTGATAAATATTCTCGGCTACAGATAGCTATAGTACGTAATAAATTCTTCATTCTTTTTAAATTATGATAAATTTTTCATTCTTTTTAACCAACTTTATGCTGAAAATTTGAAAGAAAGCATAGCAAGATGCTTACAATTACAGAACAATCACTACTACTAGTATCAGAAGCAGCGTGTGTTAATTGAGCAGTTTAATTTACACTTGTATGCCATTACAGGTGAAAGTTGAAGGCACCTTAAACACACAGCTTGGGTGTTTACCAATACAGCAGGCTGTGAATGCCATACCTGCTCATACAGAAAAGCTTTTAAGACTCTGAATCAGAGCCTTTGCCATGAGATAGTCTTCTTGCTCCTGCTCCTGCTCCCTTCTTCTATTCCCTCTCCTCATTGTAAAAGCTGTTCAGCATACTCCACCACTCCAGCCGCAAGGAGCTTAGAACAAAGGATGAAAGTAATGCTAGGATATTCCAGACAGCTCCCTCGCTTGCCTACAGGACTCTCTTCACGTTGGAAGAACAGCAGAAGGGTGGAAGAGGCTGCAGCATTGACAGGACCGCACAGGTGTATCAGGGCCTGTGGAAGAGCTCTTTTCCACTCAGCAGAACAGCATCAAAGGACATTTTGCCCGTGAAAGCTTTTCTCAGCTGTAGCTGTAGGTAGCAACGCACCAATATAGAATACATCCACAGTAAAAACTCATCTGCTGGTGGGCTTGTAACTGAGGAAAGGTCTGTATCAATGAAGATGCAATCGGACCTACGTAGCTGTGCCACCGGTAAGAGTGAATTATCCACACCAAGAAGGCCAAAGAAAGCTTCTGCCACAGCTGAAATCCCAGTGCTTAAAAAATACCATACACCACTCAGCTCCTTCCTGTGGGAGGAAAACTATCAAAAGCCTTAAGCTTTTTATCTTCAGAATTAAGAAGAAGAGTTTACGAGAGTGACAAAAAAGCCAGTATTCTACAAACAACAAAAAAACTTGAATAAGAATGCATCTCCTGCAATAGTACAGTAAAAACTAAATCAAAAAAACAAAAAATAAATCAGTATACCGGTTATGGAAAAGGCAACTAGAGAGCAGACATTTTAAATTATGTTGTATAAATTATAGACGTAAGGGAAAACAGCTGGGTTGGCAAGACAATGACAAGTTTAATAACCATATATTAAATGCCCATAACAATCACTCCCAAAGATGCAAAAGGAACTTTAGACCATAAATGCAACCTAGCCAAAATAATGTAAAGGCTGACGTGGGATTTCACCTATAAGCAGGTAAAAGAAACGAACGCAATAAATATGTGATCTTAAACAAACAATACAATTTGGTTTCATTCTGAAAGATTACAAATTTGAATGACAGTGATCATGCTGGTACAACAGAACTGAGTAGTTGGAGGAGTTACTTGTTAATCACATTACCGCATGGTAAAGACATAGCAGCACAATGCTAGTCAGCAGTGCAGTGTTGTAAAATGGATTAAAAACTAGCTGGTGGATCTCAAAAAGCATTCTCTGGCAAGAGATTATGAACTAAATATAAATTTCATCATCAACAAATGAAAATACTTCTATTATGTAGTTCATCAAGGGTTACAAATAAATCTGCTGCTCCTCAACGCTATCTTCCTGTAAATACAAAAATCACAGCTGGATGTTTGTGATGTCAATATTTGCAGAAAGGAAATAGCAGTATTATAGTCATATGGCTTAGCTGGTAAGCTGGTTCCATTAAAAGAAATACCTTCAAAGCTAAAACATAGGTTATACCTTACAAATGATCTTCTGGACCGTTTTCATCTGAAGCAACTCTAGCAGAGAAGCAGCTCACCATAAATGTCCAATGCAATGCTGTGACTGGAAAAAAACAGAGTTAGTGTGATCTTCAGATACATCGACAGTAGATTAGTGACCAGTAGTTGGTGTGGGGGAATCACTTACCTTTGTATGTAGCACTAATGGGGTAGATATTTGAAACTACACAAAGATCTGGTGTCCGCATTTTAAAAACAATGCTGAAGCCCACAGAGGATGCAAATGAATCAAATTCCCAAAACTGAGAGCTAGAGAAAGCAGAGAGCAAAAGTTAACAAGCTCTGAACGTCTAATTCATTTAAAAAAATATTTTGAGGAAAGGCTTGATTGCAGTGCAAAAGAGTAAAAAACAAGAGAGCACTGAAAGGGTTTTTTAATTTACCCAGGGAAAACTTCTCAGAAAGTAATAGCTATTTCTGGACTGAACTACATATCCAGCTAAAATTGGAAGGAATTTCTGACAATCTCAAAAAAAAAAAAAAAACCCTTCATCTATCACACTACAGAAAATCTGGCTCATCAATACAGGTATACAAATAGGAACTCGGAATCTTACAGTAATCTCCATCTGTGATCAATTTGAAATAAATTTTCAAGAGTCTATACTCCAATTTTGCATACTGTCTTTCCCGTAACCGCATGGTTTCATTGGTAGATTTTCTTATTCAGAGGATACCTGAGCTGAGCAAAGTAAAAATCAGAAGCAAATATATGGTTCTTTACAGATTTTTGAAAACTAAATATCAAACAAGCAATGCACCCTACTGGTTGTGTTATGGAAGGTACACAGCGTATGTCTGTTATGAATACATATTAAATTTAAATAAAATGAATTAAACAGTAACCAATTCATGTCGAGTAACCAAAGGGAAGCAGTAAATACATGAGATATGAAATGGGGCAATCACAGTCTCAATGCAAAGACAAATTTTCATTTATTCACATTAAAACCATAACAATACTAAATTAAACAATTAAATTAAGAGGTCTTTTTAAACCTGTTTTAGAGTGAAATTGTTGGGACCTTGCTAACTAAAAGGGTTTCTGCTAAATTTTGAGCACCAAGGCCCAGATTATAATACTTACAGTCGAATGTATACATGTGAAAATTTCCACTGGAGAATGGCCTGCTCTGCAAGTGTCTGCAGGTATAGCATTATTTGCTTCCTGCATGCTTTTATGGTTCTTGGACTGCTCCTCTTACTGCAGCTTGCACATCGTGCAATCAGACACCGCTTAATAAATTCACATGTCGTTTGGACTCTACTGGAGCTGCAGATCTACCTTGACACTGCTGTTTCCTATTCAGTACCATTCCCAAGTACCAAGCAGGGAAGCAGGAACAGACACAGGCTCTATATTTGTTTCTGTGCAAGTCTTTTAACGAGTCATAGCTTTTCATGCCATTCAAGCAATGAAAACATGCATTTAGATACTGGCACTAACTATCTAAATGTAAATCTAGCCCTGTGGTCCCAAATCATCGAATGACTTGAAGATTTACAAAAACAGCGGTGGCACATGACATGTATATGATTTCCAGACAGAAGGAATATGGGTGTTTTTTTGACTAAAAATGACTAACAAGGTATATCAGCCCTCCAGCATCTCCTTTGCAGTTCTTTTCTATTCATTCCTTAAGATCCTTTCAATATTTCTATGTGTATTCTAAACTTCCTAGCTCTGATCAAGCCACACCAGACATAACATGACCAAGGGGAACGCGGTAGAGATCCCTGCAGTTGCTCTTGGAATGTCATGGAGTGATTAACACTGACCCTGTTGCTCATTGAGAATGCGCTATTAGGATATGCAAAGTAACTTACATGGGGACGGAGAAAGGCTGTATTCCTATTAGCATTCATGGGAGCTATGCAGCTACAGTCTTGTTCATCAAGTTTGGAATATACCCTTTTGTTATTGATGGGAAAATGTCACTAGTTACAAATGGTTACACACAGGGGTGTAGCAGGGTCAAAGCAAACTCCAATACTTTCTTTCCCCTTCTATGGCAGAGTGCTGCTTCAGCAGTTCTTTTTTGACCTGACGGTACACCTCTTTAGATAAAAGAAACGGTGAAATTCCCAGCCCTGACCTCTTCTGCAGCCCCATCACCCAAAGATTAAAGAAAACCTCCAGAAAGGACAAGCCATTAGCGGCGTAAGATGGGACAATCATCAGACACCGCTGCAGGCATCGCTGCGTATTAAGTCTGCCTTCAAACTCCTCTCCAGGTCCACCCACAGCCCTGACGGGTCTCATAAAACAGTCTTTCAGCAGCATGAATAGGGTCTGAGTCATCAGTTTCCCAGCCACAGACAACAGCAGTTGCTTCACTTCTATTACTGAAAGCTTCCTTTAAAAACCAAAACAAAACTGATCGGTGCTGCCGATGTTCTTTGCCAGATGTGGCATGACACCTCTTAATAGGTGGAATTCTCATTCATCGAGTCACAATCACTTTTCGCCAACTTGAGATCCCACGAGAAAGGTCTATGGGAAATTAATTCAGTTTTGTCACCTTCAGTATCGCTCTTGCTAGACATACAGCAAGAACATTCAATCCACTCGTATTTTGCCATCCCCAGAAACGCATAAAATCATTCTGGGACCTCTACAAGTACGTTCACACATTTGTCATGTAATCTGACAATCCAAGCTTGTCTTTGTCGCGTAGCAGCTTCTGTGTAAAGGCTGTGTCTGTGGCCTTCAGCGCAGCTACGTTAATTAGCACAAGCTGTGCATCTGACCCACGACAAAAAAGAGGTGGCTTGTATCTGAGCAGGCTTTGATTGGGAAGATGCTATGAAGAAAAGAAAATATCCCTAGTTAGGCTCCTAAATGGTTTAGAAACGGTCTCCCGACTGATTAGAAACTTTGGTTTGAGGGAATTCTAGTTACACTTGGCATCTACAGCAATATTTTAAAAAATGCAGAATAAGAAAACCTGAAAGTTTGCTTCTACTGACCATGCCCTGCCTCCTGCTGTAAGGAAATCCCTTTTGCATGCTAGTACTGTTCCATGGTTCTCTGCACAGGGCAGCAATCAGACCTGCTTAATCTGGCCAGCTCCTGTTCTGTGCTTACTGCTGACTTCTGCACCTGAGGTTTATGTTCTTTCACGAAAACCTTCTCTTACTTGCAATGTAGAACTTCCACGCTCTTGACAGAATATCTATGCTGAAATGTGTTGCTTTTCTTGCTGATGCTATTTAGCTAGGGAGAACGTAGACAGTCTTACGAGTAACTTCAATTTTACCTGACACTTTCCTTATCCACAATAAAGCACTATTTTCAGGCAGATACTGAAATACACATATTTACTTTTTAAAACTAGCCCAGACGCAAGCACACTCTGCAGCTCGATAGCTTATTTTACAGTGCCTGCGAGTCCGGCTTCAATCTCCTTCAGCTTCCGTGGGTGCGAAGTGTGAAGACACTCAACCGGGCTGCACAGTCGTTGGTGCTTACGTTGAAGTCTCGGGACTCAGCTTTCGAAACTGAAGTCACAGAAGAATCCCGCCTTTTTTGTTAATACCAAACGTGTTCTACACTGCCCTGGTGAGGCCCATCTGGAGTCCTGTGTCCCATTCTGGGCTCCCAGTTCAAGAAAGATGAGGAGCTACTGGAGAGAGTCCAGCAGAGGGCTACGAGGATGAGGAGGGGACTGGAGCATCTCTCCTACGAGGAAAGGCTGGGGGAGCTGGGCTTGTTCAGCCTGGAGAAGAGAAGGCTGCGAGGGGACCTTCGAAATGCCTCTAAATATCTGCAGGGTGGGGGTCAGGAGGATGGGGCCAAGCTCTTTTCAGTGGTGCCCAGCGACAGGACAAGGGGCAATGGGCACAAACTGAAGCCGAGGAAGCTCCAGCTGAACCCGAGGAAGAACTTCTTCCCTCTGAGGGTGACGGAGCCCTGGCCCAGGCTGCCCAGGGAGGCTGTGGAGTCTCCTTCTCTGGAGATATTCCAGCCCCGCCTGGCCGCGGTGCTGTGCCCCCTGCTCTGGGTGACCCTGCTTGGGCAGGGGGTTGGGCTGGGTGACCCCACAGGGCCCTGCCAACCCCTGCCATGCCGTGATTCTGTTTCTAACCGCTCTGGTCACTCATGAAAGTCTAAATGCGCTATATAACACGGCTCAAAAAACAAAAGGAAAAAAAAAAAAAAAAACAACTTATTTAAAATTACTTTAAGATTAACCTGTCTAGGAAGCAGACTCGCCTTTGTCGTCAGCAACAAACGCAATCCTTCGTTCCACCACATGAGGAGCCGCGGGCCGCTCGGGCGGGAAGCGCCCTCGGAAGGACGATTTTACCTCACAACACGCGAAAGCTTCGCCTGGGAGCGGGCTCGGCTCCCCCCAGGAAGAGGAGGGCCGGCAGGCCGAGGGACCGACGAGCGGGGCTGGCGGGCGCGACCCCGCAGCCCCCTCAGAGCCTCGCCGCCGCCGCGGATCCCCTCACAGCCCCCGGGGAAGGGGAGCTTCCCCGCCGCGCACCACATCCCCGCGTTCCCTCAGCCGAGCCCGCCCCGCCGCCACCGTCCGCTTCCCGCCTGCCGCGCGAGGGCGGGCGCGGGCGGGGCCGCGCTGCGGACGTGGCGGGGCCGCCGCCATTTGCCGGTCGCCATGAGGAGCGGCGGCAGGTAGGGGCTCTGCAGGGGAGCAGCGGGGGCGGCGGCGGGGCCGGGCCCCGCTCGTTGGCGTGGACGGAGCTGGGCGGTGGCGGGAGGGGTTCCCCCCCCCCCGCGGAGGGCCCTACACGGCTGCGGTGTCTGTTCCAGCGGCGGCCGCGGGGAATGGCGGGCAGAGGCGCCGGCCGCGGCCCGCAGCCGCCCTCCGCCGCGCAGCCTCCCGTCAGCGGCCCCCTGTACCCGCCGGTGAGCGCGGAGGGCGAGGGCCCGGAGGAGGAGGGCGAGGTGACGGAGCTGCGGCCGCGGGGCCGGGAGAAGGTGCGGAGGAGCGCGTCGAGGGACCGGCTGGACGACATCGTCCTGCTGACGAGGGAGATCGAGGAGGGCGAGACGCTGAACGCCATCGCGCTGCAGTACTGCTGCTCGGTAGGTGCCTGCTGCCCTCCCCGGGGGGCACCGTGAGGGGACGGGGTGGTCTGATCACAGGATCACGGCATGGCAGGGGTTGGCAGGGACCTCTGTGGGTCACCCAGCCCAGCCCCCTGCCCAAGCAGGGTCACCCAGAGCAGGGGGCACAGCACCGCGTCCAGGGGGGCTGGAATATCTCCAGAGAAGGAGACTCCACAGCCTCCCTGGGCAGCCTAGGCCAAGGCTCCGTCACCCTCAGAGGGAAGAAGTTCTTCCTCAGGTTCAGCTGGAGCTTCCTCTGCTTCAGTTTGTGCCCATTGCCCCTTGTCCTGTCGCTGGGCACCCCTGAAAAGAGTCTGGCCCCGTCCTCCTGACCCCCACCCTGCAGATATTTAGAGGCATTTCTAAGGTCCCCTGTCAGCCTTCTCTTCTCCAGGCTGAACAAGCCCAGCTCCCTCAGCCTCTCCTCGTAGCAGAGATGCTCCAGTCCCCTCCTCATCCTCGTAGCCCTGCGCTGGACTCTCTCCAGTAGCTCCTCATCTTTCTTGAAGTGGGGAGCCCAGCACTGGACACAGGACTCTGATGGGAAAGCGTCAGAAAAATGGACGCATGGTTTTGCTCGCGGCGCTGTCTCTCCAAGTGCGGGTGTTGACGGACGGCAGTCAGTGATGAGGGTATTGCTGAACCACTGTCGGGGTTCCTCTGAAGCCCCAGTTCCACTAAGGGAGGGGACGGAAAAACCCCACGTTGTATTTGTCTTCTTAAATTCTGCTAAATTGCTGAAGTATTTATCAGCACGAGCGTGTTGTACCTTTGGCAGCTCACTGCCCACGTGCCCCAGGCGTTCCCTGCAGACCTCGCTGCTGCTCCCAGCTAAGAGTTCTTAAATTAGTCTGGCTAATGCCCTTCCTACCCATTACTTCTGTCTGGCCAGTACTAGTTAAGGCAGAGGCTTCTGCCTGGGTTGATCTTAGCCTTTGCATGTAACAGGAAATCAGCTGTGCCTGTTGGTGGACGGACTGCTGACTGCGCAGTTTTCAAGAGGTCAGATTTAGTCAAATTCGAAATCCATTTTTACAGAAGTCTTGCTGTCATCAAATTCTTCAGCCAGGAACAGAATTAGGGACCTCCTGTCGCAAGCTTAGGTACCAAACTCTTGCCGTAACAGTTTAATTATCATGACAGACCTTAGCCTCATTAGCCGATTCTTGGCTTCAGAACCGCTGCAACTAGGTGTTTTGAGCAGGCTTGCTAGGTCAGGCCTCAGGTAAGAAATAAAAGGTAACCGAGTTACGCTCTTTCTTGGAAGTTCACGGAGAATGCGGGAGAGCTGTCGAGGGGTTTAGGCAGAAAGCATAACTTGTGGCGGAATTGCTGATCACTGGGGTAGGTGTTGCATTTCGTCGTCTTTTGTGCTCATGTGATTCATTCAGCGTGGTACACATAACACAGACGGCGTCACAGGAAATGAAACACCTTTTCGTGTTCCAAGATCAGTGCAGGCAGTAGGCACTGATCGCCCTAACTTACTTTTTTCTGGGCACATCTGTGTTTTAAGTGGAGCAGTCACAGCAACAAGGGTCTCTTGACTGCCTTGTTTTCTGTCTGTAACTTCTGCTGAGGTTGATGTCCTTCCAGCAAGGACAGGGGGGATCTGAACTCAGGTACTGTGTGTCTTAAAAAGGGCACGATTCCTGGGGGTTTAGCAGGTGTTGCCAAAAAGCATTGATTTTTAAGAACTTCACTATGGTGAGGTCTGTGGCTGTGCCTTCCGTGTTGAGGGAGTTACTGTCTCAGAATGAAGCCACGAGTTCTCCAGCGGCCCTGAAATCCTTGCGCAGTATTTCACGTTAGACTTCAAATCTGCACTTACCGAGAGCAAAGTGAGATTAATTTGGAGCAAGAGTAGGGAAAGGGGAGAGCTGGCGTGATGAGAGAAGGTGACAGTTTTTAAGTTAGGCTTGGTTTCTGCCTTTAGAGCCCAGAAGCAGAAAGAGTGTCCAAACCACAGCTGTGGTTAGGTGAATTGGAAGCTCATAGTTTTTAATATTCCTTACTCGGAAGTTTTCAGTTTAATTAGGAACTCACAGTAGTTTACTAGAATTGAAAACACTGAGGCAAAGTCCCATTCCTTTCACAGAGATAGTTGCCACAGGTAGATGCGTATACATTAAGTGAATATACATGCGTGACTTTACTTCCAGTCTTCTGAAGCGAGGCGGCTTGTTACTTCGTACTTACCTTCTTGGTTCAACGTTCTTCAGATCTGATCTTTGACCTCTTCTCACTTCATGCTGTTTGAATGGGTTTTCTTTTAAAAATAAAGCAAAACAAAACAAAGGCCCCGCCTTTGTTTCATTAGGGAGGAATTGTATTTCTCAAGGATGTAGTACTCCATTAATGAAGAGTTTCGGTTCAATGGGGCTTTGATCTTTAAACTGTTGTTTTTATTTTTAGGTTGCGGATATCAAGAGAGTTAACAATCTTATCAACGATCAAGATTTTTTTGCCCTAAGGTCTATCAAAATTCCCGTGAAAAAGTTCAGTGTATTGACCGAAACACACGTTTCTCCAAAAGGAAGACCGGTCCTGCGGCCTGCTCACTGTTCCTCAGAAGTGCAGGAAGCGTCACCTTCCGATAAATTCTCTGCTAATGAGACTGCTGGCAACTTCTTAAAAGAAGTGGATCGAGATATAGAAGAAATAGTGAAGTGTAATGATACAAAGAGAGAGAATCTTAATGAAGTTGTTTCTGCCTTAGCAGCCCAACAGACCTGTTTTGAAACTGATGGCAAAACCAAAAAATGCAAGGATCCTTACTACGGAGCAGACTGGGGTATAGGATGGTGGACAGCTGTAGTGATTATGTTGATTATTGGCATAGTAACTCCAGTTTTTTATCTCCTGTACTACGAAGTGCTGGTGAAAGCGGACGTCAGTCACCATTCCACAATGGAACCTTCCCATTTGTTTGTCACAGCAGCTTCGCATCAGAAACAAATCGAAAGTGGGATCAAGCCGGCAAATGTTATAAATGTTGATAATCAAGGAAACCTTCAGCCTTAACTACGGAAAACCCCAGGCAACGGTTACTCATAAGAGACGTAACACAGCGTGGGATAAAGGGCAAGCCACAGAATGCAAAATGCATCTGGAACGCGGAGAAAATGTGTCCTGATGTGAGACTTCCCTCTAAGGGCAGTGTTCCAGTACAAGGATGTTTCTGTGGATCATGTAATCTCTGAATACGCCTGAGACAGGCAATTTTAATGCGAGTTTGGGATAGAAATTAAGGTATAAATTTGTCTCTGAAGCTTTGCACTTTTATTCTGTTTTGATAGGCATATGATTTTTAATGATGAGGTGAAAAAATGTACTTTGAATTAACACATGAGGAGTCTCAGTCTACGTTGTACAGCCCTAAAAAGGGCATTTGGGGATATCTAACTTTTAAACATCTTAAACTATTTATAGAATGCATAGTACACTTGACATTTTAATACCAGGTTTACACTTGTCGGTTAAAACTGCGTTCTCATAATTTTTCTTATAAAGGTTTTTTTAAAACCCAATCATACCATAATTAATTGCCACTTTGAAGTACTTTTAAAAAGTGACTTGTAGAGGCAGTAGCTGATACTTAAGCTGGAGTCTTCAAATCTTGTGCCTGTGGTCAACCCATTCTTTAGTACTTTTCAGTACAGGCAGTAGGGTAGTCTGTTTTTGATGGATGTGATGCTGCGCCTCAGCACGGTCCATTTGAGAGAGTTTTGTTGAAACTTCCCATCCTTCTGTGGCATCCTGCTGAAAACTGACTGGTTTGCACTTCTCATCCGCTCAGCTGCGTGTAGAATAAAAGAAGTTTAGAAGTTTGGCACCTTGCTGTGACTGCTTCAGTAGTCTTTATTTCGTGCTAAGAGACCCCCCCTTACTCCCCCAGTTCCCCCCAATCCAGTTAATTCCAGTTCAGGACCAACTGCTTCTTCAGACAGCAGTCATGTGGGTACCGGTTATGCTAATTGTCACGCGCCCATGAACCCAAACGCTAGTTCCTAAAATCTAGAAAACTTCAGATTAGATTGAATGGCTGCAAGACACATAAATTGCAGCAGGATAGACCAGTTGCAGCTTCAGACTTGTTCTTTACGTAGTAGTGTATTCATCAACCACTCTGTTCTTGACTGTTTCACTTGGGGTTTCATCAACAACCTTGGTTTTTCCCCTCTTCCCTACCTGAAAATGCTACAAGATAAAAAAAACCCCTGGACTTTTCATACAGAAAGAAGGAGGTACTTGTGTACTTGGAATATTTTTAAATAAAAACTGAGATGCTGCCTATAACTTTTTTTTGTTGTTGTATTTGCCTTGGGGACTAAGATTCCCATTGCCCAGTTTGAAGTACCATTTGTTACCAAAGCCCAAGATCACTGACTTGAATAGGACATATTAAGAGAGAAATGGAAAAATTTCACTATGCTTTAAACTACTGCTTTCCTTTGAGTGCCTTGACTAAGTATATGAGGTATAAAAAAACCTGATAAAGTGAATGTTTCCTAACTATTGGAGGTGGTTTATTAACTTCGGTTTTGAAAGTAAAGACTCATGCCCCATATATTCTTGGGGCATCTGTTGCCCCAAGAAGTGAGGCGAATATTCTTCACTGGCATGCTAAGCGTGCAGACAGAATTGGGTAAGTTTTAATGTATTATACTGAAATTGAAGCAGGCCAGAGCCTGAAGGGAAGTCCTGTTCCGTTGGGTCTGTGAACTGTGATCTGTGGCTCGTGAACCCTTTGACCAAAGTGGTATCTGTGGAGACAGCACAACTACTCAGAGTTTCCACACTAGAAGAGGGATTGCAAAGAGGCATGAACCTTGTGTTTCACATAACGCTTGTTTTCAGAGATCTTTTTAAATAATAGTTCTTTCCATTAAAATAATATGCCAGTAACACAAACATGAATACTGAAGTACCAGATCTGGGTAAGGCTGTATGAAAAATTGCATTGCGATGTAATTTCTGGTGGCCAGTGCGATACAGCTTCTTTGGCTAGAACTTCAAAAAGTGACTTGCTTTAGCTAAGACCACAGCGCTCTGGCACACTAAGACAAAAGGTTTTCTGTGTAGGATTGAAACTTGGTATGTAATATGTTAGGCTTTTGTGCAAGCTTGTTTGCTTCTTTCCCCGTCATTCAGTTTCCAAAACCTCACCATTTTTAATACTTTATCCTTCCATTTCTTACAAAATTGTCATGAACATTGAACATGAAATTAGCTATTGTGACGATGCAACATAAGCCTAACTTACTGCGTGTACCTGAACTGACGGGTATGAAATTGCCATTGGTGCAGAACGAACGTAACTTCAGCTGCGTTTGACTCGCTCAGGAAGGTCTCTGTCCCGTTGAGGTGTGAGCAGAGAGGCCGGTGGTTAACTGTTGCTTTTCGTCCTGTGGTGGTACAGCCGAGCAGTCCTCTAGTGTGTCTCAGGCTTTGTGGCTTCTTGTCTCTGAGTGAAGTGTGATGGGACTTCATTTACCTTCGGATAAGCATCGTTAGAAAACAGAAAGGGATAGCTGTTTATTGAACCGTATCACTCTCTAACCAAGAGCCTAGCATGGTTTTCCTATTATGTAGCCTATTTCATGTAGCGTATTTTTAATTTAGAGGGTTAACTTTATCAGAAGATACAGGAGGTCTCTTGCCAGCTATGGGCATCAGCTGGCTTGGGTTTCTGCAGGACGCAGGGATCCTTACAGGTTTTTTCCGAAGCACAACGCAACTGGCAGTGCATCATCACTCCTCAGCCCCGAATACGCAGGCTAACTGCTCCATATGGAACGCAAATCTGATTTAAGGTAAAATCTCTGAAGTTAGTTAGAAACTAACTTGTTTAAAAAAAAAAAAAACCCACATGGAACAACTGAGTGGTAAATCATGTTTTAGCTTAATTACAACACATTGTTGATTAGAAAGTTGGTGTAAGTTTAAGTGCATATTGCACTGTTGAATCATGTGAAATGTAAATACTTTAAATCTGCATATTTTGGAGTATGTTGTCACAAATAGTCTTTGTATAACTATTTTATAAAGGCTGAAAATATAACTTTGTAAAATAATCCCGAGTGAGGACGCAAGCCTTATTTTAAATACTTCTGCTCCTCTGCTTCTAGATGAATGGAAGTAATGTACATAAAATAAAGATTTTATTTTAGACTGCAGTGGAAGTGGTGCATGTAATGTGTTCTTAGCTCTATATACTTCGCCTGTTTTATTACAGGAGGCCACTACTTGTGTTTCCTTTGGCTGCTTTTAATGCATGATCTGAAACAAAAATCTTTGGCCAACAAGTACTTTGTTGGCAGTAGCTGCATGTGGCATTTGTATCTCGCATTCCGTAACTGGAACCTCAGTGGTTTATTGTGTGCATGCCATGCAGAGCTTCGAACTTTTCTGCTCAAAGTTCTGAGAACTTGTTAGTTCTGTGAAACGAGGGTTAAGAAATAGGCATGAAGAATTAAGGTAGTGGTCGGTGAAGTTCTTCGGTGGTGATCTCCCTGCACACTGAAAGCCGTGCCACCTTGTCCGAAGTAGCATGTTCTACTACACTATTAAGACAGGATTTCAGTATATGCCTGTCCAACCCAAAGCCTGCCGAGACCTAAAGAACATCTTTAGTTTTATCAGCATTGTGCTCGTGCAACAAATTCTAAGTCATAAGAACATCAGCTTATAAAGCAGCTGGAAGTGTTAGGCCTCTGGCAGAGCACCATCTCGTTCCACTTCAGAAGTGCCTTGGCACAGAGCTGTGTCGTTGCAGAACTCGGCGTGTTCATCTGCGTTGGCCTTACTGCTGTTGTTACGCGAGTCCTAGAGGGTCCATCCCAGGACTCTGCGGTTCCCTCGGGAGGGCAGAGGTGACCACGGTTCATCTTCTAAGGACCTGGCTTCTGCCAGAGTAATCCTGCTCAGCAGTACAGCAGGGAGGCAGCTGTCTCTCCCATTAGCAGCATGAGGAATGAAGAAAGTCATCGGTCCCCAAGAATTAGTGTCTGTTACAAAGTAAGGTATTGTAGCTGTTCAGGAAAGCCACAGCTTGTCACCAAATTGTAACTTGGGCAGTAATGCTTCTCCGGTGTCAGCTCTCTACTTCTGTCCTTGGCAAAAGCCATCTACTCGCAGTCCTCGTGTGAGGGGCGAGGATCCTCACTGTTTACATTGCAGGGGGGGAACAGCTAGTAGAAGACAACACCAGTTACGCCCGAGGCAAGCAAATTTAATTTTCAACGTGCTTACCTTGTTCACATCTTCTGTCTTTCTCTTGTATATCACATCCAAGAAATAATCGCCACTGTTCCAGCAATAACTGCTGGCAAGTGTGATGTTAAAAGAAAATGATCAGACAGGACACATTTCCTGTGCAGTGCCGCAGAATGTTTATTAAATATTATTTGTATAGGTACGAACACTTCAAAATAAAATTGGTATACCTCTGAGGTGTGACCTGCATAGAATTTTAGTTTCATTTCCTTTAGATCTGATACGTATTTTATCAGAACACTTGAAAGCTACACCTTAAGGAACAAATTCTTACTGGATACAGAAGTTCACAGAATAATGCAGCATGGTTTTCCAGTCAGCAGCGAGGTGAAGTACTGCCTGACAAAGCGCCAAAACTTGCATGGAAAACTTCCGTACTTTTTTTGCTGATAAAAAAATCGGTTTTGTTTTAAAACTGTTTTTCCATTACACCTGGTAACAGCACTAGTTATAGGAAAACAATGTTTTAAAAAGAGCAAAAAAAAACCAACCCCGGTTAGTAGTAATGTAGTAACACTGATCAATAATATTTTGTATCCTCAAAACACAATGGGACGCAGAGAATCCTCTGTCATTTCCTCAAGTTTCTGATCTGAGGAGTAAGTCTTCTACACTTCACCTGTTTGTTCTTGACTAAAATTAATGCTTCCAAACATTCGGTTTTGCTGTTCCCAGCATTCTTATCTTGTTCTCCTAATTAAAACCTCATGCATCAAACTACTTCACACAATTCTTTTCCTCCATTTTTGTTTTTTTTTTTATATTGATTTGCTGTCTGCTAAACTTTCTGTTCTTGTTTGTTCTGTAGCAACGTAAATAAAAATGCATTGACAAGTACACGGATAGCTACCATCTGCCGTCTCACTTCACAGCTCTGTGAGGTAGGAAAGTTAGTATCGCCTTAGGGAGCGGAGAAACTGAGGCGACAGACTGAGATTCTCGTCACTCATCTCCATGCCACTGGTGAAAAACAGGATTCCGTAGTTTCTCAGTCTTAAATTCTGCCATTTATGCTTTTTAAATGAAACTACCCTTAATTATTACTTATACTGATTCATAAAGGTAACGTAAGACGTTGTTAAATATTACAGTCCCTTCTTACCAAAATACTAAGGTCAGTAAGTTCTTTTAACTAGAATAACAGCTCTTCAAAATACCCTCACTGTGTTGTGTGTCCGTATTACTAAGGTCCTTTCAAGTCAGTTTACATAATAAAGTGCTTAATGGTCACCTGAATTCAGAAGTTACACAGACTCCTTCAGAGAAGTCAGCTGCAGATACAAGCAGCTTACATCCATAAAGGCCATATCTCTTTTTTGCTGCAGTCATCAAGAATTTCGCTATTATTATCAAGACCTGACTGCTAAAGCATAGAACTGACTAGTGCAAATGCTTAGGCACAGTTTCGATGAAAACGCATACATTCATTTGCTGTGCAGAGGCAATACAGTGGCATATAGCTTGCTCCATCAGCAGGCATTCCAGAAAGCCTTAAAAAGGCGCAGGTCTGCAAAACATCCAGCAAAACAACAAAACAAAGGATCCCATAACCTGTCTTACAGCACAGTACAATTACAAATAATTGCCCAACGTGTTCTTGGAAAGCACACTTAAAACCAACAGAGCTGAAGCACTGGTTCTGTTGGTGCTCCGCCTACCTCCAGAACTCTGCTCCAAGCAGGGTGAAGCTCGAGCAGCGTACCACCTATCAACAGCTAATACGTTGCTTCATCCATGTTGTCGTCGCTGCCAGCACCAAAGTCATCTCCGTCTTCAAAATACGAAGAAATGTAGTCATTTTCCTGAACAACAACAACAACAAAAAAATCACTGTATCTGTGGAGAAGACAATTCATGAATCATAGAATCATAGAATCACGGAATCACAGAATGCTTTGGGTTGGAATGGACCTTCAGAGGCCTTCTAGTTCCAACCCCCGCGCAGCGAGCAGGGACACCGCTAACTAGATCAGGGTGCTCAGAGCCCTGTCCAACCTGGCCTAGAACGTTTCCAGGGATGGGGCCTCCACTACCTCTCTGGGCAACCCATTCCAGTGTTTCACCACCCTCATTGTAAAGCATTTCTTCCTTATATTCAGTCCAAATCTGCCCTCTCTTAGTTTCAATCCATTGCTCCTTGTCCTATATGAAAGAAACATACTTTAAACTGCATTTGAGCACGCACATTTTGAAACAGTAATAGGAGTTTTTTCTTTCCTTATTTCTTGGGAAAGAAGAGGAAAATATTGTAATGAAGTTCTGATACCTATGGATGAAGAGGCATCGCTGTTTTTGAAAATGAATAACTGTATGTGTTCATTGTGACAAGATGCATTCCTGCTTGCAAGATCTTTTCTCAGAGCTCTTCAGGAGTAACAAATCTAAAACACTAACTTAAATTGGCTACAACACAATGTGGTGCAACAAAGAAAACTGATTTAGTAGTGCCTCTCCCTGCAACTCTCCCTCAGCGTCAGAGGCACTACGGACATTTCTTTGGCTGACACCCAACACAGTACTCCATGAGTGGGATCTGCCTGTGTAAAGAGGAAAATTAACGTTATACCTCTTCATGCTCCTCTTCATCATATTCCTCTGGTTCTTCTGCTTCTTCATCATCTTCACCTTCTTTGTCTTTTGTTTTGTCTTTCTCATCTTCAGATTTTTCTTCTTCATCATCCTTCTTTTCCAACTCCTGTCACAAGGCAGTCTCATTTACAAGGTAATCCCACGTTACAGCAACACCATATCCTCCACACTACCAAAATGTTACAGCAACACAACTAGGGTAACAACCCTGTCCAAATGTTTCTTGTCAATATTTAAAGCAACATGATGTGAAGCACTTCATAAGGACTTCTTTGATCGAGCATTAGCCACCGGACTTGAACTCTAAAAAAGTATGTCTTCTGTAATAAATTGAGATGACGATTTCCCTTTACCACCCACTGTTACAATAGTTGACAGTAGGAGGCCATGTCATACTTGACAAAACAATACCACGTGCTGTACATAACAATGTATCTGCACCGAACAACTGATGGATCACCAAGAGCAAAAATCCAAGGATTATTCACCTTTAAGCTTCCCATTCCCACGTGGTGGGTAGTCGCCTCCAAAACCGAGGTCACTTTCCTCCTAAGTTTCTCTTTCTGTGTGTTTCTTCCCTCTCAATTTATTAAATTGTGTCATTTCCAGCATCAGCAGACTGCTGAAACAGCAACGGATTTAAAAACTCTGGCACCAATTCCTCCTTCAATAAGCTCTAATAGTAGCTCTGCTATTCACAATTAGGCTACATCGCTACCCAGTGAAGAAGAACTGGTCGTTGTGTTCAAACAGGAGCAAAGAAAACAGTTTCCCTGCAGCCAGGCTCTGTCCTTGTCCTCTCCCTTGTGCTACCGCACTGCAGAACAGTTTTCTGTCAGAGTAACAAGACAAGGCCAGAAAAAGGCGGCTGCTGTCATTCCATCTGTACCAAAAAACATACTAAAGGTTTCCTTTTCCTTCAGCAGTTTCTACTGTACAAGTTAGAAAGAGTATGCACATCTTACCTCAATTTTTTTCAACACGTCCAGATTACTTTTAGTATCAGAGCTTCTTATCTTTTTTGGTTTTGGACCTGCTGAAATAAAATACATCACGATTATTTTTTTTAATATGGAAGAAGAGAAATTCTTTTCTTTTACTTGCCCTTAAGAACTTACATCTTCAGAATGCCATGGAAATCCCACACCGTCTGTATTAAAATTACCTTAGGCTTTGAGCTACATCATTCATGGAGGTGTAAATGCCCTGCTTACGTAAGTGATGCCTGCAGGGCCAGTCTGAAATTCACTTCGAACAGACAGGTGACCAAAGGTTTGGCCAAAGTATGGCATTCAGCTTCACAAAATACTTTTCACAATAGGTTAAGAAACTAGAACAGAATCTCAATTGTTATTTTTTATCGTCTTGAAAACATAAAAACTCACCGATCTTACTAACTTATGCCACACATTAATGACAGCTGGGTGCTTCAGGTAGATAGATAGATAGAGAGACAGATAGATAGACAGATATAGATAGACAGACAGATAGATAGACAGATATAGATAGAAAGATAGGTCGAGGAAGGCAGACAGCAGAGTTCATTAGCTCCAGCACAGTAGGCATGGTTACTCCAGCTAGATGGCTTCTGCACCACAGTTGGCTCTCATGTAATGAGTCCACAGTGCGTATTTTCAGCTAGTCTTTGATACATTAACATATTACCAAGTTACTCCCTACAATCCAACCTCATTATGCTACTTAAGTATATGGCAGAGCGAAGGTCAAAATTAGCATTCCATATACCCATATACCTGAATTGCAGCACCCTAAACTAGGGTTGCCCCAGTTCCACCTAAGTTTGACTGGTAGATGACGAGAAACAAGGAGCTCCCTACCCAGAGAAGGTACAGCCTCTCCAGAGCTCTGCGAGACGTGCTGTTCCCACAACGTAACTTGTCTTTGGGCTCTCCTGCTGTATTCAGCACCATCACATAAAATTTACAACATTGGGCTGTACCTAACACCGATTAGCTCTTCTCACAGGGTAAAACTGTCTGTGTAAAGTGCCGTACTGGTGTAGCTACACCACTTCTGATGGGCAAGGTAGCTTCAGACAAGCTAGCTTAATTAACTTGCACCTTTTTTACGCTAGGCTGCACTCAGTGGTATTAGAAATAAAAACATTGTGCATTGATGGAGCAGATATCCTTTCTGGAGCAGACAGTAACCCAATGCAGCTATGTATTTTACGTGGCCTAACACTTCAGGAAGCAGAACACCAACAAGACAACTGTACTTTCTCAATCCATTTGTCATAAGTAACACTCAGTTCATTTCAGTGTTTTGCCTAGGAAGACAAAAGCACTGCATGGAGCTGAGGGGAGTCCAGCTGCTCTGCAGTAACATACGAACAACATCAAAGCAAACACATCCAGAATGAAGTAGGCTTTTAAGGAAGGCAAGTGGAAAGTGCAGTTCAAAATTAGCATTTCTGCACAACCCCCTGCAGGCTTTTAGACATAATGCCTCTAGAACGAACAGCCTGGAAATGAAAACAGACAATGCAAGATCTTCCCTCAAATGCTGGGCGTCTCTGGGGCTTATCATAAAACTACAGACACTGACCCATCGTCAGCAGAACTTCAAGAAAATAGCTCCTTATGTTCATGGAGCTTAGAGTGCAATGGAATATTGCCTAATCTTTCCAAATATCTGTTCTCGCAGTGTTTGCACTTAAATCCATACATCTGATTGCTATATACATACACATATAGCTGGCCTGCAAGAGCTGAACCGCGTCAACATTGTGGTTTTTTTGGGTTTTGGGGTCTGTTTTTTTTTTTTTTTTTTTTGTCAGGCACTGCTGGTATCTAGTATAGTGCAGTCCACAGCCCAGGGTTATTTGTGGGAGAGATGTGGAATTACAAGTCTCATCAGGAGCAGCTGAGGGAGCTGGTGCTGTTCAGCCTGGAGGAGGCTGAGGGGGGACCTTCTCGCTTTCTACAACTACCTGACAGGAGGGTGTAGTGAGATGGGTGTTAGTCTCTTCTCCCAGGTAACCAGCAATAGGACGAGAGGCAATGGCCTGAAGTTGCAGCAGGGGAGGTTTAGATTGGATATTAAGAAAAATTTTGTTACTGAAAGAGTGGTCAGGCAATGGGACCGGCTGCCCAGGGCAGTGGTGGAGTCTCCGTCCCTGGAGGTATTTAAAAAATGTGTAGATGTGGCACTTCGGGGCATGGTTTAGCAGGCACGGTGGGGTTGGGTTGATGGTTGATCATCACTTGATGATCTGAGGGGTCTTTTACAACCTCAATGATTCTATGATTCTATGAATTCTACCTGAAGTGTTGTCATTAAAAACGCAGGTGGTCAGGTCTTTGGTTAAAACATTTAGGGAAACCAGAAAGGGGGAGGAGAAGGTGTGTAAAAATGTGTAAATGAAAAAAAAATGAAGCCGTGCCTGTACACGTAACTGTGTCGTGATCCAAAAACCGCTCCTGCAATCGATGAAGGTAGAAGGGCAGGAAGCCTGTCTGAATTTCGGTGCAGATTCTCGTCAGTCCCTCACCTTTTTTACACCCGATTATAAAGTGTCACCTGAGATGGCTGTCCTCAAAATACAGCAAGGATGCATACCAGAATGGCTAATGTGTCATTGATCAGCTTTTTACAAACCTCCTGAGACATACGACTTTTGTATGGCCTCTGTATCATCAGGATTCCCCAAAACACCCTAAAACCACCTGATTTTTGCTTTTAGGAGAACCTATTTTTTTTTGTCCAATCAAATTCTGATGATCAGCTGATCTTTGCCATTACAACTATGCAAGAAAATGTACTTTTAAGAGCAAATAGAGAAATTGGCACAAAAGAAAGATGGAAAATCCCCCACAGTGAACAGTGATTCTCTCTTTGTTCATAACAATCACAACATCATTGTAACAAGGAATAATAAATCGGCATTTAAGATTTCATTGGATCTTGTGGAGCTAATTATTGCGTATAGGCTTATAAAAGCAAACGCAGTTTCTTCCAACAAAAACAAAAAGTAGGTACTGGTTTTATCTTTCCATATTTTGCAAATAAGTACTTAATTTTCAGTTGAATCTTGCAGTCTACCTTTAGTACCATGCTTCTCAATGATACTCTTAAAAGGAACAAAGCTTCCAGCTGAGCCAGTCTCCATGACTACTGCACATTCCCTTTTCTTTTTCTGTTTTATCTTTGAACTGAAAAATGACACATGAAGGAGTTGGACAAAGAGAACAAGAAAGTAAACAATTATATGTAACAGGCAGCTAGATAGGAGACCAAGTGTTATTTCACATCAACAGAGCAACAGACTTCTACAGAGAAGTTAAAATAAGAGTCATGCATACTAAAAAACACTTTGAAAAACAAATACACATATGATGCTGTGCAATAAAAAAGTTTTTTTCCTGTAAGAACAACCAATACCAGCTCCAACTGCTGTTGAAGGATCTGGTTCACAATTCTGCAGAAGAAAGCTGAAAATAAACAAAAAAAGTAAAACCAGGGAAAATAGAAAATAACCTACATTAAATCTCATACAAAAAGCTAAAAAAAACCCACAAAAGTCAAACAAATCATAAACAAGATAACTGAGAAACCCAAAATATAAAGGAAATCTGAACAGCCAGCTATTCATTGAATAAAGGAAGCATGAGTGTTGTCTAGAGGTATAACCTTTCAAAACAAAACGTTTTCACTGTTACGTATCTCATATATTAATATGGTACATCAATATGAAAGACAGGAAAGGGAGATAAATCTGTTCCAGTAAGTTAAAACATCTTACAGAAGCAAAGCAAAAACCACAAGGCACACCAGTAACTTCTTTAGAAAAAAAATCTGCCAAAAGCCCCGATTATTCAGACTAATTAACATTTCTACCATTTTTTTCCCCCTAACCAACTTCACTATGTCTTCTATCCCTCAACTAGTGTGTACTAAATGCTTCTTATAATATACCTTTTTTTGTCTTTTTCTTTGGCTTCATCTCTCCTGGGAGTCTTCTCCAATCTGTACAGAAAACAGCTTTTATACGAATGATGATTTCAGTAGTGATCCTCCCCCATCACTCACCATGGAAAAGCAGGGGTCCCTGATGTGCTTGCTCCTATTTCCATGCATGCCTAAGGGCTGTAGCACGCAACACTTTCAATGAATTCTAGCTGTACTTTTAAATTGAGGAACTAGGTTGAGGACTGGCATTTCACCCACTTAATGACAACTGGCATCTGCCCCAAAGAGATAAAGTTCAGCCCTTCCGGCGGCCCACATGCCCTTCAATTTACATTATATAATTAAGTTTGCAGTAGTGAGCTATACAGATACGGTTGTGGAAGTTTACTGTTACAAAACTCGGATGACTGTGACTGAGACATCAGGTTGGGTTATTTTTAGTAACATCAATGGTTGCTCCCAGTTCAGAACTGGGATCTGCATGGTGAGTAAGTGTGGGAAACCATGTAACTTGAGACAGAACAGCACTGTCTCATGACCCTGAAGGATCAGCGTGTCCTGCACCTCCCTTCTCTGTTCTCAGGACATCAGCTGTTTTCACACATCCAGCTGCAAAAGATCCTGGAAAACAGCAACCGTGAACTGGTATTCACAAAGCCACGAATCCAAAGCTGGCTGGCTCTAGTAAATATTGTATTAGTATATAAGGTTTTCACTTCAGCAATAAAATTATTCTGATCGAGCACAAGACTGGGGTCCGTGAAATCACTCATCACAAGTAAGGAAAAAGGAAAGTCAGAGTGAGAGCTAAGCTTGCATTTTTACTGCAAATCAGCTGTTTTAGCTGAGCAAATAAATAAAATCAGATTTAAAACAGAATTTTTCTCTTTTTTTTTTGGGGGGGGAAGCTAAAACAATACTTTGCCTTGATCTGAAAACTTCAAGACGGCATAACCCTCAGCAAGGAACACATGACGTGGTAAGGATCTGCATACTTTTTTGTTGCTTGAAAAATAATGAATCAAACATTTCAAAGAGCAGAACATTTCACAAGTTCATAAAGAATTAGCCTTTGATAATCTCAGATATTACCTGGCGTCCATGCTGCATGCTCCTTTTCACTGTCCTGGTACTTTTTACTGTACCTCTCAATTGCTATAGAGAAGGATACAAAGAGTTATTGAATTCAATTAACTAACAACACAATTCAGACACTGTCCTTGATATTTTGCTGTTGCTGAACACTTAAACAGTTTAATGTCTCTACTTTGAGCAGTTCTCATAATAATTCACAGAACTAATCACATGCTAAGTCCTTGCAAGACCTGGATTTTATAGCCCCCAAAACAGGCAAAATCCCTCAAATATTGCTTTGCATTTTTGATGTATATGCTTTCCATCAAACACCACCACCCCACCACCCCCCCTCCAAAATAAAAAAAAGCATTCAAAATTGTTATAATTTATACTTTCATCCTTGGAAAGCATGAAAACATAAAATACAGATATAGTCAGGGAAATGAGGTTGAAACATCAAATGAATGCCAACTCTTCTCTCCTCTTCAACACTTTGACGGTCAAACCTTTGCTATAAAACCAGTCAGTGACATTGATCACCACTGTGCTAATCATAAAGAATATCCAGAATTCACAGCTCTCAGAAGGCCGCGTCTCAGGCTGATCACGATCAACTCCCAAGCCTTTCAGTACTTCTGCAATGGCACAGCTCCGCAGCGTAACAGAAGTGTGTCTTAAACAGCAGCAACACATTTTAGTCCACTTAACTTCTTTCCAGGCACAAGAACTAAACTGAGACATGCACTGTAAATAATACAGTAGTTACACTGTATAAGTACATCCATTTATACTACTGCAAAACAACTTTCTTGTACAATCTCTAATGACAAAAGCAATATCAAAACTGCAGTATTTTTAAATCAGACCCATTTTTTCTTACCAAATTACCATGTCCAACTGCAAAATCCACTTAATGCAAAATTACTGATTCTGACTGCAGTAATAACTCATTACTCAAACAGGCATAATTTTTGTGCGTATTGTACAAAAATTGGTAACAAAGATAGACTCTGACCTTTACAGTCAAAGGCTTCTAACATACTCACCAGAGAAAAGGAAGGGAGAAGGAAGACATCAGAAATGAAGCTCAGTTTTAAACTCAGTTACAGTGAGGGCAAGCAGAAGACCTACCCAACGCTGTGCAACAAAGACCGTGCATTTAAAATGACAGTGTCTCAAGGGGCATTTAATGAAGGTGGCCTTCACAGATGCTGTAGGAAACTGTCAGCATAGAGAGGGAAAGAAACCAGCAGTTTTGATTTTGGCTCGTGGCTTTTTAGTGAAGAACTAATTGCTGATGCCATCAGTAAAAAAATACGTCTGACTGACTCCTGCCACTCACAGCTAATGAATAAATTCCAGACCACTGCCAAGGCGACAGTCACCCAGCCACAGCAGATACACCTACAGGAAAAATATGAATGATTCGTAGCTTACAAAGTGAGGAAAACAGTGAACTTACTATAGAATACCCCTGCTACTCACTCAAAATGAGTGTTGAAGTTCATGATGAAAATCTATTCCACATGGCACACTAACGCACCCAAAATTGCCAGGTAGTATTAGACTTTCATTTACTACCTGAATAATGAAAGAAAGATGGATAGCTGTGTCCTAACCAGTGTTTCCCTTCTCAAACTTCAAAGGGCCATTTGGCTCACAGATGATGTTCTGAGGGTTGAAAACAACCCATTTGCTCTCGTAGCAAAGCCAATTCAAGAAGTTCCTGCCCACAGTCCCCCTCCTGCCTCTCAGTCCTATCAGACGTTCTGATAAAATAGAAGGGAGCAAAGGGCTGTAAGGCAGCTAACAGAAAAGATGAGTTAAAAATAACCTCCCCTGGGGGAAAAAAAGTGATTTTCTTAAAGCTAGGCCACTTCTGCCACATAATGCAGTCCCAGAGACAACTGCATACTGCCACTGAGATGAAAGCAAGCTTTTTAAGCTGCAGGCTACCGCTGATGTAATTATACCCCACCCCTCAGATGAGATATTTTTGTACAACTAAAGGTTCGGTAAAAAGTTACCTCAGCTTACCAACTTACCCTCGGGGAGATGATGATAACATTTAAACCATCAGTTGAGTCTACCAAGTGGCTGCCTACCTGCTTTCCCTGCAACTGCCAGTTTTTTGTAGAAAAACGGTCTTCAAAGACTGCAGAGTGCTGCTCCATTTTAAACAGCACTTTAGTACAAGAACAAGTGGACAACCAATAAGCTATGTTAGTCGGTGTTACATTCAAAGCCTAATAAAAAAAAAAAATTGCACGCGGTCTCAAAAAGCCTCTAGAATTCATTACTACACCATGAACAAAAACTACCAAAAATTCAGAGGGGACTGGACTGTGTACCTGTATCGTATCGACATCGTGAATATTCAGTCAGAAAATATTCTGATGGTTTTGGGGTGGAAATTAAACCTCACATTTTGGAGATCAAGTAGGCTCTCATCATTCAAAATCAGCACACGATAGCAAGGAAAAGATTATCCAGCGTTTGGCCGCTTTGGTTTTCTTAAATATTTTTATGAAGCTTTTTAGTGACTGCCTGTTCCACTGACTGAGCCTAGGGTCTGACACACACAGCACTTCCTAATATGTTGTATTTCCTATTTTCCTGTAGCAGCACTTGCCGTTCATACCCCTCAGAACAAGCACTCAGGAGGATGAAGGAACTAGGCAAACATCACAGATGAAAAGAAGCACTGCTCACAACAATAAACTCCACAGCAAGGTAAACAGACATTAAAGTCTTCCTACCCTGGTCCGCTTCCTACCCTGGTCCGCTTTCCTTCTTCCCCATTAGCTCAATCTTCTGACCAGGAAGCTTGGATTTTAACACTGTAATGATGTATGACTGGATGTCAAGTATATCAGAGCATTTATTGTTATCAAACAATAACAATGCAGTTAATTCTTAATTACGCATAAGCAAAAGACATTCCTGGGTCAAGCAGAGTAAGAACAAGCTTTGGCTTCTAACCCAGCTCTGCTTTTGGTGCAAACCTCAGTAAATCACTTATCCTCATCTCAATCTTCGCATTTCAGGTGACTTGCCAACAGCGCTTATCGATCTTTCCGGAATGGACTCAGGGAGAAGAAAATGTGTACCTTTTAGAATGTCCAGCTATTAAATACAACACTGATTGTTTTAAGTATGTCTTTACACAATTAAAACGGAAGCTGAATTTCAACACTAGTATTTACTACCTATTTCTTTGGTCCAGTGCAATTTTGTTAGGGTATTTTACGATGCAGAAAACCCCATTTCACTTGTTTTGGTTAGCATATAATTGAAAAGACTGCCTATAGTTGGTCTAAATGTTTCTCACTCTACATCAAATGGAATACGTTTGATAGTTCTCTTTTTCACACAGGAGTTGGTTTCCAGTTACAGCACTTGTAGGTGTGACCTGCAATTTCAACAAGTATAAAAGCAGAAAAATTCCTTATTACGTTAAGCTGCCAATTTTTATTCCTCATTATCAGTACAAAATACATCTTCAACACATGTACTTCATGACATCATCCTTCACAGAACAGTAACTACTGAACATATAAATAAAAACAAAAAGCACACAAACAAACCTTCACGATCTTCTTCTACTGCCAAAAAATAAGGCATTTTTTTCATAGTTCCTCTAAGATCTTGTTTTAAGGCCAACATGTAATCTTCATCTTCTCCTGTTTTCAGAGGCACTGGTTTATTGTCTGTACTCTGTACAAATTACGTTTATTATTCATAAGGTCTTAATATCCATCAAATATACAGGAACACTAACAAGAGCTACAATAAACACAGCTAATCACAGACAAGTGCAACTATGCATTACACTACTTCACAAGCATACTTTATTGCATTCTGACATGCATAACTGTTTACAACTAAATTTATACCTTTTATGGCTTCACTCTAACTTTCTGCAAAAATCTATCAAGAAATTGAGAAAAAAAAAAGTACTAAAACTGTGAAACAGTCATTCATAGTCATGCTAATCTCTTAATTGCCAAAAGCACTTTTTCAGACCAGCCTAACTTGGTTGGAAACCATTGCTTGTCTCTTCAGTCAGAGTAGCGCTGGCCTTAACCTCTTCTAAAACAGTGTTTAAAAGCAGTGTTTAAACTACATTAAGTATGATTACTCTGAACAACAGGGACACCTTTTCCATGATGACTGTCATGGAAACGGGTTGTGTTCTCATACATCCAGGTAGCACACAGGCCCTCACACAATTCAGTTTCTGTCAGCTGAATTTAAATGAATAGTTAAGGTTTGGATTTGGGGGGAGGGAGGAGCGCGTTTTTTGAACCATGAATCTTGAGATTGGGAAAAATAAGTAAGTGAAATCAGTTTTAAAAACAAACAGAACACAAGAGCCAGACACAGAATTACAGAATGAAGGTTTTCTCTCAAAGGACAGACGGTGCACAGTCAACACCTGAGCGGGAGGCTGCACAGCGCAAAGTGCTGTCACAAGTCCCAGAGCTGGATCATGAAAGGAGTTTACTGCTTCCAGCTGTATCTGCTAGCTGGCCAACACTTTAAATCACTAATGTTGCTGATGGTAAGCTGATGCTCCTTAATTGGGTTTCTTAATTACATTTACAGGAAATTCGTAAGAACTCAGAATACATCTATTAGAAATATGCAATAGCAACAATTCACTGCTTAAAATAGTTCCACCGTAAGCTGTAAAATACTTTTGGTCACTGCCCAATCATTAAATGTAACTCTTGACATTTTTATCGATCCTAGTTATGCCACTCGGTTAACTTTGGTTTTTTTTGAATGGCACTAGATTTTCCAGGACAAGTTTAACTTAAGTTCTGAAGCTTTGTTCACAGAAGGAAGAAAGCATCTTTAACTTCTCCAGGGTATGCATTAGATATACTGGTGGTAGTAATTCTCCTACGAGGCTGATCCACTGCTGAGTGTAACTGCAGAAGCTGCAGTGCACACAGAATTTAGTCTCCTCGTGCTATCGAGCAGACTGCAACATTCACTTTAGGAACAGTTACAGATGGCTTAGTATCAAATCCTACAGCTTTGTTGTACAGGTGGACCAAGACGATATATAACATCTGATTCAGTAAGTCAAAACCTTGGGTGAAATAACTATTCAGAGAAATCTCAGCATAGCAGCAATCACATGCCAAAACTGCAAGTTCTCTATCATAACGTGAGATTGAGAAAAACTTCATGCACCTTGATCAAACCCTGACATAAATGGGAAGTTCTCCTGTATAAAACTTTAACATTGTAAGACTACTTTTCTGCCTCAGAATTGTCCATGCTTCCTTGAACAGCAAAACTTGGTCAGAAAATGCTCTTTCTTCCCCTTTGATTTTCAAATACATCCCAAATGCCAAATCTCAATTAAGTTTCCTTAATTACATAAAATATCCTTTCCAAATTATTTTCAGATGCTGGCTACTGAGTTACAAGACAATCATCCAAAATCTTTTATGTTTCCACCAACAGTAAATTTCTAAAATCAACAAATCCATTCACAGCCTCAAACACTACTGTAACTTCAATTAAATTCAGACACCCAGTGTTTCTGTTACTGTAACGTCCAGAAAACCAAATCATGAAGAGGACTTTACCGATGAACATCTTGCAAGCAATCTAGTTAAATATGGGATACAACAGGTAGCAAAGTGATAGGAAGTAATAATAAGAAAAACAATGATGTACATTAAATACTTCAAAACTGACCTAAGTGCTTAGGGTTGTTCATGTATTTCACAAACATGAGAGTGAACACACTTTACCTGAACACAGAGTGTGCTCTGAGACGCTGTACTTACGGGGAACGGCGGTGGAGGCTTACACGCGACGTCGGGTAGGGCTGCACCTTTAGAAAAGCCAATGGCCTCAATGTTGAAGGTAAACGCAGCGCGCCCTCTTCCTCTGCCTGACCCAGCCATCCGGAGTTACTGAAAATATTACTGATTTTTAGAGATTTATTTTTGTTACATGTATCAAATGCATGCATGTATTACCTATAAAATCAATATCTAACAAAGATTACAGTAATTTTAAAACCACTTCTTTTCCAAAGATCATTTTGAATAGCAATCAATTTTTAATACCCAGCTCAGCTTCTTCTACATACTATAGGTTTGGTACCCACCTAAAATCAACTCCATTCCCTCATTTCTGCTGGCCACCTCTGCATGCCTGAAATTACCTGCTAGCCTAGGAATTTTAGGCTTTCTTCTTCTAAACCTCAGATGCACTGACTTGAGTTCAATCAGAGCAGGAGAACCAGAAACAAGGGGGGGAAAAAAAAAAAAAAAGAAAATAAAAAAAGAAGTTCAAGGACCCTGAACTTTCTGTGAATACATTTTGCAGTTTCCCAACTTTTCTCCAAGAAATAGTTTGCATTTGTCATTCATGGCTTCTTTGTCCTTCAGATTATTCTTCTTCCTTTATCTTTGTAACCAGTTTTAGGTACTGATAGAGAGCCAGAAGCAAAGAGGTTCCAGGTAAAAGCGTCAAAGGACTCCAGCGTGTCTGGAAGCTAACCACTGATAAAAGGAGGTCGCTTCTAACTAAAATATTTCACTAAGGATGTAAAAGAAAATAGCCTACAAAACTACATTTACAGTCACATCTCACCACATCCACTGTTACGCCAGTCTTCATCTCAGGACTGTATGACCCATGGGTGGGCAAGCAAAGCAAAATGCAAGAAACATGTTTTTTTGCAGGGAAGATATGAAGAAATGGGACCCAAGCGAAGCCCCACCGATGCAATGTGCTACTGCTTACTCCCCGAGCTGACGTAAAGATCAATTCAGGGCCCCAATCCAGAAATCCCAGGTGCTGTTTACCATTAAGTGCAAGCCCTGCTCAGTAAGAACATGTCTGTTCCAGACTCACTGCTGTACCTGTATCATCACAATTATTCCCACCAGCTGTGTGCAGGTAAGGCAGCGAGTTGAAACAGGATACAAGAAAGAGCACAACACCTACAGCTTCTGATACACTCAGCTAAAGTAATAAGGAATCCAGGAGGGAATTATGATTAGGAGCAAAGAAATGCACACTGAAGATTAAGATCCTTTAAGATTATCCAAATGGAAGCAGCTGGCTTTTTATTAAGTGCTAGTGAGAAAGAGGCAGATGCAAGTATATGCTTACTTACTACTTTCAACAGGAGTAAGCTCTGCTTGGATAAAACAAAATCACATTATGTATTTCCACATCACTCAGCAGCACAGAAAACTGTCTAAAAATAAGCAGAGAGACCTAAATAAATCATTTTAAGAAAGACAACAAAGCAAAAGCTACGCCTGAGCACTTAATTAACTGGAAATAAAAAAAACAAAGAAACAAAAAAAGAAACAGCAAACTCATTTTAAAACAGGATGAAAAGCAAGATGTGAGCCTGGCAGAATGGAGTATGATGAAAGATACAGTAAAGCCCCAAACATGAGCAATTATGTTATCTGGGTGTGAAAAAAAGGGAACCAACAGCAGAAGAAAACTGAAAAAAATTGAGGGAGATGTCCAGCTAGCAAGGAGAGGCACACTGTTTGCATTAAATACAGTGAACAAAAAGGTCTGTTTTTAAAATGTTGCTTTAAAATTAACTCTTGGTAAGATTTTCCTGAAATAGCACATTAGTCGGATGACAAGTAACAAGCTTTAAAACCAGTGGTATTTCAACTCTGCAGTTTTACTGTAACTCGCCTTTCTCTTGGGCGTACTGGCTGAGGAGGTTTCTGTCCACTGACACCAGAAAGCCACCAGAGAAATGGTGAGGGGGAAGCTGAGATGTACAACAAGACACCCAGCGTGAGGAAGCCACAACAAGGAGTGTTTTGTCTGCCATGAGGGACACCTAACTCTCGTGTTCACGGACAGTTTCCTTGTCATTTACTCTACAAACAAGCAGGCAAATTTCAGACTTAACCTTTTAAAATTCCTTCAAAACCACGTCTGCTGTGGCTCGGGGAGGGAGGGAAGGGGGTGCGGGGCGGCGGGGGTGGCGAGACCTCAGACGAGCTCTTGTTATCGTACGTTCTCCTCAGAAGAAAACTCTCAATCGTGTTCGGATCCTTGATTTTCAGAGCCAGGTGCTGTTGGAGGGAAAGCAGATAAAAATGAAAGGGATGAAATTTAAATATCGAGAGTTTGTCATGTTTTTTCACCTGATGCCCCTGTGGTGGAGCAACCCCTCCCCCCGCCCCTCACACCTGGCGATCCCACAACCAGCTGTGAGGTAAAGTGAAAAGATAAAAGGGTGAAAATACCTGTCGCAAGCCCCGCCCGGGTGACACTGCGGCCTCTCAGTTCCCCCCTTGCCCCTTCAGGCCCCAACCCGCCGCACAAGCCGCAGGGTTCCCGCTCCTCAGACGGCTCCAGGCCGCGCCCGGCCCGCTCACCGCCGCTGAGGGGATTCCCGCCCTCCATCCCCCACTGCGGCCGGACACCCCTCGCTGAGGGGATTCCCGCCTCTCCATCCCCTCACCGCGGCCGACCTCATCCCGCTGAGGGGATTCCCGCCCTCCGTCCCCTCACCGCGCCCAGACACTCCCCGCTGAGGAGATTCCCGCCCCTCCGTCCCCTCACGCCGCGGCCAGACCGCACCCCACTGAGGGGATTCCCGCCCTCCATCCCCTCACCGCGCCCAGACACCCCCAGCTGAGGAGATTCCCGCCCCCCCGTCCCCTCACGCCGCGGCCAGACCTCACCCCACTGAGGGGATTCCCGCCCTCCATCCCCTCACCGCGCCCAGACACCCCTCTCTGAGGAGATTCCCGCCCCTCCGTCCCCTCACCGCGCCCAGACACCCCCCACTGAGGGGATTCCCGCCCTCCATCCCCTCACCGTGCCCAGACACCCCTCGCTGAGGAGATTCCCGCCCCTCCGTCCCCTCACGCCGCGGCCGGACCTCACCCCTCTGAGGGGATTCCCGCCCCTCCGTCCCCTCACCGCGCCCAGACACCCCCCACTGAGGGGATTCCCGCCCTCCATCCCCTCACCGCGCCCAGACACCCCCCACTGAGGGGATTCCCGCCCCTCCGTCCCCTCACCGCGCCCAGACACCCCTCGCTGAGGGGATTCCCGCCCTCCATCCCCTCACCGCGCCCAGACACCCCTCGCTGAGGTGATTCCCGCCTCTCTGTCCCCTCACGCCGCTGCCGCAGTGGGCCGGGCCCGGGGCCGCCCCGCCCGCCGGTGCCGCGGGGCGGTGCCGGAGGGTCGCGGAGCGGCGGCGGGGGCCATGTCGGCGCTGGAGTGGTTCGCCCACAAACCCCTGGGCGGGGGCATCTTCTGGATCCAGGAGCGCTTCTACGAGTCGGGGAACCGGGCCAACATCTGGCTGGTGCGGGGCTCGCAGCGGGACGTGGTGATCGACGCGGGGCTGGGCCTGCGCAGCCTGCCCGACTACCTGCGAGAGGCGGGGCTGCTGGCGCCGGGCGAGGGCCCGGCCCCGCGCCCGCTGCTCGCCGTGGCCACCCACGTCCACTTCGACCACTCGGGCGGGCTGCGGCACTTCGAGGAGGTGGCGGTGCACAGCGCCGAGGCCGCGGCCCTGCTGCGGGGCGACAACTACGAGGCCGTCACCTGGCTGTCGGAGCGGGAGGTGTCGCGGCCTCCGCGGCCCGGCTGGAGGGCTCGGCAGTTCCGCGTCCCGCCGGTGAGGCCCACCCGCCTGCTGCAGGAGGGTAAGGCGCTTCGGCTTCTCCGGGAGCGGGTGGGTGCCTCGGGTGGCGTGGTTTCCACGAAAATCGGTCGGTGGTGGTGCCGCCGTCTGCACCGCCGCCTACCACAGCGAAAAAGCTGGGTTTGTTGGGTTTTTTTCTGCCTGGGTTCAGTCTCCGCAGCACGCTTTGCGGGTTCTGCAAGCCACCCGGCGAAAAAAGATATGCCGTGGGTTCTTAAAGATCATCTGGTTCCAACCCCCCTGCCATGGGCAGGGACCCCTTCCACCAGCCCAGGGTGCTCAGAGCTCCATCCAGCCTGGCCTTGAACCCTGCCAGGGAGGGGGCAGCCACAGCTTCTCTGGGCAGCCTGGGCCAGGGCCTCGCCACCCTCACAGTGAAGAATTTGTTCCTAATATCTCATCTAAATCTGCCCTCTTTTGGTTTACAGCCATTCCCCCTTGTCCTAGCACTACACATCCTTGTGAAAAGCCCCTCTCCATCCTTCTGTAGGCTCCCTTCAGGCACTGGCAGCTGCTCTAAGGTCACCCCGGAGCCTTCTCTTCTCCAGGCTGAACAGCCCCAACTCCCTCAGCCTGTCACAGAATCACAGAATAGTAGGGGTTGGAAGGGACCTCTGTGGGTCATCTAGTCCAACCCCCTGCCGAAGCAGGGTCACCCACAGCAGGCTGCACAGGACCTGTCCAGGCGGGTCTGGAGTATCTCCAGAGAAGGAGACTCCACAACTTCCCTGGACAACCCGTTCCAGTGCTCTGTCACCCTCAGAGGGAAGAAGTTCTTCCTGATGTCCAGCTGGAACTTCCTTGGCTTCAGTTTGTGCCCGTTGCCCCTTGTCCTGTCACTGGGCACTGAAAAGAGTTTGTCACCGTCCTGCTGACACCCACCCGTGAGGTATTTATAGGCATTTATTAGGTCCCCTCGCAGCCTTCTCTTCTCTAGGCTGAACAGCCCCAACTCCCTCAGCCTGTCCTCGTAGAAGAGCTGCTCCAGCCCTCTGATCACCTTCGTGGCCCTCCTCTGGACCCGCTCCAACACAACCATGTCCTTCCGATGTTGGGGGCTCCAGAGCTGGACGCAGGACTCCAGGTGGGGTCTCACAAGAGCGGAGTAAAGGGGCAGAATCAGGTTGTTTCTGCCAGTTGTAGCAAGTGTTGGCAGGGGACTGAGAAACGTGGATGAAATGCCCTGCGCCGGCCTGGTCTGTTTGTGTGTTGATGCCAAGATTTTTTTCCCTTAGGATCACTCAATGATAATTTGAGCAACCGACTAATTGAGTACCCCAGGTGTAGCCTAAGGCTTCTAACGGTGTGTACGTAGAATTGTAGAATGGTTAAGGTTGGAAAAGATCTCTAAGATCATCAAGCCCAACCGTCAACCCAACACCACCATGGCTGCTAAAACACATGCTGAAGTGCCACATCTACACGTTTTTTGAACACCTCCAGGGATGGGGACTCAACAGGCTGCCCAGGGAGGCTGTGGAGTCTCCTTCTCTGGAGGTACTCAACCCCGCCTGGACGCGGTGCTGTGCAGCCTGCTCTGGTGACCCTGCTTGGGCAGGGGGTTGGGTGGGTGATCCCCAGAGGTCCCTTCCAACCCCTGCCACTGTGTGATTCGGTGACTCTGCCACCACACGGGTCAATTCTGGTATCTGGTGACACTTTAGTATTTATAAACTGTCAAGGCGTCGCAGTGTAAAGAACAAAGCAATTTATTGAAATACGTGCTGTGAGTAGTACGGATTTTGTTTTACAGAATTACAGAAATGTAACATTTATGTAAGTGGCTTGTTACACATACAAAAATTCCATTTAGTCTCTCATAGGTAACAATCACTAGGTCATTTTGGCGACAAACAACCTAACTGTACGGTGTGCTGAAGCCAGAGTTAAGTAGGTGGCTGACAGGTGGGTGACACGTTTTTCAGGGACTCAGTCTGTTCTTGGCTGTACTACACCATCCCGTGCAGAGGCTTGGAAAAGCAGAATGGAACTTACTGAACGCTTCAGAGAAGATCTGATGTGACATTTAACTATAGTCAATCGGCACAAGTTTAAGTTGTTTTTTCTTTAAAAGGGAGGAATTATTTAAAAAAAAATATTGTAAAAGTTCAAGCACACTCACTGCAAAGTAACATCCAACTTTCTGAGGTAACGTTCATTGAGACGTACTGCGTGGAAGTGGCATGTGATGTCAGCGCTTGCGTCACTGCTGTGGGGTGAGGATACCCAGTCATGCTGCGAATACAGAATGCGGCAGGGCCAGTATTCTGTTACAGTCCAAAGCAGCAGCTTTTACTTGTACGTTGCCTGCTTCGTTTGCTGAGTTTAGTTTTTGCATTGCCTTAATCTTACCAGTTCTTCCAAGCACCTTTCGTTTTGGCTGTGTTAGCTAAAAATGCATTTTCTTGTGTTGTGCCTTACCATTGGCTGTTTTCCCAGTCACTTGCATCTTCTGAGGCTCACACTTTCCTTCAGCTGTCCCAGACCTTTTTTTTTTTAAATTCTGTACATTTCTTCTTTAAATTTTTGATGCCATATTCTGTTTCTTTGTACTCGTCTCAGTGCCAGGAGCAGTTTGAAACCCGTGGGAACACTTAGCTCCAGTAACTTGACCACCTCCACTGTGGTTTCATTCACTAGTACGGGTGTTTTCTGCACGTTATTCTCAGTAGTTGAGTCTGTTCCTTTCTCCTACCAAGGCTTCCCAACATTCCCCTGAAGGAGAATTTGGCTTAAAATTTTCTTTGATAATTTTGAAACTAGCTGCTTCTGCAAACGCAGGGATCCGTTCCCCTGTTAGGTACAGCACGTTGGTCAGTCGTTCGTTCTTTGGTGACTTGCACACGCTGTTCTAGCATTTTCAGTAATTTTTTCAGTGGAGTCCCAAAGGTCCTGTTGTGAGAGGTCTGCCTTTCAAGAGTTAGCTACCTTGGGGCTTGCTGAGTCTTGACTAAACTTGTGGCATGCCTGTCTCTGGGGTGAGACGGATCTGTAACTTTCAGATTTCTAATGCAGTAGAGGTTGGTAACTTTTTCTTCTTCTCCTTGGAACTTGAAATGCATATTACAGTTTTAAACATTATGTTACTTTCAGAACTCTTTTATATAGTTGTTAAGCAGCTGCTTTTGAGAAGATTGCTTAGACGTTGGTCTTCTTTCCCTACGCAGCCCTACAGTTTACATATGTACCACCTGTAAATGGATGGGTTTTGCACGTTTATAATTAAGACGGCATTACAATTTAAAATCATCAGCAGACTTACTTGGCCTGGTCTCCATCGCTAGACTGACCTTCTGCTGAAAGTACCAGTTCAGTGTCTAGGACAATGAAAAGGCATTCACATTTAAGCTGGCAAAAGAAATGACCTAATGTTAAGAAAGTTCTGGTTTTATGTGTCTGATTGAATGAGATGAAGAAAGTGTGTGGAGGCCAGTCTTGGTCCTCCTCCAGCAATTTATGTTCTGTCATTTTGCCTTTCAAAAGTCACAGCAGTGCAATTCTAGGTGAATTAAGTGAGGGTAAAATTACAATAAATTGTGAACTACTTACTTTGTAAACTTCCAAAGGAGACCCAGCTTAGATGTGTTCTGTTTGTTTCCTGTTTTGTTTTCTCGATCACATTTGTTTTCACATTGTTTAGTTTATTAGGGTGGGTGTAGGTTCAATTAATGCAGCCCAAGCCTGTGTTAACTAGTACTAAAACTGGAAAATACACTAATGTCAGGTGTATCTTTCAGGTGCCTCTTTGGCACTCACCGAGAAAATAAATGCCCTGCTGCCGTTGTTGTGGGTGTACAGCACGTACAAACTCTCAGCGTGTGGGTAAGCTGTACTCCGTGGTGTTCAGTGTGTGTGATAAATGCGTACGTTTTCCCGCAACACGTTTGTTTGCAGGGGATGTGATCAGCCTCGGAGACCGACAGCTGACCGTCATGCACATGCCTGGTCATTCAAGAGGAAGTATTTGCTTACACGATAAAGAGAGGAAGATCTTGTTCAGCGGCGACGTGGTGTACGATGGGTCCATGATTGACTGGCTTCCCTACAGCAGAGTGAGCGACTACGTGGTGAGCTGCCAGCGCCTCATGGAGCTAGTGGACAGAGGTCTCGTGGAGAAGGTCCTGCCTGGGCACTTCAACATGTTTGGGGCAGAGAGGCTGTATCGGTTAGCTTCCGACTACATTTCCCAAGCTGGGGTCTGTCACAAGGTTTCTACTTGTGCCATGAGATCTCTTGCAAGCATAGCTCTTCGCATGACGAATTCAAGAGTCACTTCGTAGTGACAGTGCATTTCGCGTGACCTGTTCCCTGTTCAAAACCAAATGGCTTGTGACAGCGTCCATACAAGCAAAAGCAGTATGCAGTAATAAAGAGCTGGCAAATTGATACGGATGAGCTGGAAAAATTCCTCCCTATTTTTGCCTACTTTATTCCTATTTTTATAAAAAGTATGTAAGCTAGTAGTTTTAGCCAAAGCTACCATTTTTTTTTCTATTTTTCCAGGGCATGTTTGCACATGTATCGTGATTGAAATACATTGGTTTATTTTTGTTATGAATCCGACGGATGCATATATGCCAAAATGAGAGGTTTTACATTCATGCCTGAAACCTTTTTGATGTAGCACTAGGTTTGTGACCGTCCACTCGACTCCTGCTCAGGTTTTGGCCTAACACAGCCCATGCCAAGACCTGGTGTGTGCTGAGACCAGCACCATGAGGCCAAAGCAAGAGCAACACGCACGCAGGCCTCGGCGGGCAGAAGGAGGTGAGGGCCACTGTCGCCTGCCGCACCCATCATGGCCCGCATCTTTGCAGAGTAGCTGGCTGGCAGTTTCCTTAGAATCCACTAACGTATGGAAATGCTATAGACCAGACTTGGAAGCAGGAAGGTATATAGATACATCAGCGAACCCCAAAAGCTTTTGATGCGGGTCCGCCTGCGGACAGGCTGCTGAGGCCTTTCGTGCCTCCCACTGTGGTGCAGGGGACGCCTGCACCTTGACGGAGGAGCAAGAAGGAGCACTCGGGCCACCGGCGAGGGAACTGCGTTGCTTATAGGTGTGCGAGTTAGGAACTGGAGAGCTTGTGAGCTAATGAATTAACGTGTTAGACTAGCCTGTACAACGCGGATTGAGCCCTTGCTTGATGTGTTTGGCTTTTTTCCGATGAGCTATAAAATAATAACTTGTTTAGAGAGTACATCATTCTGTAAATCTGCGAGAACTAGACTGTGACAAGCTTAAAGGTTTTATTTGTGTTTATTTTTACGTGACTGGATTGCAACTTGGTTGTTAATGCCCTGTGGTAGGGGAAGGGTGGAAGCTTTAACATTACCTTGCCCTAATGCAGGTGCTGGATTAAACAGCCAGTACACTTGTTACGCGAAGTGAATGTAACTCAAACTGTTTACTGTTTGCTTATGAAGTGCTTGGCGCTCACAGTTTTTATAAAACGTAAAGTGCATTGCATTTGAATCGGTTCCAAACAAGTAGAACACATTGAGAAATGCTAAATGACATTGTAACTTGCTTATGAAAATTGAATGTGTGATGTTTAAAAGCCGTTGAAATGGTTAGAGCTTGTGTAACTATTCTGACAGTCTATATATATTTAACTTTTTTTAAAAGGACACTGTCTGATGTTGGTTTTGTATATAGACATAACATACTTTTCTAAAATAAGTGCAAATGTTTTTCTCAAATTTTAGTGGAGTTTAACCTTATTTGTTTGGCTTTCACTTTATGGGGAAGCTTTTCTTACCCCTCTCATCATACCCAACAGAAAGGTAGCCCAAAGTTTGGGCTCTGTGTGAGGCCTGGGGGAGTGGAAGTTGATAGCTTTCCTTATACGCATAAATTCTGGTGGAAAAAAAAAAGCAGTTGCGCATCCCTGTCTAAAAATTATGAAGGAGAGTATCTTACGTAGTGCTCTTCCCCTTTCACAGATCACTGCACTCCTGCCTTTCCTCTTTGATTATATTCTTCACCAGGATTTGTACTGATAGGTTGTGATGTGCCTGGTTCTTGTTAGCAGTGCCTGTCTGCGAGCTGAAGAAAATTTGTAAGTGGGCATGACAGGTGTGTAGCAATGCAGCACTTGAAAGACCTGTTATCACTCGGATCGTAGTGTGTTTTTCAGAGAAGTCCAGGTACGTGTGTATTACGTGAGGAGCGGCTGATCTGTGTTTAAATCTGTGCTCAGTATTGGCTACAGGATCCTTAAACATCCAGATCCCTGTCACAATGCCCTATTAAGCCATGCCTAAGTCCATTAAGTACATGTAGATAACTGCAATTGCCTGGTTTTTTTTTCCTTAACCAAAATCTAGGGAATAACTTCCTAGATCAGAAGCGAGCTTTATGTGAACACAGCCCCAGACAGGGTGTGTTAGCAAAGTGCTGCTATAATCTAGTTGAAAGTAGTTTTTGAGAGTCTTGAAATTATTTTTGTATTATAAGAAATTCACTACTAGGTAAATGTTACGTCTGAAGTATAAAGAACTGGCTCTATTTTATTAAGAATTACCAAATTTTAGTCAATAGAGTTTGACAGTGTCTCTTTAACACTACTTGGATTAAATATCTAAAACCT